>NC_081373.1:21731075-22931075 GCF_030684315.1 Stegostoma tigrinum | reverse complement strand
CAATTTTGCTACAAAATTCAAAAAGGTTCCATCTTCCAGCTACAATCTGGAGCCAGTTTGGAAATTGAAGATTGCATGGAAAAATGGTTCACAGCTTAAGAGTATTTTTTCATACATCTTAATGAAGCACAGCAGCAAAAGTAAACCAAGTTCAAGATAGCCTGCCAAACAGGATTTACCATAACATCACAGCATAACCCAATCTTTAAGTTCTATTTGCCAACAGCTGTACTAATGCTGACAACAGCAGACCAGCAGTGGAAGCACTTCAAAAAAAATGCTTGAAGTTGAAGCTTTTAGAAAATTTAAATTCTTGGCATATTACAGTACAAAGCTCACTTGTTTGAAGTTAATTTTTAGCTAAAACAAGATATAACCGAAGACCACTTGTTAATTAGATACTCTGCCTTTTCATCCTGACTTACATGTCCGAATAGGCCGGCACTTAGACACTGTTTTGGAAATTTGGTGCTAAGAAAATTTCCTGCAGCGAAGTGTCCAACTTGTAATCTCAGTATTCGAATGAGAAAGATCAAGGTCAGATGAATGAGAAATAGGATAATGCTTAAAAAGATTTTTTATGGAGAAGGAATGAGAAGTTATTTTAGGTGATCAAAGTCACATAGAACAAAATTCGTATTGTTTATGGGTTTCCTAAAATGCTGTATGAAGTTGTTTTATTTTCAAAAAGGAAGTTCAATACAATATCCTGCCCAAAAGTACAAATTTCTAAAGTGTATATTTCTATCTACTGTTCAGTGAAAGGATACAACTAATGAGACAATGTTACATATGCTGTTGACTTTGTGGAGGAAAATAGCTGACTTCATCATTGTTTATCTTACAGTTGGGACACGTCACAATTACTGCAAAGTGTCAAGATTCCTCTAATTGCTCAGTTCACAAACAGAGCAGCTAATGATTGCAAATATTAAGTTGTCCAAAGCCAACTTGAACTCTAAAACAGGATTTCATTAATCAAAAAGTAAATAATGAGTAGTGCGTCCTAGTGATTTATTGTTAACTATTTGGTCGTCCAAATATATGCATGCGCAGACTATGGTCCCAGAAATCAGCAATTGCAAAACTGAGATTTTGTCATTGAAACTTTACAAAGTATCATCTAGATTGCAAAATGAGCTGCAACTTTGAAATATATTCTTGCTATTATTATTAATTATGGTAAATACAAGGTCAGTGTTTAATGAAGACAATGCCACTATTTCCTATGGATATCATGTTTGATGGCTGTAGAAAATGAGATATTCACAGCAGTAAGATTGGGTATTTTTTCACGAGATATCATTAAGAAATAATAAGTGGAGCATTTATTTTTGTCTACATCTAGATTTCTTCTGGATATAGGGAAATGTTTAGGGAAATAAGATGTGCTGGGTGACATCTCTCTTTACAGGTTAACTGAGGCAATACTGGAAGGGTATTTGACCCTGAAAACTAAGGGATTAAGGCCATCTAATGCTATATATACAGCCCCTATTGCAGAAGTCAGGATGACAGAACCCTGGGCTAGCTTTTTCCCTTATGAATATCACAGCTGTAAGTTTACATATACATATCTATCAGAGTTTGACCCAAATTTGCAGCAATAAATCTTATGCAAAACATGCATACAATATTTATAAAGCCAGAGAGATTAATTTCACTGTAGTTTTGCATCTAGTAATGAACTATCTTGGTGTGCAGGTGAAATATTGAAACAAGCAGATATAAATCAGTTTTCTAATGTTTGCAGCAATATTTCTACGCTGACATTATAGAGAATAGGATTACAAGGTGTTTATCCAAACAAGATAGTAAAAACATAATGTGCTGGGAATACATGCAGTTCAGCAGCAACTGTACTGACAGAAACATATTACCAATGACATAACAGCTGGAAAATGTTACAAATATGACAGATTTTAAGCAAGTGCAGATGTAAGGAAAGTGGGAGGGGAGGACAGGACAAATGGGAAGGTCTGTGAAAATATGGATTGTGAGAAAGATTAAATATCAAAAGTATTAACACCATTCTGCAAAAAGAGATGGTCATGGGACAAGTAAATAAGTAACAGATCGGTCTAGAACAGTGCTTCTCAAACTTTTATCCACTGCAAGCCCACATTCAAAACTGTTGCTATCCCTCAGATAGAACTGCATGAGTGGTGTAGGGGGTTTTTGACATGCATCATGTCCTGTCATTAGCTGTGGCTGTGCAATATCATAATTAGTATTTGACTGCAGGGGACATGTTTCCTGACATCAAGTATTAAATCTTACAGATATTCCAAGCGTACAGTAATGAAAATAAAAGTGAAATTTGTTGGTGTTTTATTACAGTACAGTAATTGCATCAGGATGTCACAATAGGGTCTGTTAGAGGGGAAGCTCCCTAGTAGGCACTGAATTCTGGACCCTGAGTTTTAACTCCAGATTTAGGGAAGACGTAAATGACAACAATAGAATCATGAGCATTGGGTGCCATGCATGAACCAGAAATAGAAGTTTGACCTTAAATTGTTGAAATTAGGCTTAGAGGATTAAGTGCCCAATCAAAAGATAGGTTCTAATGCTTAAGCTGATGTTGAGTACTCCATTCAAAGAGTGGAAGAGGGCAATGACAGAAAGGCCAGAGGCCAGGAATGATGAAGAATTAATATGTCAAGTGAGCAGATGTTTAGAGTCAGTTATGAACTGAATGGTGCTATTCCATTATCCAATAGGTATTTGGGCTACATATTGTACAGGAGATGACATTATGAGTAGTGATTACAGTATAATAAATACAAGTACACTGTTTCACCCAGAAGGAGCGTTTGACACACTCTCTCTTTATGTGAGGAGGGAGTTAGCTAAAGGCTAGGTATGGTAATGCCTGCATCTGCAGGACAAGATGTAATGCGAAGAGAACGGCGCCATGACAGGAACAGTTCCTTTGGATTACTGAAAGGGGAAAGGAGAGGAAAATGCTGGCAACATGCTGGAGATGGCAGAAATGGCAGCAGAAGATCTACTGATTGTGGAGGCTGGTATGGTGGAAGGTAATAAGGAGAATTATATTGTGGTCTGGGAGACAGGGGAAGAAGCAAAAGCATAAGGGTGAGAAATGGGATGAACACAATCGAAGGCCCTGTCAACCATCATGGAGGGGAATCCTTGGTTGAAGAAAAAGACATCAGGGAAGTACTTAGGAAGAAATAAATTTTAAAAAATCAAAAGACATAATCTTATTTCTACGGTTCCGTTCACAACTTCAGGTTATAACGCACATTAAAGTGTAGGCAGTATTGTGATGTGGAAAATGCAGAATCATTTCTCACAAATTCCCACCACTAAATGAAGTGACTGTGTGTACAGCAATGTTGATTAAGTGATCATTATTACCCAGGGTATTGGGATAACTCCTTTGCTCCTCTTCAAAATAGTGATATGAGATCTTTTGTGTCGACTTCAGAGGTCAGCTTGTTTGAAGGCTCAGATAATTCAGCACCATGTCAGCATTACACTGAGAGACAGCCTCATTATTGTGCTGAAACTTCTGGAGTAGCTCTTGAACCCAGAACTTTCTAACTGAAAGATTAGACGGCTTTCAACTGAACCACCTTGAGAAGAAAATTTGAAGGGCCTTTTGCACTGCCTTGAAATCTCAAGATTAGATGAATGTCTTCATCATAATTGATAATTCATTTATATCTCTCAATTAAATTATGCTCTTCTGCCAATTTTTCTCATCATTATAAATGTGATGAAGACATTACTTTCACAATTGGGAAGATTACCACTGATATTTTCCTTGCACTGTTAGTATGTGACAATAAATGTTTAGTTATTTACCTGGCATCTGACCATCTTTTTACTCAGATCCTGTAAATTGCTTCGGAGGTTTTGAATGTATGGAAGTTATAATAAATCTACAATCCAACAAAAAAAATCAACCATTGCTTCAAAAATGAAAACTGAAATACAGCAATGATATGAGGAGACTTTAGACACAACTCACTAGGTATGAGTGCATGGGGTAAGTGTTTGATAGTGTGATGCTATAACATTTAGGTCCCTAACTGCAGATGTGGATGAGGCAAGTTGCAAGACGGCCAGTGTTGAAAGAGTAGGAAGGTAGATCTCATTAACAATGAGATCCTTGATTGGGGTTGAAAACGTTGGCCAATCAGGGAACCCTGGCTGACAGATATAAACAGGAGATTAAAAAAGTCTCTTCAGTCAAGGACTGGCTTGGAGTTGGCTGGTGATAGCCAATGCGCTGTGCATATGTAAATAAAGGATGACAATGGTCTCAGGATACTGGCCTCTGTGCAGTTAATTCATGTATAATGTCTTGAGAATAGTAGTTCTTAAAAAGTGAATGAAATAATATTTGCATAGATAATTCATAATGTATTAACCTGTTATCTAAGGACAACTCGGATTCAGAGATTTAACAATTTATTGTCTGGATTCTGTAGTAATAGTTGCAAAATTGTCAGCATTCAGTGCCATTACCCTGCGAGACTGACATCGGGTGTCCATATATGCACGAGTTAAATCTAGATATCCAGAAGCTGCTGTCAGTGATTGTCCTACCCTCCAAAGGAGATTATTAATCTAGATATTCAGTCTGAATCGCACTTGGCAGATGGTGGAATTTCAATTCAATAAAAATCTGGAACTAAGAATCTAGACGATGACCATGAAACTATTGTCAATTGACAGAAAAAAAACTCATCTGGTTTATTCATGTACTTTAGGAAGGGAAATTGGCATCCTGACCTGGTTTGGCCTACATGTGACCCTACCCATGGGTGACTCTTAACTGCCGCCCCGGGCAATTACGCATGGGCAATAAATGCTATTCCAGCCGACAGTACCCATATCTTACGAATAAATTTTAAAACTTGCATGCGCCAATAGATTGCAAACTTTAGAATGATTGAACTCAAAAGACCCTTTAAAATGCTAAAATATTGCTTTTACGACATGCCAAAACGGTTTAGTTAGTGTATGCTACTAGGGTTTTAACTGTGTACTAAGTCATAGCTACTGTTGAACAACCTCTCTGCCTCTTGAAAATTAGTTCTATATTTACAAAATGTCAAATTTTTCCATTGTGAAAAAAAATCAATTTAAAAAATATACTTTCCTTTTAAACTTCATGATATTTCAAAATTCTGATGTGTCTGTCTCAATCTTTATGTTATAAATACATAATAAGTGAAAGGTTTTACTTCCTCCTTTGTTGTCTGGAGAGAATTTTTTCAAGTCATTGGCTACATACCCTTTTGGGTTATATTTATGTTGCGGAATGCATGGAGATCCCTGCAGTTGATGTTCTGTACGCCTACTTCAGGAAAAGGCAAATCCATACCATTGTCCTTGGTAGATCTTGGTTATCACTATCCTTAAAGGAAGTAGTCTATCACTGTCTCTTCTTCATTCCCCTCAAAATCCAAATATTATCCTTTTGTCCTTCCTTTTTTGGTGGCTGCTTGCTATTTATTTCATGTCCTTAGTGTTCTAAATTAGCTGAAATATAACTAGAATAAACATATTTTTCTGAAAATTGTAATAGCTCCCAGCATATTTATTAATACACTGTATATCATGCCATTGTGCAAATTTGACACAAAATCACTCATCATTGATGTTCTATAGTTATATTAGATGAACACTTCAATTGATTCTACCTCATGTGGAAAGTTTGTTCCTTAAAATATTGCTGAAATTCTAATTAAATTTCATCACTACAAACAAGGTCTTTATTGTCCATTTACAATTGCTTGATCTCTGCATGATATATTCTTTTTAATTAGAACCACGGGGAACAGTTTGGAGACATACATTAAGTTCTGTTGAATGACGCCCCTTTCATTGTTTCTTTACAATGTTATTCTTTTTACTGTGCTGTCTGATCTTAGAAAGTACTTTCAACTCCCAGATAGTAAGGATAAACTGGAAAGTTATTAAGGTTTTCAAAAGTCTAATTCCAACAGATGAAATTTAACATTGGCATTTCTTTTGATAAGTAACTCAATCCTTCCATTTTTTCTCGTACATGGTAAAAACATAACTAATATTTCTATCTTTACTTCCTGGTTTTAACATTGTATGTTAAAAATGGATGGTACAGTGGCTCACCGGTTAGCATTGCTGCCTCACAGTGCCAGGTTTCACCCTTAGGTGACTGTCTATGTGGAGTTTCCATAATCTCGATGTGTCTGTGTGGGTTTCTGCCCCCTCCTCAAAGATGTACTCATTAGGTGGACTGGCCATGCTAAATTGCCCACTGTCTCCAGGGATGTGCAGACATGGAGGATGCAAGGTTACAGGGTGGGGGTAAGGTGGTTCTGGATGGATGCTCTTCATAGGGTTGGTATGGGCCAAATAGCCTGCTCCTACACTGCAGAGATTCTATGTTTTGGACAATGTACAATGGGAAATAAGATTAGTTGAATTGCGGTACAGCGGGATGGGAGGCAGCATGTTGGCTTCTCACATCCTGCACATCAACATTAAGAGCCAACCGTCTTGTTGAAGGTGGGGGGTCAACATCAACTGAAACTTACTTCTGACTTTAGGCAGGGAAAATCATTATTGGAACAAAGGGAGGTTTTAAAAACAGGAAATAGCTCATATACATTCCAGGTACATTGCATTTGGATGAAAACATTTCTACGCTGTGACCTCTGATTTCATCATACAAATGAAGGGATTAGAATGATAACCATTTTACACACCACATGGAATACATCGCAACAAGAGGAAAAGAATGGATGACAAGACAGAACTCCCTTGTTGATGACAGAGACAGAGGGGACAATGAAGCAGATAAAGGTTCACTTTGCAGACTGAATAGGGGAAAAGAAAGAAGAAATAAGAAAAATAAAGAAAGAGAAGACATTAGAAGTTAATATAAATGGGTATTCTAAAGTTTTCTCTTGGCATAATAAATAATAAAACGGTGGTAAAAACAGAAATGGGCTGATTGGAGGCCAAAAAGGGGGTTTATGTATGGATCAGAGGACTGAAAATTCTGTATCTTTCGGAAGTTCTTTACAGCGAAATGAGATTCTCCCTAACATATGCTTCAATAAAATCTCTGCTTACCTGAACCATACAGACTCTAGAGTTGTCATTTGTTTCACAACAGGAAAGATGTGAAGGCAGTGGAAATAGTGCAGTAAAGAGTTACAAGACCATTCTAGGGATCAAGAACCTAAGCAATATAGACAAATTGGAGAAGCGGGGCCTATTCTTCCTCCAGAAGAGAAGACTAAGATGATATTTTACAGAAGCATTCAAAATCATGAGGAATCTGGACAGATATGAAAATGTATTCCTATTGATTGGAAGGTTAAGAACCAGAAGGTACTGATTTAAGTCGATTGGCAAATGAAGCAATTACGACATAAAGTTTAAAAAAAAGATTTTCCACTGCAAGTGTCTAGGATCTGGGATGCATTGCCTGAGATTTTGCTGTGTACGTTCAGTTAAGGACTTCAAAAATGAATGGAATAATAATAATTTGCAGGCCTAAAGGGCAAAGGTGGAAGACTAGGACCAAGCAAGTTGCTTTTGTGGACAGAGTGGGTCAAATGTCTTCTTTCCATACTGTGATTATTCTTATGATTCAAAGCCACAGGAAAGAAGATTTAATTCGCTGAGCCACTAGATTAAATGATCATACTAACTATCCATTCATATGTTCGGACAGCACTTTATTTGATTAGAAACACATGTTAAACTGAAAAGCCTATTAATTTCCCCAAGTATGAAGTGATCTGTTCAAAACTGCAAGTTAACATTGGTATCATAACTAATGAGTAGGATATCACATGTTGCTCTTAGCATAACTACTAACAGCGCTTTACAGGATCACACAAATTAAATCTCCTTATCAGAACAAATACTGTAGCTTAATCGTTGCTATTTACACTTGTGCTGTTCCTGTAATAAAAACACAAACAACATAAAACATTGCAACTAGTTACATTAAATCACATTTTACATGGACAATTGAGATTTCTCTTTAAATGGCAAGGTGCTGACATAACTCTGAATAAGTTCATGGGTCCAGAAACTTATATTGTATTGGATATAAACAATGATGCCCTTTTAATGAGTTACACAGTTAACATATCTGATTATGGTGTGTCATGGAATCAAAATAATGTACTTGTATCTATTTAATAACTAAGATATTGATGTGAGGTTGAAATTGTGGATCTGATTCAAACAGTTTTGCTGTACTCAGTTCATCAAAATACTTCCATAATTTTAAAAAAAAGTTCTAGTACATTTCCTTTGAGACTTTTTCCCCCAAAAGGAAATAGGTCTGGCATATGGTAAGTTAGATTATGGGGCTCCTGAAGGTGGCCCATTGTCATTCTCATCTTGTCAGGTTATCTAATGAGCAGAAACCAAGTCAAAAGTGAAGAGTATTAAATAAAATATTGGAGGAACAGGAAATTAAAGGATATTAAATAGGGTGTGAATGTAGGATTTGAACAGCTGTTCATATGGAGAAAAATAGCTGACATGGATTGGTCGGGCTGAACAGTGTGTTTCCATGTTGTAATTTCTCTGTAATTCTATATACATAACTTATCCTTGTGAAACAAAGGGTGGTTAGCAGTTGTTACATGCTGAGCTATTAGTGTTATCCTTACAGACACTGGAGTATTTATTGACATTGCAGAAATAGGCCATCCAGTCCAGTAAATCAATTGTAATGCTTATGCTCCATCAAAGTCTCCTCCAACCTGTTCTCATGTCAGGTTCTTTTCAGTTGGTAGCAATCTTGCCTGAGCCGTAAGGTCACATGTTCAAGTCCCACTTCAGTAACTTGAACAACAAAATCTAGCCTGACAACCTCATGCAGTACTGAGACAATACTGAACTGTCTGCAATGCTGCTTTTCAGCCGAGCTGTTAAATTGAGACCCCGCCTTCACATGGATGTAAAATTGCCACAGCACTTCTTCAAAGAAAAACTCGGGCAGTGATCTTTGGTGTCCTAGACAATATTTATCACTGGATCCCCATGACTACAACAGATTATCTGATCATTTTTATGCTTCTGTTTATGGACGCTTGATGTGTGCAAATTGCTTTTATGTTTCTTACATTAAACAGTTTGAGGGGTATGGGCCATGTGCAGGCAGATGGGACGAGTTTAACTTGAGGATATGGTCAACATGGACTGGTTGCACTGAAGGATCTGTTTCTGTGCTGCATGGCTCCATGATTGTAAAGCACTTTGGAACATCTGGAAATCATGAAAGGCACCGATAGTCTGACACTATTAACGGTTATTTCTTTGCTTTCTCCCTCATGTGTTTAGCTAGCATTCTGAAATATTCAGTTATGCTCTTTGTTCCAATTACTTCTCATGTTAGTTAAGTTCACATTCTATCTATGCACTGAGTGAAGTCTCTCCTGGATGCTCTATGGGTCTATAAGAACAAAGAACAATAACAGTGCAGCAACAGGCCCTTCAGCCCTCCAAGCCTGAATTGGGATATTTTGTCCTTCCATACTAAAGCTATCTTCACTTACATGATGTGTATCCCTTTATTCCCTTCCTATTCATATTTCTGTCCAGGTGCTTCTTGAAAGCTGCTATTGTGTCTGCTTCCACCATCTCCTCTGGCAGCGCATGTCAGGCACTCACCACCTTTCGTGTGAAAAACTTGCCTCGCACATCTCTTTTCAACTTTACCCCTCGCACTTTGAACCTGTGTCTCCTAGTAATTGACCCTTCCACCCTGGGGATAAAGCCTCATAATTTACACGCTAGCCACTTCATTCATAATCTTCTAAACTTGTATGAGGTCACCCCCCTCCAAGCTCCTGTGTTCCAGTAAAAACAAACCCAATCTATCCAACTTTTCTTCATAGCACACATCCCACATACCCTGGAAACCCTTCCTGTACCTTCTCCAGAGCATTCACATCCTTCTGGTGGCATGGTGAGCAGAACTGTGCATAGTATTCCAAGTGTGGCCAAACTAAGATTCTATAAAGCTGCAGCATAACGTGTCTATCCTTATATTCAATGCCCCTTCCAACGAAAGCAAGCGTGCCATAAGCTTTTTTTAAAACCACCTTATCTGCCTGTGCTGCTACCTTCAGTGATCTGTGGATCTGCACACCCAGCTCCCTCTGCGTACCAACACTTCTAAGGGTTCTGCCATTCACTACACAATTTCCCCCGGTACTTGACCTTCTGAAAAACATCACCTCACAATCATCCAGATTAAATTCCATCTCCCATTTTTCTGCCCATGCATCCACCTGATCTATATCCTGCTGTATCCTCTGACAATCCTCCTCACTATCCACAACTCCACCAATTTTTGTATTGTCTGCAAACTTATTAATTAGACCAACTAGGTTTTCTTAGAAATCATTTATGTATAGCTCTGATCCCTGTGGAACACCACTAGTCACAGTACTCCAGTCCAAAAAGCATTCTTCCACTGCAACTCTCTATCTCCTAGCACTAAGTCAGTTCTGTATCCATTTTGCTAGCATGATACCGTGTGACTTCACCATTCATACCAGTCTGCCATGAGGGACCTTGTCAAAGGCTTTACTGAAGTCCACGCAGACAACATCAATCAGTTTTCCCTCAATCATCTTCATCACCTCCTCAATAAACTTGATCAAGTTAGTGAGACATGACCTCCCTCACAGAAAACCATACTATCTATCGCTAATGAGTCCATTCGATTCTAAGTTTATGTAGATCTTCTCCTCGTAAATCTTTTCCAATAACTTCCCTACCACTGACATGAGATTCACAGGCCTGCAATTTCCAGGATTATCCCTGCTACCCTTCTTGGCTATTCTCCAGTGACCATCCTTTAGCTATGGTCTTTAATTGGAACTGGATCAATTGCCTTCTCAGAAAGAGGTCAAATGATTCAATTCTAACAATGTGAAAGGCCTTTTAAAAATTTGATATATATCCATTTCTGAATTGAAGACTCCAGTGAGCTTTGTGAAATGGATAGGATGATTTTTCACTGTAATCCTTTTACAAACAGCAAATGTTACAGGTGGTAATATTTTATATTTCCGCCTGTAATTGATTTGAAGAGACAGGGTGAGTGTTATATGCACTGAAGTTTAGAAGAATGAGGGATGAGTTAGTTAACTGAAACACAAGATTTTGAAGGAACTTGACAGGGTAGATGCTGAGATGTTTGTTTTCACTGGAGTTTCAAATAATAAAGGGATGATTTGATTGTCGTTTTGAATGGTCTTGATAAATTGGCTATGGAAAGAAGCTTTCCCTCTGTGCATGAGTCTAGAACTAGGTGATACTTTCTGTAAAATTATGGGCTGTCTTTTAGGACAAAGACAAGAAGAAAATTATTTTCTCAGGCAGTTGTGCAACTTTAGAACTCTACCTCAGAGTGCAGTGGAGGCAAGGTCATTGGATATTTTTAAGGCAGGAGTAAATAAGCTCTGGTTTCTTGCCTAACAAGAATTTATCAGGGATATGTGGGGAAGTGGAATTCTGAATGCAGACAGATCAGCCATGATCTTAATGAATGGCAGAGTAAGGTTGAAAAAGGCCAAATGGTCTATTTCTGTTCTTAATTTGTATGTTCATATGTATCCAGTTACAGATTGCTCTAAATTCCCGAGACTGGAGCCTTGGAAGAATGGCAGCAAAATGGGAAGAGTTGGGCGTAGTCACTGCTGTAGGGAGAAGGCAAGGGATCGGACCATGGGGCAGACCCATTTTGCAGTGTCCTTTCAACATGAGATATTTTATATGTTAAAATGTGGCCACAGCTGGCAGGCCACCCGTGGGTAGGGGAAACCATCAGCTGTTAGCCCCTGATTCTGGTTGAGTGGAGTTTTTGGAAGAGGCCTAGCTGACCCACTGGCATCTTACTGTGCCCATAACACTAAATTATGTAGGCCGACTCCCCACATTTTCTGAATGAAAAGCCACTGTTGATTTCACTTGGCCCCCAACAAAAATGGTCAGAGGTGAATAGGATACTGTCATTCTGAGATTATTTCAGTACTTCCTGCCATTCTCACCTCGAGCCCAAATCTGTGGGACCAGGAAGATTCTGCCCATCATTTCAGCTGCTGGTTTTTGACCAAACCTGTTAGAGCTGCTTTTGGCCAAATTATGACAAGTTCTTGGAGTGAAGATGGTGCGTTAAAGGGTTTGATTCATCCAAACCTACTTTTTGGAAACATATGCAATTTTCAGCTGAATTTGGTCAGCAGATGCTGGAGAACCATACCCAGCAGCTGCTTGTTTTATCCCATCATGGTCAACACAGTACTGTCAGTCAAAGTTAACTGGTGCATCCTCCATGGAAACACCTCTGCAAACCAGCCTCCACTTGCCAACCAATCAACACTCTACTCTTATACAGTATAAACATTGTTTTCCCTTTTCAGCGGTATTCCCGCAAATTGTCCTGATGAGTGCAAGATGAACAGCTTTTACAAAACAGTTTTATTGGACAATACCTACGTTCTGTATCTTCAGCTGACCTATTTATTTCATCATTAAACATTCAAATGCATGAGACATAATTTTAAAACTTGGGGGACACATAGTACGGATGTCATTGAACTTGAAATCCAGAGACCTACGTTAATGCTCCAGGGACTTGGGTTCAAATCCCACCATGTCAGCTGCTGAAGTTTGAATTTAAATAGCAAATCTGGTAACGACAGCTAGTTTCAGTAATAGAGACCATGAAACCATAGAGGATTGTTGTGAAAACTCATCTAAATCAGTAGCGTCCTTCTGGAAAGGAAATTTGCCATCCCGACTTGGTCTGACCTACTCGTGAAACCAACAATAATGCGGCTGACTCTTAAGTGCCCTTCGAAAAGGCCGAGCAAGCCACCTAATTCAAGAGAAAATATGACTGAGCATTAAATACTGGTATTACCTGTAACACACCCACAAGAATGAAAAATAAAAAGTAATTTCTGCTAAATGCTCCAATCAGTATTTTGCTCATTCATATCATATTGGCTTTAAACAGCTATATTATAAAATCCAATTCCCTAGCTGACAAAGCCAAAACTGTCTGTAGTTTGGAGTTTTAACAAACAGTATCAGCAGTGTTGTGTTGACAGGAGCTGATAACCAGACCTGATTGAGCTATAGCTGTCGCAGCACATAACAGCTGGCATAAATATGAGCACAAATTGAAAAATCACATGGTTAACATGTTTTCAGTTAAGCTCCCAACTATTTACTTTAGTCAGAAGGAGTGGGATGGTTCATCCTCCAGAAATTCTCCAAGGATGGTGTCAGTGCTGCTCCTTACTTGACCTGACAGCTGACATGTTTAAATGGCAAAGGAATTGACTCCTCCATTTTCCCCTTTCCTCAGCTGACCTTGCCAGAGATTGGAAACACTTAGTCCCAGAAACAGTCTTGTGCGCAAATGATAATAAAGGTTTGAAGTTTCCTACTCTGCACACCACTGACTTCTAAATCAACTAGAAAATTAGAATCTGTAAACTATCATATCACAACCATTTGTCACTTACACACCGGATGAAACATATTAAATAAACTTCTGTCCCTCCCACTTTTGCTCTCAGGGTTTTCTGAATGAATTCAATTTTTCAAATAAACAGGAACAGAAATTACACAACACCCACTCATCCATCCTTGTTATTCTTTGGGGTAGAATTTGCAATGCAGTTCTCTCTGCTCTCTGATTTTTGGGGCATTGCAAATATTTTGCCTGTCTGATGAAACCTAACAATACTAAGAATTCAGCAAGCAAAAGGAGTAAGTGCTTCCAGATAATCTTGCTGAGATACTTGCAAACAAAATGCTCATAGTCCATTTACCTGGAAAAGGATGCCATTGCTCAGCCTGAATTGATCTCTCATAACTGCATTCATTCTCACACATCACCAGTGTGACTCAGAGTGTAAACAGTGCTCATCTTTGTTCTCAAACCACTCCTGAATCTTTATTTGCTCATGAAGCAGAATTGATTTGAGTTCCAATAAGGCTCTCAGCTCTAATGTGGGGACTGAAAGCAACATTGCTGTCGTATTTCTGAGTGTATGAGTGGGGCCATATTAACTGGCACAGCTCTACTGTCCTGTCAGACACACAGTTAAGACAGCACAGCCCAATGAACAGCTCGGTGTAAAAATTAGATTAGGTTAGATTCCCTACAGTGTGGAAACAGGCCCTTAGGCCCAACAAGTCACACTGCCCCTTGAAGCATCCCACCCAGACCCGTTCCCCTATAACCCACATACCCCTGAACACTACGGGCAATTTAGCATAGCCAATCCACCTAGCCTGCACATCTTTGGACTGTGGGAAGAAACCGAAGCACCCGGAGGAAACCCACGCAGACACGGGGAGAACATGCAAACTCCACACAGACAGTTGCTCAAGGCTGGAATCGAACCTGGGTCCCTGGCACATTGTGAAGGCTGCAGTGCTAACCACTGAGCCACTGTGCCGCACTGTTTCATTCTTAAGAAGTCTGCTTTGTTGATCTGTCCTGTTTCTTTAAGTCTTTGTAGCGTGTATAGGATTTTGTTGCCTAGTTGTGGTGTTGGGTCAGTTTGTACAAGAGAGTTTCCAGGTCATGGGCAGATTCATTTAAATCATTGCTTCATAATATTGCATGTCATGAATCCAAGGGATCACGGAAGCATAGAAAATAGGAGCAGGTGTAGACTCTTTGGCTCTTCAGGGCTGCTCCAACTTTCAATGTAATTACATCTAGCCGTCCAACTCAGTACCCGGTTCCCATTTTCTTCCATATCCTTTGATCCTAAGAACTATATCTATCTCCCACTTGAAAACATCCAAGATTTTGACATCAACCATTTTTTGTGGCAGAGAATACCACATGCTCACCACTCACTGGGTGAAGAAATTTCTCCTCATCTCAGTCCTAAAGGGCCCACCCCATATAATTAGATCGTGATACCAAGTTCCTGACTACCCCATCATTGGGAACATCGTCCTTCTGGTTACCTTGGTTAGTCCTATTAGAAATTTATAGGTCTGTATGAGAACCCCTCAACACACCCATTCTTCTAAACTCCAGTGAATATGGTCCTCAGCGATCCTGTCTTGCTTCATTCGCAAGTCCTTCCATCCCAGCAATCAGTTGGTTAAGCCTTCATTGCACTCCTAGCTAGAATATCGATCTTCAGATAAGGAGATTAAAACTGCACACAATACACCAGGTGCGGTCTCACCAAGCCCCTGTACAACTGCAGCAAGACATCCCTGCTCCTGTACTCACATCCTCTCACTATGAAGCCAATATACCATTCGCCTTCTTCACCGCCTGCTGCATCTGCACACCTACTTTCAGTAATTGTCTGCAAGGACATCCAGCTCCCATTGCATCTCCCGCTTCCCCGATCTATCAATGTTCAGATATTAATCTGCCTTCCTGTTTTAGCTACCAAAGTGAGTAACCACACATTTATCTACTTTATAGTTCATCTGCCATGCACTTGCCTCTTCATTAAACTTGTCCAAATCACACTTCATCCTCTTATGGCTCAACTTCCCACCCAGCTACATATTGCCTGCACACCTAGAGATATTACATTCCGTTCCCTCATCTAAATTGTGAATATACGTTGTGAATAGCTGGGGTCCAAGTGTGGGTCCCTGCAGTGCCCCACAGGTCACTGTGTGCCACTTGGAAAAAGACCAGTTTAATTCCACTTTGTTCACCATCCACCAATGTCTATCCATGGCAGAACACTATCCCAATACCATGCACTCTAATTTTAAATGTTAATCTCTTATACGGGACCTTGTGCAAAGTCTTCTGAAATTTCAAGCAAACCACATCTACTCATGCCACATTATCAACTCTACTACTTACATCCTCAAAAAATTCCATTTGCTTGATCAAGCATGATTTCTTTTTCATAAGTCCTGGCTGACTCTGTCCAAAATTGTCTTTGTCTCAAAAGTGCTCTGCTATTAAATCTTTTATAATGGTCTCTAGCATTTGCTCCACTAACAATCTCAGGCTAAACAGCCTATAATTCCCAGTTCTCTCTACCTTTTATTTAAATAGTGAATTAGATTGGCAACCCATCAATCAACATGAATTGGTCCAGACTTCACAGAATCTTGGAAGATGATCAGTGATGCATCCATTATTTTTAAAGCCACTTTCTTCAATACTTTGGGGTGGCATTTATTGAGCTTAGGGATTTATCAGCCTTCACTCTCAATTTCCTCAACATCATTTTCCTTCTCATATTGATTTCCTTTAGTTCCTCCCTCTCACTATGTTCTATACTCCCCAAAGTCTCCAGGACATTATTTTTGGCCTCATTCGTGAAGACAAAACCCAAGCATGTATTTAATCAGTGTGCCATCACTTGGTTCCCTGTTGTAACTTGCCGTTTCTGACTGTAAGGGACTTACATTTGTCTGCACTAACCTTTTTCCTCACATACCTATAAAAAGGTTTTGCAATCAGTTGGCACGATCCCACAAGCCTCCTCCAATTGTATTTCCCTCTCTGAATCTCTCCTTTGTTGAAATCTAAACTGCTCCCAATGCTCAGGTCTGCTGGTGTTTTTCTGACCAATCTGCATGACTGTTTCTTATACCTAATACAATCCCAAATTCCCCTTATTAGCCCGTTTGCGCCAGACAGGAACAAACAATTGTTGCAATTCCTCCGTGCATCATGTAAACATTTGCCATTGCCTCTTCACCATCATTCACTGAAGCAACGCTCCCCAATTTATCAGAGGCACCTCGCACCTCATTCCAATTCACAAACGTTCACGTCCATTCACAATCCCAAAGCGGAAGGAACACAGCCCCAGCAAGTCGCTTGGTCCGTGATCTCGCCTCGAACATTCCTGGCGAACATTACACCCTTCACTCTGAGCTGAGCAAGATGTAGGGTGACCGTCAACTTAAAGGAGTTAAAAAGCAAGCAGACCGCCAGTGGCTTCCCCAAGCTCAAATGACGGACTGGGAAAGTTTGGAACAATTCTGCAAAAATGACAGGGCATCGGCGTTAAACAGAAAAGAGCGGAGAGTCCAGGGGAAGTGAAGAGATATTGCAGCCCTGACCTTTCCCAGGCGCCGGAGAGTAACTCTCAGCCCTGAGTGGGCTCTGGTCTGTCAGGTACAGCTTGGGCTGCCCTCCTCGGGCCAGTGACGAAAGGGAAGGCGGGGAGATAGACCCAACGAGTACAGCAGTTAACAGGGAAAGGAGGAAAAAGAGCACTGTAAAATAGCTTGGGGTATAAAATAAAACGATCAGATTGCGCCCTGCACTCACTCACCTTTGCTCCTATCCATGTGTAAGGACTAGATAGAGTCAGAGAACCCTTGAGGTGCCTTTCTGTGTGAGCAGCGATCCCAGATAACCAGACGCATCAGAATGAGCGGTCGTGTCCTGTCCCGTGCTGTCCCAGGGAACGCACTTGTACCAAATGCCTTCATTCAGTGTGGACGCTGTACGGCGCCTGAGGCAGCCCCGCCCGCTGACGCTGGGTTCCTTCAGTTTTAGCCTGACCGCTCTCCGAGCCCAAGCGCCTCCGGCCGCCTCCGTGGATAGTACTGTAGGGGGCACATCAACAATTTCCGCCGCAGCTTATTAATACCCGAGGATCTCACAAAAATAATAAAGGAATGGGAACGCCTGCCCTGGCATTGCTAGCAAAGGAATTTAATAGAAAGTTTCGAGCTTTGTTTTTGTTCAGTCGGTGCAGTTTCCCCCGTCACTTTAAAGCGCCTTCCCCAGCATTTAAAGGGGGAGCTGTCACCATTTCTTACATTACAGAAAGAACGAGAGGAATTTTAAAAAAAAACTTGAATGTTGGTAATTCCCCGCACAATTGTTATTGCAATAAACACATTCTTTTTCGTTTTAATCGCCAACTCAATATGATCAAGCCACTGGACCAAGTTAAATTCTGGTTTAATGACAGGGCATTGCGGGAGTTTTTTCTCAGTTTTTTTTGGGGGGTGTTTGGTGCGACTGATACTTTTATTCACTGATGGGACATTGGCCGAGTCCGCATTTATTGCTCATTCCCAGATGTCTTTGAGAAGCAGCCGTGTGATTGGTGCCTTCTGGAATCACTGCAGTCCATTCGATGTAGATTATTTCACAAACCTGTCGTCTTTCCCCTGAACTATAAACTTAGTAAACTTGCACAAGTTCTAACAAGTAACTCATGTTTCTCACCCCACATATCTCCTGACCTACTGAGAGTTTCCAGAATGGACTGTTTTAATTTCAGAATTCCAGCATCTGTGTTATCTCTATTTTTGTCCACTCCATAAAGGCATTCCTCAGTTCTGCACTAATGCATCAGTTACTGAGCAGTCTTGCATTAACATGACTTGAGTGTTCCAATATATCAATTTGAAAAGTACTATTTTTCAGTAGTTACCATGCTCAGAACTGAAATAGAGAGCATTTTGTTAAAAAAAAATTATAGCAAATTTGAATTCCTACCAACCCTTAATTGCTCGACTGTTAATGTTTTGCCACAAATATTCATCAAGTTTGGTCCCACAAATGATACACTTGCTACCATTGGCTGGATCAGGACAACTGATTCTGATACAAAAGGCAGTTGGAAAGAGTGTGGTGGAAATGAGTGACAGCTGACCTCTACCCTAGGAACACTACTACAAACATATCTGAAGGGTCCTCTCATGGCACAGTGGTGATGTTGCTACCCGCAGACTGGAAGGCCTGAGTTGCAGTCTCACCTGCTCCAGAGGTGTATTATAACATCTCTGAACACATTGATTAGAAAAATGGGTTAATAAAAAACATTACAAATATATCTGATGAGAGGATTACGCTTGACTGCAGCATCCTTCTGAATCAACATAACCTGCTTTGTCCAAGTATAAGAATTATGCAAGAATTGTCCCTTAGGGAATGGAATTGGAAAGCATTAACACTCTCTTATTTGTTCATAGGCTCTGGGCACGTCTGACATGACTTGTATTTATTGTGTATCCCTAAATGTCATGGAGAAGGTGGTGCAGGTAAATCCAGTCTGCTGTCTGAATGGAGTTCTTCTTGTTTGGATATTGTTCCAAGGGAGATGTCTGCATAAAATATCCTGTTCCAGTAGTTATTTAATATTCATGCCTAAGACAATGGTTTCCTGGAAGTAATCTGGTTGGAGATCACAGATGCATTTATCTTGTACCAAGCAGCATGTGCTTTCCATCAGGAATCATCAGATAATATTTAGAAGCAAGTATCACAGCTAATCTTCCCTCATCAATTTAAAGAGCTGTATCTAATTGCTAAACCAAACTTGCACTCCCATCTAAAGATGACATTCCAGTGTGTAGCTAAGGATGTACCAACACAGACAGAGGTGCCATTTTTCTCATGAGACCTTGAGCTAAAGCCCCATCTGTTTGTTTAGCTGGATGGAAAACCTCCCACGACACTGTATTAATAAGCCGCAGGGGAATTATTCATGTTGTCCCATTGAATATCTATTCCTCAATGAAAAAATAGATTATCTGACCATTATCACATTGTTGTTTGTGGAGGTTTTCTATGTGCATTCTGACTACATTGCAAAAGGAACTTAATTGGATACATAGCATTTTGAGACTTCCAATGGTTGTAAAAAATGCTGTATAAATGCAAATCTCACAGTTGTTTTTTTTCAAGATCAGTTGATTCATGGCATATAAATTCTATAACATTTCTTCTGTATAATGTACAGCCAAATTGGATTAGCTTTTTATTTACTAGGTTGTTTGCAATATGATCATCAACAAGAACAAAGATAATTTGCATTTCTATAGAGTTTTTAATATGCCAAACAACATTTGATAATCAGCTATCATAGAATCCCTACAGTGTTGGGCCTTTTGGCCCAACAAGTCCATACCGAACCTCAGAGATTCCCATCCAGACCCATCTCCCCGTAACCCACCTAATCTACCCCTCCCTGAACACGATGGACAATTTAGCATGGCCAATCCATCTAGCCTGCACATCTTAGGACTGTGGGAGGAAACCGGAGCACCCGGAGGAAACCCACACAGACACGGGGAAAATGTGCAAACTCCTCACAGACATTGGCCAGTGATCAAAAATTATTCAAAAAGGAGATTTAACAAGGAGTGATGTACTGAAGAGAAGGTTAGGGTCAAAATTCCAGAGCTTAGGGTTGGGGTGGAAGAAGGGACAGTTGCCAGAGGTGAAGCAATTAAAAATGGGATGTGCAAGTTCCAGATTTAGCAAAGCGCAGAGATCTCAGAAGTTTGTAAGGCTGCAGAAAATTACAGAGATTGGGAGTGATGAAACTGCAGTGGGATATAAAAGCAAGGATGAGAATTTTAAAACCAGTTCTTTTCTGGATCAGGAATCAATGTGTATTGACCAGCACATGGTGATGACTGAATGGGAGTTTCTGCATGTTAGTGTAGGCAGCAGAATTTTGGGTGAGCTCAACTTTAATACAGATTAGCAAATAAAAAATCGGCTAAAGAGCATTAGAACAGTCTGGTCTGGAGGTAACAGATGTATGGATCAGGGTTTTAGCAATGAACAAACTGAGGCAGGATGGGCGTAGGGCAAATATTACAAATGTCAAAGTAGATGATTGTGATGTTTGGGTGCTGTGTGGTCACAAGCTCATTTCGGGATTAAATAGGTCGCAAACAATCTGTTTCAGCCTCAGGCAGTGACCAGGAATGGAATGACTGGTTCAGGAATGGAGTTTGTGGTAGAGATAGAAGGCAGTGGTTAGAATCAGTTCTATACCTAATTAGAGAAAACATCTCCCCTTCAAATTTTGGATGTCAGACAAAAAGTAGGGCAAATCTGAGACAATGGCGGTGTGGGCAGAGGTGGCGATAAGAGATTGACTTGTGCTAGCATAAAGTGGTACCTGAAATTGTGCTTTTTGGATCATCTCAATGAGATGAAAATTAGGACAGAACCAAGGAAAAATCCTCACTGAAATTTATAAAGAAAAGGTTAATTTGGACTAATCCACATCAAATGAGCTTTGACATAAGGTATTTAATATTAATATTTAAATAGCTAATTAAATATTTTGTTAAATATTATGTTAAATATTTGAATTTTATCTAGACCCAAATATTTTATGACATAAATGGTCTAATGTAATATTACAATAAAGCAAGTAATAACATTACAAATAGAATGTATGGCCCTACTTTATTCATGATGTTCGTAAATGATTTGCATTCTCACCAGATAGTTTTGCTCTGTTCAGTGGAATGGTTCCCACTTATTGAAAAATATTTTCAACCACTGTGAACCAGAATGTGTCCCTGTGTGTAAAGTAACCTGGGAGAACAACAGAATTGTTTATTTCCACTGGATTACAAGTGGATTTCCAATGTACGCCCACATTGTTTTGTGGATTAAAGGGAACATGAAGAGAGTTTCTTAATTGATTTAACTACAAAACTTTTTTTTAGATAGATTAAGTAATTTTCAGTCCTAAGTAATAACACCCAATTGTTCATGGTAATTCAGTAACACAACATTGAATCAGTTCATGAAACCACTAAAGAGGCAAACTAATCAGCTTTTAATGTTTTTCTTTGTCAATCTTTCTACTAATAAACAGGCAAATTCTTTTTTATTAAGATGTTATCTGCCTGATTCATACAGAATTACACAGAATATTTATGTCCCATGCTTGACATTAAGCTTGCCTTCGTGCCTATTTGAAATGACATACAGGAAAAGTATCACATTCTAAAAGATTTAAACCCATTTGAAATACAATTATGCCTTTTAGAACACAATCTATTACAATAAAGAATGTTTCTTGAACAATTCATAACAAGTTCTATGACACCTACACAGAAAGCTACCTGTGGTGTTTAATTGGATAGCTACAGTGCTTAATAGCTCAATGATGCAGCATTTGGGCAATTTTGTTTCCCAGACATGTACGTCAGTCAAGTATTGGTGTGACTGGTTTATCTCTGATATTCCTCAGGCAAGCGCAGAAACTTTTAAAATTTCGCAATCCATATTTGTACAAGACATTTTGGTTACAGTGCCCCTCTTCAAAGAACCTATGATTTAACGTAAGCTATTAACTGCAGCCAAAAATAACAATAAATAATAATATTGTAAAGGACCATTAGTGCTTTAAGACTTCTACATAAAGTTTTCAGCTGAAGCACCATTCATATTGAAGGGTTTTTTTTGACAAGGTTCTGAGAGGGCGAAAGTGGCCAATGTTCTAGAACCCACCCCATTGTTAGACAATGCAAATATTTAATAGAACCCATGACCAGAAGAAATAAACATAGTTAAGACTAAATTTCTAATTTCTCTGTGACTAATTGTAAGCTATTACAGGTCAGCAAGAGGGAATAGCCAATGAATAATCCGCGAGCTTGGTCCATTAAGTAAATTGGCTGCCAATAGCTTTAAACTTCATTGGCACCTTCCCTTTCTAGCTGTGCTGTGAGAAATGGGACTTCACAAAGAAAGGATATGAATGTCACTTCAGGAGTCGGAAGTGCCAACCCGAAGTAGCCATTAGCATGTTCTTAAAGTATGTCCAATAGAACCGATAGATTGTTTGTTTAACTGAGAAGATCTAATTTTAAATGTGGGAAAAAAGAAATATATTCATAAACTATATACATTGTATTGAACGATAACTACTCAGAACAAGCATCAGGACGTTTTAATTTGGCATCAACCCAATCAACCTTTCAATTTATATGATGCTTTTCTGGAGCAAGTGGCGCTTGAACCTAGGCCCTCTGGCTCAGAAATAGTGACAATACTACTGTACCCCAACAATCTGTGGTACAGATACAATAAAAAAAAGCCTGCCATACTAATTGGTGCTCATGAGTGGAAGCTGGTATTCTTGCACAGGTAATTGTAGCTGCTCAGCAATAACCTCGTGCTGTGCTGAAAGATAAGGGTGAATGTGCAAAACACTATTGTACAACAACTGGCTTCACGTGTTTTTATTAACATACCTTTTTGCACATTCTCTGCTGAGCTGTTGTTGCAAGGTTCAGGGAGGGTCTCCATTAATTCATGGCTGGACAGGGAATGCTGATATCGACATTCCTGTGAGCTGTGAGCTGGCTCTCTCTCTCTGTGCTCTCCTCAGTGATACCCTCCTCTCTTACTTTAGGTGACAAGATAATGATGACAGTGAACAAAATTTCTGTGCAAGCTTATATCCCATTGTCTCTCAGTGAAATATTCAAGTTCCTACAGTGGGGAGCTCCCTCTGGTGGCTAAAACATTAGCAAACTTCCATCACAAGGTGAAGTCTGTATCCTCGCACAGCTGCCCACGCAACAGGCAGGTAGCACACCAGCCAGGTACCAACACTAACGTTAGGAGAACAAATACTGGAAATACTCGGCAGGTCAGGCAGCATCTGTGGAGCAGAACAGAAACCTGAAAGGTCACTAGCTTGAAATGTTAACTTTGCTTCTCTGAGCATTTCCTGCAAATTTGATTTTATCAATATCCCACTTCCATAGTCATTTTTTGTTTTAAAGGAACAACAATTTCCACTGACTAGGATGTCTGACTTGAAAATCCACTCAGACCCTGGGCTATCTCTGGTTTAACTGCTGGAGGGTATCAGTGTACCTGACACACAACCCTATTCTACCCTTTTCCGGAGATTTCCTCGCATGGCCTAGCCCAATGCTCATTATAGTAAAAATGCATTCATGCAGTATCTTACATAACTTCAGAATATCTCAGTACTCAGTTGGCTGGATGGTTTGTTTGCAAAGCAGTGTGATGCCAACAGCATGGGTTCAATTCCCATCACTGGCTGAAGTTACCACGAAGGACTCTCCTTCCCAACCTCTTCCCTTGCCTGAGATATGGTGGCCCTCAGGTTAAATCACCACCAGTCATCTCTCTCTAATGGGAGAGCAGCCTTATGGTTTGGTAGGACAGGTGACTTGATATTTGATTGAACAGCAAGTCTAAATGCAGCAGCCAATTTTCATAGAGCAAAGTCCCAGTATGATATTGATTAAATGATGTTTTTGTTGCGATATTAATGGTGATACAATTAATGCAATTAATAAATACAATCCACTCATCCTTGTGATTACTTGATACTAATTAAGAAGTGTACAAATTGAATGGCATGATTGTTGGCCAATCATTTTCTTCCAGTTCCAGTAAATTTTTATAGCCAATAAACAATGCTGAAACAATATTTTGAAAACTGTTGATGTTTTATGAGTTCCTTCCCTGGGCTATTTGCAGCAACATCTAGGTGATTAGTCTGTAATCCTTGTAGATGTTAGGACAATGCTGGAGGGTTGTCAACCACACTTGTCAATGAAACATGAAATTATGCCAGGGAAGTGGGAGTGGATCTTTCATTCACATATCAATGTCAAAGGGTGAGCTTCCAAATGAATTGATGAAATTTTACCTGCTACATGATCAAATAGGTTCTTGAGAAGTAAAGCTCTAAAAAGCTCTGAGCCATCTAAAAAATCCAACACCACCTTGGGGGTAAGGTAATCCATCTGGAAGGTTATTCAGTAGTTTCTTTTGGGACTAAAGGGCCATACAGCGATATGTTGGGCACTTGCCAGGTCAGCATTACTCCTCTGTGAACTTCCATCAGGACACGTACCGTGGATCCATTTTCCATGGCCACACCAATGACCCAGTACCAGCAATTTGGACAGCACTAACACCTTGGGTTTCACTCCATTATATTTGTGCAGGTGGAAAGGAATAAATAAAAGTTTTCCAACCATCCATAAACGGTACCGTTGTGGGTTATTTTGAACTTCTGTTACCATTGTATTCACTCATCAGGATTCAATAGAGTGTTGTATTTTGTCTAGAACATTGAATGACTGGGAAAAGGTAAAGGTCTTCAGTTGGACCACCAGCCTGACTATTATTTCCTCATGAAAATCATCTTAGTTCACATACAAAGAAAACTCAAAATTACGAATGGAATATTGGTCTCTATCTCCACGGGTTTAGAAATGCATTATTGAGGAATTGATGAATCCGTATCAGAGGACTTTGGTCAGTGTCCATAGGGAGCATGACATTAAATTTGTTTACTGTACCTTAGAAAAGACTTGGCTTTGGATGTGATACCATGCAGATTTATGGGAACGATATCAGGTTGTAAAGAATTAAGCATAGAAAATAGGAACAGAATTAGGTCATTTGGCCCTAGAGTCTGCTCAGTCATTCATTACGATCAGGGCTGATCATTTAACTCAGTAGCGAACAAAAACAAAGTTTCTGGAAAAGCTCAGCTGGTCAGGCAGCATCTGTAAAGGGAAAAATGTTTCGGGTCCGGTGACCCTTCCTCAGAACTGATGGTGGCTGGGAAAACATCAGTTTATATGCAGAAAATAGGGAGGTGGGTAGGGTAGGGAGTAAATGATAGGATAGAGCCCAAAGAGAGAGAAAAAGACAGTTGGACAGACAACGGAGTTGCTAATGATCAGGCTGGGAGGGCAAATAGTTGTTAATGGGGACTGTTAGTGACCAACAAAAGAGGGTGTGTAGGGGCAGGCTATGTGGTAACAAGGCCTGGGGGCTGGGACATGGGAGAGTTTAGGCCCTAAAATTATTGAATTCGATATTGAGTCTGGAGGAAAATGAGGTGCTGTTCCTCCAGTTTGCCTTGGGCTTCTCTAGACCACTGTAGCAAGCCAGAGACAGAGATATTGGCCAGGGAGCAGGGTGGTGCATTGAAGTGTCAGGCAACAGGTAGTTCAGGGTCTTTTTTATGAGCAGAACACAGATGTTCTGCGAAGCAGTCGCCAAGTCTACGCTTCGTTTCCCCAGTGTAGAGGAGACCACATTGTGAGCAGCGAATGCAGTAGACTAGATTCTGGGAACTCATCTTCTGCCACCTTCACCTCCATGCTCATTTCTTTGGACAAGAGTTTTCTACCTGTCCCACAGACCCCTTCACCCAGTTCCAACTCTCTCCCTCCACCTGGACCCCTCGCTCCGGCCTTTTATCTGCACTCGATCTGTTCATTGAGAACTGGCAACATGACATGAGTCGTCTCAATTTCTCTGCCCCCTCAACAAATCCAACCTACCTCCCGCTGAACTGACTGCAGTCCGTGCATTGAGATCGAACCCTGACTTTGTCATTAAGCCTGCTGAAAATAATGGTGCTATTGTAGTCAGACATACTGACGTCTACATTGCAGAGGCTGAGCGCCAGCTCTCAGATACCTCCTCCCACCTTCCCCTGGACCGTGACCCCACCATGGCCCATCAGGCCATTGTATCTACTATGGTTATGGATCTCATTTCATTTGGTGATCTCACCTCCTCTGCTTCCAAGCCAACAGTCCCCCAAACCTGCACAGCTCGTTTCTCCCTCCTGCCAAAAATCCACAAACAGTACTGTGGGCAGACACGTTGTTTCATCCTGCTCATGCCCCACCAAACACATTTCTTCCTACCTTGACTCAGTCTTCTCCCCCGGTCCAAACCCTACTACATATATCAATGATTCATTTGACGCCTTACACCAGTTTCAAAACTTCCAGTTACGTCACCAGCCACCTCCTCTTTACTATGGATGTGCAATCCCTTTACACGTCCATTCCCCACCAGGAGGGTCTTAGGGCTCTCCACTTCTTCCTGGAGCTATATATCCCCACACCACACTTTCTGTAAAGACCCCATCCCATTTTCTCAGTTCCTCCATGTCTGTTGCATGTGTTCAGATGAGGCCAATTTCGACAAGGGAGGCTCCGAAATGTCCATGTTCTTTCTCAACTGAGGACTCCCCAGCTCCGTTGCCAATAGGGCCCTTAACCGGGTCTAACCCATCTCCCTGACTTCTGCCCTCACCCCTTCTCCTCCCTGCGACAGTGATAGGGTTCACTGTATCCTTACCTACCATCCCACCAACATCCACATCCAGAACATCAGACGCTATTTCCACTACCTCCAGCGAGATTCCACTCGCAGACACACATTCCCCTCCCCTCCCTTGTCCACTTTCCACAGGGACCGTTCCCCCCAGGACTCCCTGGTCCACACTTCCCTCACCCCCAACACCCCTCCGCAGCCCAACTGCACCTTCCCCTGTAACCGGCGAAGGTGCAACACCAAACGATTTACCTCCTCCCTCTCCAGTATCCAAGGGCACAAACATACCCTCCAGATGAAGCAACACTTCACCTGCACATCCAAGAATCTGGCCAACTGCATTTACTGCTCATAATGTGGTCTCCTCTACATTGGGGAAACGAAACACAGACTGAATTTGTCATCAAGCCTGCCGATAAGGGTGGTGCTGTTGTAGTCTGGCGTACTGATCTCTACCTTGCAGAGGCTGAGTGCCGGCTCTCAGATATTTCCTCCTACCTTCCCCTGGACCATGACCCCACCATGGCCCATCAAGCCATTGTATCCACTATGATTACGGATCTCATTTCATCCGGTGATCCCCCTCCTCCGCTTCCATTAATAGTCTCCCAACCCCGCACAACTCATTTCTACCTCCTGCCAAAAATCCACAAACAGGACTGTCTAGGCATACCCATTGTTTCAGCTTGCTCGTGCCCCACAGAGCTCATCTCTTCCTACCTTGACTCGGCATTCCCCACGCGCCCCCCACCCTGGTCCAATCCCTAACCGCATACATCTATGATTCAGCAGCCCCCTACGCCGGTTTCAAAGCTTCCAGTTTATGGGCTCCTGCCACCTCCTCTTTACTATGGATGTGCAATCCCTTTACACATCCATTCCCCACCAGGAGGGTCTTAGGGCTCTCCACTTCTTCCTGGAGCAAAGACCTGAACCATCCCCACCCATCACCCTCCTCTGCTTGGCCAAGCTAGTCCTCCCCACAACAACTTCTTTCATTTTCTTCAGGTAATGGCACGGGTACCCGCATCGGCCCTAGTTACACTGGTCTCTTCGTGGGGTATGTGCAACATTCCTTGTTCCAATCCTATTCCGGCCCCCACCCACAACTCTTTCTTCAATACATCGATGATATCATTGGTGCTGCTTCACTCTCTCGTCTGGAATTGGAAAATTTCATCAATTTCACCTCCAATTTCCACCCTGCTCTCTCTTACACCTGGTCTATCTCTGGCTTCTCCCTTCCCTTCCTTTACATTTTTGTTTCCATTCCTGGGGATAAACTGGCCACTAATATCCATTACAAACCCACCGACTCCCACAGCTACCTGGCCTGTACATCCTCACACCCCACTTCCTGTAAAGACCCCATCCCTTTTTCTCAATTACTCCATCTCCGTTGCATTTGATCAGATGAGGCCAATTTCGACAAGGGAGCCTCCGAAATGTCCACCTTCTTCCTCAGCCAAGGACTCCCCAGCTCCATTGTCGACACAGCGCTCAACCAGGTCCAAACCATCTTCCACACTTCTGCCCTCACCCCTCGTCTTCCCTCCTGCAACAGGGATAGGGGTCCCCTTAACCTCACCTACCATCCCACCAGCATCCACATCCAGAAGATCATCAGACGCCATTTCTGCCACCTCCAGCAAGATGCCACCACCAGACACACATTCCCCTCTCCTCCCTTGTCTGCCTTCCGCAGGGGCCATTCCTTCTGGGATGCCTTGGTCCATATTTCCTTCACCCCCAACACCTCCCCACAGCCCTACGGCACCTTCCCCTGTAACCAGCGAAGGTGCAACACCTGCCCATTTACCTCCTCCCTCCCCAGCATCCAAGGGCTTAAACATATTGTCCAGGTGAAGCAACACTTCACTTGCACTTCCCACAATCTAGTCTACTTGCATTCACTGCTCACAATGTGGTATCCTCTACATTGGAGGAACAAAACTTCAACTTGGAGACCGCTTCGCAGAACATCCACGTTCCACTTGCAAAAAAGATCTTGAACCACCTGTTGCCTGACACTTTAATGCAACATCCCGCTCCCAATCCAACATCTCCAACTCTGGCTTGCTGTAGTGTTCCAGTGAAGCCCAGTGCAAGCTGGAGGAACAACACCTCATTTTCCGCTTGGGGACCCTACAGCCCTCTGGACTCAACATTGAGTTCAATAATTTTAGGGCCTAAACTCTCCTGTGTACCAGCCCCCCACCCTACACACCAGGTCTTGTTACCACATAGGCTGCCACTACACACACACACACACAGTTGTTAGTCACTAACAGTCCCTTTTAACAACGATTCATCCTCCCAGCCTGAATGTTAGCAACTCCTTTATCTGTCCAACTGTCTTTCTCTCTTGCTCTTTGGGGTCAGTCCTATTGTTTGCTCCCTACCCCACCCACCTCCCCATTTTCAGCATATCAACTGACATTTTCCCAGTCACCAGCAGTTCTGAGGAAGGGTCACCCGACCTGTAACGTTAACTCGGTTTTCTCCTTTACACATGCTGCCAGACCTTTTCCAGCAACTTTGTTTTTGTTCCTAACCAATTCAAGTTGTCCTCAAAATGTCAGTGCCATGATCCAGGAATCAGTCTGGTAAATCATTGCTGCACTCCATCTATAGCAAGATCATTCTTCTTTCGATAAGGAGACCAAAACTGCACACAATATTCCAGGTATGATCTCACCAAGGCCCTGAACATTTGCACCAAGACATCCCTGCTCCTGTACTCAAGTTCTTTAGTTACAAAAGCCAACATGCCATTTGCTGCTTTATGACCTACTGCACCTGTGTACCTACCTTCAGCAACTGGTGTATGAGGATACTCAGGTTTCATTACATATTCTCTCTCAATTTATAGCCATTCAAATAATGATCTGTTAATCTGGTTTTGTTACCAAGGTGGATTAGCTCACAATTGTCCACATTCTCCTGTGTGGAAACCCCTTTTTTAGACCCACGGGGAATCACGAACTAGGCTCCCTATGGAGTTTGTTGTGAATGAGTTATTTTGGTAACAGGCTTACCCTCTATAAAGCAGACCCCCTTTCTGATTCTAAAAGAAGATAAAGCAGACCCCCTGTTGCCCATAATGGACTTTGCATGTAAATTTCTGACCATAATGGACTTTTTAAATATTTAATTGACCACGCAGGTGATTAGTTAAAGGAAAAAAATGCAAACAAAAAGTCATGGTGATTTTGGTGGTGGGACTATTGCTCGGTTATGTGTGAATAGCTCTTCTGGGTGTAAATGAAATAAATAAAAAGAACAAAGACTCCGCTCTTGACCAGAATGGGCATTTCATGTAAATTCCTAATTGACTGCACGGGTGTGGGTGTCAGTTTAGCTCAGTTGGCTAGACATTTGGTTTGTGAAGCAGCATGATGCCAACAGTATGGGTTCAACTTCTACACCAGCTGAGGATACCATAAAGGACACTCTTTCTCAACTTCTCCCCTCACTTGAGGTGTGGTGGCCCTCAAATTAACTCTCCCACTAAAGAGAGGCCAGCATTATGGTCTGGTAAGACAATGGCGACTTGGCTTCTGGTTTCCCTGCTGTAGGCAAGATATTGTGAAACTTGATGGGGCTCAGAAAAGCTTTACAAGGATGTTGCCAGGGCTGGAGGTTTTGAACTGTAGGGATAAGCTGGGACTACTCTCCCTGGAGCGTCAGAGGCCGAGGACTGACCTTATAGAAGTTTATAAAATCAAGAGGGGCAGGGATAGGGTGAATAGTCAAGGTCTTTTTCCCAGGGTAGGGGAATCAAAAACTAGGGGGTGTAGGTTTAAGGTGAGAGGGGAAAGATTTAAAAGGGGCCTAAGGGGCAACTTCTTCACACAAACTGTAGCGTGTGAATGGAATGAGCTGCAAGAGATAGTGGTGGAGGCTACTATATGGGACTAGATTAATTTAGAATATCTAGTCAGCATGGATGAGTCTGACAGCTGTTTCCGCGCTCTACATCTCTATGACTTGACATGAGTGTTTTACTGGAGGCAGTTAGTTAAAAACAGGAAACAAAACAGGTCGCGGAGATTTGGCGGTGGGAAAGCCATTCAGTTGTGTGAAAGAGCAGTTCTGGATATGGAAAAGAACATAAAGCAGGCCCAGGAAACAAGAGCTTTTGTTGTGCAGCAGTAACGTCCTACCTCTGAGCCAGATTCTTTGCTTAGGGATTCTAAGCATAAACATTGATGAAGCTGGAATTATTAATTGGTCAGGTCTTCAATCTCCATCACAAAAAGAATGGTCTAATAGCTTAAACATAGAAAGAAAATCACAACATTTAAGAATAAAGCACAAAACATTCTTTATTTATTTGTGTTGAATACAATAGTAACACAGATTATAGTCGTGTAGAAGGGCAACATGTACATGCTCCTTGCATTGCAAAGATATGGAGCAAAGTAAATTGCCATTATTTCTAGAAAAGGACTCAAAGAGAGTGACAATGTGACTTCTCAATATGTGCATACATGGAAAACATGAAACAAAAGCTATGCGGCTGCAGCTGAAACTCTTTGCTTTAAATTAATAAAGTTGACAAGTTGAGGAAATGTAGTTCATGCTGCCCTTCATTGGATTTATTAGAATGCATTACATCTAATGAATCAAATGGAGCAGCAGCCTATTTCTCTGTCTCCAGAAAATTAATTTTCAACATCATGGGATGATATTTTACTCTGTCCAGTTGTTAACAACTTAGATTTATATTGCACCCATATGGAGAAGTGATTTTGGAGCACTTTCCAAGGATATGTGAACATGGCAAGTGGAGGAGGTAGTGATAGGGAAGAGACCCAAGGCATTGTTGAAGATATTTTTTTGGAGGCTTTTCAAAATAGCAAAAAGAGACAAAGTGATTAAGGAGAACCTCATATTAACAAGAAGGCTGAAGGCTCAGTTTTCACTGGTGGAATGGAGGACGTTGAGGTTAACTGTCAATAAGAGTCAAAGAATTGAAGACAGTGAACTGTGACATGTGGTTGGAGAAGGTTATTCAGAGTGATATGGCCAAGTGATTTGAACATGAGGATGAAGACCCTGAAGTGAATTCACTCAAGCACAAGTATAGCACAGTAAAGCTGGGGACAGATTGGGTGCTGAACATACAAGACCTTCCTTAGAAAGACAGAACCGAAATGCATGGAAGGCAAAAATTGGGAGACCGCATAAGAAAGTATAAAACAATCCACAAGTTGGCAAGAAAGCATTAATATTTTTGGCAGTGGACAGATTGAAATTTGGGTTTAAGCAGTCAATACTCTGGAAGTGCAAGCTAGCAGTGATGACAGCAGGTGGAATATGTAGTAGAATTGTCACCTCAGGGTTAGGTAAGGCTGCAAATCATCTTGAGTAAGCAGTTAGTGAGGTTGAAGAAGTCGGCATCAGAAACACATAAGATAGATCTGAATGAGACAAATTCAAATTTTCAGCTGTATCTTCAAACTTATCCAGTACATTTTGCTGAACATAGCATTTAATAAAACAAACCCTAAAGAACTGAAGCTTGAACAACTTCTTCCATGTCCCTAACTCAACCCTCACACACTAGGCTTTATCATCAAAGTCATACAGCATGGAAACAGACCCTTTGGTCCAACTCGTCTATGCCAACCATATTCCCAAACTAAACTAGTCCCACTTGCTTGTGCTTGGCCCATATCCCTACAAACCTTTCCTAATCATGATCTTATCTAAATGTCTTTTAAATGTTATAATTGTTCCTGCACCCACCACTTTTTCTGGCAGTTCATTCCACGCGTGATCTACTCTTCGTGTAAAGAAAAGTCCTTGATTTTTTAAAATCTTTCTCCTCTCACCTTAAAAACGTGTCCTTCAGTTTTGATTCTCCCAGGCCATTACCCATTTGTTTGTCTGTCTAACTGGTTTTCTCTCTGGGTTCCATCTTTGTCGATTGTTACTAAATTCCACCCACCCCACCTTTAGCATATACATCTACCATTTCCCAGCTACAAATAGTTCTGAGAATGGGCCACTGGACCCCAAGCATTAAGTCTGCTTTCTGTCCACCCATGTTGCTTGACCTGCTGAGTTTTTCAGCAATTTCTGTTTTTGTTGTCATGGGTAATAACATTGTTGTAATTAGGGTTTCTGAAATGGGTGTTTAAGTGTCATTGCTACACATTGGTATCGGAGTCTGGTCTGAAACCACAAAGTATTAGGAGTCAGATCTGATTTCAGTTATCTTACTCTTGTCTGAGGCTGAAGGCTGTTCTGTTGCCTTGACCTTGGATTCAGGGCAGGGTAGCTGTAGTTAGTACTGTTGCCTCATAGCCCCAGAGTCCGGGTTCAATTCTACCCTCTGGTGACTGCATGGAGTTTGCACATTCTCCTCATGTTTGCATGGGGTTTCCTCTGGCTTCCTCCCACAGTCCAAAGAGGTGCAGGCTAGGTGGATTGACCATGCTAAATTGCCTAGAGTGTGTGCAGGGATGTGTAGATTAGGTAGGGTAAAGGTCTGGGTGGGATATTCTGAGTGTCAGTGTGGGCTTGTTGGGTTGAAGGACTTGTTTCCACACTGTAGGGATTTAATGAAATCTCATCTGATCCAAACGTGCATGATACTTTCTATAAATAGTTTGATTATAAAATAATTACAAAGGAAGATTCGTGATAGTGATTATGGTTGGTATGGTGCACTAACGGTAATCAGAATTTATCACATAATAGAAGTGCTGGTGCTCAAGGTAATGATGCACTCTGTGCGGGTAAACGGCACACCATTTACAAACCTATTTCCACTTTCTTTATTTCTGTGCGATTCTTGTGGGCCAGACAACCTCTGAACCAGAAGACCTCCGGAGATGTCATAACATGGCAGGTGCGAAAGAAGCAGATATCCACCAGATATCCAAGGCAAGTAGCCACACAAGTAGGGAGGGTGTAAAGAAGGCGTATAGCATGCTTGCCTTTATTCATCAAGGAATTGAGTACAAGAGTCAGGATGTCATGTTGCAGCTTTATAAGACTTTGGTTAGGCCACATTTAGAGTATTACATTCAATGCTAGTTGCCACATTACAGAAAGGATGTGGATGCTTTGGAGTAGGAGTCTGGAACGCAGTAGCAGGGGTGGTGGTGGACGCAGATACAAAAGGGGCTTTTAAGGGACTTTCAGATAAGCACATGAATATGCAAGGAATGATGGGATATGGACTAATTCCTGTGCAACACAGTTCTACATTCTATGTTCTATCCATCTAATTTTGGAAATACATAAGCCTGAAAGTTTCTTCGATTTAGCACTACAGGTTAAAATGGAGACGGAGGGCACTGAAGTCAGAAGAAGTGACTTTAGCGGTGGTGCAAAGTTTTGGCTTTATTCTTGTGTTCCAGGGTCACCACAGTACCAAAGCAACTTAATACAGAAGTGGAAATTATGCTACAGCAGGAGGTGGTCAAGTCAACCATAAAACACATGAATTTTGGTCCACAGACTTGAATTTGTGCAATTGGTTGTCATGGATGATAGCAGTGGGGCTCAAGATGTCCGACACGGAGACAAAATGTTTAATGGTACATATACAAGATTTCAATATTCTTGCAGATGTGTGTCAAAGCAAAGGGAGTTTGAACTAACAAACAGCATCGTTGTAGGAGTCAGGGGTGTTGCTGTAGTGGATGGAAAGAGATTGTGATCAGAAGAAGGAAAAGCAGGATAGAACGGATATAGAGAAAGCATCAGAGTTAGCCTCCACATGGCATAATTAAAAGGGTGTGCATATGTTTTGTTTTGCATTTGGTTTTGCATGCATACATGGAAGGTAAAGTTAAGTGAAGTGTGGGGACAGAGTAGGGTGAGATTAGCAACTGGATAAAGTAGCCAAAAATGAGTCATGCAGTGCAGGGACTGTGTACTAAGTAATACCCAATATAGGGCTCAAGTCACAGCCTGACTATTTTTGAATAGCATTCTAGAATTACAGCAACCTCAAATTGACAACTCTTGCCACAATTAACAAAATAAAGCATTGAATACTTTCCCAAAGTTCTAATACAGACCACAACTGGTTGAGGCTGGTTTTGTCAAAGACAGCAGTTAAAAATATTCAAATAGGTAGACCAAGCATTTAAAAGTGACTTGCAATTGAATTTGGTTTCACTGAAACAACTCATTATTGTAATTGTAAATATATAAGATTAGAAAATATCAAACGCAAATGAGATTGTCCTTACCATCTGTATAAATTATTCTCAACATCAAATTTACCAATGCTACAGGCCACTGCATTTCCACAGAGACAACCATGGAAATTATTGTACCTTTACACAAAACACTACACAAATTAATCTAAACTTCCAGGCTGTTATCTCTAAATTTGCACTACTCATCAAGGAGTCAATTTGCTAACAGCCCACTTATTATAAGTTGATGTCACTTTTTGTATTCAATATAAATGAATTATCTAATAACTTGAATTAAAAGTAGCATAAACAATGTGATAAAGTGGAAGTTGGTCCAAACAAGGAGTTAGTTAAAAGGATTAGATAGTAATAGAAAGATTTAATTTAATTTTTATGTCTCTTCTTGAATCAATCACCTCTTTGACCGCACTCCTGGGACAGTTTCAAATGGGGAATGCCAAGCAGAGGCTGGGATATCTTCCGAGGAAATGTAGGAGAGGAAAATTGGCTTGAAAATTTACATTATCAGACAGAAAAGTAAAAAGGAACTCTTGACAGAGGTTTGGAAGCAGATCAGCTTCTGAATAAACTGAAAAATAAGTACAAATTGTTTAATTTGGAAAAGTGATAATTTAAAATTTTCACATTTTGATCGTTGTTTTAGAATGAAATCAAATATAGGACCAAGGCACTTATTACTTTCTTAGACCTGTCTCTCTTGATGCTCTTTCTCTGATAAATGTAATTAAATAATGGTGAGTGAAACCGCTAACTTATTTGAATTTTTTACAGTATAGCTAGTGAATTAAACTAACCTTGTCAGAATAAAGGCAAAGGATATTACTGTGGACAATTATAATTGCTACATTTTGTCATCCACAACTTTCCACACTAGGTATGACAAATGAAGTGCAAGGTACTGCTCCTACTATGCTGTCTCAAACACAGTTTTTGAGCTCTTGACTGGACCAGTTTAAACTTTGCTTTGCCCCAAACCAGCCACCTGTACTTTTGCACACAGTGAGTTAATGGTCTCAGTCACACTGTTATGAGAAGGCACTGGAATAGAGATCTATAAAAGGGCAAAGAAAAATGGGAAATGGAGATAGGGTGAACAGCTCAAGTATTCCTTGTGGGTTCTGCGCAGATCTTCAACATGACCTCTTGGCCAGGATAGGGGTGTGGTTCTGAGAGATCGGGGGAAATAAATTATATTTATAGTACAGACCCACATACATTAATATACACTCTTGACATTCAATGCAATTTTATAAGGCAGAAGTTGATTTATTAAACAATCTGTTGAATGAAACAAAGTGAGACAGAATGTAGTTAGTCTTTAAAAGCTCAGCCCATCATTTTCAGCGATATGTATCAACTCCCAATGATGCATGGTGAGAAGTCAGAAATTTCATCTTGAAATTTGACTTTATTACTAAGTGTTTTCATTTTGTTTGGCAATTATCAGGTTGCAGTTTGTTTCTGTTACAGTTATTTAGATTTACAGCCATCGTTACTAACTTGTAAAGACTTCAGTGCATCTTTTTAAGTTGCTTTGACATCTGTCACAGTTTCACATTGCCTCTCTCTCTGCACTGTGGCCCTGGGAGCATATTCTGTATAAAACAAATCAGCTTCCATCACCACATATTATACAGGATACTAAAAATGGTTCAGTTGCATTCTGAAATTAAAATGAGACTGCTGATAGGATTAAGTGAAGGAGAAAACTCACTTGGAGCATAAACTCAGACACAGGCCAGTTGGGCTCAAGGGTATGTTCCCTTGCTGTAAATTCTACATAATGTGTTTACTTGTTTTAGGAAAGTGTTTCTAAAACTGGAGTATTTTAGTATGAAACAGAACATATACATTAAATCGCCAGTTACTACGTCTTGTGAGAAAACTAACAACGAAGTCCAGTTTAACCAAAATGCTCAATCTGTAGCTTGAAAATTCTTACTTCTATATTATCTCCATATTGCACAACACATTTTAGCTGTTAATTAACTATTACCAAGCAACGATATGACATGCCTCAGAGACTCAAAACAAAAAGCATGACTCCAACACTACGCTCACTGTGAATGGAGCGCAAATTTGCTGTGCAGCGTAAAAATGTCAACATGATTCCTCACACTTTTATTCATACTAGTGTGACTAACTTAAAGAAGGAAGACAAAAAATAAAACACTGAAAACTTTGCTTTATTCATGGCATTCACTGATAGACTAAAAGTAACTTTAAAATAGCTGGCCACAATTCCTATACTTAGCTGTTCCAACTGAATCAGAATGCTTCCTTCAGATGTTAAATTCCATCATTATTTTAAACTCTACACACTTCATGAATTCCAAATGCTAGCAGTTGCAATTAAAAAGCATTGAGGGGTCAAAGCAGAATTGAACTTACAAGTCTGGAGAAAACTTCTATTTTTACAACTTTGTATATCCAACAAGCTAGACAAAATTCTGAACACAATGACTTCTTGCAAGTTTCCATACAAAATCAAGCAGGCAAGTACTTGTTAATTTTAAGAATCACTAACAAACTCCCATTGTCAGAATCACACACATTATTCAAAATGGTTTTCAGTGTTTCACCTGCAACAACTTGTGGGGCCTACTTTCCTCTACTTTGTGCCCTGCAAAGAAAAGCAGAAGAAATAGTAGCAGAGATCTGTACAACTAAATATCCATGCCCCTACTGCATTGCCTGGGATTCAGTGGATAATGTCCAAGGACAGGGTAAGGAGTTAGAGTGCTTGCATGAAGATCCTATGCAATCGAGGCAAGAACTATGTAAAGGTATCTAACTTTCATCTGTCAATACTGAATTGATAACCATTTCTAGACCCCTGAAGCAGAAGTTCAACTTCCCCCTTCTTCCTTTAGATGCAACATACTGCTGGGAGTGAATTACAAATGGCTGATTTACACCAAGAAATAGAGACAGGCTGAAATTCATCAGGTGGACCACAGCCTAAATTCAAGGTTAGGCTTAACTCTACAGTGATGCGTGACAGAGTGAGACTCCCTACAGGAGTGAATCTCACTGTCCTTCATTTTGGAGTCAGTTCAAAACTTAACACCCAATTTACAACATGCAAGTTTAGTTTTGCTGCAAAGCTACCTTATACTCCCACTGAATGCTGAGTTCACACACACCCTTAGAAACCTCAGGATATAAATTGAACAGGGACACTAAATGAGCACTGACATGGCAGCCTGTTTTGCCACAAAGCTTAATTCTCTTTTCCATCAATTATATAAAACCAAATCTCGAGTGGTGTAGCTCTGCTGTTGATATGCTATTGTCCATTTTCTGTTACTGCTCAAGACAGAATTAGAAACACTGCAATCAATGGAACATGACTTCATACTAGATAAAATACATAAAACATGAAATATAGAAAATGCACACAAATTCTACAATTAAATGCCTGGTGATAAATTGAAATGCAAATGAAATGTTTGGTTGAGGAAACAAAATATTGCTTGGGGTTAACCATGTGGTATGTTGTCCAATATTCATTAATTTTAATTGCTTTAATATATTTTGTCTTTTATAAACACAAGATGATATAATCTTCAAGCGCAGTGTGAACTGTTGGATTTATTTAATTGAATATTTACTTGTAATATTTAGTGAAAGCATTTAAAAGTCAAAATATAATTCACTTGTACTATAAGCTGACTGCAAACTCACTACTGCCTCTAAAACAATGAGTGATAATGCTATAAGGGTCTGTTTGTGCTGTATTATCCTAATTCCCTCTCAGGGAAATTACTTAATGACTTTAGAATCCTATCAGGGACAGCAAGCAAAGCTAATTTACATAGGAAAAAAAAAATCTGGTTGGCAACACAGATAGGATAAAGTGCTTACCAGTTGTATCACTTATCCTATTGTATTCTTCAACATGTTAAAACTTAGTCTAAGGAGACATCTTCTCAAGCCTGGTTTCTATTGAATTGAGGCTACAGTTTCTACATATATACAAATAATAATTTTCTCTCACTATACTGGATCAAATTTCCTATCCATTCAAATCTATTCCAATTAAGATCTTTGGCAGGCACACTGCAGCATCCTTAGAAGACTATATCATATGTTAAAAGATGATGTAACTTTTTTTTTGCTAAGTGGGAATATATTAGTCTAGAAATTATACAATATAACACTATTGTATTCATTACTTTATGCACTATTTTAATAGTGACAGTAAGCTATGGTAACTGCCTTGATTAAATCAGTGTGCAGAATAATTACATATGACCCAAAGCTTTAATTTCAAGGCTACTAACTGTAGATCAGCTGGGAATGATATGAAAACTGGCCCATTCATTCAAAGGATCTAAGCAAATGAAATAGTCATTTTATGACACTTGCAACGTCCCAAACACACAACATAATAAAGGATTGACCTGGTACTAAGGGAACCCGTGCAAGTGACAGTTCATAACATTAGGCAAGTACAAATACAAGCAACAATGTGATACACAAATATCTGGGCAATAACTTCAACATTTTCTGTTTTGTTTTCAATACAAATGAATGAAGTGACACACTGTTATGAAGTCATTTTATCATTTCTCCATGAACGTGAACTGCTGACTTTGGAGAACATTTCTTTTTTCATCATTTTTTTCTTGTATATCTGACATGACTATTATGAATAGCAGCTGTACATACATCTTTTCAACTACAGCACACAGTGTAGAAGTTTTCAAGCAATACAAGTCCAAAGCATAATTTTGTATAAACCAACTCCAAATTAGTCCCCTCACCTCTCTGGTTCACAAGCCCAAACTTTCACAGTTCAAGGCAGAGAACACTGGTTGCTGCAGTTTGCTTAGAGTAGTGTGGCTAAATATTTAAATATGTTTCCAAAGCATGGTATTCAAATTATTCATAAAAGAAAAAAATGTAATCCAACTCAGTACAATAACCAATCTATTTTAATTCTAGAAAGGTCAGAGAAAGTTATTGTTTAACAAGAGATGATATTACTGTCATTCATATTATTTAGGAAATTGCAATAGAATTCTCATGTCAAAATTCTAGCAACTTTAATGTGACTATCAATTTCTCTGACCTTGATCTGGTCATCTGCAGTAGCACAAGTGTTTTTTTGTTAACTTCTAGGGCGCTTCCCTACAAAATATTACATTGCTATTTGGCCTCTGCAGTCACCCATTTCCATCATACATTTTGTTGATTAGAAGAGGTGAGCTCTTTTCTTAAGTTCATTCCGTTTCCAAAGTGGTAGCCTGTCAAACTCCTGGATGGACATATTAAATAGACGATAAAAAACGTCAGGGGCTAGATGACGCTAGAAGAATAAATTATAAAGAAAAAACATTTGATTATTAAAGTTATTTGCCATGATCACCAACAACATTGAAGTTACATTTATATATCTATGATCAGATATTTTCTTTCTTTCGATACAATTGCCATAATTTCCTCCCAAGTCATTGACTTGGTGCCATTCCTTTTCCAACAATACTTTATCTGAGAAAAGCACACATTAGATTATGTTTTAGTTTCAATCATCAAGATACATCGAGATGGGGAAACAGTGCAGAGTTTCACAGTTAACCTGTAGTGTCAGTGGGCTAAGATAAGCAGTCGGGAAATGAGGCAGATGAGCAAGGACAGAGCAGAAGTTAAATCTTGAATTTTACTTTCAGTTAAATCACAAGTGCTTGAGCAAACCCAGCATTGATACTAGAATAGGAGATAACAAGGTGTAGAGCTGGATGAACACAGCAGGCCAAGTGGCATCAGAGGAGCAGGAAAGCTGACGTTCTGGGTCTGGACCCTTCTTCAGAAATCTAGAAACTAGAAAATGTATTTCAAATAAAGAATAAATGATTTCAGCAAAACATGGAAGTAATTTAAAGGGGACCAAAATACTATGATGTGGGTGCCGTAGATTTCAGTGCAAGCATTGGTAGGTGGAAAGAACAGTTTCCTTCATATCAAAGTGATATCTTTGTAATACTGAATATTTAATCTGATGCCTGAAATGAATCTCACATGTGCTGAACTGAAGACATCAAACCTCACAACAACTTGCACCATCTTGAAACCCTTTCAGGATGACAGAGTCCAGTGCATAATTTTTTTTTATCCAGGTGGTCACACATTTGAAAGTCAGAGCATTACAAGTCAGTTTATTAGGTTTGGAACTAGTCATCTTTCCAATTCCCAAACAGCAACATTCATTTCCCAATTCTTCACGGGCAGTCCAATGCTCTCACCTCCAGTCTTGTTCTGTCTACATCTCTTGGTAATTTGCTGCGTCCCCTGTTAGTCACTGAAAGCACTTGATAAGGGTAAATCTGCACAATAGAGGAAAACTTCTATCAGTACAGGAAATTCAATTTGATCTACTCATCTTCATTAAGTATAAGTAACAAGCATCTTTTTAGATCTTCTCATTATAATCTATAGAATAAGGCATTATTATGATCCTCATGCAGATCAATAACTTCTAAAAGATTTAACAATTTCCAGAGGCTGACTGAAATGATCACATTAAACTAAAGCAACACTATTCAGTAATATGATCTCAACCACAGAAAACATCTCCATTTAACTTTTAAAATGACAGAAATTATCCCTTATAACAAGGTGTGGAGCTGGATGAACATAGCAGGCCAAGCAGCATCTTAGGAGCAGGAAGGCTCTGATGAAGGGTCTAGGCCCAAAACGTTAGCTTTCCTGCTCCTAAGATGCTGCTGGGCCTGCTGTGTTCATCCAGCTTCACACCTGGTTATCTCAGATTCTCCAGCATCTGCAGTTCCTATTATCTGAGAAAACATCTCTTGATGGCTATGTCCCTTAAGGGACACTTCATTCTCCGGAAACCAGTGTAAAGTGACTCCTAATTCCAGACGGCTCACAAGAATTGAGGGTAGGAATAGACCTTACCAATCCGTGAGTGCTTCATCATTCAATAAAGATGTGCAATGAAGCACATAAATGCACGGTGGCTCAATGGTTAGCACTGCAGCCTCACAGCACCTGGGACCCGGGTTCAATTCCACCCTTGGGCGACTGTGTGTGGAGTTTGCACAATCACCCAGTATCTGCGTGGGTTTCTTCTGGGTGCTCCAGTTTCTTCCCACAGTCCAAAGATGTGTAGGTTAGGAGGGTTGGCCATGCTAAATTGCCCATAGTGTTCAGGGCTGTGTAGATTAGGTGGGTTATAGGGGGTGAGTCAGGATGGGATGCACCAAGGGTTGGTGTGGATGTGTTGGGCCGAAGGGCCTGTTTCCACACTGTAGGAATTCTATTTTTAAAAAAATCAAAGATGACCCGATTATGGTCTCAACTCAACTTTTCAGGCTGCCACCTCATAGCCCGCGTTTCCTTTCTTTTCCGTTCCCAGCTGGATAACTTCTAATCTCGGAACTGACTTTCACAGAGGGATAAATTAGCGATTCATCTTCCAGCCAAAATAGATGAATGTTCCAATATCGAATGAAAATCATGAACTTGTCCTCTTCAAACCAAATGTGTGCTGCCACACATTTTTAACATGGCGCTTAACAAAGCCAGCATTTTCTTTGTTTAAGGTGCAGGACTATCTGCCTCCATCTTACTGCCGTCTCTCTCTCTGTTTTGCAAGTTCTAGCAGGCTGTCCTGTTTTTAAGTTCAGGAATATTTTAAAAAAAACCTGAAAGCTCAGTCAGTAACTATTTCTTTTAGTCTGTCCACTCTCAAAGGCAAACTCCATGCCAACAGGTATCACATGGGATCTGCATCCAGTTAGAAAGACTAATTAGCTATCGTGTGAATCCCACAACTCCAATCTACTTTGGAATTAAATAGGCCATATAAAAAGTGGAGACATTTAAAATCTGACATTCCTAACACCTCCCTGTGACTTGGAGATTTACAGTTTATCCACTAACAACACAGTTACAGAATCCTTCTTTAACAATTGTACTGTACTTGTTACGGACCAGACTAAACTCCCTCAAAACATATTAAGAGGATAGCCTAGACCCTAACATTTTCTTAATTTAAAGGTAAGTACATGGCATTACATTCCAGATGCAATTCAATGGGTCAATCTACTCGACTTTAAGCAAAACACAAAGTAAATATAAAAGAAAAGAATTGGCTTAACTGTAACTGTATTGAAATGCTTTACAAAATAATAATATATATTAACTATCACAAATTAATTATCGCAAGATAGTAACATCCCATAAACACACCCTGAGCAAAAGCAAATTCACAAAATATATTTCTCATGAAATTCCAGCAGCTGGAAGAGAACCCCTGCTTTTAGCTGTAGCAGAGAGAAGAATAAGAGCTTCCACATAGAGCTTCAAGACCCCCACAACTGCAGAAAGTTACAACTAAAAATCCTGGTTCTGTGGAACTTGACTCTACCCTTCATGTTACTTCCGTTCCAACATTTAAAAAAAATCCCAAGGCCTCACAAGTTGTTTATTTTATTGGATTTCAGCAAGTCATTTGGCAGCTCTGTTTCAACCTCCCTTCATTTAGAAAAAATGGACAAAATACACCTCTTAAATTCACAGTATCATCACATACAACCCAAAGCAGTTGTTCCGCAGAATTCAGACAAGTAATGAGACCCCGCTTATTTCTGCATTTTACTGTCAATTAAAGAGACAGTCCCAAAATATGACAATTGTGCAAACTTCATATCATAACTCTCCAGTTATCACTTAAGTGGTAAGTGGGCAGCCCAACACAATCAGTGTAAAAGATAAGGCTTGAGCATTTGTAACAATCTTCAGCCAGAAGCGTCAAGCGGATAATCCATTTGAAAGTGGATAATCCATCTCAGCCTCCCCCAGACATCCCCAGATTACCAGCCTTTAGCCATTTGTTTCGCTCCATGTGATATCAAAAAAATAGTTGCAGTCACTGGATACAGCAAAAAAAAAATGGGCTCCGACAACATTCCACCAAAGGTATCGAAAGACTGTGCTCCAGAACTTGCCAGGTCCCTGGCCAAGCTCCTCCAGTACAGTTCTCACAGGCATCAACCAGACAATGTGGAAATTCACACAGGAATGCCCTGCACACAAGAGCACAACAAATCCACCCCAGCCCATGACCACCTGCTCAGTCTGCTGTCAATCATCAATAAAGTGATGGAAGATGTCATCAGTGTTAACAAGCAGCAGTTAGTTAATAATAAAGAAAATCAGGAATTGCTGGAAAAATTCATCAGGTCTGGCAGCATCTGTGGTAGGAAAGCAGAGAATACATTTTGGGTGACTTAATAAAAACTGGGTCACTGATGCCCAGTTTGGGCTCTATCAGGGCCACTCAGCTCCTGATCGCATTACAGATTTTGTTCAAATATGGACAAAAGAGAAGAATATCAAAAGAGGAGAGCAATTGCCCTTGACACCAAGGGCATTTGACCGAGTGTGGCATCAAAGGGCCCTAACCAAATCTGTTCTGAGGAAGGGTCATCAGACCTGAAACGTTAATTCTGTTTTTCCCTTCACAGATGCTGCTAGACCTGCTGAGCTTCTCCTGCAACTTTGTTTTTGTTCCTGACAAATCTAGAATCAGTGAAAATCATGGGGAAAACTCTCTGCTGATTGGAGTCATACCAAGCACAAAGGAAGATGGTTGTGGTTTATAATCATCTCAGCTCCAGGATGTTACTGCAGGAGTTCCTCAGGGTAGTGTCATAGCCCAAACAATCTTCACTTGCTTCAGCAATGACTTTCCCTCCACTCGAAGGTCAGAAGTGGGGATGTTTGCTGATGACCACACAGCACCATTGGTGACTTCAGATATTGAAGCAGTCTATGTCCAAATGCAGCAAGACCTGGACAATATCCTTTTGCTGACAAGCAAGCAAGCAAGCAATGTTCACGCCACACAAGTATCAGACAATGACTATCTCCAACAAAAGAGAATTTAACTGTCCATCACCCTTTGACATTAACAGCCTTACAATCACTGACACCCCCATCATCAACATCCTGGGAGTTACGATTGATTAGAAACTTAAATGGACTAGCCGCATAGCTTTTGCATAAATACAGCAGCTGCAAAAGCAAGCTAAAGGGTGGATATCCTGTGTTAGGTAATTCACCTCCTGACTCCTCAGAGCCTGCCCAACATTTATAAGGCACAAGTCAGGAGTATGATAGAATACTGTCCACTTGCCTGGATGAATGAAGTTTCAACAATACCCACGAAGCTTGACACCATCCAGAACAAAGCAATCCACTTGGTTGACACGACATACACAAACATTCACTTCCTCTATCACCAGCACTCAGTAGCAGCAGTGTGTACCATCTGTAAAATGCACTGCAAAAATTCTCCAAAGATCCTTAGACAGCATCTTCCAAACCCACAACTACTACCACCTAGAAGGACAATAGCAGCAGATATACGGGAACAAAATGATCTACAAGTTCCACATCTAACCACTCACCATCCTGACTTGGAATTATATTGCCATTCCTTAACAATGAACTTACAACATAGCGTGTCTCTTTTTTTCAAACCCATTAACAGAATGAGCACACAGCTGGCTAGGCAGCATTTATTGTCCATTCCTAATTGCTCAGCGTCAAATACATTGCTTGGGTCTGGAGTCACATATAGGCCAGACCAGGTAAGGATGGCAGATTCCTTCCCTGAAGGACGTAGTGAACCGGATAAGTTTTTTTTCCTGACAATCGACAATGAATTCATGATCATCATTAGACTCTTAATTCCAGATATTTATTGAATTCAAATTCCACCACCTGCTGTGGTGGGGTTTTAAACCTGGGTCCCCAGGATGTTATCTGGGCCTCTGGACTAACAGTCCAGAGACAGTGCCACTAGGCCACTGCCTCCCTCTTTACCAATCTCTTCCATTTTGACTCATCTCAACAATATGAAATCCCCATCAGCACACGTGCAGTCAGTCAATCAGCATCAGCCGCTCTTCATTGATTGATTGTGCCAGTGGGAAAGCAGTAGTTGCTGCCAGTACTGCACCCGCCAGAGGCCAAGGTTCAAGGATGGACCCAGCCACAAGTCAGTGGAGGAGGAGTGTCAATGGGGTGGTAGGTCACGGGGGGAGGGGGGGGGGGGGGGTCAGGCAATCTACTCCCACCAAATCCCCATCTTCACAATGCTCAATCCCTCTATAAAGATATTGAGTATCTTTGAATAAGGTATCCCCATGGAAGTTCTGCAAGCAATCCCGACTAGGTTTACTTCATGGCGTCTCACTTGGCGAGTCCCTATTAGGGGGCCTCAGTTGGAGTCGGTGCCCTGGACCTTCCTGCTGTGGATTTAGTTGAGGCAGAGATGGGAAGATAGTGGTGTTCCCACCCACCACACTCGCAGCTCTTTAAATGCAACCACCAGCAAATTTGACACACAGGAGGATGTTCAATTCCACCCAGAGTCCCGAGCACATACATACTTATCGGAAGCTGACAAAGTCAGCTGTATATTAATGAGATTCTCTGACAAAACAGAAATAGAAAATACCGGAGAGACTCAACAGGTCTGCAGCCTCCATGAAGAGAGAAACGGAATTAACGTTATGTTTCAAATATAACTCTTCTTCTTTCATATTCTACATAAAACATTAACTCTATTTCTCTCCCCAGGGCCTGACTGGCTGAGCATTTCCATTATTTTCTGTTCTAATTTCAGATTTCCAGCATTTGCAGTATTTCATTTTTATTTAAATGTCATCCCAAGTATTGACTTAGGATCTACATTAATAGGAGACAAGTCAGGGTCATTCCTGCCAAATGTTTTGTCTATTTATTTATTTTCAAGTTTATTTTCTGTGTCTATTTTCAATGGGTTTTCTCTCCTTGCAAACTTATTTGTTCCCATTCATTTCCTGCCAAAATGAAGGAAAAGCAAATGACTTTTTTTTTAAAAACAGGTGATGCACAAATCTAGCCTACCCACCAGGAGAAAGTGCGACGTAATGGAATACAGAAATACTGAACAATTGGGTGATGTAGTCTAACTGGCCATGCAGTTTTAAGCTTGCAATCTTGCCTGTGAATTTCCAGAGGTTATCTGCTTGGACTACACCCCTTCTCCACAGGAAGAACTGAAACTGGATGGAAATTATTGCTGATGTAGAACTATCAGCACTGATAATTGGAAGTACACTAATTTGTCTGCGAAACACCAGCTGAATTTTTTGCCTACTTAAATTATTCTTATCAAATGCAGTAAGCTTTTTTTAAAAAAAAGATTATATATCCACAATTTTACTGATTTTTGTAGACTTGCCTTTGGCTCCAGCATGTTAGGCATTGAAACTCCCCTGTCCATCCTTGTTCCTTGAACAGTTCCTTCCTGTGAAGGCTGTAAAGGATAGAGAAAGAAAATAATGACCGTGTGTCAATAACAGTCACAATGCATGTGTCACTATATCAATATAAAAAGTCACACTAAACTTGGTTGTAAGCTAGTTTGTTCGAAGTGTAAAACAAATATAGATAATAGTATTTTACCTCAAAAGGTGACTCAAGAAAAAAACTAACCCAGCATTATTCTATACAATCTTCAGCCTTTCACATCAGGCATGGTGTTGTAAGATTAACTGATGCATTGTTGTTTTATGAATTAAAAAGGTACTATCAGAATTAGGATAATAGAAATGCAGCATCATAGTGAATTTAAGTTATTTTGCAACATTCTACAACAGCAGTACGAACAATGTTCTGATGAAGGGTCCTGACCTGAAATGTCAGCCCTCCTACTCCTCTGAGCTGACTGACCTGCTCCACACTGTATCAATTCAGATATCTTGGTTTTTACCACCAAATCTCTATTATGATTTATACTAATGTCCAGAAGAAAATGTAACTTCAATTGTATGAAATTGTTTCAGCCTCAAAATGTGATTTAGTTTGGAAATACTCAGGTAAACTCAACAGGCTTGGTGAGGTTCATTTGCATGATTCCAGTTTCACCATCAAATAGACTAACTTTCTAAACTGTAGCTCATTTGAGTACTGTACGTCGAGACATTTCAGAGAGTAAACTGAAGAGGAAGCTGACCTATTTCAGTATTTTTCTCCAAGAAGAACAAAATATGAACAAAATTATGGGCTAGAACTCAAAGTTTTAAAAAAAAACCTTCATGACGTGCATTTCCAAAAACACTTGAATAACCGTGTGCATATTTGGAATTTGCAGTTTGCGGTAGAACCAAAAATTAGAAATGACATTCCCAAACTTTACTCTTTTCCTGCCTAGTTTCCTTGAAGCAGATGTTGTGTACAATTACTTGTACAAAAAACATTTTTATTGCATTTAGAAGTCAAAATTAGTTATATATTAAATAGTTAACACACAGTGCATTGTGATGAAATTTTGTACAAATTATTCATTGCTTCTGCTCAACTATAACAAAATAGTCCTATTGAATATAAACAAAACTGAAAAAGCTACGGATGCTGTAAATCAGGAACAAAAACAAAGTTGCTGGAAAAGCTCAGCAGGTCTGGCAGCATCTGTGGAGGAGAAAACAGAGTTAATGTTTCAGGTCCAGTGACCCTTCCTCAGAACCATTCTGAGGAAGGGTCACCAGACCCGAAATGTTAACTCTGTTTTTTCCTTCGCAGATGCCGCTAGACCTGCTGAGCTTTTCCAGCTACTGCATTTTTGTTGCTATTGAATATAAAAATGCTTGGATTTTATTTCAAGATAATTAGGCTGAGAATCATTACAAAATATTCTCAACTGCTGCCTGGATTATTTGAAGTCAGCTATTACATGAGTTTATACATCTCTTTAGTATGCACAAAACATTATGAACATTACAGTATTAAAAAGTAAGCTTTTCCTTTTTATGCTTAAGGTATTTTTTGACCTTCATAATGACACCAACATACCAGCGTCTCTGAAAAAGAAGAAAAGGAAAGCTATTACTTTGGTGTTCTGCACCTTTATACATGTGATTATGTTTTCTTTAATTATTGAAAATGTACAGATTAATGCATTATGTGAATCCATTATACTAACTCAGTTTTGCTAACCAGGATGTACTTGTCGCTACATGGGATTTCATCTATAATCGGATGGGTGGTGGACACTGAAGTTCCTGCCACAATCACTATCAATACCGCCCCTTACTAATCTCTGGACACAAAGGAATCAGACCAGCTTAGTAACACCTACTTCTGCCTGGCAATCATTGAATCCTAAAAGAATGTAAACTGCATAGAGTTCAGAGGCAGTTCTGAGATATGGGCCATCTGGTTCAGACAGAAGCACTCCACCTCTACTCAATTGTCATCCCTGCCTATGTCTGAATTATTTTGATAAAACTCCTATCTCTTCTACTTCAAGAGAAAACATGTCTCTATTATAAAATTGGATCAGTCATACAGTCATATCAATGTATCAGTTTGCAGTCCGGTAACAAATGATTAAGACTTGTTTCTTTATTTTTAAGGTCCCAATAGTTTCTAAATAAAATTGTCTTATTAACTGTTAAGTCCCCTAATGATGCTTGAACTCACTCCAGTTTTCCCATGTTAACCTTTTGTTTCCTTTGCCAATGAGGCCCTAACTCAGGTTTGGCTAAGAATTCACAAGAAATTTCACTATTTATTGCTTACTGCCGATATTAACCCATTGGAAGTAAATAGTTTAATACCGTTATCAAAATAACAGGCAAAGAAATGATTGAGCACCATGATTTTCAAAGAACTCTATTTCAATTATGGATGAGCGTGTCCAGATACTGTGTACTAGCAAGCCATTTGGTAATGAGTTAGTCACAGTCAATCCAGTTCTCATCAAATACTGAACAAATGTGCATGTTCCGACAGTACTCACTGAATAATGAACAGGTACAGGAATCCAGACTGATTTTCTTCTCCTTTGTCACCTACCTAGCTGAGAATTCTATCGTTTCAATTTCCTGCAACACTGAATAGAGGCCACCATCTGTTCTGCTTCTAACTGCTAGGTGGCAGTGCCAAGCTGAATGAGTAAAAGGAAACTCAAATGCAACTACAGCCTGTAACACTTGCTTTAGCAATAAAATAGGATATAATGCTAACTTTTAAAAAGATTACTCTTCCCTAAGCATTGCTACCAACACAATTTAAAAAGGCAATGTTATTAAAACGTGCTGGACATAAATTAAAATCCACAAGCTATGGTTGAAAACATAGTACTTGATGTCAGTGAGAATCTATGAGAAAAGAAGGAATGATAATAAAAATCATTTTTTTCAGAAAACAGAATAACATTTTCATTGGAACAACATGAAGCACAGCATGCTGTTGAATGGCAGGTCTGATATTTGGGGCAGCACCAAATACTTTTTTGAAAGTTTGGAGGGTAGACAGGAAGATGTTGGTTTTCAACTAAATATGGACTGCCACATAGTAAATTCTGGTACCCAGTTGCCTGGGATGTTGATAAAACATGGAACGTGAAGTGGTTTTTCATTCCACCAAGTCCATTTCTAAGTAGCACTGCAGGATCATGGGATTACAAGAAGTAGGGACAAGAATAGCAATATATGCACTTACTGTGGGCAACTTCTGTTCGTGTGATTTAACAGAATTTATACAGATGTGTGGGGTGTGGATAAGCATTGACACGTACTATTTTCTGGGAGAAAACTTTACACAAATGTATAAACTAGGCAGAAATGTTCATCTGAAAGGCATACCTACCTCTGACACCCTCTCCTACATCACTGTAGCTGTCATATTCTGAGAAATCTGTGGACTGTGGCTAACAGGACAAAAGGAAAGCAGAGACAATTTTTAAAAGTCTTGACAGATAATTGCATTCTACCAGCTATTGTAGATTGATTATTGCATCACCACGTTCTACAATAAAGACATACAAAGATAATGCAAAGAAAACTATCAGACTTAATTAATCCCTCATATTCCTTTTGACTGACTACAGGAAGTAAAGGGTAGTAACAGACACCATTGTGAGATCTCAACACTCATTTTTGCATGGTATTTGTGGCAGTTTTGCAAAAATGCTTTGGAACATGATCAAAAATGCAGGAACTATGGAAATAGGGAGAGGAGACGGGATTAGCTAGATCAGTCAGTGTGATTGAACAGACGAACCATGTCCATCCATTATTAGGAAGCTCCAACAGAACATTTAATAGCAAAGGGGAAGCAGCACACAACCCCACTCTAACTGGAGGGAACAGCAAGTGTGGAGGACCTTGGTCTACGAGTCAATATTCTGTGATGAAGTCAAATTATGGCACACAACTGCTGGAAAAAAAACCCTACAAACTGCCTAAAGACCTACTGTGTCTGATGAATTTATGCCAGAAATTCAAAACCAATGAAACAAAGATTGCACTACATAGCGGCAGAAGCTTGTTAAATATATATACTAGGCAAACACGCTTACGCCAAGTTCCTATGAGGGACCATGCTAGTGATGAAACAGTGTCTCCAGAAACAACCTTTGATGAGTTAGTGATTTATTTTGGATGGCAGCTTAATTAACCATATACCTAGAGCACTCTTACCAGCTTTATGTACAAGTTCAATAGATTCTATGGGAGTGGGAAACAAAAAAAAAATCAGGATTCTTTTCGGTCTCAAATGTGCTCCTGCAGGAAATACTCAAGGATTTTCAGAGAGGTTTCCCCTTAATTGGCATGATGACAATTTCCCAAATATCCAGTTAACAAATGTAAGCAAATTCTCAAGGCAAAAGGGCCAATCAGAGGCTTTCCAAGTTGAGTATTGCAGAAGTAGCCTTTCAAAGATGGTAATGAGCTGAGAGAGGGTGCAGACTTTAATGTAGTTGACAGGGGCCCTAGTCTCGGGCTAGAGAATAAATGACAGCCCTGCACCATCATTTCAGGAAGGCCTGCTGTGTTCAATGCCAATCAGACACTTAACTGAGCAGCAGGTACCCAAGATCAAAGGTGAAGGGGTATTTCACTCCCATTCAGAGCTGTTGTCCTCTTCACTGCATACCATAACCACTGAGGAGATGGTGACTGTTGGCACTGCTGCACCCACCTGAAGCCCAGGGTCAAGGAAGGACCCAGACAGGTAAAATAACTGTCTCAGATTTTACAGGACCATTCTATATTTGAGGCCTGTGTCTGAGAAGATAAAGATCTTGGAGTCCCAGAGGGTAGTGATCTTGGGATAAGGTGTGCTTCCAGTGAGCACATGGGACCCATAAAGGAGACCCCAAATACCCATGCCCAATAAATATTCACACAGCTAAAGCTACAGGGCTGCCTTGTGGTGCTAGCTCCCCTGAACTGCAATAAATAGTGGTGTGGGCAGGATGGAGGCTCTGAAGTGGACATCTAATTGAATTTATTTAATTAGATGTCCACTTCCTTTACTGAAAGCATGGGAAATGTTTTTCCTCTTAATTCATCCATTGTTGTGGTCCCTTGGAGTAATTAATTTCAAAATAGGGAAGCTTGCTATATTGGGATTGAGTCTATAAATTCCCCTGGCATCTTCACTGGAAGAAGATTTCCATTCTATTGGGCTGTGCTGCTTTCAAACCAAGGAACCAGAGCCGATAGGACAGTAGGTTAATTAACCATACCAGCAATATATCTTTAGTCTGACTTTTTAGCAGTTAAAGTAAAGAATTACTTTCATCAAAAGTGAGAAAGCAAGTCATTGGCTCCAATGCTTTAACTTTAAAATTATAGAAATCCCATCAGTATTCTAATACTAACTAAGTAGTTCACTCCACTGCATACACTGGACAATACAGGAAATGCACAATGATCTTATTATGGGGGTTGTTTGCGATAAAGGCAGTCATTTCTTTTCAACACTCATTACTATGTTTCAGGAATACTTTGGCATGTGGGCACTGAAAATGTGTTTTCTGTAAATTTGCTACACCATCACTTACATCGCCATCTTAGATTATAACTTGTGATTGGCATGCATCATAATTTGTCGCTAATGATTCCAAACTGTTGGGTATGCACATACCAGTTAGGGTTTAAAAGTTTTATAGGTAAAGGAAATGAATGAGTAAAAAGCAAGGAATACCAGCTAATATCACTTACTATTTACAGAGTGTGACATGTGAGAGTCTTGCCTTACCCTATGCAGCCCATTTCTTCCATAGCCAGGAAGGGAAGATGTTTTGGAGGCAGAAGCGTGCAGGGCTGAGGAGAAAGGTAAAAGTCACATGAGATCCTAAGAAATCAACATTAAAGTTAGCAAAAATAATACAACTTAAAGGTAATACTCTAATTACAGGCTTTAAGCATCAAACCAAAGTGTTCAATGATTGCATCATTTCAAAATGTGAAATGACCATGCAACCTGAAGCATTTTGATCATAAGCTTTTCGTTACATTTGAGGATAATTGTGATATCTCAAGAACAGTATTTCAGCCTCCAAGCAATGAGAATGGACAAACAGATATTGATATGTTTTAAAATTAAATAATGCTATCAGAGAAAAACAGAAATGTTACGCTTTAAATGTGCACTGAGCACAAGGATGAAATGTCTTTCAGAATCAAGTACCTGATGATTCAGACAAGGATGGAAGGCAACACAGGTAGCTCTTCCTGAGTGAGTTGCAGACGTAGACGATTCTCCAAGTCTTTACTTTCCTTTCTTCTTTGACCTTTATGCCAGCCTTTTCCATTCTCAAGTTCCCACCCAACTCTTTAATTTACGCTCACCTCACCACTTTACATCCGAAGCCCCAGGTTTTCAGTTTGTTATGTCAAACATTGTTGTGCTCTGTCTATCCATCAAAGTCAGGCTGGTGGTGACCTTCAATGACAGCCCTCCTGTGGTACCCCTCGCCCTCCACTGCATCTCCCACTCTTATATGTTGTGCTTCCCTTCTTCCAAGGGGTTTCGATGTTGTGGCTATTTCGGAGACATGGATAGAGCAGGGTCAGGAATGGATGTTGCAGGTTCCAGGGTTTAGATCTTTCATTAAGGTCAGGGAAGGTGGTAAAAGAGGGGGAGGTGTGGCTTTGTTGGTCAAGGACAGTATAAAGGTGGCTGAAAGAGCCTTTGATGAGGATTCTTCTCCTGAGGTGGTGTGGCCTGAGGTTGCCGAGGAAGGTTTATCGACTGAGTCAGTATGGGTGGAAGTCAGGAACAGCAAGGGAGCAGTCACCTCACTGGAGGTTTTCTAAAGACCCCCAAATAGCAGTAGGGAGATCGAAGAACTCATTGGCTGGCAGATTGTTGAAAAGTGCAAACGTAGCAGGGTTGTTGTTATGGGTGACTTCAACTTTCCCAATATAGATTGGAACTTCCTTAGTGCAGATGGTTTGGATGGAGCCGTTTTTGTCAGGTGTGTTCAGGAGGGTTTCCTTACTCAGTATGTGGACAGGCCGATGAGGGGGAAGGCCATTTTGGATTTGGTGCTCGGCAATGAGCCAGGACAGGTGTCAGATCTCGTGGTGGGAGAACACTTTGGCGTCAGTGACCACAACAGCCTCACATTTACCATAGCCATGGAAAGGGAAAGGAGCAGTTACCAGGGGAAGATATTTAGCTGGGGTAAAGGAAACTATGACGCTATCAGACAGGAGTTGGGAAGTGCAGATTGGGAGCAATTGTTCCACAGTAAGGGCACAGCAGACATGTGGAGGCTGTTTAAGGAGCAGTTGTTGCGAGTGATATGTAAATTTGTTCCTCTAAGACAGGTAAGAAGGGGTAAGATTAAGGAGCCTTGGATGACGGGTACAGAGGTGCTTCTCATCAAAAAGAAAAAGGCAGTGTACGTAAGGTGGAGGAAGCAAGGGTCTAGCACTGCTTTAGAGAATTACAGGCTTGCTCGGAAGGAGCTCAAAAGTGGACTGAGGAGGGCCAAGAGGGGGCACGAAAAAGGCTTGGCAGGAAGGATTAGGGAGAACCCGAAGGCATTTTACTCATACGTGAGGAATAACAGAATGATCAGGGAGAAGGTAGGGCTGATCAGGGATAGTGTAGGGAACTTGTGCGTGGAGTCTGAGCAGATAGGGGAAGCCCTAAATGAGTTTTTTGTTTCGGTTTTCAATAAGGAAAGGGACCTTATTGTGAATGAGAACTTTGAGGAGAAGGAAAACAGGCTTGAACAGATCAAGATTGATGAAGTTGATATGCTGGAAATTTTGGCAAACATTAAGATTGATAATTCCCCGGGCCAGACCAGATTTATCCTAGGTTGCTCCGGGAAGCGAGAAAAGAGGTTGCTAAGCCGCTGGCGAAGATCTTTGCTTCCTCACTCTCCACGGGAGTCGTACCGGAAGATTGGAGGGAGGCAAATGTTGTTCCTCTTTTCAAGAAAGGGAATAGGGAAATCCCTGGAAATTACAGACCAGTCAGTCTTACGTCTGTGGTCAGCAAGGTTTTGGAAAGAATTCTGAGGGATAGGATTTATGACTATTTGGAAGAGCATAGCGTGATTAAAGGGAGTCAGCATGGCTTTGAGAGGGGCAGGTCATGCCTTACAAATCTTATTGAGTTCTTTGAGGAAGTCACAAGACAGGTTGACGAGGGTCGTGCAGTGGACGTGGTGTACATAGACTTCAGCAAGGCATTTGATAAGGTTCCCCACGGCAGGCTCATTCATAAAGTCAAGGAGTATGGGATACAGGGTGATTTGGCTGTCTGAATTCAGAATTGGTTGGCTGACAGGAGGCAGAGAGTGGTTGTAGATGGTAAGTATTCTGCCTGGAGGTCAGTGCTGAGTGGTGTCCCACAGGGCTCTGTTCTTGGGCCTCTGCTCTTTCTAGTTTTTATAAATGACTTGGATGTGGAGGTTGAGGGATGGGTTAGTACATTTGCTGATGACACAAAGGTTGGAGGTGCCGTTGACAGTATCGAGGGCTATTGTAGGCTTCAGCGAGACATTGACGGAATGCAGAGCTGGGCTGAGAAATGGCAGATGGAGTTCAACCTGGATAAATGCGAAGTGATGCATTTTGGAAGGTCGAACGTAAATGCTGAATATAGGATAAAAGGCAGGATTCTTGGCAGTGTGGAGGAACAGCGGGATCTTGGTGTTCAAGTGCATAGCTCCCTCAAAGTTGCCACCCAAGTGGATAAGGTTGTTAAGAAAGCATATGGTGTTTTGGCTTTCATTAACAGGGGGATCGAAACCCTGGTGAGACCACACTTGGAATACTGTGTCCAGTTCTGGTCGCCCTATTGTAGGAAAGATGTGGAGGCTTTGGAGAAGGTGCAAAGGAGGTTTACCAGGATGCCGCCTGGACTGGAGGGCTTGTCTTACGAGGAGAGGTTGACAGAGCTCGGACTTTTCTCTCTGGAGAGAAGGAGGGAGAGAGGTGACCTGATCGAGGTGTACAAGGTAATGAGGCGCATGGATAGAGTCGATAGCCAGAGACTTTTCCCCAGGGCAGGATTGACTCCCACGAGGGGTCATAGTTTTAAGGTGTTAGGAGGGAGGTTCTTCACCCAGAGAGTTGTGAGCGTATGGAATAGTTTACCAGTGGTAGTCATGGAAGTGGAGTCATTAGTGACATTTAAGCGACTGCTGGACATGCACATGGACAGCAGTGAATTGAGGGGAACGTAGGTTAGGCCATTTTATTTTTGGATTCGGATTATTCCACGGCACAACATGGTGGGCCGAAGGGCCTGTACTGTGCTGTACTTCTCTATGTTCTATGTTCTATGTTCTATGCCCACAATTATTACCCTGCACCCCCTGCATCTCAGCATGCTGCCTCTAATTCCCACAGCTGACTTCCCAGTTTCCCTATTACATCAGTGGCCTCCGATAATTTACTTTGACTTTCAGTGAGCTGACCTGCTGCACTGATTGGAATCCACATCTCTTGCCTGACATGGAAGGACGGCCTTGGCTGATCAGTGTCCAGATGCCTGACTGATAGCTGTGCAGCTCCCTTGCTAACCTAATGGTAATGTAACCTACCTGGTTGCACTTGACCTGCAGCACTGATTATAGCCCATTCCCCAGACTGTAAGGATACAGACTCTTTGATCCTGATCATTCTGTACGGCTGACTGACTCTGTCTAAGCTCTAAGGACAGACAATGCTCTTGGCTGACTGAGAGGTGTGAACATTCGGTATTAAAGGATTCTGCACAATTTTTCTCTCCTCGAAGGTGGCAAGGAAGGCAAGTCCACAAGATATTCATCTGCTTCTGAGCCATCACTAAGTGCTGGATGAGAAGATTCATTGAGTCTTCCCTTGCGCATCAGCAGTCAAGGCTCTCAAATGGTCTCTTCTCTGACATTTATGAGCCTCAATCTTCCAACTTTCCATTTCCCCAATTATATGTCTTTCCAAAAGGAATGAAAATTAGCTTGTTCCCTGACTGGGTATACAGAGTGAACTGCCTGCAATGATGGGAGATGATCTCCATTTGCCCCAGTCTAGGGAAGATAGTCAGCATAGAAGCCAATGAAACCACCTTCCCTTGCCTTGTCTTCAATCCCTCTGACCCCTCTCTCCAATGACCCTTTCAACCATGAGAAAAAAAGAAAAAAGGCTTACTTTTGTTGGGCTTTGGATCCCCTGAAGAGTATGACTCAACCAGTAATCTTTAGGATCCGGAAGCTGCTGACCCCTGGCCGGCACTTTCTGGTAAGTCGAGACCTGACCATTATGGTTTGCAATTATCGAGATACTTACCAAATATTCTTGGCAAAATGTGTAGTCAGTCAGTCAACACCTAAAATGCCTGCACCCACACTAAATCCAAGACAAGCAAACTCTTGGTTTCTATTTCTCACTATCACTGTTGTTTTCCCCATGCTGCTGCTGTTTATTTTCCATGAAGGCATATTATATACGAATAAAACCTAAAAGCAAAATTAACGTAAGGTTGTTATTTTCTTGTTGCTTTAGAAATAAAAATTCACTCCTTGGTTCTGTGAAAAGTCAGCAGCATACATTTCAAGTGTGAGAGTAATATTGACTGTCATTTTATTCTGGAATAACAAGGTTCAAACATTGAACCAAAGTGGGGAGTAATTGCATTATTTGAAACTGTCAAAAAGGGAATGTAACCTGCCACACTTTGGTTGCTTTGTTTATCCATGGCTTTTCATTAATAATGAGAGGGTGGTGTGCAGTTGTGCTGGATAAAATCTTTTACTGGATCTCTCACTGCTACAACACTTCTTATGAGATTTCTAATCAGTAGTAGTTTTGAAAATGGCAACATGGAATAATAATATTTGGAAAAAATAATGGTGATGTTATGACTGGTACTACCGTTAGATACTCTTGGCTTCATCCACAAACCCTTAGGGCAGCTTTAGTTTATACTGTGAACATTGACAGACACTAAAAAGAACAAGTTTATAGCTCCTGCTAAGTGGAAGTTTGAGCAACTGCCTTCTGTCCTAATTTTACAGGCCTTCCTTCCCCGCTACTTACTAATCTACTGTCAAAAGGGTGCATAGATAACCTGCTCCAAACACTCCTGTCAGAGCTAAATTTGCAGAGCTTGACATGGTGTGATTCACTCTCTCTTTCAACATCTCACGCCACCAAAGTTGGCACAACGTTTATGCACCTTCACTGACTAAATCATGACATCCACATCCTCTACCTCACCCCTTGTCCTCCTCCCTTCCCTAAAATTCCCAATCCATCTCTGACCAGAAAGCCCGAGTTATGCCAGGGAAGCATCTTCCGTCTTCTCATCAGTCCCAACAGTGACCACTACTTGTTCCTGGCATTGCTGGGACTGCAAGAGCTGCTGGCTAATCTGATCCACTAGCATGTCTTCGGGGTATTCATTCTTGTCTCTGAGGGGTGGTAGTCAAACTCAGGTCACTAAGGGCTCTCCCAGAACAGGCCACTGACTTACGTCTTGAATGGGGCGGAGCGAGGAATATGGCCCCAGTAGAATTCATTCCTTGCTGTCTCATCTTGATAGACTGAGATAGATCATCGTCTGAATGAAAATAGCATAGTGCCTATCTACACAGGAGTTTATTTTTTAAAATGAAACTAATATTATTCAGTTGCGGCCCACTAAGAAGATGACATTTTAATCCTGTTATTGCCTCCTGCAATCTCTATTAAAATCAACATTTAATAGCATCAGAGTGGCTAATCTGAATGTCTCAATGATCCAGCTATTTCTGATGCACTGAATATTTAATTAAAATATTCCAGCAATATTGATTATCAGCACGCACTTTACATCAACCAAATGGCATGGAGCTACTTAAATCATTGATATTGTTAAACATTGATGTAAAGAAATTGCAATTTGGCAAACATAGGGTTTTCCAATAATAAAAATGTCCATTTCTAATCAGCAAACCACAGCAGAAATTGTTAGCTCCATCTTAGAAAACATGATGCTTTCAGGCAACTTTGTAATATGATGAAGCTCAACTGAAACGGCATAAACAAAAACTACTACATGCACTGTGCAATGGCCCATACCAAAGAATTAAGAATTGATGAAGAAGCCGTACATCTCACACATTTAATGAAAGATTTATATTCTTACATGCATTCCCTGCTGAATCATAACGATGTCTGAACTGGATGTCGGCATGGAGAGTTTGAGAGGCTAATCGGGCTTGCTTCTCCTTTTCCAACTCTTCTTTCAGGATCAGCTTCCCAAGGCCTGACTGGATCTGGTCAATTACAAAACAAAATTCCAAAAATAAACAAACCAGAATTTCTGAACAGCATGCAGCTTCAGTTAGGAGGAGTTATTGTGCTCAGTTTAGGTAAACATTGCCTGGTTTTTCCCTGTGGACTATGTCCCTTTTTGAACGTAATTTACTTTGAACTGCTTCAAAAGCCAGAGTACAAACAGAAGCAGTGGTACGTTTTGGGCAGGAATACAAGACAAACAATTCTACTTTGATGAAGAATTTGTTTCCGTTACGTTAACCCAAGCAATGCTGAAGGAGAATATTAGCAACCGCTGATGGCAGCCTGTGTAAAGTGACCTGCCTTGTTAGGTTCTCAGTTACATCGGGGGAATTCTTAAATCCTTAAATTGAAAGGAAGCAACACAAAACTTTGCATTTACTTATGACCTTGCATCCGTCACAACCTCAGGATATCCTGAAGCACTTTACAGACAAATAATTATGTTTGAAATGTAACAATTGCCATAATGCAGGAACTGTGAAAACCAATTTGCTAACAAGGTCCCAAAAACAGCAATGCAACAAATAACCCAATCATCAGTTTTAGTTATTGGCTGAAGACAGATAATGACCAATGCACCTAGAGAACTCAGCCATTGATCTTTGAACAATGCCATTGGATCTTTAATCTCCCCCGAGAGGGCTGGCAGCACTTTCAGAAATATTGAGGTTTACTAGTACAGTTGCTTTAAAGGTATCACAAAGCTGGTGCAAAATTATTGAACCAAACAAAAGGAAGGGGGCAATGGTACTCAAAGTTGATTGATGAGGTAAAGGCTGTAGATGTCATATACATGGACTTCAGTAAGGCATTTGATAAGGTTCCCCATGGCAGGTTGATGGAGAAAGTGAAGTCACATGGGATCCAGGGTATGCTGGCTAGATGGATTAAAAAACTGGCTAGGCAACAGGAGAGAGAGTAGTAGTGGAAGGAGGTTTCTCAAATTGGAGACCTGTGACTAGTTGTGTTCCACAGGGATCTGGGCTGGGACCACTGTTGTTTGTGATATACGTAAATGATTTGGAGGAAGGTGTAGGTGGTCTGATCAGCAAGTTTGCAGATGACACTAAGATTGATGGAGTAGCAGATAGTGAAGGGGACTGTCAGAGATTACAGCAGAATACCGATAGACTGGAGAGTTGGGCAGATAAATGGCAGATGGAGTTCAATCCAGGCAAATGCGAGGTGATGCATTTTGGAAGATCTAATTCAAGGGCGAACTATACAGTAAATGGAAAAGTCCTAGGGAAAATTGATGAACAGAGAGATCTGGGTGTTCAGGTCCATTGTTCCCTGAAGGTGGCAACACAGGTCAATAGGGTGGTCAAGAAAGCATATGGCATGCTTTCCTTCATCGGACGGGGTATTGAGTACAAGAGTTGGTCATGTTACAGTTGTATAAGACTTTGGTTCAGCCACATTTAGAGTACTGTGTACAGTTCTGGTCGCCACATTACCAAAAGGATATGGATACTTTGGAGAAAGTACAGAGGAGGTTCACCAGGATCACCAGAAAAGCTCTCGTATGAAGGGTCTAGGCCCGAAACATCAGCTTTTGTGCTCCTGAGATGCTGCTGGGCCTGCTGTGATCATCCAGCCTCACATTTCATTATCACCAGGATGTTGCCTGGTATGCAGGGTGCTAGTTATGAAGAGAGGTTGAGTAGATTAGGATTATGTTCATTAAAAAGACAGAGACTGAGCGGGGGGGAACCTGATAGAGGTCTACAAAATTATGAGGGGTATAGATAGGGTGGATAGCAAGAAGCTTCCCTCCCCCCCTCACCCCCAGAGTGGGGGACTCAATTACTAGGGGTCATGAGTTCAAAGTGAGAGGAGGCAAGTTTAAGGGAGATGTGCGTATGCAGAGGGTGATGGGTGCCTGGAATGCGTTGCCAGCGGAGGTGGTAGATGCAGACACGTTAGCGTCTTTTCAGATATATTTGGACAGGGAACAAATGGACACAGACCCTTAGAAAACAGATGACTGGTTAGACAGAGGATCTCGATTGACGCAGGCTTGGAGGGCCGAAGGGCCTGTTCCTGTGCTGTAATTTTCTTTGTTCTTTGTTCTTACTAACAGCAGATTGTTTACCAAAAAAAAAGACAAGCTAAAAAAGTACACAAATACACACAAATTGGAAAATATCTTTGAACCAGGACTTTTGGGCAGTATCTGACAAACTAAAAGTTGGCTGAATGTCTCAGCTTCCCTTTTATACCAGCTTAATACCAAGGGCTAGACACACAAACAAGCACGAACTGATTACTAATACTTAACCAGTTATTTGGCCGTTACTTTAACCTCAAAGTTATGAATGGTAAAATTAGAGCGTAAAAATGCCAATCCTTTAACTGTACATTGTAACTGCTCCGCGATGCCGCAGGTCAGTCATACTTTGCTGAGTTGCTCCTCCTGGAGTTGTCGACGTCTGAGTTTTTCCTCATCCTCATCTTCTCGTTCACTCCCCCGCCTCCTGTCTGCTCCTGGTAGTGACAAAATACAACTTCTGAAAATTGTGACAATGTGCATTGGCAGGGTTATTCATGGCTTGCATAGCTTTAAAACAAACAGGGAAGAAGCTTACAGTCAATCATCTTGATGGCCCAGCCCCAAATGAGAGGGATTTGTGCATTCGATTTTAGACAGGAATGAGTTCTCGGGATTTTAATAACTTTTTCGCCTTAAGAGATTTATGGGTAATGTGATTTTTGTCTGAAACATTAATCAGGCAATTTGCTGAGCAATATGGTCATACCATCCAATCACAACTATATCCATGAAAGGCCCAATCCAACTTGGCAGTTGGATCTCATGAGCAAAATGCGTGAACTAGGCTCTCAGAGGCATCAAGTGATTAGGCTGGACAAAGAAAGTGAAAGTGAATGCACAGAGTCTGCCAACAGGCCACAATACTTCCGAAGAACCAGAGGAACAGGAATCTTCTTGTTGGTGTTGTAACAGCAACAAGAAAATAAAACAATTCAGCCCATCTTCACAACAGTGGTCCCTTTAAGGATTCCTAGTTAGGCTGCTCGATGCCAAGGACAAATGAACAAGTTATGTGTAAGCATGTATAGAAGTTAGCCCATGAAGGCTGAATCAAAGTCCTAAATTGGGAGTAGAACCACATTTGAGATAACCACATGCTCCTGTCTGATCCAGGTGAAAGCATCAGCTACCAATCAATTACATTGTGCTCACCTTGGCCCACCAGTGGGTTATAACATGCTTGCTAACTGTCCATTTTCCAGCATAAATCGTGCACAGAATCACACATGCAATTATCATAATTTATGACAGAAAGCCCTTTACGATCAAAAATGCACTAAATCTAAACATACCTGGAACACCTTGGGTCCTCCTTACTTCTTCAGGGCTTCAAAGTTGGGTGCAAAAGTAAACAGGGATCTTACCCCCACCAAAAAAAAACACACACCTCAATGCACTATTTAATGCTGTTAGAGTAACAGCCAAGGGATTCATAAGGAACTTGCAGTGAACTCAACACAACATCTTTCACTGTATTAAATTAGTGCTGCTGCACGGGTTTGTCAGGATGAGTCAAATACATACTTCTGAGCTGTGTAAAGTAGCAGTGAGTAGCAATGCTGGTGCCCACTTGAGAAAATGGTTTGTTAGTCAGGTAGTGAAAAGGTGAAAAAAATTGTTCAGTTCCAAAACTTAGAATCTGCAACAGTTCAAAAATTTAGAGAAAGGCTGCGGGGCAGAAGACTATCCTTTCCCTAACATTATTTTGCAGCAGAAATCTTAGGTAAAATCTAAAATAGAAATATTTTAGCCTGTACTAGAGGCTCAGCGAAGAGTTTGAGCCAAGACGAAATATGGCTTGTGTTTTGTTAAAACTTCAGCAGTTTCTCTTTCCAAACATATTAATCAGTTGGAGAGACATTGCTATTGTATATTATGAAGGAAATCAGTGGTTTGAAGGAAGTTTGGAAGACCTTGTTCAAGCCTTCCCCACCCTACCCCCAAAAAAGAAAATAAAGTGCATTTATGCATGAAATATTATATTAGCTCACATTACTGGCACCAGATGGATTCTCAGTGATGGTGATGTATGGAAATAGTGAACCAGATTGCTGAAGACATGTGGGGAAAATATTCTTTGCAAACCTATGTATTCCGGCAGACAAATTTCAGAGATATTAACTAAAGTTCCAGAACATGTAAATCCATCCACAAAGCACAGTATTGATAACTGAAACTTCCTATGCTGGTAACTAGAAAACTGGAATACTTGAGAGATCTGTTTGAGACAGCATGGCCAATGTGACTTCCGACAAATTTTACCAAGGAAGAAGAAACACCTAAAGGACACAAGAGGAAGAGAAGCTGGCCCGAAAACATATAGCTCAAGGGACATTGTTTACATAAAGAAAAATCGTCAAAACATCTTGTTTTCTCATAATTGCAGTGATCAACAGCACAGAAGAGCATCATGTCATTTTCAACATGATATTAAATACAAATGAATCATTCCAATGTCAGTTAGGTCCTTGCACTATTCATATATAAATGGAAAACAGAAGGAAAAACTGCCGAAGGGTCCTGACCCGAAACGTCAACTTTCCTGCTCTTCTGATGCTGCTTGGCCTGCTGTGTGCCTCCAGCTCCATATTGTGTTGTCTCGGACTCCAACATCTGCAGTTCTTGCTATCTCTGATGTCTATCACAAAGTTATTTCTTGAAGAGAACACTCCGTCATTGCAGTAATTTAAAGGAAGGATTGAACAGCAAGAATACATCCTGCAGTGCTTAAAGATCTCTGTAACGTACTTTCCATAAGGTAAAGACTGAAAGAACTGTAGATGCTGTGAATCAGGAACAAAAATAAAGTTGCTGGAAAAGCTCAGCAGGTCTCGGCAGCATCTATGAAGAAAGAAAAGAGTCAATGTTTTAGGTCCGGTGACTCTTCCTCAGGTCTTTTTAATAAAAGCACTGCTTGCACGCCCTTGGCATATGGTTCCAGCAAAACTACAGCAGATGAAATGTTGGTTGTCATCTCAAGGAAAATAAGTTTGCATTTGAAGGCTGCATGACATTTGACCTCACATGCTTAATGGGAAAAACAGACAGCACTTTGCCAATGGAGTAACAAAAGGAGGACATGCTGCCAGTCCCTACCAGGATTCAGCTACCAGGATAATTAACAGTACCATCTTTAGCGAGTTTTGAGAAGATTTGTAGCTCAGGTTGAGGTTCTGGATGCGAGTTTGTTCGCTGAGCTAGAAGGATAGTTTTCAGACGTTTCGTCACCATTCTAGGTAACATCATCAGTGAGCCTCCGACAAAGCGCTGGTGTTATGTCCCGCTTTCTATTTATCTGTTTAGGTTTCCTTGGGTTGCTGAAGTCATTTCCCATGTTGGTGATGTCATTTCCTGTTCTTTTTCTCAGGGGACGGTAGATTGGCTCCAAATCAATGTGTTTGTTGATGGAGTTCCGGTTGGAATGCCATGCTTCTAGGAATTCTCGTGCATGTCTCTGTTTGGCTTGTCCTAGGATAAATGTGTTGTCCCAATCAAAGTGGTGTCCTTCCTCATCTGTATGTAAGGATACTAGTGATAGTGGGTCATGTTGTTTTGTGGCTAATTGATGTTCATGTATCCTGGTGGCTAGCTTTCTGCCAGTTTGTCCAATGTAGTGTTTGTCACAGTTCTTGCAAGGTATTTTGTAGATGACGTTCGTTTTGCTTGTTGTCTGTATGTTGTCCTGCATGAATGCCTAAGGAAACAGGTACTACCTAAATGTCTCAAATACAAACTTCCCCTTAACACCCCACTAGCCAAAAGAATAGCCGAGCAAAACGGCCGCAGAATGCTTAGAGAAATGATCAATGGTGCCCACAACAGATTCTGTAAATACAACCAGGAAATTTCGCGCCAAAAAACTTTACTCACTAATGCGACAGACCATGAATGGACAGACACAGAATAACGAGCCATAGGCATCAGAAAACGAGAAAACTAGACCTGCAGAAAAATCTAGACAAACTCACACAAAATAATAACACAGACAACACAGAAGCATGGATTTAAAAAAAACTTATCCGACCGACCATTAACAGACACTGAAAAAGCCGTCTTAGTAAAAGGATTAAATTACAACTTCCAGGATGCGGACAAGAAAGATTTCTTAGCAGCGTTAGAAACAACACTGAAAGACAAACTTATGGAAGAAACCCAGCAAACCATCAGACAGACAGTCGCACCAACATTAAGCAGGAAAAAGGAAGAAAACACACTCAATACACAAGAAAGGAAAGCCCTGAAAGGACTCAAAAAGGTAAAAACATCGTAATCCTACCTGCAGACAAAGGACGCTTGACAGTCATTTTAAACCGAACAGACTACATTGAGAAAGCAAACGCACTGCTTGCAGATACTGACACTTACCAACAGGTGTCGATAGACCTGACCCCACAACTAGAGAACCGAATCACAGCCTTACTCAAAAAACTTCAAAAATCTGGAGAATTAAACAAGAGAGGCTTCCAAAAAATGAAACCAGATGGATCCAACATACCATGCTTCTACGGACTACCAAAAATTCACAAACCAGAAGCCCCCCTCAGGCCCATAGTGTCGCTACCTGGAACACCAACCTAAAGATTAGCCAAGGAACTACACCAAAGACTAAAGCACCTAGTAGAAGAGTCCCACCACTCCATTCACTCCACCCAAGAATTCCTGAACACCAAAGACACCAAGATAGAAGAGGATGAAATAATGGTCTCCTTTGATGTAACAGCCCTGTTCACATCCATCAACATCAACCTGGCCAAAGAAACACTGACTACACTATTAGAAGAACCGAAGACACGTACACCAGACACCATCAATCTCATCAGCAAGGACAACATCATCAAGCTAGTGGACCTATGCCTCACCACCCACTTCACTTTCAATAACAAAACCTACAGACAAACCAACGGTACACCCATGGGATCTCTGATATCAGGGTTCTTAGCAGAGGCAGTAATGCAGAGACTCGAACAAACAGCTCTGCCAATCATCCAACCCAAACTTTGGGTCTGCTATGTGGGTGACACCTTTGTCATTACTAAACAAAACAAATTAGAGGAAACCTTCAAGACCATCAATAATACCCTTTACTGGCATAACATTCACAAAAGAGGAGGAAAGCAACAACAAACTGCCATTCCTAGATGTCACAGTAGAGCGAACATCCAATGGGGAACTTCAAACCAGCGTCTACAGGAAAACAACACATACGGACCAAATACTGAACTACAGGAGCAACCATCCCAACACCCACAGACGAAGCTGCATCAGAACATTATTCCAACGAGCCACCACACACTGCAGCACAGAGGAACTACGAAGAGCAGAAGAAAATCCCCAAACAGTGTATTCAAAAAGCATGGGTACCCAATGAACATAGTCTGCCGATTTCTCAGCAACAAACCCAAACAAACAGACAAAACGGGCTCAGAAACCATAACCACTCTCCCCTACATCAAAGACATTTCCGAAATGACTGCCAGACTACTCGGACCCCTTGGCATCAGGGTAGCCCACAAACCCACCAACACACTAAACATCAGCTAATGAACTTAAAAGACCCTATACAGGCAACAAATAAAACGAATGTCATCTACAAAATACCTTGCAAGAACTGTGACAAACACTACATTGGACAAACTGGCAGAAAGCTAGCCACCAGGATACATGAACATCAATTAGCCACAAAACAACATGACCCACTATCACTAGTATCCTTACATACAGATGAGTAAGGACAACACATCCATCCTAGGACAAGCCAAACAGAGAAACGCATGAGAATTCCTAGAAGCATGACATTCCAACCGGAACTCCATCAACAAACACATTGATTTGGAGCCCATCTACCACCCTCTGAGAAAAATAACAGGAAATGACACCACCAACACAGGAAATGACATCAGTAATCCAAGGAAACCTAAACAGATAAATAGAAAGCGGGACATAACACCAGCGCTTTGTCGGAGGCTCACTGATGATGTTACCTAGAATGGTGACGAAACGTCTGAAAACTAACCTTCCAGCTCAGCGAGCAAACTCACATCTAGTACCATCTTTCATGAAGAACACTTCTGGCTATTTCTTGGGATGGACATCAATTTCAGCCAGTCAGTTACAATGAAAGCCACTAAAATAAGAACTTGCTCCACTGTGGAGTTTATCTTCTATCTGCAAAGCATGACTTCATGACATATCACAACATATCAATGAAAATGTTGGTTGCAACATAAAAAAAAACTGCTTGTCAGTCATCTGAATTGAGATCTAGATTTTTTAAAAAATTCATTCCATACCTTTCAAAAGAATTATTAGCATCAACTAAAACATATTAGAAATTTTAAACATTTAATATTTTAGTTTTGGCAAGGTTGTCCTGACAAACTTATTATGACAACATTATATTGTATTATGACCTGGGAAGGCAATGTTTTAAAGTATAATTAGTGAACAAGAAGGCCCATTTATCAGGCTTTTATCATACCTATAGTACCTGAACCTGGCCAGTAGTCAGCCTCCACCTCAGAAGTTTGATCAGGATCTGGAGCCTGGGCAGCTGGGAACTTGGATGACTTGATGATCTCCACGCCTGTCTTGAGTTGTGCTGCCATTGCAGCTGTATCTAGAGTGGCAACCAGTGGGAACTCAGCATGTGTTACTCTGTCTGAAATAGACTGGGGTTTCCTACTAGCCTGCTGTAGGCTTTCAGCACCCTCCGCTAATCAGTACTGCATTAGTGAAATCTCGTCGTCACTGATAAAAATCATATTCATCTGACATAAAGTAACATATCCTGTTTAGCAACTAAATAAGCATATTTAATATTTTATAATGGGTTAGTCGTAGCAGAAAACGTAACAAGTAATTATAGAATTAATAGACCTACCATTGTAGAACTCAGCTTTCAGTGCATATGCGGCTTATGTTAGATTTAGAAGAAATTCCTAACACACTTGTCTGTAAACCTCAATATTCACTATAGTTAGCATAATTTAAATACATTAAAAACCAATTAGAATTAGTTATTGAGTTTATATGTCACAGAGTGTAGAATTTTAAAAACTGTTTACATAAAAATTACTTAGACCTCAATAATGATGACTTTAAGATGTTGGCTGGTGTGAAGGTAACTTTTATTTCAGGGATATTTATTAATCAGGAGATAAAGTTGACGAGAGTGCAGATTAGAACATGAAAATGGTGGTGTTGCAACCCAATCTCCAATTCAGTTTCTTTAACTACTGCACTTCATTGAGGGCTCAGGATAAATGAGCTTCTCTGTTAACCTAAGAGTATTAATTTAATTAAACAAAAAACCTCTGAAAATATTACTTCCATTTCATCATGACATTTCCTCACGTTATCCAATTAATTTATTCTGATTAACATCATCTTACTATTGCCAGGTCCATCAAACTCTGTTTTCTGAACTCCATATATGCCCAGTCCTGATTCTGTTCCTCTCTATGTTCTCAAGATCCATAATTCTGCATTTACTCTGTCTTCTCCCTGTTCACCTCCTTATCCTGAAGATGTATGTATATTCACTAATCCCCTTTAAACTTCTAAGCACCATCCTCTCGCACATGCAGCAATACTTTGCTTGCATTCACCAATAGTCAATTCACAACTGGCTTTGAGAATTCTAGCTAAATAAATAAGCAGCGGTATGTGTTATAATGTAATGTCCTGCTGGTGATCACACTGACTGACAAATGCCTCTGCAATTCTGTCCTTAAATAATCTTGAGAACCATCTGTCCTTGTCTTGGACTTTTTGAAAACCTCTGATGAGATTTGGCAGAGAACTAGTCCAAACAGTTTAAGAGATAACAAGGTGTAGAGCTGGATGAACACAGCAGGCCAAGCAGCATCAGAGGAGCAGGAAGGCTGACGTTTCGGGCCTGGACCCATCTTCAGAGATGCATTTCTTAAGGAGGGTCCGGGCCCAAAACATCAGCCTTCCTGCTCCTCTGATGCTGCTTGGCCTGCTGTGTTCATCCAGCTCTACACCTTGTTATCTCAGATTCTCCAGCATCTGCAGTTCCTACTATCTCCCAAACAGATTAATGCTATTTGCCTTTAAGGGCATTTTAATGGGTACCTAACATTAAATTCTTCAATTGCAAAGCATTAGTGGGGAATCGGAGTTGTGAATTGAAGATAAGGTTGTATTGCTAACTGTCTAATCACGTTCTCCCTGGGTCAGCTCTTCAGTGAATTTGGAAGTTTACCCTTTAGTTTTCTCTTAAATTACTCTATCAATGTTGCTGTTGGTGGCTTACTTCCTTACTCTTTGCCAATAGCAATCATGCTCTTTCCCATCTTGTCACTTTGTTGAAATCAGGGCTAATTAGAATCTCCAATTCCAGTTCTAATTCAATTTTTCCCAGGACATCAAAATTAGAAATCTATAGCTTCCTCAGCACTTCTTTCCAGATACAACTTTCAGAGTTCATATTCCCTACATCATTACTTGCTCATCTCTTTTTCATTTCTTAACCTGTACTATAGGTATTACTTTGCAAATGGTTTTAAAAGATCATGCCAATCAATTTCAGAACTAACCAAAGATTAATGAGGAGCTCTTCTTGTAATGGGTATGAATCAAAAGTTCCTTTGTTCATGCTAATTGTGGGTGCAACACTACTATGTGTAATGCGCAGGGAGCTCACCTAGCCTTGTTCAAAGCAACTATTTTTCTTTGATTTATGCTAATATTTAAAAAAATTGTTGCCAACTTAGAAAGTGGCTGAATTTTTATCTGAAGGTTTAATAAATAGATGCCCATGTATAACTGAGAGTTTGTCTGGTTTTAGTATGAATGCTGTCAGTGAGGTAAGCACAAGGAACAGATTTCCAATACCAATCGCACTAGTGACTGGGGTCCCCTGGTGGTTCAGATTAAATATTAGGAACAATTCATTTCTCCAGCTCTCAGCTCTTTGTTCCAGGCCTTTTCCTGAGAATGCTGGCCAATGAATGACAACCATTTCTGGTGTTCTATTTTAAAATATATCAGCCAAGTTTTGTGCATGTGGTGTCACTCAAAGGTCAAGCTTACAATTAACTGGTAAGAGTTAAAGTAGTACTGGCTTAGTATTTGGGGATAGAGGAGGGGGGCATATAATTCTGTGGAAGTATTCTCAATTGTCCATGATAATTTCAGAAGATCCTCAGAAAATTATAGTAATCGTGCTTATTTACTATGTTTATACATCATTTGAGGCTTTTGGTATTTCCAGATCACTCTAATTAAGATCAAATTTGCTACTTTTATGTTCTGTTGACGAATTTATTTCATTGCAGTACAAATCAAAAAAAAGTGATTGCGATACAGATGTCCTTTTAAAGAAACAGTCACTGGGAGAGCAGGGAGGTTCAAGGAAAGAAAAAAATCCTGAAATGTCAACACTACATCCAACAGTAGTGTGATTAGTGACTAAGTAATTGGTTATATCATATATGCCCCAGCACTGGTTCTGGAAGGGAGTGCATTTTGGGGAGAAGTGATTTTTATTATAAAGTAATTTTTATTATAAAATAACTAACACTTTCAGAAATTCATTACTCTTTTATTACTACTTGCAAGTCACAGTCAAAGACTGGAATCTTAGTTTTGAAATGAGACAGAGGACCATTTCCAAGTCCCAATGCTGATTGTTTATAAGATCTGCCTGCAAATCTTACCAGACACCACTCTTATGAGGCCCATCCACTTAAGGTCAGTAGGAAGGCCAATATGAATGCTGCAGGCTGTGGGTGGCCGAAAGTCCTACCCAGAGGGGTGGGCTGTGTCAATTTACATGGTGGGGGGGGCGGGGGGATCGTGACAGTCCCTCAAGATGGATGATTGCTCTTAAGACTTTAAAGATAAACTGTGTCCGCAGACCTGCAGCTGCACCAGTGGTCGTTTTCCTCTTTCTTTAGTAAAGATCAAATACAAATTTTAAAACTGATTTAAAACTTCATTTGAATCTAAAATTGAAAGAGTCTGGTGTGTGTTCTGTTCAAAGTATGTAATTTGTTTAAAAATACTTAGTATGTTAGCAATGGATACTTTATATCATTTAGACTTTCAAATAACAAAGATTTGCCACCATTTACACTTGGCAAAATAGTGTGGTTAATATTAGTTAGTTTATACTTAAAAAGACCTCCAGGTTAAGGAAATTCATAAGCAGCATGACTGCAAACAGTACATACACCTTAAATGCATGGAAAATCAAAGCAGGCACATATTAATGGAAGGGTGAAGCAGAATCATGGTCATGAACAAAATCATTAAAAGCATTAGAAGAAAACAACAAAGTGTACCTTGCAGCAACTTTTAAACATGAAATTGGTGCGTGGAAACAAGTATAGTGAACTATTCTAATCAAATATGAAAAAAACAGCTCTTGCACAATCATTTTAGTCAGAATGTGGAACTGGGTATGAAATGATCCAGTGCACCTAGAGACTAAGACATGTATCTCATCTATTCTGTAGGATGAGAATCATTTCCTTTACTGGCTACAAGTTCTTGAGAAAAATGGTTTGGCAACCTCAATCTGATTTCTTGAGAGTCTGTATCTATGTCACAAACTATCCATAAACTATGTATCTTAGGGGATTAATCTGGACGGAACCTTTCATCTCAATGAGACAATAAAGTACAAAGTCAGTGCAAAAAGGAAATCACCCGAGGACAGTTGAGTGCCATAATTAATACAATATGAAAGATCTTACCATCCTCCATGACTAGTAAAACAAAAATGCCTTAAATCACATCAAGTATGTTTAAAACTCAGTACTCCATCAGGTTCATCATCATATTGTCCATAGTGTCCTAACTTCAATGGGACAGAGTGTAACAAGGTTGCTGACTTCTCCACAATAGCCAACACCACTGAGAGGATATCAGATTTGACTTCTGGGATACAATCTCAACCATCTGACCATGAACCAAACCACTTCCACTATCATTTTATTCAGCAGCAAACATAGCAAAAGATTCTTAGCATTCAACAAAGCTAACATCTCACAAAAATACATGCAATTAGATATTTTAGCTTTCAGCAAAAAAAATAGAAAAAGTACCATATTGCTTGTAGATCGGAGGCTTTCTATAAATATTAGTCCCTTGGTCTGTTGAAAGAAAGTTACACAGTTTATTAAATAGGATATGAAACCATTGGAAAATTAATCATTTCTGATAATACAAGCAAAGCTAATAGGTACAATACAAGATTCAACACAAATGATTGCAAACATCAATGTGAAATGTTTGAGTGAATCATAGGAATGTCAACTATCTACTTCAGCAACCACACAGCAGGACAGAACTTGTGTAGGCACCAACACTGCAAACCGAAAATGCTTTGATATATGAATAATCAGAATGAGGATAATGGCATCAATTTATGGTTGAGATTTCCACAGTTGATATGAAACTTTGTATGGTGCAAAGAGTTTCTGCTTCTATAGTTTTTCTGAACTTTTCTCAACTGAATTTTCATGTATTGAGCACAGCCATTTCCATGGTAGAGGCCAGAATACATTTTAACTAGGAATGATGCTGCATAAACTATGCACTGCCTCAAGTTTCAGGCCAGAGATTTATATGAATTCCTTCAGGATTGTTGACATGTGTCAATAATGTGAACATTGGAAACAGGATAGAATGTAATAAGTGATAATGGGAACTGCAGATGCTGGAGAATCCAAGATAATAAAATGTGAGGCTGGATGAACACAGCAGGCCAAACAGCATCTCAGGAGCACAAAAGCTGATGTTTCGGGCCTAGACCCTTCATCAGAGAGGGGGATGGGGTGAGGGTTCTGGAATAAATAGGGAGAGAGGGGGAGGCGGACCGAAGATGGAGAGAAAACAAGATAAGTGGAGAGGGGAGTATAGGTGGAGAGGTAGGGAGGGGATAGGTCAGTCCAGGGAAGACAGACAGGTCAAGGGAGGTGGGATGAGGTTAGTAGGTAGGAGATGGAGGTGCGGCTTGGGGTGGGAGGAAGGGATGGGTGAGAGGAAGAACAGGTTAGGGAGGCAGAGACAGGTAGGACTGGTTTAGGGATGCAGTGGGTGGAGGGGAAGAGCTGGGCTGGTTGTGTGGTGCAGTGGGGGGAGGGAATGAACTGGGCTGGTTTTGGGATGCGGTGGGGGAAGGGGAGATTTTGAAGCTGGTGAAGTCCACATTGACACCATTGGGCTGCAGGGTTCCCAAGCGGAATATGAGTTGCTGTTCCTGCAACCTTCGGGTGGCATCAATGTGGCACTGCAGGAGGCCCATGATGGACATGTCATCTAAAGAATGGGAGGGGGAGTGGAAATGGTTCGCGACTGGGAGGTGCAGTTGTTTATTGCGAACCGAGTGGAGGTGTTCTGCAAAGCAGTCCCCAAGCCTCCGCTTGGTTTCCCCAATGGAGAGGAAGCCACACCGGGTACAGTGGATACAGTATACCACATTGGCAGATGTGCAGGTGAATCTCTGCTTAATATGGAAAGTCATCTTGGGGCCTGCGATAGGGGTGAGGGAGATGGTATGGGGGCAAGTGTAGCATTTCCTGCGGTTGCAGGGGAAGCTGCCGGGTCTGGTGGGGTTGGAGGGCAGTGTGGAGTGAACAAGGGAGTCACGGAGAGAGTGGTGTCTCCGGAAAGCAGACAAGGGTGGGGATGGAAAAATGTCTTGGGTGGTGGGGTCGGATTGTAGATGGTGGAAGTGTCGGAGGATGACGTGTTGTATCCGGAGGTTGGTGGGGTGGTGTGTGAGAACGAGGGGGATCCTCTTTGGGCGGTTGTGGTGGTGGCGGGAGGTATGTGTTGCGGGAAATGCGGGAGACGCGGTCAAGGGCGTTCTCGACCACTGTGGGGGAAAGTTGCGGTCCTTGAAGAACTTGGACATCTGGGATGTGCGGGAGTGGAATGCCTCATCGTGGGAGCAGATGCGGCGGAGGTGAAGGAATTGGGAATAGGGGATGGAATTTTTGCAGGAGGGTGGGTGGGAGGAGATGTATTCTAGGTAGCTGTGGGAGTTGGTGGGCTTGAAATGGCCATCAGTCACAAGCTGGTTGCCTGAGATGGAGACTGAGAGGTCCAGGAAGGTGAGGGATGTGCTGGAGATGGCCCAGGTGAACTGAAGGTTGGGGTGGAAGGTGTTGGTGAAGTGGATGAACTGTTCGAGCTCCTCTGGGGAGCAAGAGGTGGCGCCGATACAGTCATCAATGTAACAGAGGAAGAGGTGGGGTTTGGGGGCATGTAGGTGCAGAAGAGGGACTGTTCCACGTAACCTACAAAGAGGCAGGCATAGCTGGGGCCCATACGGGTGCCCATGGCCACCCCCTTTGTCTGTAGGAAGTGGGAGGAATTGAAAGAGAAGTTGTTGAGGGCGAGGACGGGTTCAGCTAGGCGGATGAGGCTGTCGGTGGAGGGGGACTGGTCGGGCCTGCGGGACAGGAAGAAGCAGAGGGCCTTGAGGCCATCTGCATGCGGAATACAGGTGTGTAGGGACTGGACGTCCATGGTGAAAATGAGGTGTTGGGGGCCAGGGAATTGGAAGTTCTGGAGGAGGTGGAGGGCGTGGGTGGTGTCACGGATGTAGGTAGGGAGTTCCTGGACCAAAGGGGAGAAAATGGAGTCAGATAGGTGGAGATGAGTTCGGTTCCCCTGCAACTGCAGGAAATGCTACACTTGCCCCCACACCTCCTCCCTCACCCCTATCCCAGGCCCCAAGATGACTTTCCATATTAAGCAGAGGTTCACCTGCACATCTGCCAATGTGGTATACTATATTCATTGTACCCGGTGTGGCTTCCTCTACATTGGAGGCTCGGGGACCGCTTTGCAGAACACCTCTGCTCGGTTCGCAAGAAACAACTGCACCTCCCAGTCGCGAACCATTTCCACTCCCCCTCCCATTCTTTAGATGACATGCCCATCATGGGCCTCCTGCAGTGCCACAATGATGCCACCCGAAGGTTGCAGGAACAGCAACTCATATTCCGCTTGGGAACCCTGCAGCCCAATGGTGTCAATGTGGACTTCATCAGCTTCAAAATCTCCCCTTCCCCCACCGCATCCCAAAACCAGCCCAGTTCGTCCCCTCCCCTACTGCACCACACAACCAGCCCAGTTCTTCCCCTCCACTCACTGCATCCCAAAACCAGTCCTACTTGTCTCTGCCTCCCTAACCTGTTCTTCCTCTCACCCATTCCTTCCTCCCACCCCAAGCCGCACCTCCATCTCCTACCTACTAACCTCATCCCACCTCCTTGACCTGTCTGTCTTCCCTGGACTGACCTATCCCCTCCCTACCTCCCCACCTATACTCTCCACTCCACCTATCTTGTTTTCTCTCCATCTTCGGTCCACCTCCCCCTCTCTGCCTATTAATTCCAGAACCCTCACCCCATCCCCCTCTCTGATGAAGGGTCTAGCCCCGAAACATCAGCTTTTGTGCTCCTGAGATGCTGCTGGGCCTGCTGTGTTCATCCAGCCTCACATTTTATTATCTAGAATGTAATAAGCTTTGTCAATCATCAGGACAGGCTCATTATAGCTTTAGATATGGTTACTACAGTGATCTGCAGGCTCAAATTGTGATTGTGCGTTCTGTGTCACTCAAGGTGGCCTCAGCACAGCATCAGGCAGGGTCATTAAAAAGCTGGTCAGGGTTGGTGCCACTCGAGGCAGGAACAATATTGTAAAGTGGAGGCTCAGTATGTAACTGGGATTTATCTGTACAGCACAGGCTAGGTTTACTACACTGCTGGACAGCCCTGTACACCTCAAGAAATTGAATAAGTGGAGTGACCTTACTAGGTCAGTGCATCACTCGGCAGATTTCGCGTGTCACTGGGCAGGACTAATGTGCTATCAGCAGCCACTGTGTCACTGGTGGAGTGAACTGCAAAGTCTGTTTTGATGATTTTTAATTTTAACACTGTATTAATTTAATCAATATCTTAATTGTGAATAAGTGTACAACTGACATAGCTCAAGAGTTTCAGAAGCTTCAGCAATCAAAATGAACAAGCTTAAAATCAAATGATACAAATCTCACTTTTAAATTTGCAATGGGGAGGAACTGAGATCAATAAGTCAGATAATTTGGGATTGTCAGTCTACTCTACTTCATTAAGAGACGTCTCTCAAAGTTGATCAGGAAGGATGTACTTCAATAACAAACTGCTCAAAGCAGAACACTGGACTGTGGAATATTACAGCCTTATGTTGTTGATGTGACTTGTAAACATAAAACACATAACACAATGTGCTGGGTTAGATGTAAAAAACCAACATAAGATTCTTTAGCATTGCCTAATCCTTCTGGCTCATCAACTCAGCACATGGATCTTTCAACAGATTTGAAACTGATTCACAATTTGTAAATTGCATCTTTTAACAAGGAAGTAATCATGTATTTGGACAAGAAAGAAAATCCAAAAATTTCCATTTATGGACATATTACTTCACTATTACCATTTCAAACAGCCTGTACCCACTTCTCTACCATCATTTGATTACTTTAATTCAAAAATTACCTCTGCTGCCTACAGGCGAGAAATGTTTTGCTATCATATTGTTGTATTCCAACAGAAGATAGGAGGATAATACTTAATTTTCCCGAGATAGCCAACAGAACTGGTCCTGTGGGCTTCACTAGAGCAGCCTTTGAGAGATGCAAATTCAACACTTCAGCACACAAATTATCCAGGCTCACGATATCTCAATGATACTACTCCTGAAGTTTTACAGTTTTCTTACTTTAGTCCTAGTTTGTTCTCATAGCTGTTTTCTTCAGATTGAGTTCTCAACATTCTTGCAAAATTCACTCCACACAGAATAATCTTCCTTAAAAAATGAAGAAATCTGATTTGGCTAATAAGCATGGAACCTTGAAAGACCCAAACACCGCTCCCAATTTGGGCTTGGGTAATTGATCTTACTGAGACGTACATAGCGGGTGCCTGATTTACCCCGTGTGCCTTGAATTAGGGAGGTGGCAATCAAGTAAGTTTGGCTTTCCTGAACGTTACCCATATTTTCCACTAGAACAAAGATTCCCAGTGGGGCGTGAATGTGTGGAAATGTCAGCTGAGGGCAGACTTTTCTTTGGCTGTGATACCTCCCTTGAGGGAACACTCTATCAACACTCAGTACCAAGATCCAGCAAGAATCATCACGGAGAGATATTATGAGATGATTGGAAAATCAGAAGAACTGAGGCACACGTATATAAGAAACATTTTTGTTTCAGCTAATAGTACTCTGGGTAATATGAAAACAATTGGTATGAATAGTTTGCTGTTGAAGTGATTATCTTTTAGTATAATATAGATATCTCTTCACATTATCAGATTTTATTTGACAAATGGTCATGAAAACCTCCAAGACATATAAACAGATTTTTTTAAAAAATGGTATTATACCAAAAGACTACCTTTGTTTGTACTTCCAGTTTAACTCTTCAGATCAATTATATTTTGAGGCACCACAGTGATTTCCTTTGCATTTCTAGTACTTGGCTTGTATGATATTTTAAAACAGTTTTCAATTAGGCAGTTAAGATTTCCCACCACTCGGCTTTTAATCAGCGTCCCCTCCACTGGGCCTGAAATGTTCGCCCTGTTCTCTCTTCACAGCTGCTGCCAGACCTGCTGAGTTTCTTCAGTAATTTTTGTTTTTGTTTGTTTCAGATCTCCAGCATCTGCAGTTTTTTTACTTTTGTCCCATAAATGATTGTTTCTATGTACTATGCATTCTTACAGTCTATTTAATTACCCACTAATTGTAAATAATAGTCTTTTGGTGCCATATTTTCCATGTTCACTTATGGAACAGACCTACAAGAAATCAGCATGTCTCTGTGACAGTCAGAATATGTTTAAATGCTACTAATATACCATCATTCCTGTGACTTAGAACAGAGATCCATGTAATTGTTTGGTATTTTTTGCTTTTCCTACAAACCTAAAGCACTGTCACCACAGACACACATTATTTACAAATGCCGATTTTAAATCAGTGGAAACTGAGTTGACAGATCCAGGGTTACAGAGTGGTTAATATACAAGCATTGAAAAGCTTCTGCCTGTGTAATTTCTTAGTTGTCTAACAGATATTGCTGCTTTTCTTTTGCTCCAGGTTCAGTAGCATCCTATCAGGTGAAATAAAGGTAGATGCAGGACAGAGATTAGCTTGTTGCTTTTCGTTATATTCAAAAATTAGCAGTGATAGCCTAAGGATTATGTTTCATATATTAATGCTTTCTACTGAACATTCGTTGAAAACTATCAAAATCTTATCAATTGTGAGGTGTACAATACAAAACAAGGAACTGGATTTCTGTTCAAAAAGAGGCAATCTTTCAATTCCATTTTAGAAATCTTCAGATCAAATTGGATGGGCACAATAGACAGCAACACGCTTTTTACATATGTCCACACTGTGAAAGCACAATCCACATGGTTTAAAAATGGTGTTAGTGAGTGCCTGCACAGATTTGCTGTGTACATATGAGCACAGGCTGAAAATGTACATCCAAAGAATCTACGAGGAGAAATGGAAACAGTACCGAGACACACAGCTACTGCCTATACTGCAACATTCAAACTGATGTGGTTTAATTCCTACCTGGAAGATGGAAATGTTTGGGGGCCTGAACATAAGATGGTGTTAGAGGCCTGCTCTCGGACCGACTAGGGAGAGGGGAGTTCCGACCACTGGATGGCTCAGTGCCTCCAATAAGAAGAGTAAAGAAAATGAGAATGGGATAGAATTCTTTATCATTTTATACAACAAAAAATGGATGCTTGCATTAATAAAGTAACTAAAATTAATCCAAAACATTACAGATAGGTGGTGTAAGTTACATTGTAATGGCGTGTTAGTTCATTGACCAAATTTCAGTCATACTTATCAGATGTTCATTTTGAAAAATTACTTATACCGAAACTACAAGGTTTTGTTTCTAGTAAAATACATACAAATCATTCTACTTGTACAATAACAAGCAGAAATAATTGAATACTGGACCATTTTATGTAATTCTATAATACTTCAATGTCCAATTTGACTAATTAAATATGAAACATGGGCAAAATGTATTATAACGCCAGCAGGCTAAATAAACTAAGTTTTAAGTGCAATAATTGGAGAGTTTCCACCAGTTGACTAAGCAGGGGTAATAAATTAGAAAATGGCTTATCTTTGTAGAATGTTATTCTTTTATTAATTCATCCTTGAATATGCTACAGTTTGGAAAGGGAATCTCTTTGTAATGATTCTCCAGTTGATCTGTATAAAACTGAATAAAATTGGAAGCCATTACTCACTACACATGAAATATTGCAAAGTCTAATATAAAGATCTGCATGAGTTTTGTTGCAAACTAATAAGTAAAAGAGGTTGATTATAAACTATGTAGCTCGTAATAAAGATGATAAGTTGACTGAAAGATGGAATTTTCAATAGTGTATACCTTAAAATACTCCATATTACTCCATATATAAATAATCCTAAAATACCATTTCAAACATCTAAATTAAAGACAATTCTGAACCAAACAGTTACCAAAGATATGTTTTGGTTGCCATTAAAGGTTTCAACAGAAAACAAACATTGCACAGACCCAAGGCAAGCAGTAGATGCAACTCTAAACATATTAGTATATGCACTGGCAGTGGGTTCCTGAAATTATGTTGCTATATTTCTGTTTAGCTCTCAGACCAAGCCATTGTCAGACAGTCCCATCAGCACAGTACAGTGTGATGGCTGTACTCACATCTATGTCAGAGACTGTGATGCCAAAATGTGAGATTGGTAACAAAAACTTATATTAACATTGTGTTTTTAAAACATCTCAAAATCCATCTTCACAGAAGTGTTACCAAAGAAAATCTGACATCGAGCCACCTGAAATGGTACGAAGGCAGATGACCAAAAACTTCAGCAAAGAAGTGAATTTGAAAGAGCTTCAGTAAAGGGAAAACGTGTAGACAGATAGTACTCGAGGGAGGAAATTCCAGAATTTGGGGTCTAGGAAGCTGAAGGCTTGATTACCAATATTGGAATAATGCAGATCAGGAATGTGACCAGAACTGGAACAGCACAGACATTTCAAAGGGTTCTAGGGCTGGACAATGTTACTTAGCTCAGGAGGCACAAAACCATGGAGGGACATAAATGCAAAGATAAGAATGTTACATAATGGGTATTTCTGGATGAACAGATCAATGGGGATGAGGGCTTCAACAGCAAATGAATTAAGTGTGCAGATGAGCAGAATATTAGAAGATTCACTGTTTTCACATTCTGTGAACAGAGCAAAATTACTTGGCTTATGTGATCAAAACAAAATGTGTTGACACTCTAGGTTAAAGACAATATGCAACTGTGACAAAACCATTTCAATAGAAATGCTTAATGAGCATGCTTGACTTAAAAGGAAATGTCTTTATTTCAACCCTCTAGGGATTGAAAGTAAAGCTTTCCATGGCAGTGACAATATGTGACACAAGGTTGTTATCTTTGCCGTGCTTACAAGTGTTTGAAAGTAAAACCATGGGCAATAACATACCTATGTAAAATGTAGGAGCTGCAACAATGTTGAAATAGACAGATAAACAGAATTGAAAAGCCAAGAACATAGAAAATAAGCTGTGTATAGGTAGTGAAGATAACATTTTCTGGTTCTTAAATATATTCTGTGAAATGATGTCTAGAATGCTGGTTCACTGCATACATCAAACGGTTTGTTACCTCCAGCAAAGTTTGTCCAATCCTTTCCACTGGGGGAAATAGTACTAGCCTGTCCTGAAGAATGGATAATTGGCAACAGTGTCCTTTTTGGAATGCATAATACACTCGTGTTGTACAATTATATAATAGGAAATCATGAAATTGTTAAGGAGCCTAAAATTAATTCAATATAATTATCATCATGAATGGAGTCAATTATCTGACATCCATATCATTCCTTGCTTTCTGATAAGTGAAGCCAGTTTGTCCACGTGTTATTATTTTCTACATAATCAAGCCAATCAAAGGTATTTCTACTAGAGCTATATGTTCAAATCATTAAATATATCAGAAAAAGCACTTTTTAAATATCACATTGTAAGCTTTTCAATCCAGAAAACTATTGTTCAGAAACACCAGTGTCTGGAAATGTTTTGCACAGACCCAAGCAACTCATGGCATTATTTTAATGCAATGCTTTGGGAGTGGAACCATGGGAAATGTAGTATGTGGATAAATAAATAATGTTTTTATCACTGATTTATAATGTTTTCTCACTTTTTTATGCTTGAACTATATAGTTATATCTATGGTGTTTCAGATTCACACACTTGTGGTTAAGCATTCTAATGTTATTCTTTGATATTAATCCGAATCCTTGGTTCCAAGCATTCCAGATTGAAGAGGTTAAAGTCTCTATGCTGTAGGCCATAATGAACTCATATTCATACACAAGAACAGAGTACATTCAATCAAATTAGTTACTATATTTTTGCAGCTAACAAGAAAATGCATTGAAGATGCAAGAAGACTGTGTTTGCATTATGACTAGATTAAATTTCAGAACACGAAACAACACCCAGTTAAAGGACTGGAGGTTTCAACAATCTTTCTTCCACCTTCAATTATGGTCTCAGAATAAAAAAACCTTCTTAAAATTAAGAATCTGCAAGAAAAGCAAGATTAGGTTACACTGAATATAAATTTAATAAAATGTTTTTTATAAAGTAAAAAGCAAAGAGAATGAGGAAGAAGAGGACAGAACAAACAGAAATAAACATCAGATATTCTGTGGCCCCACACCATGAGACTAGACACAATGGTGGGTTCATTGGAAAATCAAAGACACATTGACACAATTGTTCTTTTTATTAAACACCTTCCATTTTTCAACAAGTCACCTGCTGTGTTAGGAATACCAAAAAGATCTGCCTTAGTGCTAAATTCCAAACATTTTGTTTAAAAACTCATTTTAAACGTGTAGCTCGAATTTAATACAGTTTGCACACAGTTGGATTGGGTGTCTTTAAAGACAACTAAGACCCCCACCCAGACACTGGTGTTTCTGAACAATAGATTTCTGGATTGTAAGTGCCAATCCATGCACTTGCTGGCTGCTCAGAGGGGTTTCTCATCCTCTCTGGTGCCACACCAAAGAACTCTCACTCTGACTGAACCCGCTACCAGGGGCTTTCAATAGGCACATCCCTGTCCCGATCCCCAGAAAGGAAGATAACTGGATCAGGGGTAGGTCGAGGCCCCTGTTCATTGACCACTGAAGGCCAATAATTGGTGGCTGCTGATGGATGTTCCCACCAAAACTTGATTGCTGAGCTGGCAGGAAGGGGCCAGGTATCTGTTCAGTGCCATCCCTGCCCATATTTGTACTGTCACTTATAGTGAAGAGAATATCCCACCCTATATTTAGTTCTACTGTATTATTATGTGTTCCTGATAGCTCAATGTGTTTCTGGGATTGTGAATGACAATAGAATGTTGTTTTACAAGCTTTTGAAACAACAGTCATTCACTTATAAAATTACTTGCAACAGCTCAATAAATGGATCAACCCTCTAGACCCTAAAACATCGCACAATTGACAGAACAGTTGAGAGAGCCAGGGCTGCAAGTCAAACATTGTTTTCCCTGGAGCATGATACTTTGGTAAATAGCTCAGTTATTAGGCAAGCCTCATTATGCATTCCTCACGGACAGTCCAGACAGCTACTAGAATGTCGAAACAGCAATGCTCCAAGGGAAACGTTGCTTGATTGACGGAGGTTTGTCAGGCAGGGTTAATAAAATAGCATTTACTGTTGTCCCCATCCCACCACTGCTACATATTAACCCCAAGTGGGTAATAAGAGAGGTGGCCTACATACTTAGTCAATGGAGGTCCTTGTGTGATGTGGAGTCTGACACCATACCAGCTAGACAAAGCTGCCTCCTTTTCAGACCTCATTGTGTTAATTAAATATCGAAATGGCTGTGTGGTGCCACCAAGATAAAACTACACGCTACAACTCTATACAATGCCTTGAAATGTACTGGAGTGAAAGTCAATTTTTTCAGATTTAAATCCAGCCATTCAATAAAATGCAATAAAAGTTTGAAATTAAAAGTTTACTGATCTGGTTTTCATCTGGCTCACTAATGGCCTTTAGACAAGGAGAGCGCTGATTTAATAACTTCAGTGAGACAATGGAACTGCAAATTTAAAGAGCCCGGAGGCTCAAACCCAGCTCCAAAAGGTTTATTTGATGCAGTTTTAAAAGGTGTACATAAAAAAGGGCAGGGCTAGTAGGGAGATGGAGACAGCAGAAGAAAAGGCCCAAGAGATACAGACAAAGCATAAGGACTTACAGGTCCTTCAACAAGCTCAAACTCAAAATTGGGACAGAACTGAAGAGCATGCTAAGTGCCAGTGGGAGACAGTTCAATTATCAGTTATTAACGTCTCAGTTATCTGGCAAAAGAGGGTTTATATGTGCCCTGTCTGCTGCATGTGCTAGGCAATGAGCAAGTAAGGGGTGAGTTGGACTGAGGATATTTAGAGGATGAAGCAGCTCAAAATGCTCAGCAGGAGGAGGATGATAGTGAGGTTCCCAGGACACTCTCCACTCCAAACTCAGAAGGGAGAGGAAGTCATATTCTGCTCTCCCTAATGTGATGGCACCACTATTAGAGGAGATAGCCCCACTGGAGCCTGCCTCAATGAACCCCATTCAAGCCCAGGCACCTTAGGAGCCATGGACATTCAATGAAGTACCCCATATAACGTCATACAGCTAGGGAAATAGCAAAAGCAAGAATCAGCAGTTCTCCATTTTGAACAGCACCAGGAGGAAGCACTGAGATTGGCAAGGGCTCAGAATGTACTGTGGGAAGGGGATGTCAATGTCTATCACCAAGAATGGCATGGCAGCATCACTGCTGAAAATAGCCAATGGTCATTGATCACTGAATCCCTACACTGTGGGAACAGGCCTTTCAGCCCAACAACTCCACACTGACCCTCAAAGCATCCCACCCAGGCCCCATGCCCCTAAAGCCCAACTAATCTACACATCCCTGAACACTATGGGCAATTTAGTATGGCCAATCCACCGAGCCTGCACATCTTTGGACTGTAGGACGAAACCAGAGCACTTGGAGGAAATCCCGCAGACACGGGGAAATGTGCAAACTCCACCAGAGGGTGGAATTGAACCCGGGTTCCTGGATCTGTGAGGCAGCAGTGCTAACCACCGAGTCACCGTGTTACAGCTGTCCACATGGTGAGCGAGCACTGCAGAAAAGTTAAACATCATGTAACCCTAATGTTATTATAATCTACATAATTTAATAAAATTGCACTTATTTTTATTATCCAAGAACATTTTAGAAGGTACTTTAATACTAAATAAAATAAAAGCAACATGTTAAAAAGTAACAACAACAGAAGTTGCTGGAAGAGCTCAGTAGATCTGGCAGCAACTGTCAAGAAAAAAAATCAGAGAGTTAGTGTTTCGGGTCCGGTAACCCTTCCAGACCTAGTCACCCGACCCGAAATTTTAACTCTGATTTTTTTCTTCAAGGATGCTGCCAGACCTACTGATCTTTCCCAGCAAATTCTGTTTTTGATCCTGATTTACAGTTCTTTGGGATTTCATCTTAAAAAGTAACTTGCCGTATTTGAGAACTGACATAATCATTTAAGAAAGTTTGTCAACTTAACTCTCAAACATGAAAGAGTACAATAACAAGAGCAAATGAGTCTTTCAAACCTGCAAGAAAGCTCACTGTGATTCACCATTTAAAGTGAGAACTATTTTTATAATTTTCTCTTAAAAGGAGAAGTCCCATTTTCTTGCACTTTCAAAGTTCTGTGATTGGGTTGTTTCACTTACCAGGTCGGTGAAAGTGTTGTGGAGAGCGAGGCACAGTAGGGGTATAGCAGTGACGAGTGTAGCTGGGAGAACTGATGGAGCTTTGGCTAGAGGACCTATGCACCATTCGATCACGTACATCGTGGTACCCCTAAAACATATTACATATAGGTCACACTCCAGTCAGACAATCCAGAGAGAGAAACTAAATACATTTTTTCTTAAATGAAGCACATGGAATCTTTACAATGAATTCACTGGTGAATTTAGTAGACAATAGAAACAGAATTGTGTGAACATTAACCATGAAAGTTAGATGCAGCATATAGTTTGCAGTTGAATGGAACAACTGGGTTGCACATTGGATGGTTATCACTGGGACATTGCAGATTCAATAGAAAACATCATTTTGCGTCCAATGTCATGCAGCATTTCCAAGAAGTGTTCAGATGACCATGAGTCATGTTGCCTGCAGCTGACGCTCAAGCAAACATTTGCAACCAGGTGGGAATCCAAGAAAGGTTAGAATGCCTTTCATGCAGCAGTGATTCGTTACTGTAACTAGTAACAGGAAGTAAAGGATGGTCAGGGAGCGAGGATGTATGCAGAGAGAAGAGAAAGTAAGGTAGGATGCAAGATGCATGTTAGCGTAAATGCAGGATCGCAGTTAGAGAGCCAGGGCCAACTAACCGGGGGGGGGGGGGGGGGGGGTACAGAGAAGGTTGGATTGAACTGACACCAAAGGACAGAAAAATGCCAACTTGAACTGGCAGGCATGGGTAAAACCAAACCAATTTGAGCGATAGTTATGGAAGAGGTTCAGCTTGAATAGAAGACAGAAACAATGGCAGTCAGGTTGATGGAGAAAGAAGAGAGCCATTATGAACCAGGAGAATTAGGGAAAATCTGTAACTTGGGTGGGAAACTTGAGTTTATGAGATGTTTTGCACTAAGATAAAAAACACTAGGTTGGAACGAATAGCCTCCCACAAAATCGGCTACAACTCAGAATGAATTCCTCACCACTGGGTGTTACCACACTTGTCTGGGGATGCTGCAAAAATTATACTGGATGTTTTGGGTATTCAAACACTAACAGGCACATTTGAAATGTTTTGATTGTTATATTTATTTCTTACAAACTGATTATAAAAACCAATTTAAGTCAAAAACCACTTCTGCATATTTTCAAATGTCATTTGCAGTATTTTGAAATGAAATTTCTCAAAAGGGAGCTCTTTGATCTGCACTATGTTAGAGAGAGATGGCTGGTGAGCAGTTTAACTTGAGGGTGGCTCTATCTAAGGTGAGGTTCAGGCAGCAGTGCTTTCACACTGAGCTCAGCCAGCACAGGAACTGAACCTGCATTGCTGCTGTCACTCTGCATTGAAAACTAGACTGTCAGCCAACTGAGCTAACTGAAGCTGAAGGGGCTCTGAAATTTAAAATGCTCCCTTCTGTGAAAAAAAATTCAGTTGTTGCAATTAGTTATCACTTTTCAATCGACCAAGTTATAACAGAAAAAAAATCAAGTTTTACAGTGCTATAAAATGCAAATAAATGTGAATGGAATCTTGGGGTAAAGCAAAATACTTCTCAAAGCAGCTCATTTTGTCGTCACTTGCTTCATTCAAAGGAAAGGCTTGAGCCCTTTAGCTCAAATTCATTAAGTGGGGACGGCAGAATATCGTTGGGAAGAGTTGCTGTTTTTCTGAGCATTGAAATTGGAAAAGGAATATGCCACTGTGAAGAGTAGAATTACTGGTCAGTGACTTTTGAGAAGATTTGTAGCTCAGGTTGAGGTTCTGGATGTGAGTTTGCTCGCTGAGCTGGAAGGTTCATTTTCAGACATTTCGTCACCATTCTAGGTAACATCAGTAAGCCTCCGGTGAAGCGCTGGTGATACATCCCACTTTCTATTTATCTGTTTAGGTTTCCTTGGGTTGGTGATGTCATTTCCTGTTCTTTTTCTCAGAGGGTGGTAGATGGGCTCCAAATCAATGTGTTTGTTGATGGAGTTCCGGTTGGAATGCCATGCTTCTAGGAATTCTCATGCGTTTCTCTGTTTGGCTTGTCCTAGGATGGATGTGTTGTCCCAATCAAAGTGGTGTCCTTACTCATCTGTATGTCAGGATACTAGTGATAGTCGGGCATGTCTTTTTGTGGCTAGCTGATGTTCACGTATCCTGGGCTAGCTTGCTGCCCGTTTGTCCAATGTAGTGTTTGTCACAGTTCTTGCAAGGTGTTTTGTAAATGACATTCGTTTTGCTTGTTGTCTGCATAGAGTCTTTCAAACAGGCAGAAAGCTAGCCACCAGGATAGATGAACATCAATTAGCCACAAAACGACATGACCCACTATCACTAGTATCCTTGCATACAGATGAGGAAGGACACCACTTTGATTGGGACAACACATCCATCCTAGGACAAGCCAAACAGAGAAACGCATGAGAATTCCTAGAAGCATGGCATTCCAACCGGAACTCCATCAACAAACACATTGATTTGGAGCCCATCTACCACCCTCTGAGAAAAACAACAGGAAATGACATCATGAAAGCAGGAAATGACATCACCAACCCAAGGAAACCTCAACAGATAAATAGAAAGTGGGACGTAACACCAGCGCTTCACCGGAGGCTTACTGATGATGTTACCTAGAATGGTGACGAAACGTCTGAAAATGAACCTTCCAGCTCAGCAAGCAAACTTACATCTAGAATTATTGGTTAGCTAGTTTTTAGTGAAAGTGATGAAATACAGAAAATAAAATACCGTTTATATTTCTTTTAAATAGAAATTCTAAAGTATAAGGGCATTTAAATTAGCTGGACAATGGTTGGAGCTAGGAAAGACTGGTACAAGTATACATTTATTGTTCATAGCTCTAACTGGAAAGACCCCACAATCACAAAAACTAAACCTAAATTCCCTGTTTGATGTTCAACATTCTATTTTGCAAAAGAGAAATGTAAAACCATTCCTCTCAATTATAAATAATATGGTACTACCAGGAGAAAGAAGACATCAATTATGAAGCAAATAATTAATTCTCCAATGACAAAATGCGTGTGTTTTTCAATAGGGTTAAATAACTTACCTTTCCCTGCTAGACAAAATACAAAGATGATGTTCATTGTAGACTACAAAGTGTGCCATATCAAAATGCAACATTTTCTGGGGAACTGCTCATGTCTTCAAAACTCATTTTTTCCTATCAGCTTTTCATGCATTTATGGCTTGTTTTCTCCTATATCTCTAATACCAGTGGAAAAAAAATAGTAGGAATCTCTACAATCCGAAACACCACTGCACATTAGCCTGATTACTTCTGTAAAAGACCACACCATAAACTTTCTGCATTGGTCTGTATTTGAGTTGTTAGCTCTTTTGAAGCTGTTGCATTCACTAACTTCTCAGGCCAGCACACCCATAAATACAAAAAGTCACAGTTTTTGAAAACTACTTGCTTTATACAGTTGTATCTGACAAGGAAAACAGTTGTTAAATTAATTATAGGGGCTAATTTCAATGTAACGTCCGACACTATTTTTGTCAAATTGTCCGATTCATTTTTCTTTCCAATCTAGATACAAGTCATTTGGAATCATTAACCTTGGATTGGAAATATGCATCAAGTCCCAGATGTTTGGGTGTTTCAAACATGCAAATTGTTTTAGGGAATCATGCAATTTATTTTGTCACAAGTCACTGGTCTTGTTACCAGCTGTGATGCACTTCACCATTATTACTTAATAAGTTTTTGCAGCTATCCCAAGAGGAGAGAAACCACACTAGAACAGAAAGCCAAGCAAAGTAATATGTCTTCAGATGCATTTCTGCTATTATTTTGATTAAAATATGCATTTGGCTTATTTTAGGCTTTTAAACTGACTGACATTCACATCAACCATCATCTTCATTGAAAAACTGTTTTTGATTGCTTTAAATCTTATGAAAAACAGTTTGTACTTTTGACCTCATAGCCTTTTCATTTCCAAGTCAATAATGGTCCATTAACATTGGCTCAGATTGGTTTGGAAAAACAGTGGCCCCTCAATACAGTACTTTCTTAACTTCTTTATGAGCTGTCTTTTTGGTCAACAATACAGAGACATAGAAAGCTCCAAGAAATACAGCATTTGTTCCAGGTTTGACAGAAGTACAATAATTGTTATTGCACTTCAGTGAATAGTGAAAGGATGTTGCACCATAACTGCAGTTGTACTTTTGGCAAGGCAAGTGAAAAACACCAAGTAAAAAAAAAACTTTAAGCAAAACTCATTCATAATGACTCACTAATATTGAAAGTAAAGCCACAGGGAGAAAGCCCATTTAAACTTTCACAGCATTGCAAGACAAGGAAGTTGACAGTGAGGAGGAAGACAGCTACTGAGGCTTTGAAGAGGTCAGCAAGGTGCAATGGTTTTGGAAGAGAATTTCAGATGACAGAGGAGGTGAAGGTATTAAAAACAAAAAAGCTGCTAGCTTTCTTGAGTTTTCCATTATTTCAAGCCTTGGCATATTTCACAGACATAACAGTGGTGCAGAAAGACAAATGCAGTGCACATACATGAAACTGTGAAACAAAACAGAAGATGGCTTGCTTGAGAGTAGAGGTTAATTTAATTAATTGAGAGTTTACATCAGGTAATGCTTTTGACTGTCAGGGCCAAGTATCTGATTGCATAATCTATACATATCTTTGGTTGTGTCTGCATTAAGCCTGATTATCTTGTGTATGTAATCGGTGGTTCGTATTGCTTGATTAAAGGTGTGAAAATAATACATTTTCTGGGATACCTGGTGTAGGTTTCACAGACCTGTCACTTTGGAGTGAGACTAAGGATGCATTAGACATGACACCATTTAACTATAATGGAATTATGCAAAACAGCCTACGGCAGCCAGAGATCATTGTCCATTCAGTGAGCCCTTAACACTGGGTAGGTTGAATACAGAATGTTGAACAAAGGATGGGAAACCGGTGACAGTGTTCCATGTGCTCTCTCTCTCTCTCTAACCATTACTGGTTATACAGTACAACAGTAATAGACTGTTGCATATCAGGGGGGGAGGAGAGCCAAAGAAAGAGATTTAAATAAGAATTAATACTGATAGAGTCCGTTGGGAAATGGCATAGATATTATATCAATATATGCACATTATGGTGTTCAATTTAAGAGTCTGAAAATTCCAGGATTCATGAATTAAAGAAGGACAATGTCTATTTGTTTTTTAAAAATACTCAGTGGTCAGCACTGCTGCCTCACAGCGTTAAGGACCTGGGTTCAATTCCAACTTCAGGTGACTATCTGTGTGAAGTTTGCACATTCTCCCTGTGCCTATGTGGGTTTTCACTGGGTGCTCTGGTTTCCTCCCACAGTCCAAAGATGAGGTGAATTGGCCATGCTAAATTGCCCAGAGTGTTCAAGGACATGTAGGTTAGGCACATTAACCACAGGAAATCCCAGGTTACAGGTATAGCATAGGGGATGTTTCTGCGTGGGATGCTCTTTGGAGGCTCAGTGCAGACTTGTTGGGCTGAATGGCCTGTTTCCACAGTGTGGGGATTCTATATGATTTCCCCGTCATAAAACCATGTTGAATTTATGATGATAGATGGGCTTAAAAAAAAAAAATCAGTGGCCCTGAATTGATGATTCCTGGGGATAATACAGACAAAGAAACTTGGGCTACTGACTAATCTATGTCACTACTAGAGGCCCAAACACTGCAGGGACAAAATGAAATTTAACAGTGGCATATTGAATATAGAATACTCCAATTAATGAGCACTTTGTTGTTAACGGACATTTCTTTAATGGTCAAGCCTCTATCTAGATTTGCCATATTTAGCCACGCTCACTAGTACAGATCAGTCACACAAACCTAAAAAGATGTTCACAGCAGTCACTAAGAGTTAACATTTCTTTAACACAGTTTACAACAAAAGAAAACATTTACACTGCTACATACAGAAATTATAAAATAATGCTAAAATGTCAATTACAACCAAGACCAAAAGGTAAGCGAAAACAGTGATAACTCATTATAATCCATCTTTAACCCAAAGTATTACTTTATCTTTTCTCCTTCAGATGCTATATGCGTAAGTCCAGCATTGATAATTTTTCTACAACTTTACCATAAAATTGAAAGTTGGGGAGTGTAAATCTGGCAACATATGTTATTGTTTGCAATGTGTTTGTTTCAGTAGCCAGTAAGAACGTTTTGACTAAATGTCACAATTCTAATTATGAATTCTACAACATTGCACAAAGCAAATGAATTCTGTGAAAAAGATAAGGCTGAGAACTAAACATGAAGGGATTTACTGACCTCAGTGGAAGGTGTAGGGGAAAGTGTCCTTGGCGACTGTGAGACATTAGAAAAGAAATAAAACATGTAAAACCATTTTCCTGGTAACATCATACAGAAACTGATGGTGTCTCAGAAAATGACTCATCAAAAAATTCTTAATTTGTTTCAGGATATATATTTAGAAATAAACACTTTATGACAAAACAAAAGTAACATTACAATAAAAGATGTCAACATCTATGCAATAACAATACAGATGCAAATCAGCAATTTTGGTGGAGCAAGTACATCAAAGCATAAGCTAGGGCAAGCACCTATTTAAGAGCCATAATAAAATATTGTGCATATGCAGATGAAGCTTCAACTATGCACTGTGTACAGTGCGATAGTTTCCTTGTTTGATTCTGTCATTTGGATCATTCAATTTAGTAAAGGTGATCCTGTCAAAACTTTACTGGAAATATGGAGTGAACTCAATTACTAAGGTGCCTTTTTCCTGAATTGGACCGCTACACAATGACCTTGAAATTATAATTCACATGAAAAGGAATAGAGTTAATCCAAGTTGCAAGCTTCTCCTGTTCAGTGATGGCACTAAAGGAGCCGAATTGGAGGATAATGTAAATCAGCAAAAAATTTTCCAAAATGCATCAAATGATAAAATGTATGTTTGTAAATATGAATTTTAACATTAACACAAGTGGGACTCTGCGTGGGCTGGAGGAATATTTTCAGGAGTATTTTATATTCATTCAATTAAACGGTTATCTAATTTTCCCTTGTGAGTTAAGAGAAGCAACATGGTTGTCAGTTATAATTACTTCTTTATAAAGACACAATGCACACCTACTCTAGGGGTGTGTAATAACATCTCTGAAGGGGTTGATTGGAAAAGACATACAAAAATATATGTGGAACTCAATTAGTACATCCAAATGATCTTTGTTTTTGAATCAGTGCTGCATTCCAGGGCGACTAAACATGTGAATTAAATGTACTCAAAACAGCATGATGATCATTGGCAGCTCACCAAGGTTTCAAACCAAACATGAGCTACACTTGCCCCCACACCTCCTCCCTCACCCCTATCCCAGGCCCCAAGATGACTTTCCATATTAAGCAGAGGTTCACCTGCACATCTGCCAATGTGGTATACTGTATCCACTGTACCCGGTATGGCTTCCTCTACATTGGGAAAACCAAGCGGACGCTTGGAGACCGCTTTGCAGAACACCTCTGCTCGGTTCGCAATAAACAACTGCACCTCCCAGTCACGAACCATTTCCACTCCCCCTCCCATTCTTCAGATGACATGTCCATCATGGGCCTCTTGCAGTGCCACAATGATGGCACCCGAAGGTTGCAGGAACAGCAACTCATATTCCGCTTGGGAACCCTGCAGCCCAATGGTGTCAATGTGGACTTCACCAGCTTCAAAATCTCCCCTTCCCCCACCGCATCCCAAAACCAGCCCAGTTCATTCCCTCCCCCCACTGCACCACACAACCAGCCCAGCTCTTCCCCTCCACCCATTGCATCCCAAAACCAGTCCAACCTGTCTCTGCCTCTCTAACCTGTTCTTCCTCTCACCCATCCCTTCCTCCCACCCCAAGCCGCACCTCCATCTCCTACCTACTAACCTCATCCAACCTCCTTGACCTGTCGGTCTTCCCTGGACTGACCTATCCCCTCCCTACCTCCCCACCTATCTTCTTTTCTCTCCATCTTCGGTCTGCCTCCCCCTCTTTCCCTATTTATTCCAGAACCCTCACCCCATCCCCCTCTCTGATGAAGGGTCTAGGCCCGAAACGTCAGCTTTTGTGCTCCTGAGATGCTGCTGGGTCTGCTGTGTTCATCCAGCCTCACATTTTATTATCATGAACCTCCTTCCTCAACTTCGCTACAAAAGGGAATTAACAACAGAGAGGTAGAAAAGAAAACTAATAATGGAGAAATGCAAGAGTAGTTTTGGCATGCAGCAACAATGGAAAATTAACATTTTCCTTCTAAGGGAACTTCACTGCTCCCACCTCAAACTCCTTTTGGAACACGCATTTCAAATCAAATTGTTGCTCCACTTTTTGTGCGCTGCCTGCGTCCACCCTAATAGCTCAGTATACAAAGACACTGTACTGAGTAACAGTTAGACATTTAAAACAGGGAAGGTCACTTGGCTCCAAGCTATGCTAAGCCAGCTGACCTAACATCAGCACAGTGTGTTACAAGTGGCCTCAGCACTCTTGGCTTAGAACAGGGAAAATATACATCAGACAAATTTTTCAATCATGCTTGCTATCTAATAAATCTTGATGCAGCTCAGCACTTAAAATTGAGCTACAATAGATTTAGCTGAGCTATGATGGCCTCTGCAATTGACTACTTTGCCAGTGCTCATTATTACAACTTCCACATGGAGAATGATCATGATGGAAAAGCGCAGAGATCCTGTGGCACTCAGAGCTACATTCTGGGATGCTGGCTGCTTATCAAAAGGTCTTTTCCTGCACCTTGCCTTCTTATATGTTGATGAATTTTGATCTTCTCCACTGTACATACACCTGCTGTACATTTTGCATTATAAGCTTAAGGAAAGAAAGGATGTGTTTAATGTGATATCAGCAACAAGCTTGTCACTTGCAGCGGAAATCCACCACTCTCTTAGTTACTATTGGAGAAATGTTACTATGGATTCTAAGTTTAATAGAATCCAGGGCTACCAGCACCTCATCACTTTGAATACTGGTAACATATTTATACACAATTAGACTCTGGACTGAGCCCCACAGTTTTAGCTGACAGGTGAACTTGGTGAATTTTGTTATGTGTATAAATTGTGAAGATACACCTAATGCAGGTAAATTAATATATCAGGAGAAATGTTTTTTGACCATTCTTTAAGAATAATCTACAACCTTGGGCGTATGTGATAGAACTGGTTTTGTCTGAACAGGCTCCATAAATTTTAGGGATTGCAAACTTTAGACATACCCAATATCAACATCATATAGAATCACAGCATGCAGCATAAAAGGAAGCACATGACCATGGCCTTTCTTGTCCCCCTTTTTAATATGTATATCTAATCCACCCTTGAAAATTATTATTGATTCTACTTCCATCACTCTTTTAAACAAAGCATCCTTTGTGCAGGTTCAAAAATATTTTTATTGTTTTGGAAATAGGAATTGAAAGCGTAGTTAATTGGAATTTTAGTAGTGATTGGGACTTTTTTTTAAAAAAAGGGTCAGGAAGTCATTTTTAGCCTTGTACCAAACCAGTCATAAGAAAGCACGCGATTTGAGCTAAATGACTAGCAAGCCGATTGGTGAGATAATTGCTGAAACATTCCCTTATGTAAGCTTTAAGACCTACAGAAAGTGGGGTCAGACTCAAAAAGCAGACTTAGTTCAGAAAAAAAAAATCCACACAAGATGATGCACTGTTTAGCAAACTCAAAGTAGTCAAAATCAGAGAAAATTTAGTGAACTAATCTATGTCCATTTGTCTCAGGGAGGGATGGAAAGAATCATATCTGGTGAATGTACAGGAAGTCACTAAAAGAAAACATTTTAGGACTTTTTCAGTTGAGTATGACATTTTAAAGTGAAGATAGATATGATGCTTCAATGTCTATAAAACATACTGCTGGGAAAAGGGCTAAATTTGTCTTTTTTGTCATTTATGATAAGCTCTTTCCAAGTTACATTCTTTTGTTTCTTTTGTTTGGTATATTAAATTTATATCCTTTGTTAGAAGTATACTTGTAGCCTTGCGTAAATATAACTGACTATTCCAGGAATAAAATTGCAAAATTAAAAGTTATGGTCTATCAAACCAGGTGCCACACTAAAATGATTTGTCCAGTATTACCATCATCAGCTGGGAATATAACAATTTCAAATCAGGTCAACTTGCTGATTTCAAAAAGAGCCTCCTTCTCTTTAAAAACCAATTACCTAAAATGCCATTGAAGTCTAGCTGTTTGGTGAAGCAGCCTTTGGCATATGACTCCAGGTTCTCTCTGATGGCTGAGTAAAGTGTGTAATAAGCATAAAGTGGAACACCACATCACTGGCAGCTAATGGTGCACTTGTCCTGTACATGGCGAGATACAATAGTGGCTAGCAGTGTCAGCAGCAGTTGTTGGAGGAAGATGCTTCTTGTGGTAATCCACTGCTCCTCTCAAATCAATAGTAATGTCTCATTTGTTTTACACTGCTGCCACAAATGTTGGAACTGTTAGATTAGATTTGACTCCCTACAGTGTGGAAACAGGCCCTTTGGCCCAACAAGTCCACACTGCCCCTTGGAGCATCCCACCCAGACCCATCCCCTTATAACCCACACACCTCTGAACACTACAGGCAATTTAGCATAGCTGATCAACCTAGCCTGCACATCTTTGGACTGTGGGAGGAAACCCAGGCAGACATGGGGAGAGTGTGCAAACTCCACACAGTTACCCGAGGCTGGAATTGAACCCAGGTCCCTGGTGCTGTGAGGCTGCAGTGCTAACCACTGAGCCACCGTGCCGCCCCATTACCTCGTGTTTGGGCTGATGATGAAGGAATAAATTTCAAATTAGAAAAAAAAAAGCAGAAAATGCCTTGTATTTCTTTGTTGGCAGCAAATGGATTTTGGCATATCTAACATGTTATGAAAACTGGCAGGCAGTTACAGCTTTCAGTTCCTTTAGTGGTGGTACCTGGAAGCTACAGCCAAGGATCAAGGTAGAGGATGGTGGATTATAATAGTAGCAGCCCAGGGTAACAAACAATATTTCACCAAGGGCTGCAGTTAAGCTTAAAAATTGTAAGGTACAGCTTGTTTATAGATTTCAGTGATTGAAGCTCAGAAATGCTGAAGAGAAAAGTTATCACTAGAATATCCTTCGGTGTATACAATGATGTGGCCAGAAATAGAATGAATCAGGCAGCCCTATTTCCCTTAGCGGAGAGGTCAATAACTATGGGATGTAGACTTAAAGTGATTAGAAGTAAACTTAAACAGTTAAGGAAAATTTATTTCCCCAGGTGTGCTCGGATCTTGAACGCACTTCCTGAAGGAGAATTGAATGTAGAAACCTTCATCCCACATTTAATTATTTGGATCTTATAATATATGAGGCAGCAATGACCTAGTGGTATTTTTGCTAAACTAATAATCCGTAAACTCAGCTAATGTTCTGGGGACCTGGGTTCAAATCCTACCATGGCGCATGGTTGAATTTGAATTCAATAAAGAATCTGGAATTAAGGGTTTAGTGCCCATGAAACCATTATCAATTGTCAAGAAAAACCTACCCTGGCTCATGAATGCCTTTCAGGGAAGGAAATCTGCCATCTTTACCTGGGATGGCCTACCTGTGACTCCAGACCCATGACAATGTGGTTGACTCTTAACTGCTCTCTGGGAAACTAGGGATGGGCAACGAATGATGGTATAGAGCTGTATTTCAACTTTCAATGACCTGCAGGGGTAAAGACCAAGTGCTGGAAGGATGGATTAGTCTGGATAGCTTTTTTATGGCTAATACAGAAATATAGGACTGAATGGCCTTCTTCTACACTGTAAATGTTTCATGTTTCTATGATTGAAATATTAAGAGAGACAACTTTTACAAATGCACTTTTGTCACTAAAAATAGCAGCCAGAGGCTTTCTCCTCATCATTCAATGGTTATATGCTATACTGTATGCAATATGCAGATGAATGCAATGTTTATTATTAACAGGCTCAGAATTTCAGTTTACAACTTCCAACATATTTAGGGCTGGATATATATGTAACATCGAACATAGAACTTAGAACATCACAGCGCAGTACAGGCCCTTGATGTTGCACTGACCTGTGAAACCAATCTGAAGCCCATCTAACCTACACTATTCCATTATCATTCATATGTTCATCAATGACAATTTAAATGCCCTTAAACTTGGCAAGTCGACTACTGTTGCAGGCAGGGCATTCTATGCCCTTACTACTGCCATCTACCCAAATCTATCACCCCTCAATTTAAAGCTATGTACCCTTGTGCTAGCCATCACCATCTGAGGAAAAAGGCTCTCACTGTCCACCCTATCTAATCCTCTGATCATCTTGTATGTCTCTATAAAGTCACCTCTTAACCTTCTTCTCTCTAATGAAAACAGCCTCAAGTCCCTCAGCCTTTCCTCATAAGGCCTTCCCTCCATACCAGGCAACATCTTGGTAAATCTCCTCTGCACCCTTTCCAATGCTTCAACATCGTTCCTATAATGCGGTGACCAGAACTGTACACAATATTCCGAGTGCGGCCACACCAGAGATTTGTACAGCTGCAACATGACCTTATGGCCAGAGGGGTGAAGTGGGAAGGTGTGATGTTTGCTCATTCCTGCTTTTACTGTTTCAGCATGTCAAATTTCAGCCAGCCAATTAGTGGCTACCTGGCCGGAATGCCAACCAATAAAGTCTAACGAAGAGGTGTTCTCCAGCTAGGTATTTTTGACGGGGAGGGTACGTGGGACTTGAGTCTGGCAGAAGAGGGATTCATGACTTCACTTCACGGCCACTAATTTAAAGGCCCCTTTCCTTCATACCTTAATTGTTTCAACAGCCTATAAGATTTGAAGAAATAGCGTGTAATAGTAGTCAAATACTGTCGCTCTAACTTTCTGTTTGTGGCACATGGTCTTCCATCGTGGCCAGCATTTCTTGCCAGTCCCTAGCTGCCCTTGAGAAGGTGGTGGTAAACTGCCTTCTTGAACTGCTGCTGTCCAAATACTGTAGGTTGACTCACAATACCATTAGGGTGCAAATTCCAGGATTTGGACCCAGTGAGTGAAGGAATGGTGATCTATTTTCAAGTCAGGATGGTGAGCTTGAAGGTGGTGGTGTTCCTATGTATCTGCTACCCTTGTCTTTCTAGATGGAACTGTACCTTAGTTTAGAGGGCATTGTCTAACAATCTTTCTGCAGTGCATCTTGTAGATAGTACACACTGCTACTACCGAGCGTTGCTGGTGGAGGGAATGGATACTTGAGGATTTGGTGCCACTGAAGTGGGCTCTTTTGTCCTAGTTGGTGTCAAGCTTCAGGTTGTTGCAGCTGCACCCATCCAGACAAGTGGAAAGTGTTCCATCACGCTCCCGACTTGTGCCTTGTAGATGGTTGACAGGCTTTAGGGAGTCAGGTGAGTTACTCACAATGGCATTCCTAGCCTTTGACCTGTTCTTGTATCGAATGTAATTATATGGCAAGTCCAGTTGAATTTCTGGTCAATGGTAACCCCCAAGGTACTGATTGTGATGTTTCAGTAATGGTATTACTATTGAATGTCAAGGGGTTGTGCCTAGTTTGAATTTTATTGGAGGTAGTTATTACCTGGCCATTGTGAGGCTTAGATGTTACTCGTCAGCCCAAGCCTGGATATTGTCCAGATCTTCTTCCATTTGAATGTGATCTGCTTTAGTATCTGACGAGTTGCGACTGTTGCTGAACATTCTGTAATCATCAGCAAATATACCCACTTCTGACCTTACAATAGAAGGATGGTTGATGAAGCAACTGAAGATGGTTGAGCCTTGGACACAATGCTGAGGAACTACTGCAGAGATGTCCTGGAACTGAGATAACTAATCTCCAACAATCACAACCATCTTCCTAAGTATCAGATATGAATCCAACCTGTAGGGAGTTTTGCTGGTGCTCCTTGTTGTAACACTCAGTTTAATGCAGCCTTGATGTCAAGGGCTGTCACTGTCATCTCACCTCTGGAGTTCAACTCTTTTGTCCACGTCTGAACCAAGGCTGTCATGAGGTCAGGAGTTGAGTGGCCCTGGTGGAGCCCAAACTCAGTATCGGAGTGTAGATTATTGCTGAGCAGGTGTAACTCGATAGCACTGTTGATGATACCTTCCATCATTTTATTGATGATGAAGGGTAGACTAAGAGAGCAGTAATTGGCCAGATTGGATTTGTTCTACTTGTGTGTCTAGGACATACCTTGTGTGTTGATGCCAGTGGTGTAACTGTATTGGAACAGCTTGGCTAGGAAAGCAACAAGTTTGTTTGGACAAGTCTTCTTTACTATTGCCAGGATGTTGTCAGGGCCCATAGCCTTCGGGGTATCCAGTGCCTCCAATGATTTCTTGATATCACGTGGGGTCAATCAAATTGGCTGAGGACTGGCATCTGTAATGCTGGGGACCACTGGAGGAGACTCTGCTGCTATTTGCAGCACTAGTCTTACTTATAGGACTTTCCATCTGCCCTTTGTACCGCCTCCTCATGCCCTGTGTTTCTCCCCCATGGAACTAGTAAAAATGGAATGAATATTAACAAATTTCTGTTGATTGGCTTTTTAACATGCTCAATAGTTTGTCTTTTTTATTCCCCCCAAAAGGGCTTCCTATTTTAGCACCTGCCAGTCTTCCATGTTATGGGAAACTGGCAAGTCAATGTTGGATGGCCCACCCAACTTAATTGGTGTTGATGTTACGAAAGCATGAGGGGGTTGTCCTTCCTGATTAATGACTGCATGATCTAGCCTTTAGTTAAGTTATTGCTATGTAACAGTGATTCACAATCTTACTTGTGGTGGTGTGTAGATAGCAATCATTTTCAGTTATTGATTTTTCTCCTTTCCTGACACAAATATTTGCCATGAAGCTAGCAAATCATAATTGTTATTATCATCAATCATTAAGAATGTTTAAAGATACAGGGCCGCATACAATAACAATTCATTTTGGGCCTGATTTTTAGAGCTTGTAATATACCAACCTAGGTCATATAGCTATTTTACAATGAAAATGTTTTAGTATTTTCAAATTCCACAGGTGAATTTTGAAACTGATTGCACAGTGTTACAATGGGCGCAGGGAAAGTATGTGTTACACTTTAGCTATCACTGGTTCAACTCCTCCCCTGAGAAGGCACAGCGGCAGGTTTACAGCCACTATGTGGAGGGTTAAGTTCCTTCAGAAGTCATATAAATTGGATAAAAAATTATCCAGAATGAAGATGGAACTTGTCATGTTACTTTAGATTGAAATACTGCTTGAAAGTTAAGACAATTTTGACAATAAGTTAAGTTCTCTGGATGTAAATATTCAATAAATAAATTCCCAGGTTCTCTTAAAAATCAGGCCTTTATTTCAATGAAGTAGTAGTTAGTCTCGCTGGCAGGGTCAGCAGAAAAATGCTTCAGTTTTTCTATGAACATCACCGAAACTGGCAACTCCCCAGTACTTTCAAGTGGCCAGATATCACCCATGAGTTCTCAAGTATTGGTTAGCTACAAATACATTATATATGGTTAAGGAAACATTTAGTAATAACCCAATTTTCTGCACATTTCTATTGACCATACCTATTAGGCTCAGAAATCAGAGGAGGTTAATCGAGTTTCATTGCACAAGCATTCTTGTGCGAAATAGTCATTTATCACCAACTTACAATTTCACTTTGAACAAGCGAGCCGTTGTCACTCCTTGCGTATTGAGACTGTCAACAAAGAATCAGTTTTTAACATTCAGCATTCAGTGTCAACCTACGTTACTCTTCTCTTTAGAGGTCTATGATTTCAAATGCAGAGCTTTAAGACACAGAGGCCCCTTTTGTTGACACATCTTTAATAACATTTACTTTAAGCTGCTTTCTCCTAATTTGAGAGCCAGTGAAAATGTGTCAGTTAGCTTTACTAACAATTATTGTGTGTGAGAAATGAAGGGGCTGATAATCATCTTCTTACAGCCTATTTCCTGTTGTGTACATGGTAGTAATGGCACAAAACCTGGATGTAAATAAAATCATCCAGTTATTACCACCATCTCATGGCTGTTAAACCTGGTCGCAAACTTGGTAGTTCAGGTCACGAGACAGCTACGTACAGTGTGACATAAAATAACCCTGGGTGTGGCTGAGTTGGACTGGAAGGTCTGGGAACAGTTTCACTATTTTCATGACTTTTAAACTTTAACAGCTCCCTCAAGTTCAACTATTTCATTCTTGGTGTGCATTCTTTACATTTTCTAAGTACTTCAATCTACTCTGTTGACCTCTCATTTACTCAGCCCACACAGTTACTGGGGCTGCTGCAAGCACACTGCAGTCTGTGTCTGACTTCTGTGTGTACCTTTTCACCCTAAAATACGGCAAACTGCCCAGGAGCAGTTTACCTCCTACAGCAAAATGGGTTGCAATCACAAAACTGCATCATCAAAAAACAGGTGGAGAGGACCTCTCACACATCATTGTCCCATCATCTACATCTGAATTGAAATTGACCCAAAAGGTATCATAGAACAAATACAGAGCAATGAGTGATATTGGGTTTTGAAATGGACATATTGAGAACATGATTGTTATACTGTACCTCTCCCATACTATGGCGTTCATGTCTATCCTCAAAGGTGGTGCCAAAATATGGCTCGTAAGTGATCAGGTCAGGCCGTTCAATGTCATAAATAGCTTTAACTTTGGGGATGGCAGCCAGGTCCTTGTAGTCAAGAATCTCATTGTCGACTTTTGCCTGAAAAATAAGACGTACAGGAATAACATAGCATCACTCAAGCAGTTAGATACTTGGTCACTTTTCTCAAAGTCAGATGAAGTTAACCAATAACAGTGGTCTCATATCTAACAAGTCTATAATAGGCTTCGTGGTTTGAAATAGTATAGTCAGTAAGTTTTTGCATTGTTTTTTGTGTGCATCTTACTTGGTGGTATAAGCATTAAACTATCACAGATCAGTGTACAAAAGGGTCAATGCAAAGTGAAGCCTTATCTACTCCACCTCAAACATCTGCAGAGATGGTCAATCTCTGTCTAAGAAGACCACCCTGAGGGATTCAGGCATATTTGAGTCCATTGCTGAGAAGTTGGATAAAAGTGAGCTTCAACAGCCAAAAGGGACTGATATTTTCCCACATATCTGCCAAGCCTTGTTTCTTTTTCCACTTATTGGCAACTTGCCTTCAGGGAAAGAAGAGCCTCATGTGAAGATGCCAAATTTGCAACATTTTGCTATAATATTCCTCCTAATAAAGACAGAAACAACAGTGAAAATTCAAATATACTAATGAGACTTATTACTGGATCCACAGTGTGCGACTGATGTGTAATTTGCCGTCTGGGAAATCATTGTGAAATATTTATTTCTTTTTCCACACCAGCTTTGGCTCAGCCCATAGAACTCTCAACTCTGACTCACAAGGTTCCAGGTCAAGTCTCAATCTGAGGTTTAAGCACTAAAGTCAATGCAAACTCTCAAAAAACAATATTGAGGGAATGCTGCACTCCAGAGGCATTGTCTTTTAGGTGAGGTCTTAAACAGGGACCCCATCTGCCTGTTCAGATGAGGCACTACTTCAAAGTAGACCAGGGGATTTATCCTTGTTTTCTGACCATTATTTATCTCTCAATCAGTATTAGTCACAAACAGAGTATCTGGTCATGATCACATTGTGCAAATTGTCTGCCAAGCAACAATGATTGCAATTCAGAAGGACTTCCTTGATTGTAAAGGGCTTTGACATATCAGTCGTCACAAAAACTGCAAGAAACACCAGTCTTTCTTTTTAACTTCTTTTCTCTTTTCACAAATTACACATCATGGAGACTTGTGACCAGAGGAAATGCACAGACAGAATACATCATCCTAGAAATTACAGTCATGGGTATTCAAGAGTTGTAAGTTCATAAGCACTGTAAATGGGTGTGGCAATCACAAATCACGGTGGATCCACAGCTGTGGATATGAGGCAAACAATATGCAAACTTGACATCAGGTTATATTGTGCAGAATCAATGAGCTGCACCGTCAGTGTATGGATGAGTAAGCAACAATTAATGCAAGCTCACAGCTCTTGTAGTCAACTAGACCTCTAGAGGACAATGTGCTGCAGCAGCTGCGCAAGAGCTGGACACTGAGGAGAAGCTTGCCAACCAGCAAAACCACAGAATCATAGAATCCCTACAGTGTAGAAGCAGGCCGTTCAGCCCAACATGTCTACACTGACCGCCCAAACAGCATCCCAAACAGACCCACCTCCCACGCTATCCCTGTAACCCTGCATTTCCCATGGATGCTCCACCCAGCCTGCACATCTTCTGGACCGTGGGAGGAACCTGGAGCACCCGACGGAAACCCATGTAGACACGGGGAGAACGTGCAAACACCGTACAGACGCCTGGGGGTGGAATCAAACCTGGGCCCCTCGCACTGTAAGGCAGTAGTGCTAACCACGGAGCTACCCACACAAAGGGCAAAAGAACATGCATCAGGATTCCACAATGAACGACTGAGGTGATGGTACAGGAGGTGGACAGGTTGGGTGAGATTCTCCTCCTCAGCTGGCAAGGAGGCTTTTGGGGCAAAGCCCATAGGACCAGATAGGCATGGAGATCAATGCCTGGATTTTGGCCAATGACTTGGCCACAGCACCACAGGAAGTTTAAAGCACTGCACATAACTATTTAGGATTCATATTGAAGATGAATAAAGATGGATGAAGGGGCTGACTTTATTGCTGCTAAATTTGCTAATGATATGTTAGCTGTCCCTCAATTCAAGGATGGTATCAGCTCTTAGTCACAAACCCACTGTTATGTGTTTTCATATAGCTAAGAAGGCCAATTCTCTACCCAGAGTGCTTTAGGTACGTTGGGCCAGAAGTTCCACGAGAGAGTGGGTTTTCAAGCGCAGGATTTTCTGTATCAATGGACTTGAAACCTTATCTATAGAGAGCAAACAGAGTTACTATCAGACCTGTAGTGTTTCTCCAGCACCTTCTGCTTTTGTACCATCCATATTACATTTGCTTTTTGCAGTCATTCGGAGTTCAAAAGCAAATAAATGTTGTTACTAGTTACTCACATAAATTGTGTGGCCAGGCGAGCTGGGTATGCTGGAACCAGGTCTGGAGGAAATACTTTCAGAAGAGGATCGTGTGGGCTGCAAAGAAAGAAGAAATAAAGAGAAGAGAAGAATCAGTTTTCTGACAGCTTAACAATTTAATACTGTGTGAAAAAACATTGAAGCATTTTGCAACGTAATTCTTTATAGTAAAAATGAAAAGAGGTGCACAAGTTTTAAGCACAAAATATTTGATATCTGAAGTTGAGTTGAGCTAAAAGTCTTCAAGCTCCCTTTTGCTTTCTTACTTATCAACGTCTGAAGTATTGTGACATGGCATTCCTCAATGGCACTGGCAAATTCAATCTTAGCTACAGGAGTCAAGCAGGTCATGAATAATCTGGCCATCTGGCATGGAAAATATATTCAAGCTCTGGCTGTGTAAGGGAGATAGCTAGAAGTCTCAACCTGAAGCTGCACGGTTACAAACAGCAACTCTAACTCAAAAGGGAGACAGTGACATTGTGATTAATGTCACTAGACTAATAATCAAAAGTCCCAGGCTAATGCTCTGTGGCCATGAGTTCAAACCTCACCAAAGCAGATGGTGAAGTTTGGATTCGATGAAAAAAATCTGGAACTGAAACCTAGCCTAATGGTGACCATATGTCGAATGTCATAAATTATCTGGATCATGAAAAATGCCTTCTATGAAGAAAATCTGACTTCCTTACCGGGCCTGACTTATGCGTGACTCCACACCCACAGCAGTCTCTTATCTATCTTCTGAAATGGCCCAGCAAACCAATCAGTTCAAAGGCAATTGTGGATTGGCAATAAGTTCTGCCCCAGCCAGCCAACAAATTAAAAAAAGCAAACAAACAATCAACAGAAGATTCCAAGAATCCGATGAGCAAATTAAGGAGCAGCCTGAAATTCCAAAACCACTGCCCAGGGGGTATTTGCATATAGTCAATTCATGCAGTAAAGCAGCCACAGCCTCCCTACAAATACACCACTGGCTGCTATCTGCCAAGAGTGTATAGCTGCAAGTATTTCAGACATGAAACTAGGCCTCATTGTTAAAATTAATTACCACATGCTTCTACTACATATACCATGGAACAGATATACAGGGTGGGGAATCAAGTCGAGGTGACATCCAGCTGAGTGTGCTTGTTCCTTGTTGGTTACAACTGCAGTGCTCTCTTGGTAAATGATATCGCAACCATTAAATCAATTGCTCCCTTGCAGACAACGGCACTGTAATTTACTCTGTGCCACACTGTCATTTCCTCTTGAAATTGTTGCAGGCTCACATAGTCTGCGCTGCAATGGAGTGACAAACAATGAAGTATAATGTTGGGGTTTGCAAGTTAAATCTAATGTATTCACGTAATATACATGGAACAGATATATGGGGTGGGGAATCTAGTCGAGAGGATATGACTCCTGCATGCCGGTTAAGGAAGAGGTACAGCAAGCAAACAGGAAAGATAACAGAATGTTCCTGTTTACAGTGGGGGGCGGGGGGGGGGGGGGGGGGGAGTTCAGTACAAAAATGCAGAGGTGATACTTCAGTTATGCAGAGCATTGGTAGGACTGGAATATTGTGTATGGCACTGGTCTCCTTATTAAAGGAGAGTTGTAAATGAACTGGAAGTAGTCCAGGAAAGGTTTATGAGACTAATACCTAGAATGAGAGGGTTACGCTACGAGGAAAGATGGGACAGGTTGGACTTGTATCCACTAGAGTTTTGAAGGTTATTAAATGGATTGATTGAAATCTATAACATCATGTGGGGGATGAACATGGAGGTACAGAGAATATTTTTTCTTGAGGGAGAATCTAGTAGGTAAAGTCATCTTTCAAAAAAAAAAGGGGGTCACCCTTTTAATTAGAGATGAGGAAAATTTGTTTCTGTCAGAATTTTTTGAACCCTCTTCCTCAAAGGGTTGGGGAATCAGAGTCTTTGAATATTTTTATGATAGAAGTGGACACATTCTCGAATGCAAGGGGGTCAAAGGTTAGTGTGTGAGGACAGGAATGTTGAGTTCAGTTTACAAACAAATCAGCCACAAATTTATTAAATGGTGGCTCTAAGGACCAAGTGGCCAATTCTTGTTCCAAATTTGCATGTTTGTTTGGATGTATGGTGGTAGGAGTAAAAGCGCCAGGTCTCCTTTCCACGGAGTGGTCCGACACTATTTCAGTGTAAAGATAACACAGTGCGGAGCTTGAGGAACACAGCAGGCTAGGCAGCAACAGAGGAGCAGGTAAATTGACATTTCGGTTTGGGACCTTACTTCAGAGTCATCTGGCACCTACCTGGACAATGACAAACCTCTTACTGAGTTAAGAACCTAATCAGCTGGAAATCCTGCCCCTGAGAGCTATCAGTAAATCAAAGGTTACTGCAGTCATACACGAAGGCTGTCTACGGATCAGTGCTGGGTTCTTGGAAAGACATAAGTGGTTGGGATAGGTATTGCAGCAGGGAGGTTGGTGGAGGGGGCATTCAGAAACAAAATCACGGTGGTGTCTTTTTGCAGACCCCGTGCCCAGTTCCAAGTATCTCAGTTAGGTACTGAGTGCCTGTGAATAAGAGATCGGTCTAGTAAGCTGCTGCCATACACAACAGGCTCTACTTGGTGGCACTCGTGATAGAAAACTCATCTTTCTGTCCATTCATCTTTACAGGGCAAGGCCACAGCTGCCACTACAACAGGCTGCATTGTCAAGATATCACACACCATTTCACATAATTGAAAGAAAACAATTGCTGCTTAAAAATATCAAATAAGAATGTACAGAAAAGGACCAACTGACCTACTTAACTCCACACCTATAAATGAAAATTTTGCACGGGTTTCCGTTGGAGAAAGGCGATAATTGCAGAGTTTTGCAGACATTACTGTTTTTAATTGAAACTGAATGTCAAAAAACTCAACAGAACTTGGCGCAATTAATACACTTTTTTCTTAAACTCTTAACTCAGAATCAGTTACCTATAATCAATTACAAATTTATCACGTTAATTATAATAATAGGCTCAAACAAAACAAAACCCAGCTGAGTGTGCTAGTTGCTTGTTGATTACAATCGCAGCGGTCTCTTGCCAAATGTTATAATGACCATTAAATCAACTGCTCCCTGGCAGACAACGTAGATGGCACTGTAATTTACTCTGCACCACATTGTCATTTCCCCTTGAGATTGTTGCAAGCTCACATAGTCTGCACTGCAACTGAGTACAAAGTAATGAAGTATAATGCTAGGTTTTCATGTTAAATCTAACGTATTCACATTATATGTGCGCTCATTGCACTGAATCATTTCCTCTTTATAAAATCCTTTAAGTTAGCATACTAAACTGAGAATTATATATGGTTTAAATGCTCCACACAGTGAATTTGAAGTGTGCCAATTATCTTTCACTCAATCTTTTTGTGAAAAGGTGTTACGCTAAGATTCAGGAACCATAAAAGTAATTTAATGTTTTGAAAAATAAAATTACACCCTTCTCACTTATCCTTTATCCTAATATCCTTCATCGGTAAAGATTTCATACTTTTAATTTGCTGTGTTAGGAAATAGTCACCTACAAATCTGTGCTAAATTGACGGTAAATAAATAACACCCTTAGACATTCAATAATCCCAACTGGTAAAACTGGTCCTGTACTTATTTCTTTTAAGGCATAATCTTGCCATTGAAGATCAATGGCAGAGTTTTTCAGCTATGTACAAATTAATGTAACATTATCCTTGACATAATGAAGTTATTTACCTAAATTATCAAATACACATGGATTATGTTGTCTTCCTTTCTAAAAGAAAAATCAATAAATTAACAATTTCTTGCCAATGTTTTCAACAGAGATTCTTTCCTTTCCAGAGTGAGGTGTCCTGAAAAGTTTGACCAGAACTCAAAGACAGAGTTTTCAGAACAGCCTGTTCAGAAACTAACCCTAGTCAAAGCTGGCCAGGAATAAACTTTTAACGCAATTACTGTAATAATTAATATCACATTGGATGGCTGAAATTAGAAAAAAGATAATACTGCTTTTGCTGAAAATTTAACAAAAATTTTGGATCAAATAATGAATATAAAATATGTGAATGACATCCAGAGCTTGAAGAGCTGAATAGATTTACTTTCTTCCTCCTGTTCTGAAATTAATTATTGTCTTAATGCTCTTGGCAGTGTACCCGAAGGACAGGAAATTGCATGGGAGCATTGCCCAGGGAGAATTAAAGATGACTGGAAGTAGCATTTTCCTTCCTGAATGAATCCTTGCAGTTGACACAATTCTACATGAAGGGGCAGATTGAGTTGAGGAGGTGGGGACGCTGCAGAAGGACTAGGAAAGGCTGGGATATAAGGCAAAGAAGTGACAGATAGAATAATACGGGGGAAAGTATGAGGTTATGGACATTGCGAAGAAGAATAGGGTTATAGATGATTTTCTAGATGGGGAAAAGCTTCGCAAATCTGAAGCACAAATGGACTTAGGAGATCTAGTTTAGTATTCTCTTAAGATGAATATGCAGGTTCAGTTGGCAGTTAGGAAGGCAAACGCAATGTTAGCATTCATTTCAAGAGGGCTAGAATACACAAGCAGAGATGTACTGCACACACTGTGTAAGGTTCTGATCAAACCACATTTGGCACACTATGCACAGTTTTTGTGCCCTGTATCTAAGGAAAGGTGTGATGACCTTCGAGGGATTCCAGAGGAGGCTTACAAGAATGATCCCGGGATGAGGGACTTGTCACATGAGCAACAGCTGGGGGCTCTGGACCTGTACTGAAAGGATTTTAGAAGAATGAGGCGGCCATCTCGTTGAAACTTACAGAATACAGAGGGGCCTGGATAGATGTAAAGATGTTTCCATTAGAAGGAGGGATGAGGACCTGAGTGCATAGCCTCAGAATGAAGGGATGGTCCTTCAGAACTGAGCTAAGGAAGAATTTGTTCAGCTGGAGCATGGTGAATCTGTGGAACAGACTGTCACAGAAGGCTGTGGAGGCTGAGTCACTGGGTGTAATTAAGACAGAGATAGATAGGTTTTCCTTGAATGTTAGGGGATCAGAAATCGTGGGGAGAAAGCAGGAGAATGAGGGTGACAAATGTATCAGCCATGATCAAATGACCTAATTCTTCTCCTACATCTCATGGTCAAATTCTACATGCACCAGTTCTAATGGAGTGTTCGAATATTAAAAGCAGCAAGATAAAAATCAAAGTTTTTAATAATTTGGAATATGTTAAAAGAAACATGGTTTTATGCATACAGACACTGGCTGAATTTTTAAATAATCTAATTTCCCATAAACATTAGAGATAATAGGAACTGCAGTTGCTGGAGAAACCAAGGTAACAAGGTGCAGAGCTGGATGAACACAGCAGGCAAAATAGCATCATAAAAGCAGGAAGGCTGACATTTTGGGCCTAGAAGCTTCATCAGAAATGAAGGAGGGTCTAGGCCTGAAACATCAACCTTCCTGCTCTTATGATGCTGCTTGGCCTGCTATGTACATCCAGCTCTACACCTTGTTATCTCGAATTCTCCAGCATCTGCAGTTCCAAATATCTCTCCCATAAACATTTACTGTTTTCTCTTCCTCTTGTTGTTTGCCAAATTATATAGGGAAACAATTCTGTGATGTTTCAGCATAAATTATCTGACCAAAGTGAATGGATTGATTGTAGCAAATGGAGCACTGGATGAAATGTTCTGTCACAAGTTAAGTGAATCAGACATTACATAATGACTGTCAGCTAACTCAACGCTGGTGGCCCACAAAAGATGAAGCAAGAAAGTGCGACCAAGCAAACCTGTTTAGACTGAGTTATCTGCATTTCTTTAAGGCATTTATTTCACAAATAAGATATCTTTAGACTCTGTAAAAGAGACAAGTAAAAATGATTTCTTTCCATTTGTTTTGCTCCTAATAACCCAAGTAGCAAAACCATTTGTTCAAGTTAATTCCTTGTCATCTGAACCATTGAAAATTGATGATGTAAACCTGCAGGTAATGTGAAATTTACTGATATTTCTCATTGGCTATGAATGCATTTTCTATTAGAACATAGAACATAGAAAAGTACAGCACAGTACAGGCCCTTCGGCCCACGATGTTGTGCCATGGAATAATCCTAATCCAAAAATAAAATAACATAACCTACATTCCCCTCAATTCACTGCTATCCATGTGCATGTCCAGCAGTCACTTAAATGTCACTAATGACTCCACTTCCACGACTACCACCGGTAAGCTATTCCATGCGCTCACAACTCTCTGGGTGAAGAACCTCCCTCTGATGTCTCCTCTATACCTTCCTCCTAACACCTTAAAACTACGACCCCTCGTGGCAGTCAATCCTGCCCTGGGGAAAAGTCTCTGGCTATCGACTCTATCCATGCCTCTCATTACCTTGTACACCTCGATCAGGTCACCTCTCTTCCTCCTTCTCTCCGGAGAGAAAAGTCCGAGCTCAGTCAACCTCTCCTCGTAAGACAAGCCCTCCAGTCCAGGCAGCATCCTGGTATACCTCCTTTGCACCCTCTCCAAAGCCTCCACATCTTTCCTATAACAGGGCGAGCAGAACTGGACACAGTATTCCAAGTGTGGTCTCACCAGGGTTTCGATCCCCCTGTTAATGAAAGCCAAAACACCATATGCTTTCTTAACAACCTTATCCACTTGGGTGGCAACTTTGAGGGAGCTATGCACTTGAACACCAAGATCCCGCTGTTCCTCCAGTTCCTTGATCAATCATTTTTGGAGAGCTTGTTTTTAGCATCAACAAAGACTTGTAACAATAGTAACCTAGTGACCATCACAGAGGGCTTCCCAAATAGAATGTGAAGAATTGCTTCTGTGAAGAACTTAATCTTGAATAACAAGCAGCTGGGTCAGCTTGTGCAACGTGGCTCTTCTTACAAGGATGATCCGGACAACTCCCTTTTCAAGGGAATTCCAGTTTTGAGTGAGGTATATGTTATTTCTGGACTGAATCTAGTACGTATAGAAAACACACCTATAGCAAGGTTCTATTGTCCACCAAGACTGATTGTAAAAAGTTATGCACATCCATAAATGTTTGATCACATATTAATCATCAAGCTACTTACCATAGTCCATTAGAAAAAAGATTAAAATTTTGCCGTTCATTCAATATTAATAATAAACAAAACTAATAACAAATAAAAGTTTTAGGAGCAAATTACTGCAGATGCTAGAAGCTGTACTGAAAACAAAACATGCCGAAGTTCACAGCAGGCTAGGCAGCATCCATGGAGCGAGAACAAGCTAATGCTTTGATTCTAGATGACACTGCCTTGTCACCATGGCTGCTGCCTGACATGCTGTGATCTCCAGCATTTTTGTGTTTTCAATATATAAGTTTTTACTTGGTTTATTAGAGACGTTTTATAAGCTACTGGAATATCAATTATGTTATAATTCTTATTCAAAGTTTGTCACTAACCAGCTCACAGCTCTCATTTGATTGGGAGGTTTCTCATCATAATCAACTGATATCTGACCTAACATGCAATGGGAATAAATTTGAAGAAAGAGGAAAAAAAAAATCAACGTGTGAACAAAAGCTGACGTTTCATCAGATGAAGGGTCTCGGCCGGAAACATCAGCTTTTGTGCTCCTGAGATGCTGCTTGGCCTGCTGTGTTCATCCAGCTTCACACTTTATTATCTTGGATTCTCCAGCATCTGCAGTTCCCATTATCTCTCTTGACGTGTGAACAGGTTTGTTTATACATTCCACCATGTCCTGTTTTTTCACACACACGAGTTAACATCCGTGATCCATGCTAAATAAACTGTGCCATGTAGTTGAATCCTACTAAGGAAAAATTGAAGGTGCTAGAGGTTGTACAATAAGAAAAATATTAGCAGCACTCAGAGGCAAACATTTTAAGAGGGGTTTGCGTATTTCTTTCATGACTTAAGTAAAAAAAAAGTTAAAATAAAGATACATTAAAAGTTCAACACTTTAGGAAAATGTTGAAGTACAAAGATTGAGAACATTAGAATTCTGTAATCAGCAGTACTTAAATTACCATCAGTCCTGATAGACAGTGAGGTTAATGTTTGAATACTTGGTTGTCAATGATAATGACAATTTTTACCCAAACTGTAAATTAAGATGTTAAAACTGGATCTCCACATTAACATCCTTGAGCAACTTCTTAAGTCTCAGTTTAAATAACCTTCATGCTGATATCATCCTAAGCTCACAGAAGCTGCTAATGTGGTTCCAGTATCAGGATTTCTCCTCCTTTGGTGCTATGTACCTGAACCAAGAGCTAGTTGATCTTGCTCCATAGTGGAAGGTTAAATTACTAAAATATCTTAAAGGAGTTCCCAACAATGAACAGAGGGTCAGAATTCAGAATGTTGCACTCCAGCAGCTAGTGAAGGTTGGCATCATTAGAATTTTATCATCATTTTCAGATATAGGACAGCTCATGAGGAATTAAATCAGTTTTCTTTTATAGAGAGATCCTTTATTAGTGACAGGTTAACCTGAAAACACACCACTTCACTGAAGCACCTACTGGAAGTGGACATTCAGCAACTGAAAGGTTGTTTAGGATACTGAATTGACAATCTTTGGGTCTTAAAAATGTATACACAATTAGTTCACAGATCCCACTCACTATGCGTACTGTTTGCCCACACTGAGGCATAGGATGATAGGCTTCAGTGTATGGGGAAATCACAGCCCAATTCACTTCAGTATCAGCTCATGCCTCAAAATAATTCAATAATAGAACAGTTCACTATCACATCACCATTTGGACATTAAGTTAGAAAACATATTCGAAAAATTGTGTGCAATTAAAAAAAAACTGTCCACGTTATGTGCGGTGATTCACTTTGGGAGGAATAATAGGAAGGCAGAATACTGGGTCAATGGAAAGACTCTTGGTAGTGTAGATGTGCAGAGGGATCTTGGTATCCATGTACATAGATCCCTGAAAATTGCCATCCAGGTTGATAGTGTTGTTAAGAAGACTTACGGTGTTTTAGGTTTTATTGGGAGAGGGATTGAGTTCCGGAGCTGTGATGTCATGCTGCAATTGTACAAAACGTGAGTGCGGCCTCATTGGGAATATTGCGTGCAGTTCTGGTCGCCCCATTACAGGAAGGATGTGGAAGCATTGGAAAAGGTACAGAGGAGATTTACCACGATGTTGCCTGGTCTGGAGCACAGGCCCTATGAAGAAAGGCTGAGGGACCTGGGTCTGTTCTCATTGGAGAGAAGGCGGCTAAGAGGGGATTTAATAGAGACATACAAGATGATCAGAGGATTAGATAGGGTGGACAGTGAGAGTCTTTTTCCGAGGATGATGACTTCAGCTTGTACAAGGGGGCATAGCTACAAATTGAGGGGTGACAGATTTAAGACAGATGTCAGAGGCAGGTACTTTACTCAGAGAGTGGTAAGAGCGTGGAACGCCCTGCCTGCCAATGTAGTTACTTCAGCCACATTAGGGGCATTTAAACAGTCCTTGGATAAGCATGTGGATAATGATGGGATAGTGTAGTGGGAGGGGCTTAGATTAGTTCACAGGTCGGCGCAACATCAAGGGCCAAAGGGCCTGTTCTGAGCTGTATTGTTCTATGTTCTATGTTCTATGTTAATGGTAGAAAGTTGTTTGTAAATTTTCACTAAATTTTTCACTGTTGAGATCAAATCATGTTATAAAAGGTAAGAGAGAGGCAAAAGTGGACCGCTGGAAAATGAGGCAGAAGTTATAATGGGGAGGAAAGAACTGGCAGAGGAACTGAACAGGTACTTTGCATCGATTTTAATGGTGGAAAGCATCAGTAACATACCAGAACTTCGAAAGAGTCAAGAGCTGAGGTGAATGTAGAGGTGATCACTAAGTAAAAGGTGCTGGGTACGTTGAAAGCTGAAGGTGGATAAGTCACACAGACCAGATGGAAACACCTAAGGTGTTTGAAGGAGATAGCTGAAGAGATTGTGGAGGAATTGGTGATGATCTTTCAAGAATCACTACAGTCAAGACAGTCCCAGAGGACTGGAAAATGACTAATGTAGCACCTCTTTCAGAAAGAACAGGCAGAAAACAGGGAACTATAGGTCAGTTAGCCTTGCTGCTCCTCTGATGCTGTCTGGCCTGCTGTGTTCATCCAGCTGTCCACCTTGTTAGCTCAGGTCAGTTGGCCTCATCTTGTTCGTTCGTAAAATATTAGAGTCCATTGTTAAGGATGAGATTGCAGAGTACTTGGAAGTGAATGGTAAAATAGGGCTTAGTCAGCATGGTTTCATCAAGGGGAGGTCATGCCTGACAAATCTGTTAAAATCTTTGAGAAGGTAACAAGCAAGTTAGACAAAGGAGAGCCAGTGGACACGATCTATCTGGATTTCCGGATGGTCTTTGACAAAATGCCTCATAGGAGGCTGCTAACTAAGAGTTTGCTGTGTTAGGAGCAAGGTGCTGGCATGAATAACAGGACTGGTAGACTAACAGAAGGCACTGATGGGATAAAGGCACCTTTTTCAGGTTGGCAGCCAGCAACAAAAGCAGTTCCGCAGGGGTCCATGTTGAGATCATGACTACTCACATTATACAATAAATATCTGGACAAATGAAATGAAGGGTATTATTGCTAAGTTTGCAGATGACACAAAGATAGGTGGAGGGACAGGAAATATTGCAGAAGTGGGGAAGCTGCAGAAGGATTTGGATATTCTGGGAGAGTGAGCAATGAAGTGACAGACAGAATACAATATGGCAAAGTGTGAGGTTATGCACTTTGGTCAGAGGAATTCAGTCAGAGTCTGTTTTCTAAATGGGAAATGCTTTGGAAATCTGAAGCACAAAGGAGTCCTTGTTCAGGATTCTCTTAATGTTTAGAAGCAGGTTCAATTGGCGCTTAGGAAGACAAATGCAATGTTAGCACTGAAATTAATTCATTTCAAGAGAGCTAAAATACAAGAGCAGAGATGAACTGCTGAGGCTATTTCAGGTTCTAGTCAGACTACATTTGGAATATTGCAAGCAACTTTGGGCCCCATATGTAAGGATGGAGAGGGTCCAGAGAAGGTTTACAGGATGATCCCAGGGATGAAGGGCTTGTCATATCAGGTGTGATTGAGGACTCTTGTTCTGTGCTCAATGGAGGTTAGAAGGATGATGGGGCCATCTCATTGAAACTTACCGAATGCTGAGAGGCCTGGATAGAGTAGGCATGGAGAAAATGTTTCCACTAGTAGGAGTGACAAGGACATAGAACATAGAACAGTACAGCACAGAACACGCCCTTCAGCCCACAATGTTGTGCCGACCATTGATCCTCATGTATGCACCCTCAAATTTCTGTGACCATATGCATGTCCAGCAGTCTCTTAAATGACCCCAATGACCTTGCTTCCACAACTGCTGCTGGCAACGCATTCCATGCTCTCACAACTCTCTGTGTAAAGAGCCCGCCTCTGACATCCGCTCTATACTTTCCACCAACCAGCTTAAAACTATGACCCCTCGTACTAGCCATTTCTGCCCTGGGAAATAGTCTCTGGCTATCAACTCTATCTATGCCTCTCATTATCTTGTATACCTCAATTAGGTCCCCTCTCCTCCTCCTTTTCTCCAATGAAAAGAGACCGAGCTCAGTCAACCTCTCTTCATAAGATAAGCCCTCCAGTCCAGGCAGCATCCTGGTAAACCTCCTCTGAACCCTCTCCAAAGCATCCACATCTTTCCTATAATAGGGCGACCAGAACTGGACACAGTATTCCAAGTGCGGTCTAACCAAAGTTTTATAGAGCTGCAACAAGATCTCACGTCTCTTAAACTCAATCCCCCTGTTAATGAAAGCCAAAACACCATATGCTTTCTTAACAACCCTGTCCACTTGGGTGGCCATTTTAAGGGATCTATGTATCTACACACCAAGATCCCTCTGTTCCTCCACACTGCCAAGAATCCTATCCTTAATCCTGTACTCAGCTTTCAAATTCGACCTTCCAAAATGCATCACCTCGCATTTATCCAAGTTGAACTCCATCTGCCACCTCTCAGCCCATCTCTGCATCCTGTCAATGTCCCACTGCAGCCTACAACAGCCCTCTATACTATCAACAACACCTCCAACCTTCATGTCATCTGCAAACTTGCTGACCCATCCTTCAATCCCCTCATCCAAGTCCTTAATAAAAATTACAAACAGTAGAGCCCAAGGACAGAGCCCTGTGGAACCCCACTCACCACTGACTTCCAGGCAGAATATTTTCCTTCTACTACCACTCGCTGTCTTCTGTTGGCCAGCCAATTCTGTATCCAGGCAGCTAAGTTCCCCTGTATCCCATTCCTCCTGACCTTCTGAATGAGCCTACCGCGGGGAACCTTATCAAATGCCTTACTGAAGTCCATATACACCACATCCACAGCTCGACCCTCATCAACTTTTCTAGTCACATCCTCAAAAAACTCGATAAGGTTTGTGAGGCATGACCTACCCCTCACAAAGCCGTGTTGACTGTATTTGATCAAGCCATGCTCTTACAGATGGTCATAAATCCTATCCCTCTGAATCCTTTCTAACACCTTGCAGACGACCTGGTAGTACAGCCTCAATGAAAGAATGGCCATTTAGAACTGAGATGAGGAGGAATTTCTTTGGCTACAGCATGGTTAATCTGAGGAACTCATTGCCGCAGAAGGCAATGGAGGGCAATTCAGAGCATCTTTAAGACAGAGATAGGTAAGTACTTGATGGGTGAGGGGATGAAGGGCTATGGGGAGAAGTCAGGAGAATGGGGTTGAGAAACATATCAGCCATGATCAAATGCCAGAGCAGGCTGGATGGGCTGAATGGTCTAATTATTTTCTGGTGCTTTACAATCTTAAAAGAATTATTCCTTTTGCATAATTTGATCTTCTCCCTTAAATAAAAATGATGCAATTAAAAAGCAATACCCTTGTTCTTTTGTTGAGATTGTCTAATTCATACATCTTGACAATTGGTATATTTGCCAAAAAAAATGGAGGACATACTATATTGGAAAAAAGAAAGTAATCGCTCTGTTTAAATACAATCCAGAGGAACTTCGCCTAAAGACATGAATTAATCCGCATGCTGGCGTATGATACAGCTACTTCGTTCCATTGAAAAATCTGATGAAGGTTTCTTTTCCTGTCCCTGCAACACCTCCACAGAAGGATAATGTTGCAAAACTTCCCTGTTAGGAATGGAGGACATGGGTAGAAATCATAACACTTTGTCAATTCAGTGAACAGGACAAATGTTTTGCACCATAGAGCAAGTGCTATTTACTGATTTTAATGATTTCATGTTTCCATTTTTTTAAATTTAAAGAGGGGACATAGATTTGAAAGTTTGAATGATCTTAACAACGATTAACATTCTAATTAAAGAAACAATTTGTTCCACTGTTCGTTATCGATCTGAGTGTCAGGCCAATATTACTTTGTTCATTGCTACATTGCAAGCATGTTATTATATTGCCCCATTATAACTTTAAAGTAACAATTACATAGCATAAAATAACACACTGCTTCTGCTTAAGAATTTGACTGTCAACCGTGGCTTTGAGGATAATAGCATGATTTTACTACAGATTTATTTTGTGTCTGCAGGCTAACTAATCCCGTTCTCCTTCATCATGAGCTATCCAAAGCTAACGATGAAAGCCAACAAATTTATAATGAAATATAATCCACATTCTCTGAAACCTCTGCAATACAACTTGAAAAATTGCTTTTTACAAGTTCCTCTAAGTGACTTTTATTCCTTGTTCACATGTTCCTTCAATTTTACAAATTTTGTTTACATTGTTAGTGAGGGAGTCTCAGGATTTCGGCAGCACAACGGCTTGGAGGTTAGCACTGCAGCCTCACAGCAGCAGGGACCTGGGTTCAATTCCACTCTTGGGCGACTGTTTGTTTGGAATTTGCACATTCTCCCAGTGTCTGCGTGGGTTTCCTCCAGGTGCTCTAGTTTCCTCTCGCAGTCAAAAGATGTGCAGGTTAGGTGGATTGGCTGTGCTAAATTGTCCATGGTGCCCAGGGCTGTTTAGGTTAGGTGGGTTAGACATAGGGAAATCAGGGGTAGGGGAATGGGTCTAGGTGGGATGCTCTTCAGAGGGGTGGTGTGGACTTACTGGGCTGAATGGCCCGTTTCCATGCTATAGTGGTTCTATTATTTTAACCCAATGACAATATATTGTGAAAACAGGTTGGTGAGAGACTCGGAGGGGAGCTTGCCAAAATAATGGAGGACATACTATATTGGAAAAAAGAAAGTAATTGCTCTGTTTAAATACAATCCAGAGGAACTTCGCCTAAACAGGTCGTGGCGTTCCCGTGCGCCTGCTGTCCCTATTCCTCAAGGTGCTAGAGGTCCGATGCTTGGAAGGTGCTACTGAGGAGCCTAAGTGAGTTGCTGCAGTGGTTAGTGTGCATATTGCTGCCACTATGCACCTCTGCTTGTAGGGAGTGAATGTTTAATACCTGAAGCAAGTGCTGATCAAATGGGATGCTATTTCCACCAATCAGGTTTAATGGGTTTGAGTCACTTCTGTTGCACGAAGGACTGATCTCCAGCTGCCAGCTCCCAATGTGCTGAGGCTGATAAGATATACCCTTGTTCCACTTTGTGGCCTCAGAATTGTACCAATGTTAAATCAGAGACATCAAAATCTCTGTGATTAACAGAATCTCACAACTAAGGAGCAACCACTAATCTTCATCCTCATGAATACCACATGTACACCACTCCATTTCTGATAATATTTTCTTCACGCTACATTCAAAATCATAGACCCATTCTAGGAAAGCAATTTAAACTTATGTTATGTGCAACAGGCAGGGGAAACTTTCTCCACATGGTAAAGTGAAAGAGGGAAGCAGGTTCAGAACAGATGTAAACTGTACTATAGTTTCCTAAACGGATACATGAACTAGATTAATCAAATTCATGGTAACAGGATAATGCATACGTGTATGATTAGCACTCATATTGTTGCTTGTTTGCATTACGTACTCACCCTTTGTTTTTCTTCAGCCCTGGTGGACTTCTTACAGTCGGGATGCCAAACTGTGGAGCCTGTCGGGGGAAATGAGTGGAATATGAACATGAAGCTCGATAAAGTGAATGAACAGTTCCAGTAACTGAGCAACATTTTGATTTTTTTTTAAAAACCTCTTAGCTCTGCTTGGAAGATTAATACAGGGGAGATGATGGCTGAATGATATTATTGCTAGGCGGTTAATGCAAAGACCCAGGTCACGTTCCGGGAACAGAGATAGCAGGAACTGCAGATGCTGGAGAATCTGAGATAACAAGGTGTAGAGCTGGATGAACACAGCAGGCCAAGCAGCAGAGGAGCAGGAAGGCTGATGTTTCAGGCCGAGACCATTCTTCAGAAATCCTCTGCTCCTCTGATGCTGTTTGGCCTGCTGTGTTCACCCAGCTCTACACCTTGTTACCTCTAACGTTCTGGGAACTTGGGTTTGAATCCCACTAGGGCAGATGGTGGAGATGGTACAGAGAGAGGTACAGAGAGAGGTACAGAGAGAGGTACAGAGAGAGGTACAGAGAGAGGTACAGAGAGAGGTACAGAGAGAGGTACAGAGAGAGGTACAGAGAGAGGTACAGAGAGAGGTACAGAGAGAGGTACAGAGAGAGGTACAGAGAGAGGTACAGAACACAGCGAGCAAGCAGAAGGAGTGAGAAGGCAGCTTTGCAGAGACTAAGCCAGAGAGACAGTGACTATGTAAATATACAAGAGACTCAGGAGGTATAGTAACCTTAAGGGCCAAATTGTATTAGGGACAGTATGTTTACCAAAGATTATTGTAATTTTCTTTCTGATAACGTGGAATTGCTTTGCTTTGGTCCCAACTTGAGTTTGTATTGATTTGATCGCTTTGGTATTGTAGGACATCTGGGCAAATTCATTCATTACATTCTGGTCAGGGTTGTCTGTAACTTGTTCAAAGAGGTATAGCCAACACCCTAATGACTTTATAAACCTCTGTAATGTCACCACTCAGCCTCCAATGCTCCAGGGAAAATATCCCCAGTCTATTCAAACTCTCCCCACAGCTCTAACCCTCCAACCCCGACAACATCCTTGTAAATCTTTTCAGAACTCTGTCAAATTTCACAACATCCTTCCTGTAGCAGGGAGGCCAGAATTACACTCAGTATTCCAAATGTGACCTCACCAATGTCCTGTACAACCACAGCATGACCTCCCAACTCCCTCAATGCACTCAGCCATAAAGGCAAACATACCAAACACCTTCTTAATTATTCTATCTACACACAACTCCACTTTCAAGGAACTATGAACCCGCACTCCAAGGTCTCTTTGTTCAGCAAATCTTCCCAGGACTTTACCATTAAATGTAAAGGTCTTGCTCTCACTTGCCTTTCCAAAATGCAGCACCTCGCATCACCTCTGCACCTTTTCCAATGCTTCCACATCTTTCCTGTAACGAAGCGACCAGAACTGGACACAATACTCAGATGTGGCCGAACCAGGCTTTTGTACAGCTGGAGCATATCTTCACAGCTCTTGAACTCAATCCCTCTATTAATGAAAGCTAACCCACCACACACCTTCTTAACAACTCTATCCACCTGGCTGGCACCTTTCAAGGAACTGCGGACATGAACCCCAAGATCCCTCTGTTCCTCCACACTGCCAAGAATCTATCCATTATACCTGTATTCTGCTTTCAAGTTTGTCCTTCCAAAATGAATCACCTCACACTTTTCAGGGTTAAACTCCTACTGCCACTTCTGAGCCCAGATCTGCATCTTATCAATGTCCCTCTGTAACCTAGAACAGCCCTCCGCACTGTCCACAATGCGACTGACCTTCATATCATTATGGAATAGAATACTCATTTGTAAAGAATGTGACTTTGTTGTGCCATGTTTTAAGAAATATCCCAACCTGTATGCTCCTACTACCTGATCTCAGTTGGAAATCGAAGCAATCCAAAATTACCATTTTGAGTTTAAGAGTGCATAACAGAGCAATACACCGTCTAATTTCCCCTCTTCAAACTTCTCCAATGCAGTGTAGGAATCGATCATGCCATCTCTACTTTTTAATGCCTTTTAAAGATGTTGTAATATACTGTTCTAGAAGAAGTTATACTCCATTTGAAAGTGTGATGAAAGCAAAAGTCCACCATAGTTTCTAATTTCTTGAGGACTTTAAATCTTGTAGTCCATATCTGCATGTTTGCTTTAAGTCTGTCAGTTTGATGGCCAACCCTGTCTAACAGAACAGAATCAGTTATCAAGCATTTTGGATTTATTAATATGTGATGAGAAAACATTAATTAATAGCCTTGCTGTAAATGTGTCACTCAGAAATAGTTATCATAACACAATAGATTTTCACAGTTTGAATGTCATATAGTTCATTCTGAAATTAAGGTTTAATGAAAGGAAATTAAGAAGGTATGAGAAGACAAGATGGCAAAAATGCACTAAAAAATTTGGAAGGCAAACAGACAATAGCTAGTATTTAAAGAAATACCACACTGTCCGCAACAGATATCCATTCTTCTCAGACAGGAGTACCCAAAGAAAAACAGAAGTCAACTGTGGGTAAAGAAATAGTATAAAAATTGCATTAGATCCAAAGAAGTGGCCTGCAAGGATGCCAGATGAAGTGGTCAACCGGACGACTGGGAGCAATTTAGAACCCATACAAATGAGGATTAAGAAGATGATTTAGACAGTGATATGAACTACCATGGAACATAAAGGAAGATTGCAAAGGCTTCTTTAGTTATCTGAAATGGAAACAATTAGGTAGGAGAAAAGTGAACCTAATTACTGCTGGGTCCAGGAGAATTTATAGTGGAAACAGGAAAATCATTAAATTAGATTAGATTAGATTCCCTACAGTGTGGAAACAGGCTCTTTGGCCCAACAAGTCCACACCGCCCCTTGTAGCATCCCACCCAGGCCCATCCCCCTATAGCCCACACACCCCTGAACACTACAGGCAATTTAGTATGGCCAATCAACCTAGCCTGCACATCTTTGGATTGTGGGAGGAAACCGGAGCACCCGGAGAAGACCCACGCAGACACAGGGAGAATGTGCAAACTCCACACAGACAGTCATCCAAAGGTGGAATCAAACCCGGGTCCCTGGCACTGTGAGGCTTCAGTGCTAACCACTGAGCCACATGCCGCCCTGATGTAGATGAATGATAAAGAAATTAAACAATTACTTTGCATCTGTATTCACGGTAGAAGATACAGAAAATCTCTTAGAAGTACTAGGTGAGCAAGGGAATTGTGAAAGTGATGAACCAAAATAAACCAGTACTAGTAAAGCCATAGTACTTGAAAAATCAACTGGAGAGGAATCTGAAAAGTGCTCTAAGCCAGATGAATTTCATCTCGGAGTGTTAAAGGGAATAGCAAAAGAGATCATTAATTCATTGGTAGATAACAAAATGTGAGGTTGGATGAACACAGCAGGCCAAGCAGCATCTCAGGAGCACAAAAGCTGACGTTTCGGGCCTAGACCCTTCATCAGAGAGGTTTTTTTTTTTTTCTTTTGAGGGGGAGGCGGACCGAAGATGGAGAGTAAAGAAGATAGGTGGAGAGGGTGTAGGTGGGGAGATAGGGAGGGGATAGGTCAGTCCAGGGAAGACGGACAGGTCAAGGAGGTGGGATGAGGTTAGTAGGTAGCGGGGGGTGCGGCTTGGGGTGGGAGGAAGGGATGGGTGAGAGGAAGAACCGGTTAGGGAGGCAGAGACAGGTTGGACTGGTTTTGGGATGCAGTGGGTGGGGGGGAAGAGCTGGGCTGGTTGTGTGGTGCAGTGGGGGGAGGGGATGAACTGGGCTGGTTTAGGGATGCAGTGGGGGAAGGGGAGATTTTGAAACTGGTGAAGTCCACATTGATACCATATGGCTGCAGGGTTCCCAGGCGGAATATGAGTTGCTGTTCCTGCAACCTTCGGGTGGCATCATTGTGGCAGTGCAGGAGGCCCATGATGGACATGTCGTCAAGAGAATGGGAGGGGGAGTGGAAATGGTTTGCGACTGGGAGGTGCAGTTGTTTGTTGCGAACTGAGCGGAGGTGTTCTGCAAAGCGGTCCCCAAGCCTCCGCTTGGTTTCCCCAATGTAGAGGAAGCCGCACCGGGTACAGTGGATACAGTATACCACATTGGCAGATGTGCAGGTGAACCTCTGCTTAATGTGGAATGTCATCTTGGGGCCTGGGATGGGGGTGAGGGAGGAGGTGTGGGGACAAGTGTAGCATTTCCTGCGGTTGCAGGGGAAGGTGCCGGGTGTGGTGGGGTTGGAGGGCAGTGTGGAGCGAACAAGGGAGTCACGGAGAGAGTGGTCTCTCCGGATTCATTGGTAGTTATCTTTCATAATTCCGTAGATTCTAGCAAGGTTCCTGCTGACTGCAAGACGGCAAATATAAACACTGCTATTTAAGAAGGGAGGATGCATGAGAGTAGAGAACTATAGAACTATTGTGTGTTAATAGTAGGGAAAATAGTAGAAACTACTATAAAGGATACGATCACTGGATATTGAGAAAAGACTGCTAAAATTGTGTAGAATCAAAATGGATTTAAGAAAAGGAAATCATGTTTGACAATAATGCTGGAGTTTTTTTGAGAACATTATCTACAACGTTCATGAAGGAGAACCAATGGATGTGATGTAATTGGATTTTCAGAAGGTTTTTGGTAAGATCCCATACAGCAGCTTAGCAAATAAAATTACAGCATGGAATTGGGGTTAATACACAAGTTTGAATTGAGAATTAGTTCACAGATGGGAAGTAGAGACCTGTAATAAGTAGATCATTCTGGATGTAGGTTGTAATTAATGGGGACCCCTAGGTTCAGTGCTCAGTCCACAACTAATATAATCCATATATGATTTAGATATGGGGACCAATCATAATATTTTCAAATTCGCTGATGTGGTTCCAAACTGGATGGGAAGGTAAGTGATAAGGATGATACAAGGCGGCTTCCAGTGTACTTGGCTAAGTGAATGGGCTGGAACATCGCTGATGAAACTTACATGTGAATAAGTGTGAAATTATTCACTTTTGTAAAACAAAATGAAAAGCAGTATTTCATTTTGTTTTACAATGGTGAGAGGTTGGGAAGTGCAGGTGTCCAAAGGGCCCTGGATATCCCTTGTTCAAAAGTCATCTAAGGTTAGCATAGAGGGCCAGCAGCAATTAGGGAGACAAACGCTACACCGGCCTTCATCTCAAGGATGTTTCAGAACATAAGTAAAGATGTCTTGTTGTCTGCATATTGAGCCTTGGTGAGAACTCACGTGGAGCACTGTGAACATCTTTAATCCCCACATCAAAGGGAGGATATGCTTATAAGAGATAATGGGATCTGCAGATGCTGGAGAATCCGAGATAACAAATTGTGGAGCTGGATGAACGCAGCAGGCCGAGCAGCATCTCAGGAGCACAAAAGCTGTCATTTCAGGCCTAGATGCTTCATCAGGTCTAGGCCCGAAATGTCAGCTTTTGTGCTCCCAAGATGCTGCTTGGCCTGCTGTGTTCATCCAGCTCTACATTTTGTTAAATATGCTTATAACAGACTCTGCAAAACAGCTCATCTGACTTATCCATAGAATGGTTACACTACAGTGACAGGCCATTCAACCCACGAATATCCATTACAAACCCACCAACTCCCACAGCTACCTGGACTATACATCCTCACATCCCACTTTCTGTGAAGACTCCATCCCATTCTCTCAGTTCCTCCATCTCCGTTGCACATGTTCAGATGAGGCCAACTTCAACAAGGGGGCCTCCGAAATGTCCACATTCTTCCTCAACTGAGGATTCCCCAGCTCCGTTGTTGACAGGGCCCTCAATCGGGTCCAACCCATCTCTTGCACTTCTACCCTCACTCCTTCTCTTTCCTCCTGCAACAGTGATAGGGTTCCCCTTAGGCTCACCTACCATCCCACCAGCAACCACATCCAGAAGATCAGACACCATTTCTGCCACCTCCAGCAGGATGCCACTACCAGACATATATTCCTCTATCCTCCCTTGTCCGCCTTCTGCAGGGGCTGTTCCCTCCGAAACATCCTGGTCCACACTTCCGTCACCCCCAACACCTCCCCACAGCCCTACAGCACCTTCCCCTATAACTGGCGAAGGTGCAACATCTGCGCATTTATCTTCCCTCTTCCCAGTATCCAAGGGCCCCCAAACATACCTTCCAGGTGAAGCAACACTTCACTTGCACTTCCGAGAATCTAATCTACTGCATTCGCAGCTCACAATGTGGTCTCCTCTACACTGGGGAAACGAAGCACAGACTTGGTGACCGCTTTGCAGAACATCTATGTTCTGCTCATAAAAGAGACCCTGAACTAACTGTTGCCTGCCACTTCAATACACCACCCTGCTCCCTGGCCAATATCTCTGTCTCCGGCTTGCTACAGTGTTCCAGTGAAGCTCAGTGCAAGCTGGAGGAACAACACCTCATTTTCCACTTGGGGACCCTACAGCCCTCCGGACTCGATATTGAGTTCAATAATTTTAGGGCCTAAACTCCGCCATGTCCCAGCCCCCCACCCCACACACCAGTCCTTGTTACCACATAGCCTGCCACTCCACACCCCATGTTGTTAGTCACTAACAGTACCCATTAACAACTATTCACCCTCCCAGCCTGATCGTTAGCAACTGTCTTTATCTCTCTTTGGGCTCTATCCTATCGTTTACTCCCTACCCTACCCTACCCACCTCCCTATTTTCTGCATCTCAACTGACATGTTCCCAGCCACCATCAGTTCTGAGGAAGGATCACCGGACCTGAAGCGTTAACTGTTTTCTCCTCCACAGATGCTGCCAGACCTGCTGAGCTTTTCCAGAAACTTTGTGTTTGTTCCTGATTTACAGCATCTGCAGTTCTTTTGGTTTTCATTCAACCCATCATGTCTGAATCAGCTGAATAGAACAGGGCATCTTAATCATACTTTTCAGATTCATTGAAATGAGCTCAGACTTTCTAACTGGTTATGGATCAGGCCAAATTCCATGCCCACCCACACCCCAAAAGAAAACACATATTAATAAGTTAGCCTAGACTTTAACATTTTCTTACTTTTAAAGGCAAGAGTAAGGTGTTGTATTCCAGATACAATTCAATTGGTCAAACTAACAAACTTGGAGTAAAACACACTTTATTCTTATTCTATAGTTAAAATACAAACAAAAGAAAGAGTAATTGGAATAACTCTATTGGAAAACTTGACAGAATAATAGCTCATTTAACCACTAAACAGTAATTGTTCCATGATAGTAACATCCCAGAAACACACCCTTAGCAAAGGCAAAGGCAAATTCAGTGAAATAGATTGCCTCACAAGCAATTTTCCAGTTCAGGAAGAAAGAACATCAAGAAAACTCTCAGAGACAGAGACAGAACTCGGGTGTTTTACTGTAGCAGGGAGGGATGTACAGCAACTTCCACATCCAGCTTCAAGACCCCAGCAACTACTGAAAGCTCAAACTAAAATCTTGGGTTCAATGGGAGCTTGACCCAGCCATTCTTGCTGCTTCTGTGGTTCCAATGGAAAATAAATCCAAAGCCTCACCAGCAATTGGCTTGGAAAAGATCTCTCGGTAGCTCTGTCTCAACCTCTCTGCATTAAAAAAAAACAGGAAAAAATACACACCTTAAAGCCATTGTATTTCCACAACTTCAACCACCAAGCTGGGCTGTGGACTCCAGACAACCATCACTCTGATTGAAAATATCTTCCTAATATTCCCTATCTCTGTTTCTGATCTTTCTACCAATCAGCTATATCTGTGTCTCTGGTAATCGATCTCCCTGCTAGTGGAAAAACAGCTCTTCCCTGAACACTCTATCCAAATCTCTCATCATTTTGTACATCTCAAATAAGACACTCCTCAGCCGATTCAGTCCTAAGGAAAACAATCTAATATTACCTCATTGTTGAAATTTCAAGCCCTGAAAACATTCTTGTAAATCTTCTCTATGCCTTTGATAGAGCAATTGTACCTTCCTGCAACGCAGTTACTAGACCTGTGCACAAAATTCCAGCTGTGATCTAAACAGTGTCCTAGACAGTTCTAGGATTACATTCTTGCTTTCATATACTGTATCTTGCCCGATGAAGGGATGCATCTCATGCGGTTTAAAAAAAATTATCTATCTGCTATTTCACAGACCTGTAGACATGCACTCTGCCCTTCTCATTATTTTCCCGTTTGTTGGATAATCCCTTTTCTTGTTTGCCCTTCCCAAATACAAAACATTGCGTTTCTCTGAGTTGAATTCTTATTTCCCCACTTTTACACATCATCAACCAAACCATTGATATCATCCTGCAGTGGATAGCCACCCTCTTCACCACTAATTTTTGTGTTATTTGGATATCTCCAAAATATGCCTCCCACATTTAAAAAGTGTAAATCATTAACATCTGCCACAACACAACAGGGGACCCAACCCCAAGCCCTGTGTAATGCCACGTGAAACAGCATTCCATTTGCAAAAGCATCCATCAACATTATGCTTTTGTCCTGTAATTGAGCCAATTTTGAATTCAACTCACCACATTCCCCTGTATCCCATGGACATTAACTTTTCTGACTATGAGACTGTGAGAAAATAACACTCCTTGTTATTCACGGATTCTCTAACATTGGCCCTAGACCTTATCTTTTTCTTTCCTATCGATACATCCAGTGTGATCACACAGTTCTTTGTAGTGGATAGGAGATTTACACTGTAGAGATAGAGTTTTTGTTATTCATGGGAGGTCTGTACCTTCATCCCCACATTAACGAGGCTTTGTTGTAGACAACGTCCACTACCCTACTCTCATTAATCTTCCTTGTCACTTCCCCATGAAAATCAATTTGATTAATAATCCAAGACCATCTCTTAACAAACCCACGCTGACTACACTGATTAACCTGTGACTTTTGAAGTAATGGTTAATCCTATTTCTCAATATTGATTCCAGTAATTTTACATTTCTAGCAACTTCCTGCCTGTCACTTGATGTCATTGGGATTGTGGCATTGAGAGAGAAATGATCAGCAATGAACTAATTGAATGGTAGCACAGAATTGATGGGCTTTTTTTTCCCTCATTAATGGGATGAGCACATCACTGGCTAGACCAGAATTTATTACCCATCTCTAATCACCCAGAATGCAATTAAGAGTCAACCACAGTTCTGTGGGTCTGGAGCACACAAGTAGACCAGACCAAGAAAGAATGACAGCTTCCTTCCTTAAGGTCATTAGTGAACCAGATGGGTTTTCCGACAATGGTTGTCATTAGACGCTTAATACCAGATTTTTATTGAATTCAAATTTCATCATTCATTGTGGTAAGATTCAAATTTGGGTGCCCAGAACATTACCTAGGTCTCTGGACCAATAGTCCTGTGATAATATCGCAAGGCCATCACCTACCCTACTGAACGGGACCAGTCTTGCTCCTATGTTCCTTTCGTACTTAAATGAGAAATATATATTAAAATCTATTTTCCTTGCCATCCAACCGCAGCATCAATAAGGCTGTGATTACGCATATAAAAAGAACTCACATCTGAAAAGTTGGCTAATCCTGGACAGAACCTAGATTCAAATACATCTAGAGTTGATGATATGAAAGTCTCCTCTTTCTTGTGAGCTGCAATTAACAAGTACTAATCCTGCTTTTGGTAAGTTAATGCCATAAAACTATTCACACTTCAGGAAACCTGGGTATGAAGCAAAACAAGAATGGCACTAAAACAGAAAGGTTTACTGAAATCTGCTAAGGTACTGTCTTAGGGTGGCGCAAAAGTAAGTCCTAATTTGCATCTGATCATGATATATTTTGTTGAAAGGGTCAACGTTGACACTGGGTGACAGAAGCAGGTAGATATTTAAACTCCCAGCAGCACGATTTCTTATCTTGACTGGACTAAATATTCTTTACTTGAATATTTTGAAAGAAGTGATGCCTTACCTTGCAGGTACATTTCTTCCCCTTCTGTAAACATCTGGTTGCATTTGCTGCATCGTGCACAACTCGGATGATAATGTTTGTCTCCTGCCTAGATCCAAACAAAAAATGCTTGTCAATCATGTTTGAGAAACAGCAAAGACAAGCCATACAATTGCACTGGACAAAACAAAGGTTTCGTACTTGGAAATGTTAAATGTTATCGTATGAAATCTCGCACTTTGATACAATGAGCTAGCTATTCAAGGAAGAATGAATTTGCTTCTCCGAGACTTTGACACCATATTCTGTAACTGAAATCACATTACAAAGAGCAAGCAGCCTGTGATGCAACACCCTGCCTGTTCTCCTAATTTGTAGCATTCATACAGGCAATGTACTTGTAACTACAAAAAAAAAACTTGCAACTACAATCTTTTGGAATTCTTCCAGGTCTCAGCTTCACGTAACTATAAATGACAATAAGCTTAAAAGTGAATTCTCAGTGTGCGTCCTGACAGGGTTTGTTGCCCTAGAAATCATTTTCTGACGTAAGCCAAGCTGCAGTCACAGTAACAAGTGAAATCTCTCTTTGATTGTTCAGAGCAGACATAATGAGCAATACAGGACTTGCCACATGAATTGAGGATTAAACAAAAACAATTTTCAGGAGCAAGATGGTACATGTAGATCTAACTAGGAGTTTAACAAGTTATCATTTTAAAAGTTGACAAATTCTGGGGCCTTTTTGATACAGCATGTAAATATGGTTTCAATCACAAGTCAGTGACTGGAACATTGGATGAGATTTTTCCAGCCTTATGAAGGCTTGAAGGTGGGGCTCTGGGAAAACACGAAGGTAGAAAAGCAGATCGGCACCCTTATGCATCCCCAGTGTAAGGGATCATTCCCAGGAGTTGGCTGAGAAGTGAATCTGCTTGGTACACAGAGGTGGGCAGCCCTCTGAATGGGAGACCACACCTCTGCTTAGTAAAACAGTGATCCTAGAGGTGAACAATTACATTACATGCACAATTGCTCAGCTGGCATCACTGGAGCTGCCGACACATTCAGGATCCTATTTGAACGTGGCACTGGGATCCAGAAGTGTTTGAGAAAATCCAGTCCATCAAATATTCACAGCTCTCTCGCTCAGTCTCTCTCTCCCCAGAGATGTGGCAGACTTGCTGGGAGTTTCTGGTATTTTCCATTTTTATTTCAACATCTTAGCATTTCACCCTTGAGAATATACAAGTTGATGGCAGCATTGCCTTAGACATTCAGGCAGATTCCTGGTTCAATCTTCGATCTGTGCTAAATTGCTTTATATCACTATGGTAATAATGGAGTTGCTGCAATGGATATCATTGTCTTGGCTGGTGAAGGAAGCTAAGTCAGACCTCTTAATGTTGATACCTATCCAATAATGTCTGGTCATGCCTACACATGTGTGCTTGACTGGTTGGATCAAGACCATGTTTGGCTGCAATGTTTTTTGATAATATCCATTGTCCATTCTCAAAATGTCAGGACGGAGCCCCGTGCAGAACCACAGAATCAGAACACAGCACCTTCAGGTGAAAAGAGAGAGACACCTGACAATGAAGGAAGTTACCACTCTGTGTAGTGAAGTCCCGTCAGTAAGTAACGTGGCACTGAGCCAAAGCAAACCTCTGATGGATAAACTGGATGAAAGTCGCAGCAGTGAAGCAATCATGTCATGTGCTACACATTTGCTGACAGCAAACTGTGCAGGTGTTCAGGGAGGGGAGGGAGCTGTACTAAACAGCTGCTGTCTGTTCACTCCAACTGTGGTTAAATTTCTGGTCTTATCTGGGGTGGGGTAGGGATTATTAGGAACAAGGCAACAGTAATTGAAATACTTTCAGAAATAACAAACATATTTACCAAAGTACTGGTGGTAAAATATTACGTTTACACTCTTCCATGAATATATCCTATGCCTTTGACTATGGAAATTTCTGCAGTCATGAGCTGTATATAAGTCACTGTCTCAAAAGACTGAAGGTGCTTTCCTGGTACCGCCTTCTAATTATTGGTCCCACCTAAAGCATCTACTATTGGTGATAATATAGACTCTGGAGTTGATTAACATGTTTTCCACATTTGTTTGTCGCATATTTATAAAGGTGACTGATGCCTTTTACTGTCTACATTTTACAAATATCTTCCCTAAACCCAGACATTTTGACCCTATCTCTCTCTCTTCCTCATTCCTGAAAATATACTTTATCAGCTATGCTTTTGATCACCCGAATCATGTTTCCTCCTTTGGAACAGAGCCTATTCACATTGTTTCTTCAAGAAACAGGTAAATCATTTTCCTGCATTCAAGACAGATTGTCAGAAGAACATGTAGAATGGATACAATTAAAACTTGACTGTAAACTAAATGCAAGATTACAAAGGATGGTGTAACACATCAAAAGGATTAAAATGCGTCAAAACTACGAAAACGAATTTCAACAGGTCCATCAATGCCCTGCAAACCTCAGGTTGTAATAAATAAGAAACAATGGTTTCTTGTTTTCCTACACTACTGCATCAGCGACAATGTAAGAGAACTCAATTGGCTATGAATGGCTTGGCATGTGATAAAGTTACAAGAAATGCTATTGGAATCTGTATTTGTTCCAACTTTCACAGGGAAGTTTTACACCCAACGTCCATTAAGGTATTACACAATGACAGCACACAGACTCTCAAATATTGAACTGATGACACAAGTGAACACTTACAAAATCCTAATAGGATTGCACAGTTACCATGGATTTCTGAACAGGCAATGACAAATGATGAATCAGTTAGAGTATTCTGAAGTTGTATTTAGCACAGTATATTAAGGGGAGCCTCTTGGGTATATTACGTTTGGATTTTCAATGAGGTTCCCAGAAGAGGTTATTAACACACTATTGGGATTCATGGGACTTAAGGTAAATATATTAACATTTTTTATGAATTGATTATTAGACAGAAATTAGAGGGTGGGAAGAAGTATGTCATTTTCAAACTGCCAGACTGTAACTACTAAGAGTACCCACAAGGTACTTCAGCTATTTATAACAAATCAATTTCACTGTCTAAAACTCAGGTCACAATCTCAGATTAAGGCACACACCATTTAAAGCAGAAGGAGAAAAGTTTACGACAGTAAATGGACAAATTTTTAATCACTTGGGATTAAATTTGATATGCATCTCAGAAATTGGCCATTCAGCCCAACCAGTCCATGCTGGCGGTTATGTTCCACTAGAGCCATACCCACAACTTCTCTCAATCCTCCAAATATTCTCTTCTCCCTCATATGCTTTATCAACTTCACTTCTAATTTCCACCCTACTGTCACCTTCACCTGGTCCATGTCCAACTCCTCCCTTCCCTTCCTCAACATCTGTTTCTGTGGATAGGCTGGCCACCACTATACACTACACACCCACTAACTTTCTCCTGTAACTCCTCTCACTTTCTTTAGGTCAAAAGGTGTGGTCATGGCAAGCACGCACCCTATCGAGGCCTTTAAGAATATTTTTGTGTTTCAGTGAGATTACCTCTCATTCTACTAAACACTAGGAAATATAGATCTGATGTACCTACATAGGCCCCAGTTGTACCTGTCTCTGTGGGGTCCATGGGATATCCCTTGTTCAAATCTTACTCAGGTCCCTCTCCAAAACTCTCTCTCTGGGACATTGATTACATCATCAGTAATGCATTCCCCTCTCCTTCAGAATTAGAAAAAAAAGCAGTTCCATTTCCAGTCTCTGTCCTGCCCTCACCATCACCTGGTCCATACCTGACTCCTCTATTCCCTTCATCAACACCTGTTTCCAATTCTGGGGATAGGCTAGCCACTAATATACACTACAAACCCACTGTGTTATTTGTATATCCATTCTCACACCTTGATTCCTGCAAGGATTCCATCCCATTTTCCCAGTTTCTCCATCCCTTACACAATTGTCTAGTTTCTCCTAAATCTATTTCTCTTCAACCACCCCTTGTCGGGGTGAGTTCCACTTTCTCATCATTTTTTGGGGTGAAGAAGTTTCTTCTGAATTCCCCATTGGATATCTTAGCGACTATCTTGCATTGATAGCATCTAGCAATGTCATTCCCCACTAAATGAAACTCTCTGCATCTGTTTATCTGAGCCTTTCATGATTTTAAAGAAGTCTGTTAGGTCACCCCTGGCCTTCTTTCTTCAAGAGAAAGGACAAGCAACCAGTCCATCAATCGTTTACTGATAGCAATGTGAGTCTTTTCACTGATTGATTGATTGTCACGTGTACCAAAATACAGTGAAAAGCTTGGTTTACAAGCAGTGCAGGCAGATCACAGCAAGCAAAGGATGTACAGATCAAAAAGATTTAGAGGTATACAGGTTACATTGCAATTTACGTTATTTGAGGCTACAGCCCCTTCAACAGTCCAATAACGGCCAGAAAGAAGCTATTCCTGATCCTACTCGTGCATGTGTTCAGGCCTCTGTATCTTCTGCCTGATGGAAGAGGTTGTATGAGGTCATTACCGGGATACAATGGGACTTGGACGATGCTGGCTGTGTAAATGGAATCCGTGGATAGAAGGGTGGCTTCTGTGATGGTCTGGTCGGAGCTGTACACACCACTTTCTGCAGTTCTTTATGGTCCTGGGCACAGTGGTTGCCATACCAGACTGATATGTACCTGGACAGTATGCTTTCAACGGTGCATTTGTAGAAGTTAGTGAGGGACCTTGTGGACATGCCACATTTCCTGAGACACCTGAGGAAGAGGAGGCATTGTTGTGCCTTCTTGACTGTCACATTTATGTGGGAGGTCCAGGACAGGTCTTGGTTAATGTCACTCCGAGGATCTTGATGCTCTTCACTTTCTCAACCTTAGTTGTTGATGTACCTGGGGGTGTGTTCTCCTCCTTTCTTTCTGAAGTCAATGATCAGTTCTTTAGTTTTGCTGAACTTTAGAGGCAGATTGTTTTCATTGCACCACATCACCAAGCCCTCTATCTCCCTTCTGTAGTTTGGCTCATCGTTGTTAGATGGAATGGTGTCATCTGCAAAGTTGTTAATGGAGTTCATTTGGAATTTGGCAACACTGTTGTGGATGTACAGGGAGTACAGTAGAGGATTGAGGATGCATCCTTGGGTGGGAGGGTTGGGGGGGGGGGGGGCGGGGTTAGGGAGCAGCATTGAGTGTTATTGTGAAGGAGGTGCAGTAACCGATCCTAACTGATTGCAATCTGTGGGTCAGAAAGCTGAGGATCCACTTGCAGAGGATGGGGCCAAGACCAAGTTGACAGAGTTTTGAGATCAGTCTGGAGGGGTTAATGGTGCTGAAGGTGGAGCTGTAGTCAATGAGCAGGAGTCTGGCATAGGTGTCTTTGTTGTCCAGATGTTCCAATAGATGTGTGCAGGGCTAGGGAAATGGCGTCCCCTAAGGACCTGTCATGTTGGTAGGCAAATCGAGGCAGTCTGGGAGATGGGAGTTGACATGCCATGACCAGCGTCATGATTATTGAAGTCAGAGCTTTTGGGCGGTAGTAATTAAGGCACACTGCATGTGTTTTCTTGAGTCTGCACTGTCTCCTCTTTAAAAATAGTAACTTTGGTGCCAGATTTGTAAAGTATGGCCTGGACAAGGTTTGATACATCTTTAGCATTAACTTCCCTATGTTTCAATTTTAACTCTCTAGAAATAAAGCCCAGTGATCAGTTTGCTTCCTTTTTAGATGGTCTTGCTTGCTTGCTGCTGAGGGAATCCAGGGATGTGGGAAACATGCAGGTAGCTGGAACTGACATAAAATTGATCTTATTGGATGTTGGAGAAGTTGGAAGGGTTGAATAGCCTGGTCCTGTTCCTATTTTACGTTCTCATGTTCTTATGATGACTAAAGCATCACACTTTCACAACGACCCTTGGGCCATCACCACCTGCAAACCAATTTTGTGTTACTCATTTCACGAAGCACAGTGTTTTTGGTGTTGAAAGCTCAATTGTGCAGCAGACAGTGGACTCATAGCATCAGCTGCTAAAAACTGAATGGACCACAGAAGTTCAGAGAACCAAAACTCAATTGCAGCCTGTCATTAGTAAACTATCAGATCAAACTACCCTTCAGTAGGAGCCAACAAAGCAATTTTCTTAAATTTTATCTTCTGGGTATAGTAAAACTTCCACTAAAACCAGACAATACCCATTATGAAAGAGAAGTCTGAAATATGGGTCTTTTCTGCATTAAGGATACTATGATTACTAACCAAACCTAAACGTACAATTAAATGTTCTCACTGTTAAATGCTTCAAAAATACTTTATAAAGAAATAAAATGCCTGGGCCAGCTCTAAGGTTGTTGCTTTGGAAACACTTCAGCTGATTGTATCACTTGTGTCTTTAAACTTAGGAAATGTAATAACAGCGTAAAGGCGTTAACTCTCATTAAAGCAAAGTTTGCTGGCATCAGGCGTGGCTGCGCTTGTTCACACAATTAACAATGTACCATATTCTCAGAGCGGTGAGAATCCTTCCTGCAGCTTTTTCTCTTCATTGCATTTGATGCAAGCCACTTTAATCTGCAGCAATCAGCACCTAATAAGAACTTCCATTCAGCCAGCACAAACGTATTCATTTAATCTCTTCATTTAGACAAGGAAGCACAAAAAGTTAATGTAAAATCTTTAGACAGTTTATCCTTCTAACTCAGCCATATCACAACATGGATACATAATCAGAACATCAAAGACCCCTGTTCACCAAGTGATAGAAATGCAGATTACCCTTGACAGCTCTTAGTCTAGACAGATATATTAAAAGAGCTCGATTCAGCAGCTTGTAAAACACATGGTAGATGCAGACTGCTATTGACTAGCGTTTGTTGTACTATCTATGCCACTTAATTAAAATCACCTAATGAAATTTGATCACCAATATATCCTTGCAACCCCACAGTTAACATTTAAGCTCAGATATCCCACCTTTGCCCCACTTGCCTTTGCTGTGAGTGAACACTGCTGCTCTCCCATTGGCAATCTCGATAACCTACTTCAGGACTATCTAGTCACATGACTGAGGACAAGCAAGCCTTGAAGCTTGTTTATCCACTTTTTCCAGCATTGTCAGAGTTCTATTCACATTGTATACTGTAGGTGTTGCCCTTACTATGCTAATGACTTTAATCCAATTGTGGAAACAATTATATTCCCCAGAATTACAGATCTGTCATGTGCCTGAATATTGAATCAGAGCAGCTGCCTGGTAAGTTGACAAAAAGGTCAACCTAAATTAAACACTGAAGTGAAGAGAAACCAATGTGCAAACATGTTTATAAAAGCCATTTCACTCTTCCATTGTTGTAATTTAATCGATTCACTCACAATAAGTGTCTACAGATTGACTTGGTTTCACATACTGTCTACTTCACATTATTCTAAGATATTCATAAACATGGTCATTAGGGAAGATATGGAGGGTAGCTGTCAGCAATGGAACATGCCATTTCCATCCAGGTAGATTTGTCTATCAGCACAATAAAACTTAAATCTAAATCTAACTCACATCTTCAATGGGAAGTTCTGTCCATTGTCGGTCAGATGGTGAGATGAAGCAAGTGTTTGGCCAAGTATTTCTCCATGAGATACAGCCTGGAAGGCTAGTAATTGGTTGTTGTTAACCCCATGGGCATTGGTGTATCCATGATCCATACTATCTCAGGATGGGATATGGTGGAATTATGACAGTATAAACGCTTTAGGGTATAAAATTGGGCTAAACAAAACTTTGATGAAGATTAGAATGTCACATTTTATATATTCTACCCCTGGTGGATCAAAGCTCTTTATCTGGGCTCGGTACAATTTTTTTGAGTCGCAATACAAACATACTCGAGGTCAGATGACTGTCATGAGTAGAAGTTCCACAATGATGTTCAGAAAGATTAGATGGTGGTCAAGAGACAGACAGTAAGGGATGGAGAATAGAGCATCAAAGGTTTTCAAAAGGGCCATGAAGACGAGAAGTCTTTCTCTGGAGGCTCCAATCAAGCCAGAAGTCTTTGGTAGGTGAAGGAACAGAGAGAGAGAGCAGGCAGCGACTGAGCTCTCTCCCCATTTATAATATTTAGCTAATGTGCACTTTGATCCGATTATTTTCCAATAGGTAGTCCCAATGCAGAGTGCAAAAAATCTTGAGAAAGGTAAAAGGCTGATATCTTAGGTCCCACCGTGTTGACTCAGACAAAAGGAAAAAGAAGACATCAGATAGGTTGTCGATATATTACTGCACACTTTTCTCTCTTATTTCCATTTCAATCTCACCCAATGTGAGACAGAACAGCAGAGAGACAACAAGCTAATTTCCTTAGTTCAGATGTTCTCATTGCGACAAAAGTAACAGGAACAACAATTTCTAACAGTCAAATCATCGCGTTTATATCTGTTAAATACCTACATGTAGGACCAGTTGATAGAGGGTCCACATGAGATCTATCCAAAGAAATTTCATTAAATTCACTTGTAAAAGCTGTGGCACTAATATATTGTGCAATATTGATGAACATCCCAGAGTATGCAATACTCATGAACGATTCACCTTAGAAACAAAATTAGGAATGGGATAGTGTTGTTTCTTGCACAATGTAACTCTCCCGCTGTGCAGCACAACATTTTAGCTCTATGGAGATTGTGGCGTGGATCATAATTTGCTGTCAATTGCTATGAAGATGTTACATTATTAGTTTTTTTTGAGGATTTTATGTTTAAATAATTTAAGATTTAGATGATGAGTTTCTTCTCTCAGATGAGCCTTGAGAACTCCTTGCCCCAGACAGCTGTGGGGGCAGAGTCCTTGTGTATATCAAACGCTGAGGTAGACTCTTCATCTGTTGAGGAATCAAAGGTTATGGGGAAAATGTTCAAAAAATGGATGTGAGGAATGTCAGATCAACTATGATTCCATTGAATGGTGGAGCAGACTCATGGGGCTGAATGGTTTGTTCCTATTTTTAAATGTTCTTATGGACTTAAGGCCTAATTGTGACTAGTGATTCACTTTAAAGTGCAGAGAAGATATCAGTTTCTTAATGGCTCACTGAAAGGACAGTAGGAAATAACTTATTGGCGTTCATATGATTTGAGCTTAGCAAACAATTATGGTTGATAACCAATGACATGTGCAGCTAACTGTGAGATTTACTGGAAGTCACCAGCCCTGAGTGTGTGGCAGTCAACAGTTGTGGCTATTTTGACATTGTTAAGAATTCAATTGGGATACAGCCTGCTGAAAGACAGACGCTACCCAGCTTACCCTCTACCCTTCCGAGAAAATCCTTTCACAGGTCTGGTGTAATAAGTGAGAAACTAAACTTACTGTTCTTTTGAAAATCCTCCCAAAGATTTCTTCTCTATGATTCCGATATGAATTGTTTCTGCAGAGGTCCCAACGATAACCAGACAATAGATACTACCAGCACACTGACTGAAAAGCATTTTGAATATATCACACCTTATCCTCTTTTCCCTCAACAACAATTATTGGCCAAAACATTATATTTCCAAATTAATATCTGTAGAGAAAGTTCAGATAAGGTGAGAACTTAAAGCTTGATCAGAGGGAAAACAGAGTACAGGAGTAAAATTGCAGGGAAGACAGAAACTGACTGTAAAAGCTTCTATAAATAAGTATAGAGAAACATATCAGCAAAGATAAATGTTGGTTCCCTCAACGTCAGAAAACAGGGAAATTATAATAGAGAACAAAGGAATGGCAGAAGAACTGAAAACATACTTTGGTTCTGTCTTCAGAAAATAGGACACAAATAACCTCCCAGAAACTTTGGGGAACCAAGAGTCTAGTGAGAGTGTAGAATTGAAGGAAATCAATATTAGAAACAAAGTGCTAGGAAAATTAATGGAGCTAAAGGCTGATAAGTCACTATGACCTGAAAATCTACATTCCACAATACAAAAGGAAGTGGCTCTGGGAATATAGGACACATTGGTGATCATCTTCCAAAATTCTTTAGACTTTAGAGCAGTTCCTACAGATTGGAGGATGGCAAATGTAACTCTACTTTTCAAATAAAAAGGAAGAGAAAACATAAAGCTATGGACAAGTTAGCCTGTATATAATAAGGAAAATACAGGAGTCTAGTACAAAGGATATAATAACCAGAACACTTGCACAACCTCACTGGGATTGGATAAAGCCAGCACTGGTTTATGAAAGGCACATCATACTTACCTAACTTAGAGTTTTGTGAAGATGTAACTCATTGAATAGATAATGGAGAACCAGTGGATGAGGTATATTTGGATTTTAAGAAGTTTTTGATAAGATCCTTTTAAGAAATTCATGAGCAAATTTAAAAGTCACATGCTTAGGGTAATATATTGGCATGGATTGAGATTTGGTTGACAGGCAAGAAACACAGGGAGGGAATAAATAGGTCTTTTCTATGTGGTGGGCAGTAACTAACAAGGCACTACCACGACTGGGATAAGGGAACCAGAAACAACATTTCCAAGTTTGCTGACAACACAAGACTCGGCAGGATTCATAAGATTTGAAGAGAATGCAAGGGAGCTTCAAGGTGATTTTAGACAGGTTGAATGAGTGGGCAAATGCATGGCAGATGGGGTATATAACATGGCTAAATATGAAGTACTTACACTTCAATGTGAAAAACAGAAGGGCAGAGTACTTTTAAAAACTGTGATATATTAGGAAATGTGGATGTATAAAAGGGATTTGGGTGTTGTTGTGCACTTATCAATAGAAGTTAGGCAGATGCAGCAAGAAATTAGGAAGGCAGATGGTAGACTGGCCTTCAAGGCCAAAGGATTTCAGTTCAGAAGTAGCGATGTATTGCAGCAGTTATACAGGACTTTGGTGAGACCACACTTGGAGCATCGTGTGCAGTTTTTGTCTCCCGACGTAAGAAAGGTTTATTTGCCACAGACAGAGAACAGCAGTAGCTCAGGAGACTTATAGTAGGGATGGTAGGACTGTCTTAAGAAGAGATATTGTCTTGACAGCAGCTATATTGAATGGAATTTACAAGGATGAGAGGTCCTCTGATTGAAAGATGTATAATTGTAACAGGGCTGGTCAGACTAAAAATGCAGGGAGGATGTTTTCCCTGTTTAGGGAGTCTAGAACCATGGGGTACAGTCTCAAGATACAAGCAGACCAGACAGGACTGAGATAAAGACACTTTTCTTCACTCAAGGAATAGCGAACCTATGGAATCCTCTACTACAGAAGACTACGGAGACCAATGATTTAAATATTTTCAAGCAGAGTAGTAATCTAGGTAAATGTGAGGCACTGCATTTTGGAAAGGCAAATCAGCCCAGGACTTATGCACTTAACAGTAATGTAGATAAATATTTAGATATTAAAAAGACAAGAAAAGGTGGCAATAAAGTGAGAATATGGCATTGAGATAGAGGATCATCCATGATCGTATTAAATGGCTGAGCAGGTTTGAAGGGTCAAATGGCCTACTTCTGCCTCCAGTTTCCATGGTTCTTTATATTTTTCCCTTTTGTGCATTTGTGGGGTTTATTTAGAAGAATTAGTATTTACACTTACATATTTTGAACTATTAATTAGCTTTGCATCTTTGTTGAAGAAATCTTATTTTCACAATAAAAGCAATAATTTTGGTGCTTATTAATGAGAATTACTTGAGGTTCTTTGTATTCTAAACTTAATAACTGTCCACATCAATAACTGGGTAAAGCTTTAAACTTGTGTTCTGACCAGTGGAGTAATGGAACCAGACAGAGACAACACAGTCCTCCAATCCCTGTTGTGACATAACAATGGCAACTCTAGCGACACTCAACGTTATTCGTGAGTAAAATGGAACATCGATTTCAGACAGGGGAAAATAATTAGATATGAATATCTAAAAGCTACTGTTCAAATTGCAATTCATTTCACAGAAGGAACATCTTGTCCTTAACTTGTTTCTCACTTAGGGACTTACTGTACCTGTGCATTAATTTACCCTCAAACCTCAACTTTATGTTTTGTAATTACACATATAAGCATCTATTCAAGGATGTGATTAAATGTTATGATTGTCAATCAACTCATCTGTTTAAAAAATTAAAATTATCAGGCGATGATCCATTCCATCAGGTTTTGAATTTTTTGGGGGAAAAAGGTGTCAAATTTTAAACTAATTTTTCCTTTGAGTCTCTTTCCCTTCCTCTCTTAGTCCAAAACTTTCCTTACCATTCTTTGTTTACTTTTCTCTGCCTGGTTTGACATAATTCATTGCATTTAATTCACCAGCTTTCTCAGGCCTACCTAGCTTTATTTCAAAGTGCTGAAATCTCATTGTTTAGGGAGATCGCCCATTGGCTACTATCACTGAGATCTAGGTGCTTAGGTGCTCAGTTTCCCTCACAGTGCTACTTTTAGCTCTTACGTTCAGTAAAACAAAAGAAAGTTTAAGTACCAAGAGTAGATGCTTTAAAAGGTCCTGTTCCAGCAACACCCGGCCCAATAATATGAAAGAAGGCCAAATTTAATACGTGCTCAGTTTAAATTTTCAACATGGTCAAATCACTTTAAAATAATTCTTGGAAACATTTAAAGACATAAAAGATTCTTGAAATGACACTATCATATACACATGCAGCTGGAAACAGAAGCTATTATTTTTATGTTGTGCAACCATGGCAACACTTTTTTAGAATGATGTAACAGTGTGTTAATTTCAGCCAAACAAGAACTCACTACACAGACTCAAGAGATTTTCTTAAATCAAACAAATCTTCCACATTAATATAAGAAGTTGAATAGATTCTGAACTACAAACTTATCTTTTTTTGACTCCTTGCACAATGTTCCAGGTTAGCCAAATTTAACCAAAGTAAACATTGAAAAGATTGTTGTTCAATGGAATATCGAAGTGTTAATGAAAAATCTATCATAAAAAAGGTAAGGTTGAATGGTAACAGGTCAGAAGTCTTCAGATTGTGAAGGACTTAGGATAGACATTTCCCCACAACTTACGGTCTTTAATACAAGATGCTGCTGCTTGTGGTTACTCCTGTCAGGCACCTAAAGCTGTATGGTAGTATGCTTGCCTCTTTTGTTCCATCACCTCCCACCCACCAGACCTGGGTTAACCTCTCTTTCTACTGCCCTCTACTTTGCTCCCAAGATGAGATCTTTGTTTCTTGTCATTAAGGACCTCGCTAGTCTCTGTAGTGACTGTTTTAAGCTCACTAAGTTGCAATGGGAGGAGAAGTCCATGACGGGAGGAAAGAGAAATCAGGCCATTGTAAATATTCTCAGCACTTAAACGTCCTTCTCCACAAACGCACCTTTAGCAGCTCCTACACCTGTTAATAAATCAATAGTAGTACTAACACAAGAAAGGAAATCTAATTAACTTTTGGTCAGCTTAAGAGCCACTGACATTAAATTCCACTTTGGAAATTGGACAAGCAAAAGTCAATGTTTGCGTCAAGCAAATTGCCCACTAGTTTAAATATGTATTCTGCCATCTTCAGAATATACAGCAGTTACAATTGTTCAAATCTAACTATTTTATGAAACCATGTAGCTGAAAAAAAGCCACAGATAACACTTACATAGAACTGACAAACTAAAAAAAATGTCCTTTTGCAACAGCGATCAGGTAAATGTAACGGCAAATTGGGGAATGCGCACTCAACTTACAATCATTGTGAATATTCCTTATACATCTCATTATTCAATTATTTCAAGCACTAAGGCCCAAATGAAAATTTAACCCAGTGCTTCCAGCAACTCCAAAAGTAAAATTGTTCAAATTTCAGATGAGTGATTTCTCCAAAACATTATCATTTGCTATTTGTTTTAGCCAGTGTCATATATTATCTCTTATCAAAATACGTTGATATTACTCGCGTGATTACATTACATACTTATAGTTGTGCGTTAGTTTGACAGTTAGCTATGGAAGAGGTAGAGGTGAGGGAAGAAGTGATTACCTTTGATGGTCTAGCCATCCCATTTTAGGGAAGCTGTGATGGACAAGCTGGCCTTTTTTTCCTGTCTGCCAATTTTGTAAGTTCATACAAGTTTCTAAGAACCTTATGGCTATCAGGGAAAGGAGGGTCTCAAGGTTAAATTTTGTTGCTTCAAAATCAAAATGTCAAAAAGGTGAAGGGACAATTTCTTAATCAACTTCACAAAGTACAAGTTCCCACTCTCCACAAGAGAGGTTTTCGAAATTATCTTTATTGCAAAACTAAATTAGAGCCTATATTAACAACTAGATAGAGCTCTTAAAGTTACTTTCTAATATCTGTTATAAAATGGAGGTTGCCCCCCCCCCCCCCCGCCCCTGTAAACTAAAACTGAAACACCCAAAGGCGGGTGCCTCACCCCTGAGCCTGTAAAAGGAGGTTCCCCCCCCCCCGCCCCTGTAAACTAAAACTGAAACACCCAAAGGCGGGTGCCTCACCCCTGAGCCTGTAAAAGGAGGTTGCCCCCCCCCCCCCCCCACCCCTGCAAACTAAAACTGAAACACCCAAAGGCGGGTGCCTCACCCCTGAGCCTGTAAAAGGAGGTTGCCCCCCCCCCCCCCCCCGTAAACTAAAACTGAAACACCCAAAGGCGGGTACCTCACCCCTGAGCCTGTAAAAGGAGGTTGCGAAAAGTGGCGCACCCTGCTTTCCAGCAATATATTCTGTGTTTGATTAAAGTAAATCTCTGACAATAAGTTGTGGAGCTGGATGAACACAACGGGCCAAGCAGCATCTTAGGAGCAGGAAAGGTGATGTTTCAGGCCTAGGCCATTTCTGATGAAGGGGCTAGGCCCAAAAAGTCAGCCTTCCTGCTCCTCTGATGCTGCTTGGCCTGCTGTGTTCATCCAGCTCTACACCTTGTTATCTCAGATTCTCCAGCATCTGCGGTTCCTAGTAGCTCTAAACCTCTGACAACGTACTATAAAATCAATAAGTAACAATGTATTTATCTAACTGACAATGAACAAATTAACTATTAATAAACAGTATAAAATCCTTTCTAACTACTAACTATATCCAAATTCTGCCTTCTCCATGGATTCTTCTGTCGGGAATGCTTTCTCCATCAACTTCTGTCAGAAAGGTTAACTAGTTGTGCCATGGGTACCTTTGTTATTTAGATGGTGCTTTCTCTAACAGATGGAGGAGGCTGTGAGCGCCAGTGATTCTCATAAAAGTGGAGCTGTTAGCTCTAGCAGATGGCAGTTAACTATTTGTCTTTGTCCAATTTCCCCCTTTTTTGTACACTTGATGACATATTAATGTTTCTCACAATAGTATTGGTCCTCTGTAGTTAAAGCCATCAGATTTAAAATTTAATTTTTTTTGGTATCAAAGTGCCTGGCTCAAATTGATTGGCTAAATTCAAAAGCCTGTTGTCTTGGTAAAACTGCTGCTTGGCCAGCTAACTGTATGGCATTTCAATTCGGGTGCTTTCTATGCACTTGCAAACTTTCAAGGTGCTACTCACAGATATTCATTTTAAATCTCCAAGCATAGAAAAATCACATCAACTTTTAAAAGGGAATGGTCTCCAACAAGGTGAATGGTGGGTATAAAGCATTTTTGGTTATTGGATTGATGACATTAGACACTGGCCTTTCCAGATTTAAGAAGCTTGCACTGGTCTCCAACTGCAGATTTCAGAGTGCCTAAGACCTGGGCGACGCTTGTCCCCTCGCATTCTACAAACATCAAATTCTAACTTCCCGCTTCCCAATCCAAAAGTACTCTACCCAAGTTTGCAACATAGTTCTTGAACAAAGATTGCTAAATTTTCAAGCCAAAAGTTCTCAACCTCTTTTAGATTATCCTGAAGTAATCTTTCTTTGCTTGGCAGGCAGGCAATGATGAAAACTAATGATATTGAAAGAGATACAAATGCAATACTTGAAAGGAAATGAGGAAAATAACTGCAAAATATTGCCTGCACATTTGAAATTGTTGAGAAAATAAGGAAAATTCAATAACTAAAAATCTCATTTTACAGCTTTGTGCTGACCTTTGCTTTGTTCATAGAGTTTAGAGAAGCCAGATGTCAGTTTTAATGAACACTGGTTGCAGACTCTAATTTAAATTCCCATAATGGTTTTTGTATTTGTATCTGAACCTCAACTGACTAAGCCTCCTTGGATAGTACCTAGTGCCCACCCAAAAGGACATCTCAAAGCACAAGGGCACAAGATACATGGCAATGACTAGAAATAGGCAATAAATGCTGGCCTAGCTAGCAATACCAGAACCAATAAATGAATGAAAGAAATTTGATCATTAACAGGCTTTATTAAACTCAGCTTTACACAACAGATGGGAAGAGAGGACATCTTCACCAATCCTATAGCCTCAGGCTCTAGTTCCTTGTGATCTGCTATCACAATTACATAGCTCAACACCTTTCTCATCATTTCAGCAGTTCAGTGCTAAGCACAAAGGTCTGTTAGCTTCCTTACAACTCACCAGCAATTAAGCCCTAATTAGTCAATTTATGGCTGCTTAAACATCTCAAATTTCCATTAGTCTATTCACCTACCCTCCCAACAAGAGAGAAAAATCGTTCGCTTCCTGGCTAAGAAACACTCGAGGGATTCCATTTGCCCCAGTCTTTGGCCAATTAGGGGGTGACTGCTGTGAGCTAGCCACTTTCCCTTGCCTTCAATCCCCTAAATCCCTCTTCCCATGAATGTCACCTGTGAGGCCTTGAAGAAAAAGACCTACCTACTACGCACTGCATTCCCAGAAGATAAGGCAAAATTCCTAGGACTCAGACACTGCCAAGTGTCTGGTTGGCTAGCAGCCTCTGGCAAGATGGGACTTTAGTGAGAAAGCCTATGGTTCACTGTACATTATTTTACAGCATGAAGCATGTTTCTTACCAATTCTCAGAATATTGGTGTTACATACTGTAAGCATTTACAATAGTTTCTGATGTGTGACGTACATTGAAAGAATCAAAATGAAAGTACTTTAATAATTACAGAAAGAAAATTGTATATCTTTCAATGAGAAAGGAGAGCGGAAGTGGTTTTGCATTTTTCCTTTCATTACAGATCATTTGACAGGGCAAGTGGGGCATCGTCCCATATCTCTATAATGCTGCTCTATATTCAATCAAGGAGAGAGTAGGAAAACCCATAGGGAACAGGACTGAGATTCTCCCTCTGCTCATTAGCTTAGCTCTAAAACCGGCAAATACCTGAACAGTGAAAGCTTCCACTATCAGCAACTGAACTGTAAAACTGTTTACAACGAACAGCTTGACAATTTCATATGACAGAGGAAGACCACGTCCTACAATCTTGTCTCAACCTGGTGGAATAGAAATCAGCTGTAGCTTTGGGCCACACCTTATTCTCCTAAAGCATATGATTCTGTGGTGAGCAATGTCTGAAATAATCAGAAACAATGGTAAAATCAACATTATCTGACGTTTTTGTGGGAACTCATGTAATTTTCATTAACTGTTTTGTCACTGTCACTAGGCAACTGGTATTTCTTCAAAATCTTCATCCAATTCTAAATCCAATTCCAAACAAGGGGCAAGAAACTAACATTTCATTCAGTACTCAATCTTTGTATCAGACAGTATGTACAAAAATGTTAACATCAGCTCATCATTTGACTAAAAGTAAACAGTCTGCAGATATTAATTTTGACTAGGGACTTCTTGTAACGTATACACATTGAACATAAAAAAAAGACTTCTTGTAATTAGATAAATCAATTCAAAGCAAATAAAGTCTGATTTTAAGCCCAAACAATCAGTGGGAATTGGGCAGATGTTAAAGTGGTGGTCAGCATCTTAAACTACATTCCCCGTCTATTTGTGCCTTATGGTAATTTAAAGCCCAGGTCTTAGGCACTCTGAAATCTGCAGTTGGAGACCAGTGCAAGCTTCTTAAATCTGGAAAGGCCAGTGTCTAATGTCATCAATCCAATAACCAAAAATGCTTTATACCCACCATTCACCTTGTTGGAGACCATTCCCTTCAATATATAGGAATGGCCTGTCACCCTGCATTTTTCTACTCCAGAACATTTCACCATTCTCACCTGTTTTCAGTGCAGATCCGATGTGAAAAATTACGGAGTAGATGTTAAAAAAGAACCAGGCCTCACATCATCTTGTCATGGGTGCTTGCCAACTAAGTGATCTATACAATCCACACTCGTGGTCAACTGAAATATACAAAAAATCTATACTAACACGCTAGTGTAGTACTAAAGGAGTGCTGCAACATTGGAGGTCCTGTCTTTTGGTCAAGATACTAAACCAACACCCTGTTTCTCCTTCACATGAATGGTCTGATTTCAAAGAATTACAGGGGATTTCCCACACTGTCCTAGCCTCAAACAACATATCAAAAACAGACTGACTGTAATCACAATGTTTTTTGGATTGGTTGCTGTCTAGAAATTAGTTATCGCATTCCTTCATCACAACAATGATCGTGCTTCAAAAGTGCACCATCGGTGGTGAAGTATTCTGAGACATCCGGTGGCCATGAAAAGCAGTACGTAAATACAAGTCTTCCCTTTCTTTTCAAACTTAAATTTTACACAGTTGATTTTCATTCAGTACAATCCATCCCTTTTAACCTGCTAATATGTAAATACACAGGCAATGTGTCAGATGCTCCACATTCTGTCATTCACTTGAGGAGCAGCCCTAAATGTGTTATAAGCTAGTGTTGCCAGCTGGAAGGAAAAGTCCAGGCTGATTGAAGTAGATTATAATTTTAATCATTGTATGCTCAACGAAACTTTTTCATGGTACAATGAACTACTTCCAGAATTGCAAAGTTACTCAGGGATTGAGGTTTCCCCGTAGCTTTTGTGATCTGTACATTGTCACCTGTAATATCAGGTTCAGAATGCTCAGAATTTGGCTGTTGCAACTCTGAGGCATCACTATGTCTAACTGCTCATTCCCAACTTGTAACCTATATCCCTATTTGAAAAAAAGTCCTTCCTTACTACCAACTCACCTCAGCCCCCTCCTCTATAGGTCCTTTAATTACCCTTTCTCTGTCACCCTTTCCTTCCCCTCCCACCCATAAAAACCCGATGGCCAAAGAAGAAAATGAGTGAGTGAATTTGGTTAATACAGTTCTCCTCCCCTTTGCAAAATTTCCATTTCATTTCTAAATAGAGTTATGTGTGAAATATCACTCCTGTAATGTTGTAAATTGAAGTTAGTAAACACAAGCCTTCTGACCAAGCAAACGTGTTTCCATCACTACCTTTGAATATGCCAACATTCCAGGGAGCTTATTATAACCTGCAGCATGTTGAAATTACAGCAGTGAATAGGCATACTGAATCTGAAATATTGAATCAGGTTATTCTAATTTTAGATCTAACAACTTGTCTGAGTATTTTAAATCTTGAATAGCTAATAATGTGACAGTATTTGAATCTTCAAATCCATTCCACTGGTTGTTCTACGTACTTTCGTTTCCTTTTTATTTGGTTAAATCTCCAGATACAGCCATGTATGAACAGTTAATGCTTCCCTTTGCCTTCTGCATATGAATCCATTGGTTGTTCAGACATGAGGCGATTCAGAATGCATGGACTGACTATTTGCTTTCAGTCTAGCTGGGATCACCATCACTTCCAAGAGGTCAGGGTGTTAGATGACAAAATATAAATAATCCTTTCAATTAGTTTGTTGTGGAGGTGTTATTTCTGTGAAAATATGTTTTGCAAAATTCCCATATTGAATATTTAAGATGAATGTGATAAATCTGCAGCATATTCTACTTTCTCAAGACGAACATTTAAATAAACTCAAATATAGAACTTCATTTAGCATTTTGTGCATAATATTAATTGGAATACCTAAACATGATGTAAAATGCTTTTTCAAATATAGCTGCACAAGTCACAGCATTTATCAGCTCCCTCAACTGTCTTGAAATAAGTGGTGATTTTTACCCTTAAAATTTAGCCTAAAAATACATACATTCCCTTTATCTTCATTCTACATTAAACAACCATTAATTTCTATCAGCAATCATTTCAGTCATCTTTCCCCTTTCGCAAAGCGTTTCCATGGCAGCTGCACTCGTCCTGGCGGCCAGCCGAGTAGATACACTCGTGTCTTGTAATCAACTCAAGCTGGTGAGAGAAGAGGATTTAGGGATGGGAGGAGGCCCAGCATTTAGAAACAGTTCATCTGTTCTTCCATCATCTTATCTGAATAATGTGAGCAGCACAATGAACTAGCAGCCTGGAAAATGCTGTTCAGGCTGAACAATCCCAATAAGAGTTTGTGAATTCATTTTATTTCACCTCATTATTTCTGCCACCCATGTTAAATGAGGGGGGAACTGAAGGTTCCACATTATTTCAGCCTAGGCAATAAGCATATTCAATCATTCCATAACATGTAGGGTTTTATTTTTAAAAATTGGATAAAAAAACTTTCCAAAATAAGCCATTTAAAATGAACTATATTTGTAGGCTTCTTATTGACAGCAAAAGAACTAGACCATTAAAGTACTTGAACTATTCTTCAGTTTTCATACAGAAACACAAAATATTTATTTTTATGGATGACAGCGAAATAAAAATATCTGAATCATACTCCATAAAATAAGCACTTGGAAAACCCAGCACTTACCCCTGTCAGAGCCCTGGACTGCTAATCTCTCAAATGTAAATCCCACCAGCTAGTGTCAACTTGTTTTGCATCCAGTGTATTGAAATGGCACAGAGATGTTGATCAGCCCTCAGCCTAGACACACGCTCTTCCCAGCTTCAGCAATCAGCAATGATGTGTCCTCACTATTAGACAAAACAGCCTTGCTTATCAACATAGGTTTTCAAACCAGTTCCAGTAAACATGTACCAACATTTGCTGGAACAGTCCACTTCAAAATAAGGGAAGATTCAATGCAGGTAGGGAAAGCACCATTCTCTCATGTTAGGTAAAACTTGGTACCATCCTAAAAAAAATGACAGCTTCCCAACTAGCCTCAAGGTGAGCTTTTTTATGATTCAGATTAGAATAACTCACATGTGAACTATATTTAACAAGTCAAACCAGCATTGGATTACACAGGGGGCATTACTTGTCACTAACTACAGGGCTAATGGAGTAGGAGACCATAATGTGAAACACCACTAATGTCGAACATATCTTGGAATCTGTCATTGTGTTGATAAGCACCATCACACATTACAATTAGGACCAGAGTGGACAGATCTAATATTTAAAGATATGAAAGCAAACAAATTCTGCTCCAATGTTTTCCATCTATTTTTAATCTGTCCTCTCGTGCCTTCTATGTCTCAATATGTTGCTATATGAAAGTTTCCTTTGTCCTGGGGTGGAATTTTTCCAGTGATGGGATGAAGATTCAGAGAAAAGCACCACCCCCTTGAATTTATTTGTGAACTTGTCAAGTTTTGCTGGATGGTGCAAAGGAAATGCATGTTGTGCCTCAAACAAACAAACAAATTCTTTCAATTAGTGGTGGAACAGCCCAAAGAAGAACAATCATATGAAATACATTTCACTTCCAGGTGATAAATGTATACCCAATCCAAACAGAATTTCAACATGCTAAACCACAGCCCATACCCTTCATTGTAAAGAATTCCTGATCCAAGTACAACACTTCAATGTAATGGCCTTATCAAAGAACAAAACAAACTCCAATTATCCAACTTACAATGTTCAGCATAGCTAAAATAATTGACTGACTGCCAGGTCTAAACCTGTAGCAGCAGAAAGCTTTCACAATTCCATCAGCTTCCTGTGAAATGCAACGTTTGTATTTCTTTATTTCTGGTCACTTTGTATAAATGCTGTAAATAGTTGCTATTTTATCTCCAGGTTATAACTCCCAAACAAACATAATTAATGAACAAAGGAGTTATACTACACTTGCACTTGGATTGTTCCAAAGTTCTTTGAAATTTCAATAATCTTTTGTTTGAAAAATCACTATCTCACTCTGAAAATAATCATGTGACAGCCAATACAAACATGACAAACTTGTTTCACAGGAGTCACATTGTCAACAAATTGAACTTGCTGTCCGCAGCATCAAGGTCTATGGAAGTTGCTGGGCATTTCCTCATTTAATCAGCCAAAATAAAATTGCGTGTTTTAGAGAAAAAAAAATCCATGGCCAGTCGAAAACAGTGAAACAACAGGGATTGAGAGATATTGGAAAATACTTACGAGACAGAAATAGGCCATTCAGCCCAACAGCTTACACAAACATGTATTGTGCTGGCTGTAATTAACATTGTGCAAGTTAAGATAATTACAAAATGTTTCTATCTATTCACCTCTTCTAGATCAATAATTCTCTTAATTATATTCTTAAAATTTGAAATGTATCTCAAAAAGGGATAAAAGGAGAATAAACTTGTAAAACAATTTGGATACTGACCAGTCAAATGATGAATACAATGTTCCAATGAAATGGAATCAAAGTTAACTGGTTCTTGCATTTCGGAGTAGAACTTGTCTGAGCTTCTATCACTGACTCAATTACTGTTTGCAACATGACAATGTAACTGCAGATTCCTGTGGCACTGAGAACACATCTGAGATGCTGCCTATATTTAGATGCCACAAACAGCAGAGAAAGAGGAACTGGCTGTCAAGAAATTCTGCCACTCCCTGCCAACTTCTAGAGATAGAGAGCAATGACACAATTTGTTCTCTTCGTTATTTTAAGTATTAGCGAGTTGCGAGAAGATTTGTAGCTCAGGTTGAGGTTCTGGATGTGAGTTTGCTCGCTGAGCCAGAAGGTTCGTTTTTAGACATTTTGCCACTTTTTTTATTTGAAAAAAAAACCTTATTCACAAGATGTACAAAAAATAAAACAGATTTACACACCTACCCAGTCATGCAGGCCACTCTGGGTTACCCGGGGGTACATACACCAACTAAAAAAGGGAAAAAACAAAGAAGAAAACAAAACAAAGCAAAGAAAATACCCCGGAGGTCATCAACCCACACAGTCCCCGTTGGCCCCGTGACCAGTTGGGGAAGGCGCCAACTGGGCCCAGTTACCAGATAGGGCCCTTTTTGCTATTCTGGACGAGGGGTTTCATACGGTGGTCTTTCCCCACCGCGCCTTGGCGGCGGCTGCCCCAAGCTTTAGCGCGTCCCTCAGCACGTAGTCCTGGGCCTTGGAGTGCGCCAGTCTGCAACACTCGGTCAGGGTCAGTTCTTTCAGCTGGCAGACCAGCGAGTTGCGGGCAGACCAAAGAGCGTCTTTCACCACATTGATGGTCCTCCAGGCGCAGTTGATATTGGTCTTGGTGTGTGTCCCAGGAAACAGCCCGTAGAGCACGGAGTCCCGCGTCACGGAGCTGCTCGGGACGAACCTCGACAAATACCACTGCATCCCCCTCCAGACCTCCTGCGCATAGGCACACTCCAGAAGGAGGTGATCGACAGTCTCGTCCCCCCCGCAGCCACCTCGAGGGCAGCGTGCGGTGGTGCAGAGATTCCGGGCATGCATAAAGGATCTCACTGGCAGAGCCCCTCTCACCGCCAGCCAAGCAATGGCCTTGTGCTTGTTTGAAAGTTCTGGCGATGAGGCATTCTGCCAAACGACTTTGGCAGTCTGCGTGGGGAACCACACGACGGGATCCACCCTCTCCTTTTCCCGGAGGGTCCCGAGGATACTACGTGCTGACCACTGCCTGACGGCCTTGTGGTCAAAGGTGTTTCCTTTCAAAAATTTCTCCACGAAGGACAGGTGGTACGGAACGGTCCAACTACTCGGAGCATTCCGCGGCAACGAGGCCAGGCCCATCCTTAGCAACACCGGGGACAGGTAGAACCTCAGTAAGTAGTGACACGTGGTGTTTGCATACTGAGGATCTACACACAGCTTGATGCAGCTGCACACAAAGGCCGCAGATGTCCAATAATCTACTCACCGACCGACGATCGGTGCAGAAGACGGCAACATCGTCCATGTACAGGGAGGTCTTGACCTGAAGGCCTCCGCTGCCTGGGATAGTCACACCCTTCAGGCTCACGTCCTTCCTGATGGATGCGGCGAAGGGCTCCACACTGCACACGAACAAGGCAGGAGAGAGCGGGCAGCCCTGCCCGACTCCAGATCTGACAGGAAAACTGTCCGATTCCCACCCGTTGATCGAGACTGCACTAACGATATTGGCGTAGATCAGCCGGATCCAATTGCGGATGCCCTCCCCAAACCCCAATTTGGAGAGGACGTCCCTCATGTAAGCATGAGAGACCCTGTCGAAGGCCTTCTCCTGGTCCAGGCTGACAAGGCAGGTGTCCACCCACCTGTCCTGTACGTAGGCGATCGTATCCCTGATGATATCGAGGCTGTCAGCGATCTTCCTGCCCGGTACAGCACAGGTTTGGTCAGGGTGAATCACCGACTCCAGGACAGACCTGACCCGGTTGGCTATGACCTTGGCCAGGATTTTGTAGTCCACATTCAATAGTGAAATGGGACGCCAATTCTTAATTTCTTCCCTCCCCCCACTTCCTCTTGTAAATGAGGGTGATGATGCCCTTCCTCATGGACTTGCACATTTCCCCTGCCCGAAGCGCGCTACCGTACACCTCCAGCAGGTCCTGGCTGACCAGGTCCCACAGAGCGGAATACAGCTCGACCGGTAAGCCGTTGCTCCCAGGAGTCCTATTCCTCTCCAAGGACTTGAGGGCTCTGGTCAGCTCGTCCAGGGATATCGGCCGGTCCAGCCACTCCCGCGTGCCGTCGTCTACGACCTCTGTGATAGACGACAGGAACGACTCGGAGGCCGTGCTGTCCGTGGGCTTCATGTCGTACAGTCCAGCATAGAAGGATCTGCTGATCCTCAAAATGTCGGGCCAAGACGACGTCACCGAGCCGTCGTCGTCCTTCAGGTGGCTAAGCACAGAGCTCTTTGTGCACCTTCTGAAAGAAGAAACGTGAGCACGTCTCGTCCTGCTCCACAGAGCGGACCCTGGACCGGAAGATTATCCTGCAGGCCTCCGCGGCGAAGAGCGAGGCTTACTGGCCCCTCACCTCGCGGAGGTCCTCCGTGACATCGACCCCCATCAACTGGGGAAGGAGCAGGTTCTGCACCCTTTTCTGGAGTCGCGACAGCTTTCCCCGGCTCTCTCTCGCCTTCCAAACACCCTTGAGGACAAAGAACCTCTTGATGTTCTCCTTCACCGTCTCCCACCAGTCGCCTGGAGACTCAAAGAGGGGTTTCACGGTTCTCCAACCGGCGTACTCCCTCTTAAGCTCCTCGACGTTCTCTGGGGTCAACAGAGTCGTGTTGAGCTTCCACGTCCCCTTGCCGGCCAGCTGGTTGTCCTGTAAGTGACAGTCGGCCAGCAGGAGGCAGTGGTCAGAGAAGAACACCGGCGGACCTGACCAAGAACGTCCATGACACAAACCGGAAGTCTATCCTTGAGCAGATAGACCCGTCTGGCCGCGACCAGGTGTACCTCCGCTGTGCTCCATCTGCAGGGGTGCTGAAGACGTCGAGCAGCGTGGCGCCCTTCACCGTGCCCATCAGGAATCTGGACGTGACGTCCAGTAGACTCCCCCCCACCCGCTGTCCCCACGCCGGATCTTCCATCTGCATCAATGATGCAGTTGAAGTCTCCGCCTAGGATGACCGGCCTGGACGTAGCCAGCAGGGGTGGAAGCCGCTGCAGGACGGCCAACCGCTCACTCCGTACCGCTGGGGCATACACGTTGATCAGCCTCAGGGGAGCGTTCCCATAGGTGATGTCAGCCACTAGGAGGCGCCCCCCCCACCACCTCCTGAACTTGAGAGATGGTGAAGTTGCGCCCCCGCAGCAGAATAGCCAGGCCCGAGGAGCGACAGTCGTTACCCCCCGACCAGATCGAAGGCCCACAGGTCCAGGCGCCGGACCATTTCCCATACCTGCCGAGGTGCGGTATCCCGCACTCCTGCAGAAACAGGAGGTCCGCCTTGATGGTGGTCAGGTAGGCCAACGTGGACACACATCTTGCGGTTGACTTGACGCTGCGCACATTAATGCTCGTCACTCGTACCCCCATTGTGGGCAGTGACCGCAGTACCCTCCCCAAGTCCAAGGTCCAGCCCCTCCATCTGTCCCTTCATGCCCATTGCCCGGGCTAACTGCTGGACGCTCTCCGGGCTTAGGAAACCGTCCGTGCTGCCTTCCGGGTGGCATCCTCCCCGTCAGGGGTGCGGAGGCAGGAGGGTCCGGCTCCGGGTCAGGCTGGGGACACGCTGTTTCCTCCTTCCCGCCTGGAAGTTCCGGGGGGCCCTCCAGTGCCCCAGCGGCACTGGACTGGGTGTCAGAGGGAGCCTCAGGACGCCTCCTGTCACCTGGAAGCAGGGTGCTGCTTCCCTTCTCCCTCGAGATCTTTAGCTTCTGCTTCAGGTGGGCCCTCTCCGAATCCCCCTCGTCAGAGGAGCTCTTATAGCCTGTAGCTGCCTCTTCCCGCCTGATGGTTGCGGTTCCTGGGCCCATTGACGCACCTTCCTCCTCGCTTTCTGGACTGTTGTCCACTCCCCTGGGTCGCCTGTCGCCGCCCCCATCGACTCCGGGTTGTCGGGGCGGGGGGGGGAGCGGAGCCTGCAGGGGTGCTTTGCTGGCCCCGGGCCCGTCCTGCGGGGCTGGGCCCTCCTGCGCGGCCTGGCCTTCCTGCTCATTAGTGGGGTCCTTGCTGGGCCCTGGTGCCTTCCTCTCCTCCGGGGGGGGGGGGCGGGGCTGGCCCCGCATTGCCCCTGCCGGCGACCTGGGCGTAAGTGGTCCCCCGCTGCGGGCATGCCCTATAGAGGTGGCCCGCTTCCCCTTTTCTCTTGTGGGCAATCCTTTGCAAGGTGTCCCTTCTCCCTGCAGATGGAGGCTTTGCAGTCGGCTGCCACGTGACCTGACCTACCACAGGCATGGCAGACTTTAGGTTGCCCTGCATAGGTCAGGTAGCCCCTGCTCCCGCTGATCGCAAAGCTGGACGGTGGGTGTATGACATTCCCGTCCGCGCCCATCCTCAGCGTCACCTTGACCTGCCTCTTACTCGTCCAGATGCCAAAGGGGTCCATGATGTCAGTTAGGTCCCCTTCCACCTTCACATACCTTCCGAGGAAGGTCAGGGCATCAACTGCTGGCACATGCGGGTTGTACATGTGTACAGTCACCATACGGCTCCTCTGTGCTGGCGGGACAGCGGTCAATACAGAGAGGGGGCCCTCACCTCCGCTCTCCTTGAAAACTCCAGGAAGCGCTCGCAAAGCTTGGCACTCCTGAAGGTCACGTCGTAAAAACCTCCTCCGGGGAAATCCTGCAGGCAGTAAATGTCCGCAGCAGCGAACCCACAACAGTCCAACAGGATCCTCTTCACGAAGAAGGTGCGGTCCACAGGTGCACCTTCATCCACCTTCTTTACAGAAACACGGATGGTGTTCCGGACCCCCTGACCTGGGGCACAAGCACTTGCCACAGCCATCGTTGCAGGTTGGCTGCTCCCCTGAACCAGCGTTAGGCCGAAGCCAGCATTAAGATCCGCTGGTCGCAAGGGTGCACAGCCAACCTGGCGTCTTCCTTTCACCTCCAAGACAACACTCTCCTCCTCTCGGTCCACAAGAGAGTGGTTCTTTATTTTGTTCCAGATATAAGCTGGTTCACTGAGCTGTAAGGTTTGTTCCCAGATGTTTCGTCACCATTCTAAGTAACATCAACAGTGAGCCTCCGACAAAGCGCTGGTGTTATGTCCCGCTTTCTATTTATCTGGTTAGGTTTCCTTGGGTTGGTGATGTCATTTCCTGCGTTGTTGATGTCATTTCCTGTTCTTTTTCTCAGAGGGAGAGAAAAAGAACAGGAAATGACATCACCAATACAGGAAATGACATCACCAACCCAAGGAAACCTAACCAGATAAATAGAAAGTGGGACATAACACCAGTGCTTTGTTGGAGGCTCACTGATAATTTTAAGTATGTTTGGAAAATATTCTGTTTTTCACTGTGAAGTGGGGTGGGCAATGTTGGAGTAGAAGGTCACAGAACATTGATCATTAAAGTGTCCTAAAACCAACTGACAGCATTTTATATGAGCCTTATTGACACTCACAACATGTCCGATCCCAAAGTAGGATCATAGGAATTCCCAATCTTGGAAGTTGCTGCCTTGTCTTTATCAATTGTACTGGCTTTGGAAAGGATTTGTCACTCACAAGAACCTACAGAATCAGCATGACATGTCTGAGACAGGGTATCCAGGTGTCAACCTGATTTTATGGAAAATACAGTCAAAGGAAGACCAATATAAAATTGCACATATTAAATGGGAAATTTGTTGAACTGACTAAATTTCATTTCTTTGAAGTTCATACTTTATGGTGTTATGTTACCTTGTTATGGTGTATGCTAGAGGGTTGCAACCAATGTACCCATGCAAAATCTGTACTGAATCCAGGTCACAGAGCCAACAGTACTATGAAACTGAAGCTCTGCACTTTGCAAAGACTGCATTCATTTCCTCTTAAATTATTAAGTTGCTTTCAACTACGTAAGCAAAACCTTTTGCTTTCTGCCCAGAGGTGATTTTTCTCTTTAAATGTCTGAGCATTTTTTTTAAGTTTTGATGCATAGCATTAGCATTTGAACAGTGACAATCTGTCAAGTTAGGGAATCAAATTAAGATGAGTGCAATGATATGTGGTAAAAGTGAAGCATTAAGGTTCAGACTCTTTCAAGAGTTACATTTTCATTCATAAGCTGATAACATACTTTTGGTACATTATAAATTCATACCTTGGACCAAAAATAATGTTTATTTAATGCTTTGAATGGAAAGTTGAAGTAAATGAAAGAGTGACAGGGTGCATTGTGATCTTTGAGCAGCACAGTCAGGGTCTGCTTTTAGAACTAAAGATAACTGCAGGACTAATTGTCAGGGATTAAATAAGTCTTTCGCGACGCTTAGAAAACAACTGTGAATCTAAATTGATTTGTGCTTGAAAAAATTACCAACTTTGTGACTTTTATATTTTGATTATTACATTCGTCTCCTGACTTATGAGATGGTTGGCTTTGCATTACATTGTCCTACATTCCAAAGAATGAAATCCTGTCCTGGCCAACCTCTCCCTATAACTCAGGCGTAGTAGTCCTAGCAACATCCTCGTGAATCATCTTTGCACACTTGCCAGTTTTAACTGCCTTTCCTACAACAGGGTTACCAAAACTGTACACATTACTCCCAAGTGCAGCCTCACCAATGACTTAGTCAAGTGTAACATAATGTCCCAACTCCTATACTCACTGATGAAGGCCAGCATGTTAAATGGCTTCTTCATCACCCTGTCTACCTATGACGCTGCTTTCAATGACCTATGTACTTGTACTCCTAGGTCTCTCTGTTCCACAACACTCCTCAGGACCCTACTATTTACTGTGTAAGCCCTTGGTTTCATTTTCCAAAGTGCAACAACTCACACTTAACTGTATTGAATTGTATTTGCCGATCCTTAGCCCACTGCCCCATCTGATCAAGATCCTTTAGTAATTCTTGATACCCTTCCTCGCTATCTTCAATTCCTCCTAATTTTGTATCATCCCCAAAATTTATTAATAATATCTTGTACTTTCTCATCCAGATCTTTTATGTAAATAACGAATAACAAAAGTCCCAGCGCTGACCCCTGTGGCAGAACACTAGTCACAGGCATCCAGTCTGAGAAACAACCTTCAACCTTCACCCTCTGCCTCCTACCATCGAGCCAATTTTGAATCCACTTAGCTAGCTCTCCCTAGATCCCATGTCACCTAACTTTCACGACTGGCTGGCTGGCTATGCGGAACCTTGTCAAGGTCTTACTAAAGTCCATATAGACAAGATCCACTACCCCACCCTCATCTATCCTCTTGGTTACCTCTTCACAAAAAACTCTAAAATATTTGTCAGATATCCTAGCCTCTGTCTTCTATGGATCTACCATTATTCCTATTGTCTGACTGACACGAGTTCAAAAATTTGAACCATTGGCATTGGGAATTCATAAATCTCATTGAGTTTCAATTTAGTATTCCACAACTTACTTAATTTTGTTGTTGTGTTGGGCCTTTAGAGAACCCATGGATGAGGAAGTCATCCAAGTGACATCCACGTTGCATATCAACTGCTCAAAAATCTTGGATGTGAAATAGATGTCAAGGGGCAGACAATTCAGACAAGGATGGCCATGGGGTTATTATAATTATGCTAAGCAGGTTGGAATTCTCATCAAGAGGAATTTGTCAGAATCCACTGTTCAAATTCAGTTAGGTGAAGATTGTGCCAGGCTTAGTTCGGCTCTTATGTACTGACACCATTGGATGCTTCTCTGATTCTCTTATTTCAAACAGGTTAACCAACTTAAAGGTCTACTGCATCCATTCAGCTAAGGAACTGGCACCAGAGCGGTGCACCCGCATATTTGGCTGTGTGGCTTCTGAAATAGCCTCCTTTGGTGCATAGCCTCACAATCTGCTCTTTCACCTTGTTTCTAAGTGGATAGGAATTTCCTGGGTATCAACAGCAGATGGGGATAAGCATATGCCTTCAATGTGATGTGGTACACAATGTTTAGCTACCCATGGGCTTTAAAAATTGTCAAAATTGTTACCTGAACTCATTTACTGACCCATGCAGCTTCTTTAAGGGGGAGTTTAAGGGCTTTGAAGGCTCTCCTGTCGAGCAAAGAACATGGTTGGTGGCTGAAAACAGTGTTTCAACAACTTCCAGCTTCTTTTAAAAAAAAACTTAATTTTGCCTAAAGCTGGCTCGGAGGTGAATCAACAAAGGTTGTAGGGTGAACATCTCCAGCCATTGAAGATTGTCAGAAGAGTATGTGCAGCCCTTATGTCTAATGTGATGTATTTACAGTGGTTACCAACAGTCATGTCCATGTTCTAGTATTTAGCACCCTGGTCTGTGACTTTGACAAGAGGAAAGATTTGCTTACAACAATGGCTTCTTTCTTAATGTGGGCTTCTGTAATGAAAGGGGTTTCTGCAGCGTGGGTGTAGTCTTCTTCCTGCCTATGAATGTTCTTCATGCAATTTCAGGAAGTTTCTAAAATGGCAGTTGGTGCCTTCTCTGCACAATTCCTGCTTTGTGCTCCATTGCCTTATGGTTCTGCACCCTCTGTGGCAACTCTGCTCTTGTTCAGCTTGTCTGGAACCTTGCACTGTCCAGAAATTTTGTGGGTATGTCAGGATAGAATTCTTTGCTCATCTAAATCATCATCTGTCGCCCGCTGTGCTGTCAGCTTCAGGTTGAGTGATTTGATCTTAATATTTCCGTGCAGCACTGTGTGTCACTGGGTTTTACTTCACGTGCTTCATACCAGTTGTTTCGGATTCTGTGGTTCTGTCATGCAATATTCCAGATGAGGCTACACTAGGTGTCTTCTACAAGTTCAACGTGACCTCCTTGCCCTGTACACTTTTGTATTCATAATGGTACAATACAAGCCATAAGGGTCAGCTTGATCTCTCCCATCCACTTTTATCACAGACGTGAATGTTTCAGTACAATGTGCACCAGTGTAGGTAATTCAGCGAAAGTTGCCGAAACAAGAGGTATTAAGAGGGACCACAGAATGCAGGTGAATTGGATCTCAACACTAAAATTTGACAGGTGATTTAAACAGCTAGCGGCAAGGTACTGAAACAGTGAATGTGCATAAATGTGATAGGAAACTAGTTAAAGTGCTTACAAAGATAATTAAGACACTTTTCCAAGCTACTGAATGGCATTAAAAAACACTGTTTGGAGTTCACAAGTAGAAGAAACAGGCTAGCAGATCCTCAACCAGTGAAATCTGGTAGGAGATCTGATGGTGATGCCTGGAAGATTTAACATCATGCAGTTGCCTTCCACAGGCAGACAGAGGGAGTTTAGAAAATTACATGTTTATGTGGCAAACGCTGGAGGGTGAGGGGCTAATAGTACAGGCTGAGGGGCAAACACTGAAGCACTTCACACAACCACCTCATTTCTCAAAGCGCTTTACTGCCAATGAAGTACTCCTGAAGAATTATCACAATTGCAGTGTAGGAAGCATGGCAGCCAATTGTGCACAGAAAACTCCCAGAAATAATACTGACCCTTTTTTTGATGTCAATTGAGCAACGTATAGTTTATAAGTAAGACACCTGGGATAAAACCTTTGCTTTTCTTGGAAATAGTGGAATAAGTCCTTTAATGTTCACAGGACTCTGACTATATGATGCTCCGTCAGTAGACATGGAGCGTTAGCCTTTAATTTTTAGTTCAAGTCCTGGTGTGGGACTTGAATACATGATCTTCTGATTCCAAGGCAAGGTTATTTTATCAGCTGAGGAGTTTGTCAATCTAAGCACAAATACTACTTCCCACAAAGTGACCACAAGCAACTACTTAATTTCAGATTGAAATGCTGTCTCAGCGATGTTTGTTGCCAATATTATATTGTCCACAGGAAATCGGGTGCTTTGGGGTTTAAGTAAGACAAATTACCTCATGGATTTGCCAATATAGCAAATATAGAAACACTGTGAAGTCAAATCAAAGGATCTTCACATCTGCTTCCAAGTTGTTAGTATAACAAATCATGATGAGTTCACCCACTTTGGACTTTATTGGAGAAAATAAGATGAAAATATACACAAAGTACAAGGGGCTGTGGAAGCATTTTCTACCATCTGAAAAATCCACACTCTTTTTAGGTGGTTCAAAGCTTGAATACTCGTATTCTTGTAGGAAGGTGGGTTACAGGAGGTGTGGTCTTGGTATAGATGTCGGTTTCAAGGTGGTCATCAGAGAAGAAGACGGAGAGGTCCATGAAGGGAGGGACATATTAGAGATGGTCCAGGTTCATCAACTTTACTAACACCCTTCACCCCAATCTCATTTACCTGGACCATCTCTGATATCTCTCTCCCCTTCCTGGGCCTCAGGAAGGGGAGAGAGATATCAGAGATGGTCCAGGTAAATGAGATTGGGGTGAAGGGTGTTAGTAAAGTTGATGAACCTGGACCATCTCTGATATGTCCCTCCCTTCATGGACCTCTCCGTCTTCTTCTCTGATGACCACCTCGAAACTGACATCTATTTCAAGCCCACCGACTCCCACAGCTACCTAGACCACACCTCCCCTCACCCACCCTCCTGCAAGAATGCGATTCCCTACTCAATTCTTCAGCCTCTGCCACATCTGCTCCCAAGATGGGGCGTTCCACTCCCAAACATCCTAAATGCCCTCTCATTTCAAGGACTGCAACCGCTCCCCCCCTCCTCTGATCAAAAATGGCCTCAACCGCATCTTGTGTTTCCCGCTCTTCTGCCCTCACGTCTCCTCCCCACAACTAAATCAAAGACAGAATCCCCCTTGCCCTCACATATCACCCCACTCACCTCCGTACTCAACATATCATGCACCGCTATGTCAGCCACCTAAAATCCGACCCCACAACCAAAGATATATTTCCCACCCCACCCCTATCTGCCTTTCGTAGGGACGTCTCTCTGTGACTTCCTTGTCCATTCCACACTCCCCACTAGCCCCGCCACCCCCGGCACCTTTCCCTGCAACTGCAGAAAGTGCTACACCTGATCCTGCACCTCCTCCCTCATTCCCATTCAAGGTCCAATACAAGCCTTCCATGTTAGACAGAGGTTCACCTGCGTATTTGTCAGTGTGACCTATTGCATCTGCTGCTCCCGATGTAACCTCCTCTACATCAGTGAGACCAAGCGGAGGCTGGAAGACGCGGACGCTGGAAGACCTGGAGACCGCTTTGTCGAGCGCCTGCGCTGCCCTCACGACAAACAACACCACCTTCCAGTCGTGAACCACTTCAACTCTCCCTCCCACTTCCTGGGTGATATGTCCATCCTGGGCCTCCTCCAGTTCTACAATGACACCATCCGCAAACTGGAGGAGCAGCAGCTCATATTCCACCTTGGGAGCCAATGGCCCAATGGCCTAAAAATGGATTTTACCAGTTTCAAAATCTCCCCACCCCTGGCCTCATCCCGTGACTGATGCTCCCGCTCATCCCCACCTCCTTGACCTGACACAATCTGTCCATCTTCTCTCCCACCCATCCACCCCTCCCACTTCACTGGCTAATCCCCACCACTCTCTACCTGCACTCACCTATCGCCCTCCCACCCCTCCTCTATTTATTTCTGAGTTCCCTTACCCCTCCCCATTTCTGAAAAAAGGTCCCAGCCCAAAACTTCAACTTTCCTGCTCCTCTGATGCTGCTTGGCTACCTGTGTCTCTCCAACTCTACACTGTGTCAAAAGAGAAACATGTTGCCAAAGTTATACATCTTGCAATCATCAATACAAATACAAGAATGGCATGCATCAGATGATCACAACAATTTATACAATAGGTGAAAAGGATGCTGCTTGGTTGGCCAGTCAACTCTGGTTGGCTGAGACATTGCAATTGGAAGAGCTACAGAGTACTATAGCCTCCGCAAGGCCTCTGGTGATTCATAATATAAAGTGCAAAGTTTAAACAAATTCCCCTTATTTGCAGGGAACAGGTCCATGTGTACGAATGTAGGTCATTTTTGGATGAATAAGCCAAATTATGAACTTGACTGAAGATCTTAAATTGGTGGTTAGCACAGCTATTAGCTCATTGAATTACCAGGGAGCTTGGAAAGCTCCACATTTAGTAATATGAACAAGTTTGTGGGTTTCTCTGAAATGATTGCAACATGATGCTTAACTTTATACATACGTTTAGGTGGGAATTTAAGTCACAATTAACAACTTGTTATCGAGTACTAATACCTCAAGGTATCTTTACAAATTGTAACTTTTCCTCATGAATCCAGACTTGCCCCATTTCTGAAGAAGGGTCTAGGCCCAAAACGTCAGCTTTCCTGCTCCTCTGATGCTGCTTGACCTGCTGCGTTCATCCAGCTCTGCACCTTGTTATCTCAGATTCTCCAGCATCTGCAGTTCTTACTATCTCTTGCCTGTTTTTGAACTCTGAGAAGAAGATTCTGAAAATAGAGCCATATTGGACTCCAAATATTCACTCTGTTGCTGGATGCTGCCAAATCCACTGAGTATTTCCAGAATGCACTGACATGGAAACAGAGCCTCCCTTATCAAACTACCTTGTCGAGCCTGCAGCTTGGAGTTTGAAGCTGTCTAGCTGCCCTCGCCTACACCCAGCCTGAAGCCTGAATTACAGTGTAGCATCTATTAGGAAGCCATGAAATATTATTGTGACTAAAGCAGTAATCAATCCACAGTCAACTCATATAATGCTACAAATTGTAACAAGTCCCCACCACTAGTACCACTGCTGATAGCTAACATATAGTATTGAAGTTGCCATGTAACTACAACTAACCCACAAAATACTACTGCTATTGAAGCAGCAATTAAACAACAATTTAAGCGGAAAGATTGATTTCCAACAACTTTACTACAAATTACAATTGAGGTTAATAATTAAAGCAGCCATATGTGGCACTACAAACCACTGTTGAGGTTAAAAGACAAAGAGAAGCACAGCCTAAGGTAGGCACATCGATGCAGAAAGCGACTCCAGGGATCAGTGAACTGCAGCAACTTCAGGCACCATGTGCCACAGATCAGAACGCAAGGCCAGCGCGTAGCAATGCAGCTTCAAAATGCAGACGTGGTAAAGCAATGCATTTCAAATGCTTCGCTGGAGGTTTCTTCTGCAGTCGGTTCTCAAGAGTGTTTGCACTTGCGTGGGTCCAGCTGATAGGGTGCGCATATATAGTTCTCGTTCAAAAATCCTGAAATTTCAGAGCTCGCTCAAAGTTGTGTGAAAAGGCGTACTTTTACTTGGGAATCATATCTGTTACGATAAAGGGTATATACATGTATCTGATTTTTGCCTTTTGGCACAAGGAGAATGGGGAAAAAACCTTCATTGCCCTTCTGAGTTTGAATATGAATTTGGCACCATGTGCTTGGCTTCAACAGATACTCTGAAATGCTCCAACAACAGATTTCTGACAATCACACTTCAAGAAGGATATATCCCCAACTGTGCGCACACAACTTTTTGACATATAAACAGCTTGGGTTATTTAAATATGACATTATACTATTACGCACGAATTGGAAATTTATCCAACAACTAGGATAATCTGCAATGATGTCCAACAAAGCAAATCTGTTTTTCTCACTGATAACAGTGTCAAAGAAGAATAAATCTCTCCAGCCAAGCTCTTCCAGTACATCTACTTAACCAAGTGGAAAATTACTCAGGCATCTCCTGAACATTAAAAGCAAGAAAAATCCAATCTAGCTAAGTACCTCCCCAACAGTCCACTCCCAATCAGCAGCAATGATAGAAAAGGTGTTTTCTTCGCATTCACCTGCTCACTGATTTACAGTTCAGGCTCTGCCAGACCTCATTACAGTCTTTCCCCAAATATGGAATCAAACTTCGTGAGTGAGGTGAAAGTTACTTCAATATCAAGGCAGAATTTGACTGAGTGTGCCATCAGGGAGCTCAAGCAAAACTTAGGTCATTGGGAAATCTCTCTAGTGGTTGCTGTTGGAAGCCACATCTTAATTCAGGAATATCACTGCAGGGGTTCCTCAGGTCGTGTCTTAGTCCTAAACATCCTCAGTTGATTCATCAATGACTTTCCCTCCACCATATGGTCAGGAGGGGGGAAAAATATCAAACCAGAACTTAACTAACAATAATAGTTTCAGAAGATTAATTTTACTCAATTACTTGGATAAAAAGAAAACTGGGGCAGTTCAAGGACAATTAAACTAACATGATCATTTTGTGCTATGCCTGATTGTGGTCAATAATACACAAAAGTTGAATACATTGCATGTACACACACACATACTTCTGTGGAAGGGTCACCAGACCCAAAACGTTAACTCTGTTCTTTTCTTTCACAGATGCTGCCAGACCTGCCAAGCTTTTCCAGCAACTTTGTTTTTGTTCCTGTTTTACAACATCCGCAGTTCTTTTGTTTTATATTGAATACACTGTTGTCACGCCTCACAATATTAATTCTAAATTGCACCAATAATTTGAATATTACTACATTAACACTTCCAACTTATTAATCATGTTAATTTGAAGCTGATTCACCTCAATCTATTCAACACATTTTAACTTCAATTGATTACAAACAGCATTTGCAATATTGACAGAGACTACACAGAAAGTCAGGGTGTATAGGCCAGTAAATGAAATATTGCAGGTTAAAAAATGTATCAATCTTCTCCAAGTGGTCAAACTGACTGAAGTGTTTTGGGACCCTGAAACTACACTTGCAAGGAATAAAACACTGCAACAGTTGCCTAACGATATATTGCAAATTGAGGAGTGTGAAACACGTCTTATTCAAGTCTTGGTACTGTCTTTGAAGAACAAATATCACAGTGGCTAACATTTGCATGGTAAAACAGTGCTACCTTGTGGCATTCTTCTTGTTTTGCTTTAATTTCTTCATATTAAAATATCCACTCACATATGGCAAAAATAATAAAATCATGGCTATGTAAAATTGACCTCATTTAGTAAGTACAGCCCCATGATTAGAAAAGAAAAGCCAAAACATTGAAATACCTACACTGAAGGCAAGATTATTTCTAACCTTTTCATTTACTCTTAATTAACAATGCTCTAAAATGGAAGGCTAATTAATGTCACTGTCAATACAGTGGGTCACTTCTGAGAACTTCCTTTATTATTAGCCTTGACATAATGGAAAATATCACAGGTAATTAGATACTGTATAATGAAAGACAAAAATAGTTTGGAACTCACTCCCAAATATTTCTTCATATTTATTTATGGAAAACTATACATTAACATTTTAGGTGCATGTTCTTTCTCAAATATTTTGGTTTGTATTTGTAGATATATAGTCGACTTATTCTATTAGTTTATTGATGGGCTACCATGACAGAATGTTAATACATCAGCTAAATTATGGATTTTTCAATTTAACTCTGGGTTAGTCAATGATAACACAACCAGGTCACAGTGGAATAGTACACCACATTCTGTGACCTCTGGATAACTGTCCCTTTAGACCACAAGCATGTGTTACATTGTGGAATTCAAGCCATTCAAGAGATACATGATGGAATAGAAAACACTTCACAACAATGAGTAATGTGCAGAATCTCTATTTTTCCTCATTTCACATAAGATTTGCTGATTTTAAAAACAAGTCTAATGTGGAAATAAAATTATCTCATTTATCAAAGGAATGAAACATTCGGGTGGACATCTGACGAACAGTACTATTGTTAATGGAGTACAACAAACATTTCGTACCTGAACTAAGTTGTGAGTTGTTTGCATTCTGTGATTTTATACAATTGTCAATCCTATCAATCAATCTCAGTCTTAATTGATGGCAATGATTTCAAAGTAAAATGTCTGGTTTGAATTAAAACTGAAGTAAACCTTAGGCGTCTTTGTATTTGAGAAAAGTAGCATTTTAATTATGAAAAATGCCTCATCTATTAAGTTATAACAATAGAGATAATAACACACAGTAGATTCAGCATAACACAAATATCTAATGCACCCATCTGAAGACCCCATTGCCCACCTTAGCAAAGTTCATAGGGCCAGAGAGGAGTTACTAATTACCTCAGCAATGACAAGAATCAATGCCACTGGGTTTGTAATGTAAATGGCTTATACTTATAGGTCTGGATTTTTTCCAACAGGTAAAAGACTCCCACAGCCATGACCAAAAGCAGGATACAAGCCTTTGTGGGCTTTCGGACGCAGCATGGCATTCAACAGGTAAAAGACTCCCACAGCCATGACCAAAAGCAGGATACAAGCCTTTGTGGGCTTTCGGACGCAGCATCTCTGTTAGAGATGACAAACACTGAGGCTGCAAGAAGATGAAGATATCTCCATTTTGAGGACCCACAAAGAAAAAGGTATGTTTTTAATATCTGGCAGTCTGATATAGTACAAAGGTGATGCATATTTTAATCATAAGAAGATGTAACACTGCCATCAGCAGTTATATGCTACTGAGATACTGAGAAAAGAGGATGGAGTAACCTATGCTAGAGAGCTGTACTAAGAGAATTTATGTAAGGGTGTGTAAATAGAAGAGTTTCCAGAAACTCTCGAGACTGAGACAACTGTCATCCTCAGGTAGAGTGGAGGCAGTACAACCTCAGGGAGCAGTCTCTCAGCAGTGCAGAAGAGATCACAATAAGGTCCAAACCTTGTGGCATGAGGACTGCTCAACTAAAGGCTGTATCATTAAAAACAGATCAAATCATCTGCAACATTGTCTCGAGAGGTTCTCATCTGAGCAAATCCAGGGATATTTAAAATCAATCTTAAGTTATTTTACAAAGCAGATAAAATATAACACGGAAACTCATGACTCTCAGACAGGAGTTTCATTTTAGAAATTTCTGTTATTAAAGAAGCAGCGAATGTGGGGGAACTTTATATTGCAAGAATCACTCATGGAACTTCTATCTTTGACAATAGTCCTTTATTATTGTTGGCTATTTCTGCTATGGTCAGTGTAACTCCACATTCATTATTTTTATTCTGAACATTCCAGGAACTGTCATACTGGAATGGGAAAGCTTGCCGATTGAAGCCTTACTTAGATTTAGGTTATAGGATTGCATATTTTAAAAATATACCAGAGTATGAGATAACTGTTGAGGTTCAGTACCAGAATTGTTATTTAGAATTTTCACACAATAACTTATGGTCTCAATAAGGCCAATTGAAAAGAAATTTGAGAACAATACAAGATGGGATATCAGCTCATTATCAGAGTGTTTTATGTTAATGGTGATGATCAATCAATTCTCAGATTATTTACATACTTAAAACAATACTGAAAGAAGTCAAAGTCACCCTGAAATGGACATCCGAGAAACAAATCAAAGACCAATCAACATTAGAAATGTTTTATGTAGTATAAACAGACTGCTTCAGCAGCTGATGACTTGGTCCCTGTCACAATTGTACTTTCAATCTAGCTGCACAGTGCAAATCAGGCATGAGAAACTATATTGAAAATAACAAATGCTGGAGATCACAGCGGGTCATCTAGAATCAAAACATTAGATTGCTTTCTCTCCGCAGATGCTGTCTGACCCACTGTGACCTCCAGCATTTGTTGTTTTCACTACAGAGTCCAGCATCTGCAATGATTTGCTCCTACATGTAAAACAATACTCCTTTGATAAAATAAGCTATTTATTAATTAGTTTCAAAAACTCCTGAGAGGTAGAATATACATTGAAAAACATCAGTTCTGAGGAAGGGTCACCGGACCCAAAATGTTAACCCTGATTTTTTCTTCACAGATGCTGCCAAACCTGCTGAAATTTTCCAGAAACATTTTTTGTTCCTTATTTACAGCACCCACAGTTTTTTTGGTTCGATTTGATGATAGACCAGCTTGTTTTAAGCAAAAATTGATTTCTGAAGAAGGGTCTCGACTCGAGACGTCAGCTTTCCTGCTCCTCTGAAGCTGCTTGGCCTGCTGTGTTCATCCAGCTCTACACCGTGTTAGCTCATGTTTTCAGTAAAACCTAGGTTTGTATGTAACATTTTACTTGGCAAACTTCAGAAACATAATAAGGGGTAAAAATGCCACCACAAAGCTGTTATGAATTAGCAACATTTTTTTGACAACATGTTGTAATGCTTTGAAATACCTCTGATTCCTTCTAATAGAACATATACATTTGTCAGAACCCAGTTGGGAATTATGCGAGGAATATGTCTATTCATAAGATTTTCAGACAAGACGTCCCTACCTCCAAGACCTTTCCAGTGATGAATTTGCCACAGTCTTCACATTTCACACCAAATAGACTCTGATAATCCTTCTCACAATAGGGAGCACCATCCCTATTACAGGTTGTGAGTAAAAAGAAGAAAGACAAAATAAGAACACTATCATAAGGTACTGCAAAAGATTATTAATAAAATCTGAAGTCTTTGCTCTTGAAAACTTAACAGAATTAGATTTAGTACGAGATACATAAGATGAACTCAGATCTCTTTAATATCAATACCATCAGTTCTAACAGGGCACATTTACAAGTGCTAACTGAAGATAAATATTAAAAGGCAAAACTCATTTGCAGTACAGTGCGATTCAAACTATTTTTAAACAATAAAATGAATTTAATCATGCTTAAAGTTTTCACAAGATCACAAGATAAATATGAATAAGGAAACTCATTTTCCCACATAACGTGTCTCAGAAGATTTTTTGCTTCATGTGACCTCACTCAGAGTCCCAGTGCAGGTGCTGACAGCTCCTTGCATCAGAGTTCAGCGAACACTGATAGAACATAGAACATAGAACATTACAGCACAGTACAGGCCCTTCGGCCCTTGATGTTGTGCCGACCTGTCATACCGATCTCAAGCCCATCTAACCTACACTATTCCATGTACGTCCATATGCTTGTCCAATGACGACTTAAATGTACCTAAAGTTGGCGAATCTACTACCATTGCAGGCAATGTGTTCCATTCCCTTACTACTCTCTGCGTAAAGAAACTACCTCTGACATCTCTCCTATATCTTTCACCCCTCAATTTAAAGCTATGCCCCCTCGCGCTCGCCGTCACCATCCTAGGAAAAAGGCTCTCCCTATCCACCCTATCTAACCCTCTGATTATTTTATATGTTTCAATTAAGTCACCTCTCAACCTTCTTCTCTCTAATGAAAACAGCCTCAAGTCCCTCAGCCTTTCCTCGTAAGACCTTCCCTCCATACCAAGCAACATCCTAGTAAATCTCCTCTGCACTCTTTCCAAAGCTTCCACATCCTTCTTCTAATGCCGTGACCAGAACTGTACACGATACTCCAAGTGCGGCCGCACCAGAGTTTTGTACAGCTTTACCATAACCTCTTGGTTCCGGAACTCGATCCCTCTATTAATAAAAGCTAAAACACTGTATGCCTTCTTAACAGCCCTGTCAACCTGGGTGGCAACTTTCAAGGATCTGTGTACATGGACACCGAGATCTCTCTGCTCATCTACACTGCTAAGAATCTTACCATTAACCCTGTACTTTGCCTTCCGGTTACTTCTACCAAAGTGCATCACCTCACACTTGTAAGCCAACAAATTCACTACTGAACATCAGAAAAAGGCCAGGGATCATTCGTGAATCTCTGAGGAGCTGCTGCGCTACTCACAAGCCAGTTGTCTCCCAAATTTACTGCTGTTGGAAAGCCAATCAGCTGCAATTGCAAAAACAAACAGCCTATGATAGGGGAAGATAAGAGGCTGCATGAGCGTGTCATTGGGATTGCTGTCAGCCAGCTCCAGCCTTGGCAAGTTGCCATTCATTGAGTCTGGACCTTGACAATTAGACAGAGAAAGGAAGGAATGGTGTTGAGAAGAAGGGAGCTGTGTGGACAGAGGGGGAGGGTGCTCCTCCAGAAGAGGAAAATTAAGGTGCTCCAAAGGGGATGGAGAAGACGATGGCTGAACAGAATGAGAAAAAGGCTGCTGGGGTGCAGAAAGAAGGCTGCAAGTGAAAAAGAATGGGAGAAAAAGGATGCAACATGGCGAGGTGGAGAGGGAATGAGACTCCAAAGGAGTCATAACTGTTTTTAATCTGTCAATTAAAGAATATTGAGCTAGTGCAAAGCCAGGAAAACTGAAATCACTGAAGTAATGAACTCTTTCTAAACAAATGTGCAATCCCTAATTTAAAGTTAAATAACGTCAAGAGCTGCTTTGTGGGACAATGTCATGGATGTTTTTGGAGTTAATACTGAATTAATTGTTATATTTAAATCTGGCATCGTGATCAGAGATACAACAAAATGTGCAATGATTGACTGGTTAAATGTTCCAGTTTTATACCTTTGTGATCAAAAACACACTAGCTGTGACCTCACCAATCTGTGGACTATATATTCAGGGTGTATTTTTTTTATTGTGTAAAAGTGTGTCAGGTATTTTGAACAATCAACTTATGTTGCTAAATTATGCCTATTATCTTGCATCAATTTTGATACAGTGGTTTCCAGGAAATTAAGGCTTTGTTGTGCCAAGTGATTTGGTAAGACTATTTGTAATATTGCGTTATTCATTTTTATTGTAAACATATCAACAACATCCCAACAGTAGTTCCCCTTTGATATCCAGATCATTGCACTAATCAAAGTGCTCAAGTTAGAGGACAACAAAGCTGAAAACAAAGGGAAGATGGCTTTAGATAGCATCTCCTCGCAGTAGAATTATCACTTACTTGCTGATGTACTCCCCAGTAAGAACATTCCCACAGGCTTTACACTTGAAACACCCCAGGTGCCACTGTCTCTCAAGAGCCAGTAAAGCTTGTCCATTTTTAATGTCTCTGCCACAGCCTGCACAATCTGGAATTTTAAAAAAAGGGCTTTTGTGAGAAATAAATTTAAATGTTTCAAATATGATATGATTTTTCTGCAAGTGTCTAGACCACATAATTAAATCACGTTACTTAAGCACCAAACTTCCCATATAAATCATCTAAGTTTCAGAATGTTGAAGAATGGGAACAGTTCTTACAACAATGTTTAACACAGCAGTTCCTAATTTATGGGCATTTCTTTTACACAGGGTTAACCTGTCTATTTTAATATATAATCATAACACATACAGGAATGAGGCACAAGCCTGAAGTACACCATTCACAGCATCCTCCAACAATGTATTTCCACTGTCGTCCAGCTGCTCTTCTGGTTCTATTTTTAACCAATCTAATGGTAGCCAGAGCCACTTGCAGTGATCTCCCTGCCTGTTCCCACAACAGTAATCCTGTTTCCACCCCCCTGCCCCGCCCAAGGATTGATCCTTGTCCCCCAGCATTTTTCATCTATGTGCTACTCTCCAGTGACATCATGCAAAAACATAGCATTCGTGTTCACATGGCCAGACATAACACCCGGTACTAGCCTACTGTTACTTCTCTAAACTTCTCAACTATTTGTCAATATTGAGACTGCTTTTCTGACATCCAATACTGAATAAGTAGTAATTTACTCCAATTAAATATGTGAAAGACTGCAACCACTGATTTTGGTCCCCGTTCCAAGTTCCATTCCTTAGCTACAGCCACCATCTTTTCCTGGCAAGAATGTGAAATCAGCTATTCTGCATCACATTTAATTCTGTGATGAGATTCTGACCTCATAATCACAGCATTCCTATGACTCCCTTTTTTCACCCCTATAACAGGGGAGAGAAGATGGCCAGTGATATTATTGCCAAACTATTAACCTAGAAACTCTGGCAATGTTCTGGGGACCCCCAGTTTGAATCCCATCATGGCAGAATTCAATGAAAAGTATTCAATAAAATTTGAATTCAATAGAAAATATATGGAATTAGAAATCTACTGATGACTTTGAAACTATTGTCAATTATCAGAAAAAAACTCATCTGGCTCACTGACGTCCTTCAGGGCAGGAAATCTGCCACCCTTGCCTGGTCTGGCCCACATGTGACTCCAGACCCACAGCAATGTAGTTGACTCTCAAATGCCCTCTGAAATGGCCCAGCAAGTCATTCAGTGTACCAATCACTACAAAGTCTTAAAGAAATTAAACTGGATGAATCTCCTGGCACTGACTTAAGCACTGGAAAAGACAACAGCAGAAACAGCCCTATTGACCCTGCAAAGTCCTCCTTGCTAATTTCTGGGGCTCAGTGCCAAAATTGAGAGAAATGTGTCACAGACTAGTCAAACAACAGCCTGACATAGTCATACTCACAGACTCATACCTTACAAACAATGTCCCAGACACCACCATCACCAGCCCTGGATATGGCCTGGCCTAACACCAAGACAGACTCAGCCGAGCTGGCAGCACAATGGTAGATAGGTTGCAGGGGAGTGGGAAATGGGAATAACCGTGGGAAGTCTCACAATTGACTCCAGATCCCATGAAGTCTCATGGCTTTGGGTTAAATATGGGAAAGGAAACCTGATTACCACATACCATACTCAGCTGATGAATCAGTCCCCCTCCATGTTGAACAACACTTGGAGGAAGCATGGAGGATGGCAGGGGCACAAGACCTACACTAGGTGTGGGATTTCAACGTCCACCACTAAGAGTGGCAGTACTACTGATCGAGCTGAGTCAGATACTGAACAATACAGCTGCTAGACTAGATCTGCAGCAGACAGTGAGGGAACCAGTCTGCTGGTTCCTGATGCATCTGTTGATAACAGTATCAGTAGGAGTGACCATCACACAGTCCTTATGGAGATGAAGTCCTAACTTCACATTGTGAATAATCTCCATTGTGTTGTGTGCCACTATCACTGTGGTAAATGGGATAAACTTCAAACAGATCTAGCAACTGAAGACTGAGTATCCACGAGGTACTGTGGGCCATCAGCAGCAGAATTGTACTCCAGCACAATAACCTCATGGCCTGGTATATCTCCTACTCAATCATTACCATCAAGCCAGGGGATCAACTCTGGTTCAATGGACCGTGCAGGAGGGAATGCCAGGAACAGCACCAGGCATTCTTGAAAATGAGGTGAAGCCACCAAACAGGACCATTTATGCCAAAGAGCATAATCAGCAAGTGGCAAACAGAGCTAAGCAATCTCCCAACCAACGGGTCAGATTTCAGCTCTGCAGTCCTGTCACATCCAGTCACAAATGTTGGCGAACAATTAAACAACTCAACGGAGGACAAGGCTATTCAATTATTCCCATCCTCAAGGATGGAAGTGCCCAGCACATCAGTGCAAAAGATAAGTTTGAAGCATTCACAGCAATCTTCAGCCACAAGTGTTGAGAGGATGATCCATCTTGGCCTCTTGCAGTAGACCTCAGCATTATTGATACCAGTCTTCAGCCAATTCAATTCACTCCATGTGATATCAAGAAATGGTTGGAGACATGGGATAATGCAAAGGCTATAGGCCTTGATAACATTCTGGCAATAGCACGAATGACTTGTGCTCCAGAACTTGCAGCTCCCCTAGCCAAGCTGTTCCAGTACAGTTACAACACTGGCATCTACCTGACAATATGGAAAATTGCCCGAGTTTGTCCCAAAAAGCAGGGCAAATCAAACCCTACCAAAAACCACCCCATCAGTCTACTCTTGATTATCAGTAAAATGATGGAAGGTGTCATCAACAGTGTGCATGACACACATTGGCAATCTCTGTCTTTTTCCCAATATTTCCAGGTGAAAATGGACATTTTTTTTTCCAACAGGATGAATGTTGATTGATGCCATCTAAGAAAAACAAACAAGGCTTACCCATAAATAATGATGCATTTGTTCACAAAGTCTTTATATTGTCACTTAAACCTTGACAGGGATGAACAATATAAATGCTGCAGGGATATCAGTTATCCCATATTGATGCACATGCTGCTGATGTGGGAAACGTATGTGGTGTATGAGAGACAAAGACAGAAATTGACAAACCAACACAGAATGAAAGAGTGCACAGTTGAGCATACTTGAGCTGTGAATTGAATGCAAGGGCCAATCTATAAGCATCAATATTAGTGTTACTGATAGACTTTGAGTATTAAAACGAATATCTCTCTCTACTTTTACTCAAGGCGATTGTGATTTTTCTTCCTTTTTTTAAAAATAGCAGGGGGCATATTTCCCCAACTTCCACTGCTTCTAGACTCTTGCACTGTAAGGTCTACAGCAACACTAGTAAAGTTAAACCAGAGGTAAGATTTATTTCTCACACTCTTAGATGTGGAGGAAATACTTTGCAGTACAGGAATACCTACAAACATAGGAGAGATGGAATTGGAAAAGATAAAAGTGATCATTTTGTTAGTAACAAGTACAAAAACATAAGATGGATACCAGTTTGCTTGCTTTTACAACGTCCTTGCTTTTGCAAATCTCCAAAGCTGGAGTTAGCAAAAATTCCAAGGAGTTTCTGGCAGGTCATTAATGAGTTAGGACACATGATTATAGCAGCCATCTTAGTTGAGCCATTTAATGTGTTTTTAAAGTAAAGTAATCACTATATATATATTAAAATTGTTTCTACCCCATTTGTTGCTTTAATAACTATGTATGAACACGTATGGAGGTAACTGTGTATACGAGTTTGCCTTCATTGTTGGAAATGCACTCAACTGTCAGCAGTGTGGATTTTTGGAACAAGCAGAGCCAAATAGCAGATACAGAGGCATCAGTTTCAAACTTCTGAAGACGGAAAGAATTAACTTCCTTTGGAGATTAAAGACTTTATCCCTGGCATTGCTCCGCAAATGGCTTCATAAAAATACAGCTTTTTTAAAAAATGTACAAGCCAACAGACACAGCTTCAAATTTATTATTCATCCCAAGTGAGCACTGCAAAATAATTACCAATTAAAAGTCATATTTAGATTGGATTGGGTTTCTGTTTATTTTGAGCAGTGATAGATTCACTTATGATTGTCTTGATAAACTAATGAAAAGCTGGATAATTAAAAGAATGAGCATGGAAGCACCATGAGCTGTAGAATTGAAGTGCAGAAGTGTCCACTAATGTGGGATGTGGGTGCATGTGGCTGGTATCCAAGGAGCTCACTGTCTAACATGGAGGTCCTTTGGACTAAGTACTAAACCAAAGTCAGCTGTACCTACTCTGACTTCCATGTTGAGAAATCTCAGCATTAAGTTTGCTTGCATCATGAGTATGATAGGAAGCTCTATATTGGTGACATGAAATATGCAGTTAACCAGGTCATCAATAACCAACAAATTACTAATTAATCTTCCTCTGTCTCATGAGAATTGTGCCTTAGTGCTCAGAACGTAGTTAATAGATGCAACAAGTTATTCCCAATACTAAGATAGACCTCACGAGTCATCGCACTTGATTCTGTTTTATTTTTGCTCCATAGCCCACACTGTTCATACCCTGAAACATTCAACTCCAAGATAATCCCTGTATAGCCTCTGAATCAATAATTATGATAATGATAATACATTATCTGGAACATTTGTTTTTCTTCTCCAGGCATGTCCTCACAGGTATGACTGGCTTCAAATGATTCAATGAAATGCAACACAAGAATACGTATCAGCTGTGGATTCAATTCGGTCAATGCTTTGTCATTCCAGCACTGCCATCAGTAACAGTGGTCAATGCTGGGATTACATCTCATGAAGAACAGCCAAGTTCCATATGGAAGGCAGATATTGTAGGGGCTGGTTTTTCAGTGACAGAATGGTCCTCTGAGCAAAGGATGGGGTTTGAAGAATGAGCATGCAGAGAGAGAGTTAATGAGAAAGGAGCTCCTGGAGGTGGCAGATCTCAAGGAGCCCCAGTTAGAAAATAGACCCTGTCAGCACTCACCTTCCCACCTGAAATTTGAGCAGGGTGGTCTCTGCTGGGCTTCTCTCTCTCTCTTCACACCAGCCTCAAAATGGAAAGCAGCCCTTTAAAGGGCCTCAACTGAGTTTAGCATGTGTAAGCCATCCTAGGTCTTGCCTGTCCACTCCTATCCTGCACCCCTATAGAACTGCATCCACTCCCCCATAGAGCTGTGAGCAGACTGGGCTCAGACAGAGCTGTGGTAGAAAGTTCGGGGGGTATAATTTTACAGGTAGTATGCAAACCTGCCCAGCAGGAGACTTTACAAAGTTTATCCTTGGAAAAGAGCAAAGAAAGAAATAAATCAGAGCAAAGTCCTGCATAACCTTTCTTAAGTTCCACATAACTCTGTTCACGGAATGTTGTGCCTCAGGAATCGGGCCTGGTTCGACAGTTAATGCATTATTGTGAATAAAAATTCAAAAAGGTCACAAACATAAACCATATTTACACAAAATAGTTCCAGAAATACCACTGAATGACCTCTGTATCTGATGTGCTAATTTAGTTTCTGCTGTAACCAGCTACCTAAGTGAAATGATCTAAATTGTACCCATTCAGTCACAGCTGCTACATTAACAGACGTGTCCAGGAGACCAACACATCCTCCAATGTAAACCATTGCTAGAGGTAAGCAATAGTAAACTGTAGGCTGATCTTAAAGCTTTCAATGTCATACTAAAATCATTGCTTTGTTGAGCTAAGAATGCACCCTTGAACAGAGGGCATGCTGGGCATTAGGCAAGGCTTTCAAAAATTAATTTAGAGATTGTGGGTGTTTCTGGCTAGACCAGTTTTTGTTGCCTATCCTTAACTGTCTTCTGAACCACTGCAGTTCACAGGGTGTACAGTGTCACAATCCACTGGAGCAGCGCACTGGAAATCAAGCATCACACTTTCTGGCATCACAACAAGTGCCCTCACAGCGTGTGTGTGAAAATGAAATATGACCTGAGGTTTGTTACTATGCTGAGCTCTCTGGAACGCATGACAACTGGTGTCAACTGAGAAGTCAAACAAAAAAGATTGTCTCTGGGTTAAACTGACCTCAACACACTCATTTGGCAGCCAACTTGTCTGGATATAGTGTCCACACAAGTAACATTGTTTCCAATGCACTATTTAGCTTAATTATTTCTACCCCCACAGTTGCAGACAACTTCTTGTATTCCCCATTTTTCAAGCAGTGTCCATTTTTCTGATTTTCAGTCTATTTCCAAACACAAGTAAAAAGATGTGGTCTCTGACAAGTGACACCCACAATGCTGTTAGGAAGAGAATTCCAAGATTTTGACCAGTGACAGTGGGGCAGTATAATACTAAGTAAGGATTGTGCGCAGCTTGTTGGGGAACCTGCAGTTCTGAAGAAGGGTCACTGGACTCAAAATGTTAACTTTGCTTTCTCTCTCTACAGATGCTGTTCAATTTGCTGAGTCTCTCCAGCAATTTCTGCTTTGGTTCCCACTGACTCCAGTTTTACTTTAAAGGCTCCTCTGTCAATTCTTAGCTTGATGTTGTTTTTGCTTTCCTTTCGATTTCAACATTTTTGTTTGTGTTAGGTCTAAGGCTGTATTGAGGTCAGGAGCTGAGTGGGCCTGGCAATATCCAAACTGAGTGTCAGTGAGCAGTTACTGTTAAGTAAATAATAACCGAAACAACTGCAGATGCTGGAAATCAGAAACAAAAACAGAAATTGCTGGAAAATTTCAGCAGGCCTGGCAGCATTGGTAGAAAGAAATCAGAGTTAACGTTTCAGGTCGAGTGACCCTGCCTCTGTTCTGAAACATTAACTCTGACTTCTCTCCACAGATGCTGCCAAACCTGCTGAGCTTTTCTAGCAATTGTTGTTTTTTAACTGTTGAGTAATTGCTGCTTGACAGCACTGTTGAAAATGTCTTCCAAATCTTTGCTGACAATTGAGGTTAGACTGACAGGGCAGTAATTGGCTACACTCGAGGTGTCCTGTTGATACAGAATATACCAGACCAATTTTCCACTTTGTCAGATAGAAACCTCTGTTTGCGAACAGTTTGGCTGGAGGCCCAGCTAGTTCTAGAGCACAAGTGTCATTGTTCAGTGGTTGATTTTTCTGTAAAAACACAAAAGCTACATTTTCAATGTAAGTGCATTCACACAACACGAAAGCTGTTCAAACCTAAACTTGAATCAGTGACCGATAGGATTCCAGTCTAATACTCGCCTATTCAGCCAGATTGTGGGTCATTCATGGAACAGCAAAAGAATTGACAGAAAAACAGCGGAACCCTGCAAATGTGGAGAGCAACAAAGACTCAAAAATAGGGTGAAATACTTCAAAGATGACAAGACAGAAAGGACAGTAACCAGTGTGGGACCATTGTTTTACAAGTCCAATAAAACAAGTCTGGACATTGTTGACTACTTGCAAAAGTACAGAGATTCAAATGGCTTTCGGGCAATTTGACAACTTGGACAAAATTTGAAAAGTTAACAATCAGTAAAATTGAATTTGTCCAGTCCCAAAGTACCTCCTTGAGCTCCCTATTTGTCTAATTCCACATCCTTGACCCCAGGGTGCAGAAAGGGACAAAAACAAATTCCCAAAGGGAAATTTTGAATCAATGTAATCTAAACTACCAGCAATCTATGTTCAAAATTACACATGATGGCAATTGAAGACCTCCAGTAAGTCAAGCACAGCTCTATTCTGATGACACTCAGACACACACTGGCCCTTCCCAAAACTAGCAGAGGGAATTAGGTAAATCAGAAAGGGTAAAGATAGTGGGTGACAAAAAGGAGGAATGAGGAAGGCTTTAAGACTTTTTCCATTGTTTTTGAATGGAAATCCCATGGAAGTTAAATATTTGCAGAGTTTATTTAGAACAGGAAATAGCACTTGCCTTGAGTAATATTCCATCTGTTTTGAGTCCAGACGTTATTACAAGTGTCCACATACAATCTGAATCTTTGTATTCCATTGGGAATTCACAATTCTCATGTGAAATGACTTTTTTTTGTAGCAAGGGCTTTGTTCTCAGTGCTGGTGTTAATGGGAACTGCTTGTGGCCTGAATGCATTACAACAGTTTCTAGACCAGAGGTTTCCATAGAGTAGGGTCAAATCCACCTCTGGACCTTAAAGGAGTCCCTGTTCACAGTTCTGAGTGTCTGGATAGGAGTGTATCTCTTATGCAGACTGTGGTGGTGCAGTGTGGAGAGAGAACTTACTAGGAAAAGCCCAACTCCATTTGCTTGGAATCAAAGTATTTACCTTTGATCATTTATCTGATCAAAGCTGCTGACATGACCCTGGAGACGGCCAGTTGTTGGCCAATCAGGGCTCTCTCTGATCACCACAGTATCTGCTCTGACAATGACTTGATTGTGGCAGCTGATTGCAGGTAATAAGGATCCTGAACTCTGGCTTGAAGCTTGGGCTGTGGACTGTTGCTCACTACAACAGTGAGTGAGATGATGTTGATATTGAGGGAGCATTGTCTCCAGCTTTAAAAATAAACCAAACCATCTTTCCAGTCTGTACTGTATTTTAATCTAACTGCCCTCTGTCCCTCCAACTTGTGATATCATCCCTGTTGGTCTGAAACTTCTTGTGGTGTCTCTAAGCTTCTCCTTCAGTTGTTGTTTTTGAGTTTTTTCAGCTCCATTTCCCTTCAGATCAATTCAACTGACGAGTTAAGATTTAGTCCTGTTTAATCTTATCTGGTTGTCTCCTGGATGTGCAAACAGAAATTATTGTTGAGTTTTCTTACAATACTACACTTTCCACTTTCCCTGCTCTTGGAATGAAAGGTCCTGGTTTAAAACTGCTCTACTTTATTGCCCCATGTATCTGTCAACTTGACTCCTTTTGTGATTACCTGAAGCTGTTTGAGTTGCATCTTTACTGATCAATTACACATTCACAATTGTCAACTGCCAAAGATAAGCAACCATAAGAAATGGAAAAGGCTATTACCTTATGATGGCCTGAAGTGCTTGAGAGCATTCATTCGTTTTGGTGATACGACAGGAACTTGGTATATCAACGGCAAATCATTTTCAAAGGGAAATATGTCCTAATACTGAAAGCATTATGCCAAAATACCATGTACATCTTACACCAGGGACAAATGGGTGTTGAATGTTCAAGGCAGCTGAAATGTGAGTTGGTGTACTGTCCAAGGACAAATCAAGACGTTCAATGACTTGTGAACATATGAGACATGTCAAAAATACACACTTCAGTAATGGAGCTAGTAGCTTACATTCACATGGTGTCCCATCCATTCTTTAGATAAAAACTGCAACAGACATATTCACAATGAACAGTGAATATTCTTATAATGGCTTATTTCTCCAAATTTCCCATTGCTTGACTTAACAGCCAAGAGTATAAACATTACCATCAATGACCACTAATTTCAGTTTATTCAGAGCGCAACTCAGATAACAAACCACGGTAGGCTGGTAAATGATTTCAAGGTACATGTACCAAATGGGAAGTAACCTATATCACATCATCAGTCTCACTCAAACAGTTGTAGAATATATCCAGTCAGTGATGGCTGAAGGTCAACTTTCAAAGCAATATTTTCCCAACAGAGGGAAGCAGTGAGAGGTGGCTCAGGACGATTCTGGGAGAAGTCAGCTCAGTCACTATCCCGATAGATCAGGATCTGCCTCTAGATGGAATACCATATCAGAGGTTTTCCAAAAGTGATCATTTACAGGAATACATTTCAAACTCACTTGGATTTTTCACATCTGTCTCTTTCATATGGTTTTAGATCACAATGGTATTTCAACAATGAGGTGTGTCCTTTGTTTTGTACAACAACTGTCACCCGGTGTTGTAAAACAGAAGTCTGCCAGTGCAGAGCTCAACCCCAACTCCGTCAGTGGTTGCTGATCGGTTCAGTTAGTTAGACCAAGCAGATCAGTAAGAAATATTTTGGCGACTGGCTACAACACGAAAGGTAGCAACAACAGCTTTCCACATTGGGACTTCCATTGCAAACACTGACAATGTGTAATATAACAAGGCCTGTGTTTCCCAAAAGATATAATTAGTTTGGAATCCTGTGACCATTCCAGGGAGACAGAGACAGGTCTGTGGGATCAGGATGGCCACTCATGTGGAGGGTAAAGACATCAACATCTGAGAATCAGAACAACCAGGGAGGCTCAGAAAGAGAAACTTGGGTTGAATTTGCGTGCTTCGTTTTGAGCAATGTTTCAGCATTTGGGGAGAAAGTTGATTGACTGAAACATTTCCCTGTGGGATGACAATTGCTAAAAAAACAGAGTCGATGTAACATTAATTATAATAAACAGAGGACAGAATTGAGAAGTGGCTAAGGAGGATCCTGGGAGAAGCTGATTCACTCACCACAGCTGAGAACAGGATCGCAAAAGGACCACTTGATCTCTAAGGTTTCAGAGGAGATTTGTAGCTCGGGTGCTGGATGTTGTGGTTGGTTGTCTCGCCGAGCTGGTTCATTGTTTATCCACAGACGTCTCATTACCCTGCTGGCTAACATCATCAGTCCAGCCTCCGATGAAGCATCGTTGTATTTTCTCACCTGGTTTTTAAACTCTGGAATCCGTTGAGCAGGATCACCTCACTTCCGGTTTTCCTTTGTAGTGGAGTTGTATATGGGGTCAAGTTTTGTGTGTTTATTGATAGCTTTCTTCGTGGAATACCAGGCTTCTAGGAATTCCTGTCCTTGTCCCAGGACCGAGTGATCAACGGGGAGGCGGGGAACAGCATCTGACTTAGACTGCCAATAACAGAGAAGAGGATTCTGGGAGAAGTTTGCTCATTCACCACTGCTGTGGCAAAGATCACAGAGGGCCTGGTGTACAGCAGGAGGGTAAGTGTCCAACACAGGGCAGAAGTGAGTAGGTTGCTGAGGAGGATTGTGCTTTTACTCAATTAATAACCACCACCAGTGAAAGTACTCATCTAATTAAGTATTTGTAAGTAAATGCCATTGTGGGCAATGCAAACCATAGGCACTGGAAGAGTGGGAAGGGACTAAATCAAACTGGAGTTGGAGGAGGTAATAAAGCACTGTATCCTCCACGATGCCCAGCTCTGAATGCATCAAGAGCACTTATTCTCCAAGGACACCTGGGCACGAACAATAACCACAGAAGGGGCGGGCAATCAGCAGAGATGACCCCCCTCCACAGCCCGCTGCCTGGACCCGTTTAAAGCCAGCATGAACAGATCCAAGATCAGGCCCGCAAGGAGGTCCTCCAGTCTCCTCACAATCCTCCCGCATGGGACAATCAAAGATTGGGAGCCTACGGCTGAAGGGCAACCAAATAGAAGACAAAAGATTTTTCAAATCACTAAAACAGTAGTGAAAAACACCTATAACCAATATAAACATGATACACACAGAATCCACAGTGCTGCAAAATAAATAGTTGGGCTGCAAGTCTGTCAGCTGCAGCAAGCGGCACCCTCTATCCCAGATGGAAAACGGGAGGACTCACACCGGGAATCCCCGCTGCCAGGTGGAAAATGAGCAAGGTAAATGGAGGCAAGAGCAAGGCCATGTTCTTTGGGAATTTTTATCCCCTTCATTGTCAGGGCAGGTTACCTGAGGATGCCAGGAATATGGCTCAGAGGGGCCAGGACATGTGCAAAAACTTGGAAGGAGCATATTGCCAGGGTGAGGCAGAAACTGGGCAGTGCCGCTCTGTCGCCATTGCGGATAAAAACCTGGACATCAGATGTGCAGTGCTCTTTGTATTGCCATACATGGGGCAGGTCTGGCCCAATCCCAGAAGCTGCACCGCTATAGTCGCCCAGCTACCTTCCAATTCATCTGGTGGTCTAAGACGGACCATGTTTGCAGGGACACCACGTACAGAGCTCTGGATAAGGAGGTGAAATGCACCCAATGCCAACCTCATCCTAATGGCCATGGCTGCATCAAGCTAAGCGTAGACCCTCAGTACGCAAATACCAAGTACCACTACATACTGGGGGGTTTTGAAGGAAGGGCCTGACCCCAGCTCTAAGGAGTTGGACTATTCTGTATCACCTGTCCTCGTGGAATAATCTGGGGGGAAAAAAAACATTTCCCACAAGTCATGGGAAGTTAGCGAAGAAATTGCAGGGCCCCTAGAGACATATTTGTATCATCCATAACCACAGGTGAGGTGATGGAGGACTGAAAAGGTGGCTGATTGGGCCTTTATTTGGAGAAGCCTGGGAACTACAGACCAGCGGGTCTGACATCGATGAGGGTAAGTTGTTGGAAGTGATTCTGAAAGATAGGATTTACATGAATTTGGAGCGACAAGGACTGATTAGGGATGGTGAGCAGAGCAGTAGCCGGTGTCTACATGGACTTTATAAAGCCTTTGATTGGGTTCCACATGGTAGACTAAATAGTAAAGTTAGATCACATGGGATTGACACTGAGCTTGTCAACTGGATACAAAATTGGTTTGATGGTAGGAGACAGAGGATGGAGCTGGAGAGTTTTTCTTAATGTACTGGAACTTGTGACCAGTGGTGTTCCACAGGATCGGTACTGACTCCACTTTCGTTCATCATTTATATAAATGATTTGGATGAGAATATAGAAGCCATGGTGAATAAGTTCGTAGTTGGTTCCAAAATTAATTGTATAGTGGACAGTCAAAAAGATTATCTAACAGGACAAAGAAGTCTTAATGAACTGATTCAATGGGCTGAGGAGTGGTAGATGAAGTTTCATATGGATAAATGAAAGGCATTGCATATTAGTAAAACAAATAAGGGAAGGACTTATACACCTAATGATAGGGTCCTTAGTAGTGCTGAACCGAGGGGTTCGGGTACATAATTCTTTGAAATTTGCATCATAGGTAGACAAGGTGGTTAAGAAGTAACTAGCACATTTTCCTTCAATGTTCAGACCTTTTGAGTATAGGAGTTGGGACATCATATTGAGGTTGTGCAGGACGTTGGTGAGGCTTCTTCTGGAGTACTGTGTGCACTTCTGATTCTGTGTGCCAGCTAAACAAAAGGTAATATTAAATCGGAGACGGCTCAGAAAACATTTACCATGATATTGCTGAGTATGGAGGATCTGAGTTACAAAAATAGGCTGGAACTTTTTTCCACTGGAATGGAGGAGGTTGAGGAGTGACCTTATAGAGGTTTATAAGGTCATAAAGGGCATAGATAAGTTGAATAGCAAGGGTCTTTTCCCTAGACTGGTGGAGTTCAAAACCAGGGGACATATTTTTAAGATGAAAGGTCAAAGTTTTAAAATGGGCATGAGGGGCAACTTTTTTTTTTGTTTTTGACACAGAGTATTTCATGTGTGGAATAAACTGCCAGAGCAAGTGGTGGGTGCAGCTACAGTTACAACATTTAAAATACATTTGGATAAAAATGTATAGGAAGGGTTTGGAGGGATGTAGGCCAAATGCAGGCAAGTGGGGCTAGTTTAGTTTGGGAACATGGTCAACATGGACAAGCTGGACTGCTTCCATGCTGTATGGCTCTGCAAGTCTTCTGTAATACTGCCAGAATGTTGTCAGGGCCCATGGTCTTTCAGCATCCAGCAGTTTCTGCCATTTCTGGATGCGCGGAGTAAATTAAATTGGCTGAAAACTGAGACCTATAGGACCTCGTCAGGGAGAGTTTTTGGCCGAACTGTGCCGTTGACAAGCGCACCCTGTGCAAAAACGCACAGACAATATATGGGGCAACTCACAAGCCAGCTATCTATTGTTAAATTCATCACAGGAGATTGTGCCAGGAAGACCTTTGGACGGTTCGATGGATAATCTCACTTACCTAGCGTCGAGATGAGCTGCAGATCTGTAAGAACTAGATTGTATTGGCTCAGCTGAAATCAGCAAGGTTGGAGTGAGAACATCAGAGACAGCTAAAGTACCCCTGGGTCAAGGAGAAGGTGTCAGACAAATTCGTATTCCTGACTAATGGCCAATGGTTTGTCTCATAGAATTTGTGCCCAAAGATACTGGCCAATCGCAGACACATTGGACCAAAGGGTCTGTTTCCATGCTGTATGACTCTGTATCTTTCATGGTGAAACATGCTCTTGCAACTTGCTGTTGAGATTCCTCCATTTAAAAAAAATGGACTGTTGAGTGGGATATTTCAGGAATGACAGCCATTACAGAGTTAAGCACCAGGATGGGTGAGCTCTTCAGGAGAAGATCGAAAATAATTGGGATTTGAAGTTATCCACGGTTTCACTATGTATCCACATATTCTATGCAAAGAACAAAACAAACAGAAAATGGCACATGGTTCAGAAGTGACAAGAAACAAAGATCAAGAGTCACTGCAGATTGCAGGCAGCCACAGGTTGGTGCCAGGTAGCATTGGAGGAATGAGATAACAAGGTGTAGAGCTGGATGAACATAGCAGGCCAAGCAGCAGGTTTCCCAGCTGCCCTCAGTTAACAAACAGGGAGGAATGACTTGAGGTTTAAACTCAATTTCGTTTTTGACAGATGTTTCACAACCTCTCTAGAACTCCAGTATTTTTGATCCCCAACGTCTGCAGTATTTTGCTTTTGTGCATTAGCTTTTGTTTCTGGCTCTAAATAGCAGAATCCTGCTGCCAAACCGTAGAATTCTGCAATCTTCCTGAAATAAATCAGTTCCATTGGCCATAGTTGGAGTATTTTTCTGCATCATACTCAGTTCACAGCTGGTTCTGAAAACTGAACACTAGATGGCAGTCATGCATTACAGGATATGACAATCTGAGCTAACACCATAACCAGCCCAGCTTGTCCCCGCCTCCCTAACCTGTTCTTCCTCTCACCTATCCCCTCCTCCCACCTCAAGCTGCACCTCCATTTCCTACCTACTAACCTCATCCCGTCTCCTTGACCTGTCCATCTTCCCTGGACTGACCTATCCCCTCGCTACCTCTGCACCTATACTCTCCTCTCCACCTTCGGTCCGCCTACCTCTCTCTCCCTATTTATTCCAGTTCCCTCTCCCCATCCCCCTTTTCTGATGAAGGGTCTAGGCCTGAAATGTCAGCTTTTGTGCTCCTGAGACGCTGCTTGACCTGCTGTGTTCATCCAGCTCCACACTTTGTTATCTTGGATTCTCCAGCATCTGCAGTTCCCATTATCTCTGAGCAGTAAAATTGGCAATTTGTTCTATATTCTGCCCCAATTAAATAGAAATGAGAATAGGGAAGAGCTCACAGCAACTTGTTGAGTCACCAACAATTTTGCCCATGTAAATGTTAATGCCCTTCTCCCCAGCACTTCAACCCCACATGTTTTTTTGTATGATTGGAACAGAAAAGGATCCTCATTGTGTCAGAGAGGATCATGGAAGGCCCAGGCCACCACCTCTATGATTCAACCTCAGACTGTGATTGGGGGAAGGATGAAGCCAATATCAAGAGTTTGGAATTCATGTGAAGACTAAGACAATAGTTTTGGTCTTCCCAATATTTAGCTGATCCCATATTCGCTGCCAGACAAGCAGGATAAGAAATCAAAATTAGGAGTGGTCAACTGGGATGGCTGGAGATCCTTCAATTTGTCCATCTAGGTCAAAACGGAGTCAACTGTTTTTATGAAGCAGCATTTAGATTAATTCACTTGGAGGATGGATGGTTATTCTGCGGATCATCAAAGTGATTATTACCAGAGTTAGTTAAATGAAATGTGGAATTTCTTACACAGTAGATACAAGTTACTGGCAGTAACAAGGATTTGTCACAGTTTCAATAAAACATCGTACCAGGAAGTAGACATGTTAAAAATATACCACAAATAAAAACCCTGATCATAAAAAGATAAAATTTTAAATTTTGCATCAAATAGTACATTCAGTAAACATAAACCAGCCTACCTCTTGGAAATAGCTGCAGTCATATCTGAACAATGTCACTACCAATATTCAACGGGAATTAAGTGCCATCTAGTGCTGGGGTTGGCGGGGGCGGGGGGAATCTGGTAGGATTTATGTTCCATTTGCAGCAATGGTTTTAAAGCATTTTCAGAAAACAACAAGCAATCACTGGACAATAAAATGGCAGAGTCGGAGACTGGACAGTTCCTCAAGTTGTCAAGAAAAGCTTGTTTTTCATTATTAGTTGCCATGACAGCATCTACAAAATGTCTCTTATGTCATCAGCTTTAGTTTTTCTTTTAAGTTCAAATTTTATTTGCTGGTCTATTTAATAAAGGGGACAATACCATACCATGACTAAGGATGGCATCGAAAACTCTTCAATGTCAGCTATTTAAGTTAGTTTCACAGGGAACACTACAGAAACCAGAAAAGCATAATCATAAATTCAGCAAGTGTCTCCACAGTGTTAAAAGTTAACAATAATATCATATGAAATCTGAGAGAAAATACAACAATAGTCCGCAGGAAAAGTGCAGCTCATAGAATCAGCATAAACTCAGCCAAGGCGATCAGGCAGAGTGATAACAAAATACAGGGCCAGAGACTGGGGACAGATAGGTGAAAGTACAGTGCAGAGAAAGGAAAAGCAGAGGATCAACAGTTCCAGCAGCAGTTGTGCACAGAAAGCAGAAAAAGTTGACATTTGGAGTCCAGTGACAAGTGGAGGAGAGTTACTGGACTCCAAATGTTAATTTTGCTTTTTCTCCACAGGTGCTGCCTCCAGTTTTCCTTTTCTCTCCTTTTCTCCAACAATTCCCAGTGTTGCTGGTTGTTGTCTCTGACAGTGTGCCTGCTGCCAAACTACTGTATCGACTGGTCACCCCTGATGGTACACACCAGCACACAGAAGGTGTGGTCATTTTCACAGGAAAAGAACCACATGAACAATTGAGTAAACACAGACAAAACCCCTGTTTAAAACAAGGAAAGAACAAGCCCGACCGAGAAGAGCAGGGATACAAGGGCAAAGTGAAGGTAAGTAGGGGCAAGAGAGGGCAAGCTGTACCCACAGTATACAGGAGGGAAATGGAGAGACAATGTTTTGGAGGAAAGCATGGTGAAAGCAGCGCATATTAGACTTCTGGAGAATAAGGGAGACCAAACCAACAATCTGTGGTGATTGATAATATGAGAAGTCCACAATTGATTTGGAGAAGTACACAGAATGATCAATGGTCGAGGAAACTATCCAATATTATAAACTGAAAGATGCTGAACCAGTTTCCAGTCTGCTGAAGCAAGACTGTGACTCATTTCATCGTCACACAGGCCACTATTAGTGCTTTACAAAATTCTAACCTAATCCTAGCTGTCGTTAAAATAATCTGACAACAGTGTGAAATGTTATGCCATTGCACAGATTAACAAAATGATCTCTTTTCACTGATATTAAGTTAATAACCAACTCAAACAATACATCAGAAGGGGTTTATCTTTGTTCAGTGAACAATATTCTCTATGATTGATAAGTCAGAATACATCTATACACACATTAAATATTAATTTTCATGAATTATGCATGCTTGGGAGCAGTGTTGTTTGCTTCTCTTTTATGGATGAATGATGCAGTCGACTAAATATGCTTTTCATTTGCAGAGTAGCTTTTTGGTGTCAAGTCAACCATCATACGAGCTGCTTAAAGGCACATTAAAATTTACTGATGCACACAGACCACCACCATAAAGCTCCTGCAATTGTTACATTTTCAGTCTAAACTGGAAATGTTTGGTGTACTCCAGAAATTGCTTCCACATGAGGAAACTGACTGTCCCACAACAGCTTGTGTGATTTGTAAATGTTCGGATGACTATGGGATAACATTCCCATAAACCATTTCTCACATCTCACTGCATGCCTAGCATTTTTCCCATATCACTGATGTCATGAGCTTTCTATTTTAAAGCAATTTCTCTTCAGGGGCTGGAACTTAATCACATACTTGATGTTCCATTTGTTTGTTTGGCAATCAGCCACCACTCTGGGAAAAAAAACCTGCATTTACTTCATATAGAATAGGCCTAATTATCTGAGAAAGAAATATGTCTGTATTAGACAGTGAAATCACAATGCCTCCAATGAACAAAAGCAGTGAAACAATCAGACATTAAGCTAAGGCAGGGTGGGAAGAAAGCAGTCTGGTCTTTATTTTTGTTCTTTGCTGGTTGCTGTGGTTAAATGTGTTTATTCTTTGCACTTTACTGAGGAAGAAGTGTTTTGATTTTAAAAAATTTGTTTTTGCACCAGCTTACAAAAGGAAGTGAACAGTACACTCAGAAGATTGCCTAAAGGCTTTTTGTTTTTAGCTCACTCCTATCCTTAATTGCCCTTCAGTAGGTGATGGTGAATGGCCTTCTTGAACCACTGCAATCCAGTTGCTGTAAGTATGCTTTTAGGGAGGGAGTCCTAGGATTTTGACCCAATGACAGTGAAGTAATAGCAATTTAACACAAAGTCAGGATGGTGAGTGGCTTGGGGGAGAGCTTGTAGGTGGTATGTTCTCATGTATCTACTACACTGGTTCTTCTAGATGGTAATCGTCTTCAATTTAGAAGGTTCTAAGAAGCCTTTGTGAACATCTGCAATGTATCTGATAGATGTCACAATCTACTCCTGAGTGTCAGTACTGGAGAAAGTGAATGCTGGTAGGTGTGGCACCAGCCAAATTGGCCATTTTGTCCTGGATAGTCTTCAGCTTCTCAGGTGTTGTTAAGTGGGGGGAAAGATTTGTCACACTGCTGACTTGTGCCTTGCAGATGGTGGATAGGCTTTGGGAAGTTAGGGTGCAGGTTACTTATTGAAGGATTCCTAGCCTCTGATTTGCTGTTGCCACTGTATTTTTTTGGCTTGTCCAGTTCAGTTTCTGGTTAATGGCTCCCTCAGGATATTGACAGTGGGGGATTCAGCTATGATAAAGCCATTGAATACCAACAGACACTAGTTACATTCCCTTTTATTGGAGCTGGTCATTGTCTGATACCTTTTGACAAGAATATTATTTGCCACTTGTCAGCCAAAAATGGCTAACATGCAGGTCTTGTGGCATTTGGACAAGGACTATTTCAATGTCTGAGAATTCTCAAATAATGCTGAGCATTGTGCATTCAAAGAACATCCTTATTTCTGACCTTATGATGGTGTAGGGGCACTGTTGAAGCTGTTGAAGCTGCTGGGCCTAGGACACTACTGTGAGGAACACATGCAGTGAAGTCCTGAAACTGAGATAATTACCTTCTGACATTGACAACCATCTTCCTTTGTGACAAGTATGACCCTAGCCAATGTAGAGATCTGGGGAGTCAGGGTGTGAATTACTCTCTCTGATTCCCATTGACTTCAGTTCTGCTAGGGTTTTCTGATGCCACATCCAATCAAATTCAGACTTGACTCCAAGAACCTTTCCTCTTTTCTTCTTGTTTTGACCCAGACTGTGATCAAGTCAAGAGTTGAGTAGCCATGTCAGGACACAAACAGAGAATCAGGGAGCAAGTTATGGCTGAACAATTGTTGGAAAGCACTGTTGATGACCACTTCACCCAAGGCTTATTCCCAAATAGGCTTGTGCCACATTTCTCAAAACTGGCAAGCTGTGGCACCAATGCATTCAGAATTGGCTGACCCTTAGAAGCCAAATGGTGGTAGCGGACAGAAAATATCCAACATGGTGCTCAGTTACAAATGGTGTACCACAAGGAGCTGTTTTCAGTCCTCTTCTTTTTATGATTTTTGTAAATAATTTGGACGAAGGAGTGGAAGGATGGATTAGTAAGTTCGCGGACGATAGGAAGGTGGGTGACGTTGTGGACAGTGCGGAGGGCTGTTCTAGTTTACAAAGGGACATTGATAGAAAGCAGAACTGGATTGAGAAGTGGCAGATGGAGGTTAACCCTGAAAAGTGTGAGGTGATTCATTTTGGAAGGAAAATCTTGAAAACAGAATACAGGGTTAATGGAAAGATTCTTGGCAGTGTGGAGGAGCAGAGGGATCTTGGGGTTCATGTCCACAGTTCCCTGAAAGCAGCCACCCAGGTGGATCGAGTTGTTAAGAAGGCGTGTGGTATGTTAGCTTTCATTAATAGAGGGATTGAGTTCAAGAGCCGTGAAGTTATGCTCCAGCTATACACAAGCCTGGTTCGGCCACATCTGGAGTATTGTGTCCAGTTCTGGTTGCCTCATTACAGGAAACATGTGGAAGCGTCGGAAAAGGTGCAGAGGAGACTTACCAGGATGTGGCCTGGAATGGAGGGAAGGTCTTACGAGGAAAGGTTGAGAGTGCTAGGGCTTTTGTCTTCAGAATGACAAAGGATGAGAGGTGACTTGATAGAGGTGTACAAAATGATCAGAGGTATAGATAGAGTGGACAACCAGAGACTTTTTCCTAAGATGGAGGTAGCTTTTACAAGGGGGCATAGTTTTAAAGTGAGTGGAGGTAGATATAGGGAAGACATCAGAGGTAGGTTCTTTACTCAGAGTGGTCAGGGCGTGGAATGCATTGCCGGAGAGGGTAGTGAAGTTGGCCATATTAGGGGCATTTAAGCAGCTATTAGATTGGTAATATGGATGATAGTGTAAAATGGGGTGTAAGTTAGATAGACCTTAGGATTAGGGTAAAGGTTGGGCACAACATCGTGGGCCGAACGGCCTGTAGTGCACTGTGCTGTACTGTTCCATGTTCAATGGAACACCAATGAGACTGCAAAGAGCAAGATGGTGGCAGATAAGGATGCTCCTGTCAGAACTCCTCTGCTCTGCCTGTTCTTTATCCTCCGTTTTTCTCCCCCTTTCTTCCCTCTTTTTTTCTTTTCTCCCCTTAGCACCAGAGCCGACAGCAAGTCCACAGCAGTGAGACTTGGCTTCCTGGAACTCCAAGAGTAGCGAGATCAGGAGCAGCGCAGGGATGAGCTCTGCAGCAGCCCTGGGGAAACAGCCCCGGAGCAGCAAGCAGTAGCTGGCAGGAGAAGGCAGCCTGAGGTGAGTAGAAGGTAAACCGATGCAGCCGAGGGGATGTGCTGGAGCAGGTAGGCCAGGGCGAGTCTGGCGTGTTCCCAAAGTGACAGAGAGGCCAGCTGCTGGAGAAGTGGAGGGGCCAAGAGACACTGTCTGTTCGTGACTGGGAGGTGCAGTTATTTACTGCAAACCAAGCGTAGGTGTTCTGCAAAGCGGTCCCCAAGCCTCCACTTGGTTTCCCCAATGTACCGGAAGCCAGAAAAGAATTCCCCTTGTCCTCACATACCATCCCACCAACTTCTGGATACAACGCATCATCCTCCGACATTTCCGCCATTTACAATCTGACCCCACCACCAAAGACATTTTTCCATCCCCACCATTGTCTGCCTTCCGGAGAGGCCACTCTCTCTGTGACTCCCTTGTTCGCTCCACACTGCCCTCCAACCCCAACCACACCTGGCACCTTCCCCTGCAACCGCAGGAAGTGCTACACTTTCCCCCAGACCTCCTCCCTCACCCCTATCCCAGGCCCCAAGATGACTTTCCACATCAAGCAGATGTTCACCTACACATCTGCCAATGTGGTAAACTGCATCCGCTGTACCAGTTGTGGCTTCCTCCACTTGGGGGCCGCTTTGCAGAACACCTACGCTTGGTTCACACTAAACAACTGCACCTCCCAGTCACGAACCATGTCAACTCCCCCTCCCATTCCTTAGATGACACGTCCATCCTGGGCCTCCTGCAGTGCCATAATGATGCCACCCGTAGGTTACAGGAACAGCAACTCATATTCCGCTTGGGAACCCTGCAGCCCAATGGTATCAATGTGGATTTCACAAGCTTCAAAATCTCCCCTCCCCCGACTGCATCCCAAAACCAGCCCAGCTCGTCCCAGCCTCCCTAACCTGTTCTTCCTCTCACCTATCTGCTCCTCCCACCTCAAGCTGCACCTCCATTTCCTACCTACTAACCTCATCCCGCCCCCTTGACCTGTCCGTCCTCCCCGGACTGACGTATCCCCTCCCTACCTCCCCACCTATACTCTCCTCCCCACCAATTTTCTCCTCTATCAATCCTCTGTCCGCCTCCCCCTCTCTCCCTATTTCAGAACCCTCTCCCCATTCCCCCTTATCTGATGAAGTGTCCAAGGCCCGAAACGTCAGCTTTTGTGCTCCTGAGATGCTGCTTGGCCTGCTGTGTTCATCCAGCTCCACACTTTGTTCCCAGCAGTCACACAATACCAGGTTATAGTCCAAGAGGTTTATTTGAAAACACACAAGCTTTCGGAGTGCAGCCCCTTCGCCAGGTGCAGAGAGAGAGAGAGAGGAGAGCACGCAGACACAGAGTTTACAGGCAGAGAGATCAAGAGCTGAGAGATAAAAAGATGATACAACAGGTGTGAATGCAGTGCCAGATAATAAGTCTCAGCAAGTGACCAAGAGTGTTAGACACTGAGTAATGTCTTTATAAAGTCAATGTCAGTGCTGTGCCATTGTAACAATTAGGCAGAGCAATAGGAATAAACAAAAGTTGGCATCTCAGGTTAGGCACTGAATTGTAGGTGAGAAGTCTTGTTCAGAATCTGTCTCATTGTTTTAACCTGGAATCAGGTTGGTTTTATTCCAAAAGCAGGAATTTATATGATGCCACAATGACTGTGACTACAATTTGTGTTTTTTTTTGAACAAAATAGAGTTTATCTGCAAATAAACAAACATCTTGGACAAAATGATTCACCCCATAGATTTATATGTGTATGTGCGTGCATGTGTTTGAGACAGTATATGTGAGAGAGTGGGTCTATATGTGTTTGAGAGCGCAGGACCATGTGCGCATGGGAGACTGTGTAATAAATAATTCTAAACTGTATCAGCTGATTAAGGTAGAAAGATCACAACAAATTTATCAAGGTGATGCTGTCAAAATAGGACAGTAAGTGAGGTATTACAAATATAGAACAGTATAGTGGGGTCACCTGTAGTGCAAAATGAACCCAAGGTCATGATTGATACCGTCTTCATTGGTGTGGAACTTAACAATCAGTCTCTGCTCACACAACTGTGCACAGTAGCTATCTCAAGGTTCACCTTGCAGGGCTCGTTCAGATACATATCAAGCTACGTGAAGAAACTACCTTTTTAAATCAATCTCTGCAGTCCCTTCAGTCTACAGTTGAGTCAAAAAACTGACTGACTAACTTATTCAAGAGCCTATTTCACGCAAGCACTCAAGACACAGAGGTCATTTTCCAGGGGGTGATGGAAACTAAACACAGGAAGTTCCCAATAAAAAAAGGTATCTGGGTGGGATTTGTAGGATAATGAACACAGTTTCTTCTCTTGCATAAGTGTGAATAGTAAACTCCATGTTTGACAAATATTGCTAATAAACAAGTATAGAAGCAAATCTTTTCAGGTGTTGAGTTCGCAATGTATTCTTTAATAAACAAAGGTGTATGCAGTAAATGTTTAAGACCGAGAAATGGACTACGGTATGTGCATAGGATAGGGCTTCTGTAATAGACACAATGCTTCTAGCTCCAGTCTTTGTAGTGTGAAAATGGAAATGCGAGGGAGCAGAACTGAAAAGAGAGTTAGTTATTCAATTCTCATCGGTCCAATGTTTGTTCTCATTATCATAATGTTTCACTCAACTGGTAGCTTAAAAAGAAACCCAACAACCTTTCAAAATAATCAGGTCATTAATTGTAATGTGTAAAATGCACCTACACAAATGGCATCCAATCAAATTTCATTATCTCACACTGTGTGCTTGGACAGATCTATCTAGGTAAACACTGAAGTCCCTATATACCACAAAGAAGCGCGCTGAAAAATACACAGATAGTACAAACTACAGAGGGTCTAGGCCCAAAACGTCAGCCTTCCTGTTCCTCTGATGCTGCTTGCCTGCTATGTTCATCCAGCTCTACACCTCGTTATCGCTATTGCTGAAAAACGCAGAGTGCTTTCCACTTTAATTCACATCATAACAGGGCAGGAGGTAATGGGCAAGCCTTAATTAATCATGCTAAGTGCAATGGATGGTAGATTTCATGATTTGACTGCGTATAACTATTTTGACCTGTAGCGATTATTAGAAGATAACAAAAGTCTATGGAAGATTTTGTTTTGTTCCAATGCTCTCCCAATCCAAAGAAAAAAGACCTGCCTTAATGGTATTTGACATGTTGTTGAAATTTCAATTTAATCGCCTGCTGGGGGGTGGGGTGGAATCTCATGAACTCAGTTCTTCCTTTATGGACATATCCAAGTCTTGGGACATTCTCTTAAATATGAATCTCACAGAAAGGAAACAAGGTTCGGATGTGCTGGGTGTGTTCAACTTCACGCTCAAGAGCTCATTAAATCTGAATCCTCAGCAACAAATGAGATTTCCTGAAACGTTGTAGTTCTAGGTCAACTCTCGGACCAGCTGCTTCATATTTGAAAGACTACTGTTGGTAGTATTTGAGCTGTTCCTAAAGAGTTAATTTTCAAATGTTTACAGCTGCAGGCAGCCCCAAACACATTAATTTTTTGTGATAATGGCACAAATGACAGATACATGTAAATCTCATTCCCACTGCTGAACCTTATGCAAGTACGCTTTGACTACCACATTGCCCTTTAATAGTGAACTGGTGATTAATGGCTGGGGTAGGATTTGCACCTCTCAGGAACAGAAAGTCTCACTTCGGAGAACTGCAAGCCAATTAGATAGTCAGCAGTTCTATGTTCCCATGAGAATCAGGGATGGGTGGTGAACACTGCTCCTCCACCAATGCTGAAAAATTTTACACATGGACCGGGATGGGTGGATGATGTGAAAGCCGCATGTTGGATTTTACTCAAGGCCCCACCTTTAAGCTCTATTTGCAGGAGTTTAAAAACTTTTCCCATGCACTTTACATTAAAAAAATTAATTGTAATATCAAGGAGAATGTGAGAAACAGTATATTTTACAGACGATAATATTATCAATGAATATGTGCTGAACAGTGCTCCCTCTATACATTCTCAAAAAGATTTTTTTTCCTCTCCCTTTTCTGAGGGAAAAACGGATACAGCTTAGTGGGTACTGGTAATCCCTTGCCAGCTCAACTAACTGACAATTTGTCATATGTAACATTAGATACAGAGTATCCGTCTGATACTAAACCACAGAGAATATTGTACCCAGTGTCTGATTTCCAGAGGTCAGGGCAATGATAAGAGGCTACTTTTAAATTATGTATCCATGCTATAGTTATTTTCAAGAGCATCTCTGTTAGCTCTTACTAAGACTCCAGCTAAGATGAACTGAATTCTGTTTCCTAACATGTTTGAAACTGGTTTTAAAAAAACACTCCATCCTGAATGGTCTTCATCACTGGCTCTCATTCATCTACAGATAACAGCACCCACATTGTAGATCCTGACCTAAAGCCTTCTATCGCCTCGAATTATTTAGTCTTTTTGCCGTGCATTTATCAATGGAAAATTCACAGTGCAAATTTATATAATTCCAGAATGGAAAGAATTGAATTAAGGTATTTTAAGTTATTTTATATTACTGTATTCGTCATCCAGATGCCCAGAATAATGATTCGGCAAAATGAGCATAAATTCCACAGCAGTAGTTGAGAAATAAATTTAGATCATAAATCCAGAATAAAAAGCTTGCATCAGTAACAGTGACCATGTAACTTCTGCTTTGTCAAAACAATCTGACTCGCTGCATTTTTTGACTCATGTACCTGGAACCAGTATGAAAGTTGAACTTGTTCAGTTCAGAGAGTGAAAGCTATTAGCCTTAATAGGTTTTCAGGACAAATTGTGTATGCTACATCCAAGTTGGATGTCCCATTGCTAAATTAAACTTTGTTGAACTTATGTGTACTCACTGCTGTTACTGACAAGCTCTTTGGGACTCAAAGACTTTGGCTGGGCACAGTGCTCACACAGACAATCCCTTCCATTAAAAGTCACACGGTCCCCTGCTGGGAAAGGGCGCCTGAAAAACAGCAAGATAAACCATTTTTATCAAACACTGAATAACAGAAAACAGCTAAATGAAAAAAAAAGCTATTTTCTAAAGTGGAGTCAAAATATGCTACTCAAACTGTTTAAAAAAAGTATAATTACAATCTGAATTTATGTAGCACCATTCATATTCTCAGGACATCCCAAACTGTGTTACAGCCAATGAGTTGCAGACAGTCAAAATGTTGGAAACGCTTCTAATGATTTGTGCACAGCAAGTTCCCTTCCAACTCCCAGCAATGTGATATGGACGAAGCACTGAAGATGTCAGTTGAGAGTTTAACAGTTGGCCAAGACACTAGGGACGACACCCTTCTCTTTCCAAAGAGCAGTTGAACTAGATGACACCTTTGAAATCCAATCCAAAGTGCCAACAATGCAACATCCCTATAACTTTGCTCTGGACTATCAGTCTAGGCTTTGTGGTGACTTTTCTTAATAGATCTTAAACCCACAACTCTTTTACCCAAAGGAACAAATGTTTCCTACTGAGCCATAACTAACATGATAACAAGAATAATGTATCACTACTGACAATGACAAGGGCAATTCCTATCTTGCCTTTCCCACATTTCAGCACAGAAAGAGAACCTGCTGTTAATCTGGAATCAACCGAGGACTTGTTTTCCAAATATGAGAGAAATATGCTATGGTGAGAATACAGGCCAAGCAGAATCTCACTTGTCACCCTTGTAGGTCCACAAGTCTATCAATCTGAAACTGAACAATGAGGCCACACAACTAATAAAATTATTTGACTCTTTTACAAGGATAATAGTCAGTGATTAAATGCGCAGTGTAGTTATGTAGATTTGATTTTTGTTCTTTCCCATTGCACAGAGGTAAATTTCAATTAGGGTGGTACGGGTGTGGGTGGGTTGGGATTGAGCAGTCTGGCAAGTAAGCCTGCTCAGAACTTGGGTGAGAATGGGGAAAGGCACTTCCATCAATCATCAGACCACTTTCTCGATTGCTACCCACCAAAAAACTTCCCATTCCCCATTAGCCTTTCCAACATAATGCTTACCATTTGTCACCCCTCCAGTTCCTGCTAAAATATCCCCTGATGCATCTTGATCTTGGCTCTCTGGATTTAGAATCTGTTGACAGCTGTAGGCCCAGAAATGTCCCGATTCCCAGTGGTACTGCTGGGGCTACAGAATTTCCAGGCAATCAGACTGGCCAACAGCACCCTACTGAAGGGTGCCTTCCTGAGTGAGGAGTGGAAATCTTGCCTTCAGCCAATTAATGGGCACGGAGCATTTAACGGCCATGGTGCCACCAACATGGATGCTCCCTCTTGACATGTCTGGTGATGGGGCAGGAAACCCCACTAACCAGAAAATCTTGCTCATGTAGTTAGCTACAGCAAATTCCATTGCGATTGGGAAAGAAAATCAATGAATCTTGATGTATATTTGGTATCTGACAACATCACTGTATGGAGCCTTAAATACAAACTGTATGTAAATCAATAATTTTCAACCTGATATTGCGCACAAACCAATTCCATAGTTTCAGGTTGGCAAATTACGTTAAACAGAACACACTTTATTAGTACAAATTGCATTAATGGGACATTCAAATCAAAGTGTGCACCGCTGATATACCAGATCCAGAGCAGTTATAGACTGTATACACACACCTCAGTAGAAGGGCACAAGTTCAGACATACTCCCTTTGCCACAAGTATTCAAGAGGCAAACTTTATAGTCTTTGTTGACTGGATAAATCCAAACAAATAATCTTCTACAAGGGCTCCTGAAAAGGAGCAGCTGGTCAGCGAGGCAGGGGGTGTAGGTGGAGGAGGGTGAAATGTAAGGCAGTAGATACTCCTCTTCAAGGATGATAGGAATGGTCTCTGGTACTCTGTCAAGGTGGTGGTTTGGGAGGGTCTTGCAGTTTGGGGTGAAAAGGCCTACATTTTCTTGAATGACAGAGCAAGTGTGATGGGTTGAATGGCCTAGTCTTGGTCCAATTCCTTGTTACCTTATGATCTATTGGTAGTCAATAAGGAAAAACCATGCCCTCTGATTGGGCAGAATGATAAAAGATTAACAATTTATTATTGTTACCAAGAATAAGGAGAATGGTTGGGCAAAATTTCTCACACAGCGCTCTGTAAGGAATATTTGGATAAATATTTGAAGGAGAGGAAAACAGGACAAGAAGAAGAAACCAGGACAGTGCAATTAGTTTCAGATTACTATTAAGTCAGAGCAGACATGTTAGTTGTTTCAATATTATAAACATCTATTGCAACATTGTTACAATATAAATAATTTTTCTGACTGGAAAGTTTTTAGGACGTTTGCAGTTTTAAAATGTAGTCTTACTTGCATATGGAGCAAACAAAGCATTTGGGATGATAGGTCTTTCCCAATGCTGTGACGACTTCTCCCTCCACAAACTCTCTGCAGCCCTGGCAGCGAGTTCCATACAGCCGCTGGTAGTCCAAGGTGCAAAGATAATCACTATTCTTCATGAAAAATCCACCTTTGGCCAAGTCACAGCCACAAACTGGAAAGCAAATGCAAATAAAATGGATGTTAAATGAAAGCTCTTTAAATCAAAAGAGAGAAATTCATTCAGCGACTCCAGAACTTTATCAGTCAGTCATAGCCCAGCACCTACACTTGGCTCCAGCACAGAAGAAAATGGAGGTTCTTTTCACTGATAACTGAGAAACATCTGTTCATCACAGAACAACCCAAAATTTAATCAGTGCTCATTCGTTCCCAATTCTGAAACTCTCAAGGTTACAATATACCCTGCAGCCCTTCCACATAACCATGTGGACCAGAATCTCAGACAGTCAGTCATCAAAAGTAATGGTCATAACATCATTTTTTAAACACATTGTTTCTTCATTTGGCAAACCTTAGTTGAAGCAAATTGTGAACAAGGACATTATATCCAATTGTTACTTTTCTTCCCGGAGACTTACATTTTGTCTTCTCAAACTCCCGTTTAAAATACCCTTTATGGAGGGCTTTACTAAACTCTCTCTCCATGGTCACAATGAATATCCAAAATATATATCAACTAATTGGTCTATAATCCAAATTAGGTTTGCTTGTAATATTTAGCTTACCTGACATGGGCTTCTCTTTCATTGGAGGTCAACAGGGACACTCCATCCAGAGACCTTTCAGTTTAAATATACAGGACTGTTCTGGAGAAGAATATTCTGTTCTCACTGGACAACGATTGTAGGAGGGAAGGTCATTTTTTTGGGCAGGCTGCTGACCTATCTGAATCTCACTCTCTTCCTAACTTCATGCTCACCATGATTATACCTCCCACTCCAGTCCCCTAATCCCTACAGAACCTTACAGCAGGAACTGGAGAAAGAATCAAATGCACAACTTGAGGCCTCAGAGGCAGACTCAGCTGCAGTTCCTCGTGACTTTCAGCTGTCATTGGAGAACAGCAGCCACAAGGCCTCAAAGTTCAAAGATCTGCTGGATCAGGAAACAAAAACAAAAATCATAATTTTAGGACAGATGACTGACACTGTAAGCAGTTCATCAATTTCACCAAGACAGATCTTGCCATCTTCCTTTCCTTGCTCAACATAATCTTCAACTATTCAAAGCACCAACTTGACATTCACAATACATCCTGGTTAAAAATTTGGGAGGAGCTTTAGTTTGGCAACTCACAACATGGCCCGAGTTCCTCTAAGAGCTACTACTTCCACACTCAACTCCGAAACCTCTGCCTCAACATTAACAGTTTCTAACTCCAAAACCCCCAACGCTGTCTGCTTCATTTGGCAAACACTCTAAAAATACTAACCTCCTCCTCACATTCCTACAGGGCAAAATGGTTTATAATATGTGCCAAAGGCAAGCTACTGATACCAACCTCCTCTTGCAATGAAAGATGCCAAGTTTGATGGCATGTTGCCTGTACCAGGTTAATGACAAAATGCCCACATTGTGAGTTTGGTGAAGTCCCACACACAAACAACTTTCCACCACCCTCTCTGACTTCTTAATGCCAAACCGTAAGTTTGTCTCGTGAGGATCTTCAGTCTTGTTTAACTCCCTGCTACTTCTCATTTGGACACCCATTAGGTCACTCTTTACAATAGCCACCTTCCAACAATTGGAGTTATAATTTCCTCCATGCCCTACTTTTCCACTCTAATAAGCAGCCTGCCTTATATTTGAGTTTGCAGTCTTGAAAAAAAAAATCAAACAGAACTTGAAGCAGATTTTCCACTTTACAGGTACTTCCAGGATTTCCTGCTTCTTTCCCTTCTTCTACAAAGGGGTGAACAGCAAGATGCAATGTTACCAAAACAGTTGAAACGACCAGGATCTTCTGCACGTCACAAAACAAATAGTCTTCTAAAAATCACTCAACGTTAATCTCTATTTAAGATCAACTTCTCAAGCTGACTCTTCAATTTACTGTGTTACAGGCCCAAAAATACTGAGGGCAATTTAGGTTTCTGACACTTGCATAGAATATTTAAAGCAAGTATGGTGACAATGTGAGGTAATCATTTCAAATCTCTCCAATACAGGACGCATTTGCTCTTCAGCCTTGTCTATCTACAAATAAATCACAATCTGATATGTGTAGCATATGAACTAGTGTATTGTGCAGTCTCTTTTCTAATGTTAAATGGTCTAAAGAGGAAATGTTGTGGTTACGCACACTCAATCCCATCCCACAAAACATAATGCTGTTGAAGAATGACCACTGAAAAACTCTCCACCAACTGGGGACAAAATCTTCATTGGGAAATCTATTGAAAGAGTATCCCATCGTCCAGTTGTGTGACAGGAATTATGCTGTAAAATGTGACTGTTAATGACGATGATCCTCCAAGCTTCTCTTCCACCAAACCCTAATCAGCTGTGCATGTTAAGACTGAAAAATAATACCACACAGAACTCACTCTCGAAATCAAAACAGTTGCGACAAAATGTCAAAAGCTTCATTACATTTGTGCAAATTGAAATGCAAATGTTACATTTCTCCTGTTGATAATTTGGAAAGATCATCTAGTCACAATGCAAATGATTATTCTGAGGATACATATGCCACGTGTACAGGGCTACAAAACCATTCAATAAATAGATGCAAATACTGAATTCAAAATATTACAATGAATTGATTTTAAGAATGGCACGCCGATTTGTTTCGGGCAGCTTGGAATCTCTTCATAATCCTGTTTTGCATTTGAAGGAACGGTAACACCAATTTCCTAAAAAAAAGACTTCCCCCATCTTCCCACTTGTAGCCATCCAGCTTTGAAATCAGTTAGAGTTCAAACTAAAAAGGAAGTGAGCCTCATTACATCAATGCAGCCATGTTACTGGAATGCAAGTAGCAAGCTGACTCTGAACAGAAAATCAGTCAAACCAGTGCTTGTTACAGCATCCCCGAATCCCTGCTCAGTAAAAATTGGGAAGCCTACACAGTTGCTGCAATAACTTTGACACTAACCAGTTAGGAGTGTTGCCCGAATTCCCATTGACTCCAGTTTTGCTCAGGCTCCTTTACTCCACACTTGGTCAAATGCTGCCTTGATATTAAGGACAGTCACACTCACCTCTACTCTGAATTCAGCTCTTTTGTCCATATTTTAACCGAGGCTGCAATGGATTCAGAACCTGTTAGAATCCAGTTCTGAGGAAGGGTCACCAGACCTGAAACGTTAACTCTGCTTTCTCCTCCACAGATGTTGCCAAACCTGCAAAGCTTTTCCAGCAACTTTGTGTTTGTTCCAGTTAGAATCCAAACTCAGCATCACTGAACAGGTTATTGCTAACTGCTGCTTAAAATAAGTATTGTTGACACTTGCCATAACTTTAAAAATGATGGGTTACTACAAGATCATACATTCACATCTCAATTCTGCATGATCACAAAATGCTAACCCAGCTTTTCCAAATCTCAGGCTCACTCTAAACATTGTTCCTTAATAATACAGTATCCTTGGCCTTACAAGCCACGAACACACTGCGAGCTACACCTTGGGTTATCAGCTGGAACATTATATAGTCTTACAAGTGAATGCTCAAGTTGTCCAAAGTATGAGACTGAGATAACAGAGTCTTGGTTTTACAGGTGGGACTGTCACCCCTATATGAGCAATACAATCTGCCTCTGGGATAGCCAGGGTTTCAGCAAGGTCAGGTTAGAAGGGCCTGATGAGCCTGGGAATGCCATTAATGTGAACCCTGGCTTTTGACCAACACTAACCTGCACATTGAAAGCTGCTGGGTTGTACCTTTGGTCCAGACCTCGGCCCACTGCCTGTCCAATCCCAGTAGCGATGTAATGAAGCCCCTAAATAACTACTAGTTGACAATTTAAGGGCATTAAATGGCCAATGGGTGATGAGGCCGCCAAATACCTCCCAGGATGCTGGTAAAACTGAGGTGGGGCAGGTGATAATGGGGCGTTCATGAACATGGCACCCATGAGATTTCAGGGGTCCCTCTGCCTGCGAACCTATCCTCACATGGTGGTATTGTGGAGCACAAAATCCAGCTCTAAACTTTTGTTACAGATACAATTACAGTCATTGAAAAAAGGAAAGCCACCTTGTTACTTTGACCTGCAGTGTAAAAAGTACAAGCAATTTGTGTTCTTTGATCGACCACAACTGCCATCAGCAGATGTTACATGCGGCTATATAGTTTCCTGGATTGCCCCAGGAAATGTTTGCACAGCATTTTTAAAGGGAAATGACAGGGTAGGAGCTAATGGAATGAAGCTGCTCCATAGAAAGGTTATTTGACAGCAGAACTCTGAGACCTGAGCTTCAAAATTCATAACCATAATATTAATTATTTCAAAAGTCTTTGTAACAAATTGGAAATGTAAAACATTCTTTCCATGGTGCAATAGAAAGTCTAACAAGTCCTGACGCAATCAATCAATCACTTTTAAGCCATCGTTTTCCAGAATTATCGCAGCTAACGATTAACACAGAGGTAGAACCAGATTATCAAGGTTTTTGTCATATCACCATTGCTAATATCGTGCTGGCCTTGGACAGATCAGTTTGCCTTTTTGATCAGAGGGTTAGCTACACGTCAATTTCTGCTGTTGAAAACCTGAAATAATAAAAGTTACACAAGGAAAATGAGGATAATAAAGTGTGGGGCTGGATGAACACAGCAGGCCAAGCAGCATCTTAGGAGCACAAAAGTCGACGTTTCGGGCCTAGACCCTTCATCAGAAAATGAGGGTCCCTTGAACATGGTTTGTCAATGTCTGGCTACGCTGACTGGACAGCGAGTAGCAAAGGGTGCTCAAATGGACAAGACATATTTTCCACACCAGGTCACAATGTTGGAACAGTCTGAATTTTCTTCCGAGTAAAATTTCTGACCCAGCAACCATGTAAAAAACCACAACTTAAATCTTGCAACACTTAGCCACTTATAGTTGCTGCTTCATGAAGAGTTTTTTCTGTGATTTGATACACGAAGCCTTTTGAACTAACAGAAGTTTAATTCCAAACATTTTGTCAACAAGTAACATTCTTCCCATGCTGTGTCAAATTTTTGAACTTAGACATGATGGGGATTAATATTATCGGAAATGGGCAAATTGTTATCTTCACTGGCGTTCATGGAAGGTTTCTCATTTCAAGGCCTGGAGAATTTTCTCACATGATCATCCCAAACTCAACTCAGTCATTACATAGCATGCCTCTATAATACTCGTCTTGTCTGATACCAGTTGGATTTTTCCTCACTCAATGTAGATGGAAACACTCACTTCTGCTGGAATAGCCTAAGATCTCTTGTGCCACTGCCATATTTCAAAAGATTGTTGTGTGCACAGTCTGCTGTCCTGCAGAGTGGAAGACATTCACCCAAGATATGACAGGTATGGGAATATTGGTGCACCACTTTGTGGGCAACCACTTTGTGGAAGATCCCAGTGCATGGAATGGTGCAAAGGAAGAAAATCCTTGTTTCCCTCCCAACGACAAGACAGGGAAAGGTGGGCAAGATGCCAGACCCTGCCAGGCTGGTCCAGAGTTACTACCCAAGTCCATTTAGTGACCACAGTCCGATGAAACACCCAGCTTGGCAGTGCTGAAAGAGGGTTGATGACCTTCTCCTTTCTGCCAGGCTATGAGCCACCATTTTCTATCTGCTGCCTCACACTGACCTCTGTGGCTGCACCCACCAAAGTTCACACTCTACCAGTCTCACTATTGCCAGAAACAATTTTCCCTCATTCTCACCAACTCCAAAATTGCAACTAATGCTGCAGAGCTTCCGTACACCGCCTGTTCACTCACCCAGCACGCCAGCATCTTTCCCATATTTGCATGAGCACTAACAGTTGTACTGCGAACTTTCATCACACTCAATCCCTTCCTTTGTCTCATTTCAGGAGAAAGGGGAGCTGAAAGAGCAACAACGGATAGTGAGGAGCCGGTTATTAGTTTCCCCCTCACTACGAGGGGAATCGTGGCCCTTGCTGGCCAGGCCCAAAGACCACTCATGGAGGTGCTGAAACGTTCTTGTTCCAGAACCAAGTAAGAGACATTGCTGATTGTTGTGCTCCTTTCCCATGAGCCCACTGTAGATGTGATATTAACACACCACAACCTCTACCCCTTGATCACAACAGTTTCTTTCTTTTGTCTTCTGCAGGTACCAGCAGAGTTTCTCCAAGTGGTTGATATCACAAGACATCCCCTCTTCCAGTTCTGAAGAAGACAGCATGAATATCTTCAAGAAAGCATGAGCAAGGCAGCCTCCTGCACCCTTAGGCAGGTCAGCTACTGATTCCTCAATGGGTTGATTTTCTAGATTAGAATCAGAAACACGTTGTGATGAGGACATCATTGCTACATCTCCACAAGTGGTCAAGGAGGAAATGCCACAGGTCGCTGCTACTCAGAGGACTACTGAACGTTAGGTGCCTGCTAACCTCAGGGAGAAGAGGAATCCCATGATGTTTACAACTCATTACACTATTGACAGGAACAGCAAGGGGCTTGAGGCAAGCTGACACAAAGGCTTTGGGAATCTGCTGTATCAGGGACAATGAGTACCTGGCTACCTCCATTAGCAGGTTGGCAGCTGCCACGGAGAACCAGGTCCAGCACTCTCAGTGTCTACTTGATTTATGCACAGATCTGCAAACTGGCACTCCTGCCATTGGTGCCCAATGGATAGGTAACAGGGGAACAAGGGACACTGACCTCACTTTGGGTGCGTGTTTCTCATAGAGGTCTAGGGACCATTTGCTTCCATCACATAAAGTATCCTTGGCATAGGTTCCACACAACAACACGTCCACCCCCTTGACTGACACTGCTGACAACAAAGGCAAGTTACCTGGCTTTAAGTCTGCTCTGAAGAGAAAGGCAAGGCTGAAGCACCATGAGCCATTAGAGTTTGGTGAAGGTGGGCAAAGTACAAAAAGGCAAGGCACGGTTGGGACACTCCAAGTAAGCACAAAACGAGTTGGAGCTAATGCAGTGAGTTAGCAGCCCTGAGAGAGGCACTGGTCCAATCAGTGAGCTGGATGCCTGGCTAGGTGCACACAGTGTTCCTTCCAGACGCATTCCAATCAGAGGTGTCAGTGCAATACGGTGTAGCGTGAAAGTGCAGAGCTACTGTAAATGGCTTTGAGGTGTGCCACATTGAACTGGTGAGGCTGTTACGTGAAGGATGCCAATATCCACAGATGCGGGTTGTATGTGGTCACTGCCCATGGTGTGTGCCCTGTGACAGTGGTGACTGTTGTCCAAAATTGAGATCCAGAGGAGCAAACAGTGAGCAGTAGTCACCCAAGCACATGCTCTGACTTTTGTTTTTGGAATATTCAGGGTCTATTTTAAATCCAGTGATTTGAAAAATGGGGGAGTGCATATTAATCAGGCAAAACTGAGTAGTAGTCAGGGTGATAATGAGTGCTAATCCACGCAACTAGACCTCTCGTCCTCTCTGCTTAGAACCGCACCTTGACATTTAACATCTGGTTGGAGAATGCAATGTTTTGGTCTCGACATTGAGAAGGACTTCACTAGGCACTTGACACAATTTTCCAAAATTGCTCCTCATCACCTACATCGTTCAGGGCCTGGGAACATTCTGCCCCATATTTTATCTTTAAGTTTAATAATAGCCTGCAATGGGTTTCTCAAAGAACCAGGTAAATGACTAAAAGAAGTTCTTGGAATTTAGATAATCCTTTTCTAACTCCGGTAATGAAACAACGTGCAAACTACATAACAACACAGATTAAACTGACACTTCAACTACATGTTAAAAGACATATTTTTGGCTCAGAACATTACAGCATATCAGGCCTGTTAGTGCTGATTAGAACAATGAATGGATCACAAGACTTCACATGCTTGAGTTTTGCAAGGATCAACAATTTCACAGTGACATCAATTTTGCTGCTTCAAAGGGGTAACTAGGTAAGAACATGAGAGTGGAGTCAGAGTCAGGGAGTAATAGATGGACTCACTGATAATATTTATTAAACTAATATGGGGGGGAAGACTTGGGAGGAGCATATACACAGGAATTGACCAGTTGGGTAGAAAAGCCTGTTTCTGTGCTATAGACTTGTCATAATTCCATAGAACGGACACTAGATTTAAATATATCAAAATATTTCTAATAGAATTTCTTGCAGATGCTTTTGCTGAGGTGAATGAATACAAACGTGTCGTTTAAAATACATTTCACTGGGTCAGGTAATAGAGTGATCTTATCTACAATTACTCACAGGCACATTACCTGGTGGGTTGCAGAGTTACCCAATCTATATCAATGGCCAGTCTTTGCAATTTGGGGGGAGCAAGAGTCTTCAGGCAGCAGCACACCTGGATCCCACTCAGCTCTGAGCACTTTGCTAAAATAATCATCATAACATTAGCTTCTGAGTCTTTAAGGAATGATTAGTGCAATCATTGCATGATCCATGTTTGTTGTGCAGGAGACTTAGGATTCCGGAGCAACTTTGCAAAGAGGGGAGCTTCTCCTATTGGGCACAGTGAGAATGAAGAGCTAAGACACATGAAACTCTACAGCAGGCAAAAATCTAACCACAAGAAGAAGTGAGACACATGCTGAGAAGCTTGTGGAGTAGACTTGGACTAGCATTAGACACTGGAGTTTATGGAACAGCCTTTCTACAATTCAGTAGTAAGACCAGAGTATCAGAGTCTGGCATTTCTCCAAATATGATTAGATTAGATTAGATTAGATTAGAATCCTTACAATGTGGAAACAGGCCCTTTGGCCCAACAAATCCACACCAATCCTCAGAGCATCCCACTCAGACCCATCTCCCTATAACCCACCTAATCTACACATCCCCAAACACTATGGGCAATCTAGCATGACCAATCCACTTAGCCTGCACGTCTTTGAACTGTGGGAGGAACCTGGAGCACCCGGAGGAAACCCACGCAGACACAGGGAGAATGTGCAAACTCCACACCGACAGTCGCCCGAGGGTGGAATCGAACCTGGGTCCCTGGCACGGTGAGACTGCAGTGCTAACCACTGAGCCACTGTGCCGCCCCAAATATCATGTGTTATAGTATTTTGTGTTAATACATAATAAGCAGTGTTATACAGAAGCCCATGTCTGAACATATTTCTTGGTCTTGCCTTCTCCACCAGTTTGTCAGGAACCTAAATCTTTGGATGTGTGCATAAAGTTAAATAAAAGAATATTCATTCTCAGTAGGAACAGATTTGAATATTAGTTCTGACACAAAATAGGTAGAGTTCAGAATAATTTTTCAGTGTGTTTCAGGTCTTTTCAAAAAATCCAAAGTGCAAATTTTCTGGCCTTCATTTCATTTCCACCCAAAAAAGTTGGTCTAGTGGTCTTCACACATCACATCCATGTGGTGGATATGGCGCTTGTGGGATGTACATTTTGATGAACAGATTTAAAGGCACATACTTGGTGATTCTGTTTTTGGTAAGACAATGGGAAATTGCAAATGTTTTCATCAGTTTCAGGAGGACAATGGTCTGCTGATTCATTACCCGAAAACAATGTGGAAACTTATCAGGGGATAAAACTCTTCTCAATAATATTTGAGTACTGCCCTTAGTATTTAATCATGTGTATCTTTCTAATATCCTGAAATGACCATTGCCACATGATTCACATTCCATTAATACTTAACATTCTGTTCTGTCAATGATAAATTGGGGGAAAAATCATTTGGTTTTTAGCTCAGGAATGCAAAAAAGTAATTTCTTACAGTGATGAAGTCAATAGGCACAATCAATCATGTACACAAATCAAAGACTGGAAATATAGAAGATATCACAAGCTGAAAAACACTGCCAGGATTTCACAAGTACAAATCACCAAGGTCACCATCCTGTGAGCTCGTTTAAGGACATGGTGCTGATGTGATTTGCTCCATTCCCATTGGAGTTGATGGTGTCCAGTTAGTGTGGAGGTGCGGTCACCTGGCACATCTAGTTGATGTGTTGAACATATACAGAATAGATGTGGATTACTGCAAGTAACATGACAAGGTAAGCAACAATGAGTGAAGTAAATCCTCCACACGTCAACAAATAGATCTTACACATTTGACACAGTCCAGTAAAACTGTGGCTTGGCATTCAAAGCAAAGATGCTGGTGTTTATTGAGGTTCTGGCGAGTGTATTAGTGACTGTTTAAGGATGTTGTGTCTGGTAGCTTTTGATGTAAATAAGACAGCGTATTGCATATGTCTATGCATATGATAAATTTCCTCACCTTGTATTTTCTCGCTACCTCTGATACTTGCTTGTTTTTATAAGTTTATTTTATTTGGTTGCACCAAGCACAGTGACCCTGAGTGAGCAGGGCTCACTATCAGAAGTCCTGAGCAAAGCCTTCCATATGTCCCTGTAGTGGTTTCTTTGTTTAACTTGACAGCACATCCCAGACTCAAGCTCTCCACTGAAGACTCACTTTGGTAAGACAGTGTCAGGCATTCTAGTTATATGACCAATCTAACCCAGCTATAGCTGACTCAGAATGGCCTGGCGGCTCAGCATGCTTGTGTGGTTGAGGACTTGAATGTCTGCAGTTGTTCTGCTAACTGCTCTAAAGCAGCTTCTGAATGCAAATAAAATAAGAGCCGTTAAGCTTTTTGACACATGCTGGTACACTGTCTAAGTCTCCCATGCTCAGGCTGCACTATTACACTTTAGAGTTCAGTTTGGTCCTGTTACTTGCTCCTCTTTACTTCCAGATTAATGCTCAAACTCTCCCAGAAGTTATACTTGCATTTAGCAGTTCTTTCACGTGTCCCATCATCAGTATCGACATCTCTGGAGCTATGCTGAGAGAAGTGAACATGTTTAATGCTGAAAGGTTGTAGTCATGGACTGAAGTCTTGGGCTCAAGACAAGTCTTTCCAGAAGCAGGCATTTTTGTTTGTCATGATCGTAAGGCCGAAGATATTGCAAGTGTAAGAGAACAAATCCATGCTACATTGGAGTTGGGTGTCGAGTTCTGAACCAGCAGTCACTAGCAAACCAAACATCACAAAACATTCTCAATAGCTTGCCTGGAGTCATATCAGCAGTTAACCATCCATGTAATGTCAGATTTCAATGCCAGCATCCTCATCATATAAGGCACTGGAGAGCAGAGCAGCAAAAAAATATGCAAAAGACGGTTGGTATCAGAAGCTGTTTCACTCCGGTAGTAACTGGAAATGGATCGGGGGACTCATGCTCATCCAGCATTTGTCTAAGCATGTTGTAAATAATACTGCACCAGTATAAAGAGGCTTGGATGTATTAATACTCAGTTTGTGAAATAGAATGTTAGTGTGAAAAAAGGGTGGCTTTTCTTTTTAAATTGAAATCTAACCTGAACATTGAACAGGGAAGCATGAACAAATCCTGTTTATACATATCCCACTAAGCTCCAGCTCCTTGTTGCTGCAATCCATTCCCACTGGCATCAGCGATATCAACAGTGGAGTGTACATTTTATCTAGAATCCTTTGTCTATTTTTAAATTATTTCTCTCAAGCCTTTTTCTTTAAATCAGGAACTGGGCCAACTATTTAAATTGTTCAAATAATATTGTGGTTGACAAAAAAAACCCCATGGGCAATGATTGCTAATCCTCCCAGAACAAATTATGAGTTGAATAGATGAAATCTGGAAAATTTATGAGCTAGCAACATAAAAACAACCTTGCCACCTCTGTGACAGAAACTGAAAAAATTCCATGAAGGAAATCTGCCACCTGTCCAGGTGATTCTGATTGATTGTACGATCTCATGATGTCTGTTCACCTGATTAATTTAATAACATATTCGCTTTAAAATGATGTCTTCATTTCTACTTCAAGGCCCCAGGACCAGGACTATCGTTTAACAGCGCTCCATTCAACAACCTCAATTCTACCCCTGGGTTTATTCCAATGAGCATCTTTGATTTACATGACTTAGTTCTGCATTTATTCATCAGTGTAAATAATATTTCATAGAGCATAGAACAGTACAGCACAGTATAGGTCCTTTCGCCCACGGCCTTGTGCCCAACTTTTACCCTAATCCTAAGGTCTAGCCAACCTCCACCCCTAACTTATACCATCATCCATATGCCTTTCTAATAGCCACTTAAATGCCCCTAATGAGGCTGACTTCACTACCCTCTCCGGCAATGCATTCCAAGCCCCTACCACTCTCTGAGTAAAGAACCTACCTCTGACGACTCCCCTATATCTACCTCCACTCAATTTAAAACTATACCCCTCATAAAAGCTACCTCCACCCAAGGAAAAAGTCTCTGGCTGTCCACTCTATCTATACCTCTGATCATTTTGTACACCTCTATCAAGTCACCTCTCACCCTTCGTTGTTCTAAAGAGAAAAGCCCTAGCACTCTCAACCTGTCCTCGGAAGACCTTCCCTCCATTCCAGGCAACATCCTGGTAAATCTCGTCTGCATTTTTTCCGACGCTTCCACATCTTTCCCGTAACGAAGCAACTAGAACTGGACACAATACTCCAGATGTGGCCGAACCAAGGTTTTGTATAGCTGAAGCATATCTTCACAGCTCTTGAACTCAATCCCTCTATTAATGAAAGCTAATACATGACACACGTGCTTAACAACTCTATCCACCTGGGTGGCAGCTTTCAGGGAACGGTGGACATGAAGCCCAAGACCCCTCTGCTCCTCCACACAGCCAAGAATCCTTCCGTTAACCCTGTAATTCTGTTTTCAAGATTTTCCTTCCAAAATTAATCACCTCACACTTGTCAGGGTTAAACTCCATCTGCCAATTCTCAGCCCAGCTCAGCATTCTATCAATGTCCCTTTGTAACCAAGAACAGCCCTCCGCACTGTCCACAATGCAACCCACCTTCGTACTGTTCGCAAACTTACTAACCACCCTTTCACTCCTACATCCAAATTATTTACAAAAATCACAAATAGAAGAGGACTGAGAACAGATCCTTGTGGTACACCACTCATAACTGAGCACCATGTTGAATATTTTCCATCCACTACCAAACTTTGTCTTCTAAGGGTCAGCCAATTCTGAATCCAATCTTCCACGTTTCCCCCTGTCCCATGCCTCCTTACTTTCTGCATGAGCCTACTATGGGGAACCTTATCAAATGCCTTACTTAAATCCATGTATACCACACCCACTGCTCTACCTTCATCCACGTGTTCAGCCACCTCTTCAGAGTGTTCAGTAAGGTTTGTGAGGCATGATCTACCCCTCACAAATCCATGCTGACTATCATGAATCAAACTGTGCCTTTCCAAGTGATCATAAATCCTAAATCTCAGTGCTCCTTCCAATAATTTGTCCACCACTGACATAAGACCAACTGACCTGTAATTTCCAGGATTATCCTTATTCCCTTTTTTGAACAAGGAAATGACATCTGCCTCTCTCCAATCTTCAGGCACTGTATCAGTAGACAGCGAGGACAAAAGATCATCACCGAAGACCCTGTGATCTCTTACCTTGCTTCCAATAGAATCCTTGGATAAATCCCATCAGGGAACATATCTATCTTCAATTTCCTCAGAATTCCCAGTACATCTTTACTTACAGCGAACTCCTCTAGCTAACCAGACTGTTTCACACAGTCCTCCTCCACAACTACGTGCCTCTCAGTTGTGAATATCGAAGAAAATCATTAAGGGCCTCTCCTATCTCTTTAGGCTCTGTGCACAAATTCCCTTTACAATCCTTGATCGGCCCTATCCTTTCTCTGGTCATTCTCTTATTCCTCATGTAGGTGTAAAAAGCCTTGGAGTTTTCCTTGATCCTATCTGCCAAGGTTTTCTCATGCCCCCTTATAGCTCCCCTAAGCCCTTTCTTCAGCTCCTTCCTGGATAACACGTATCCCTCTCAGACTTCTTCCGTTCCTGTTTTCCTAAACCTTACATAAGCCTCCTTCTTCCTCTTAACCAGTCATTCGACCTCTCTCGAGAATCAAGGCTCCCTCACTCGACCACATCTTCCTTGCCTGCAAGGGACAAGCGTACCGAGCACACGCAGTATGCATTCCTTACACAACCTCCACATTTCTATACAGCTCTTCTCTGACAGCATCTGTTCCCATTTTATGTTACCCAGTTCTTGTCTTACAGAATTGTAATTACCCTTCCCCCAACTATAAACCTTACCCTGCTGTATGTACCTGTCCTTTTCCATGACTATTGTAAAAGTAACAGATTGATGATCACTACCACCAAAACCCTCGCCTACCAATAGGTCTAACACTTGGCCCAAACACCAAATCCCAAGTGGCCTCTCCTTGTGTTGGTCTACCTACATACTGTGTCAGGAATCCTTCCTGAATGCACTGGACAAAATCTGCTCCATCTAAACTATTACAACTAAAGTTTCCAATCAATATTTGGAAAGTTGAAGTCACCCATGACTACAATCCTGTGACTTCTGCACCTTTCCAGTGTCTGCCTACCAATCCGCTCCTCCACTTCTCTGCAACTCTTAGGGGGTCTGTTAAAAAACAAACCCTAAAGAGACTGCTCCTTTCCTGTTCCGGACCTCAACCCAAACCCGGCTCTGTAGATGTATCATTCTTGAAATGCCTTTCAGTAGCTGCTACACTCGCCCTGACTAGCAATGCCACTCCTCTGCCTCTTTTTCCACCCTCCTTATTTCTTTTAAAGCATCTTAATCTTGGAGCTTCCAACATCCATTCCTGTCCTTGAGTTACCCAAGTTTCTGTGATGGCCTCAACATCGTAGTTTCAAGTACTGACGCATGCTCTCAGTTCATCCGCCTTAGTTCTAGCATTGAAGTATATACACCTCAAACCATCTGTGTCCACAATTACGCTGCAGTGACCACATTTCTTTATTAACAACCTCACTCCCTGGTGTGAACTCAATCCCTCTGTTAACGAAAGCTAACACATCAGATCTCAGATGCTGCTGATCCTTAGTACCAGTCACACGGGCTGCCTTGTTGATGCTTCTCCCAGCTCTGTGGGAAATACTGAACCCTACGCTGACCTCATCCCTCACCTTCTTCCCCGACCCTAACGTCCTCATTCCCCAGTTTCTACCTCCCCCAAGCTTCACACTCTGTTCATCATCTCTCTTTAAAGCTCCTAATCCCTGATCTCTGGTTCTCCTGTGACCATTCCCCAGTCTCAACCATTCCTTCACATCCCCCAAGATCCAGTCTCCATCTCTCTCGTAACCCAATCTACAGCCATCATTTCCCATTCCTCAATCTATATCTGTCTCCCCACCCACATTCTCCATCTCTCTCTTTGGGCCCAGTCTGTACTCCTCCCCATTCCCATTTCCATCTCCATTCCCAATCTCGCTCTGCCTCTGATACTTCATTCCAGGCTCTATCTATCCACAACTTCCCAATCATACTTCTCTCATATATAAATGGATCCTGATGTTATCCCAATCTAGGACAGACCAAGCAGAGACAAGCATGAGAATTTCTAGAGGCCTGGTTCTCCACCAAGAAGGCCATCAATAAACACATGGAATTAGACCCTTTATATACACCACTGCTAAAAAATACCAGAATGAGGTCATCTATTCCAACAGACCCCAGAGTTTAAGTAACAGGTGGGAAAACACAATGGGGCTTCATCCGTGGCTGCACTGATGTTACCCATCAGGGTAATGAAACGTCTATAAACTAACGAACCAGCTCAGCGAGCAAACCAACCACAGCATCCACAACCCCGAGCTACAAATTTACTCAAGAACCTTAGAATTTGAAACACAAACAGAGCAAATACTCAAAAGACTCGGCAGGTCTGGCACCATCTTTGGAGAGAAAAACAGTGCCAACATTCTGAGTTGATCATGACTCACCTTCAGCACAATTTAGATCTGGCAGACATGGAAGCCTCGACAGTGTCACTCTCAATCAGAGCACAAACAAACAAAAATGTTTTAAAACATTTGAACACATTTTCTACATGGCATAGGTCTATGTACAGTTGAATGAACCAACATTTGTGAAGTGCTAGTCACACGCTGAGTCAGATGTCTGGTGCAGAGCTTTGAGCCAAACTTCAAGCTGAGACAAACATTATGGTTGGATGTCAATATCTCTTTTCTCAAAACAAAGGACATGTAGGAAGCAAAAATTTAACATTTGCTCATTAGGTCTTTACCACTTCCGTTCACATAGGTATTAGCAAAACAATGCAGTGTGATGATATTTGTATAGATAATGAGTGGTAGTGTTAAAGCCATCACCAGTGCAGTTCTACTGTTTAAGCTGTTTATACAGGAACTGTCTCAGTTTGATATTCAGCTTCACTGGCATTTGCAAGTGGGCCCTTGGTGTTTGCATCATTAAATCTGGCTGCCTTATCTCAACCACAGATTTATGTATATAAAGCAAAAATATGAGCCTGTAAGTAATCCCCAAGGATTAGGGAAGTCATGGTGCCTTTAAGGGAAACTTAGTTAAGTACATGTGGGAGAAAGGAATAAATAGATATGCCATTTGGATTGGAAGAAATAGAGTGGGAGGTGTAGTACAAGAGAAAATATACACATCAGATGGGCTGTGATCTATATAACTGATGTAGCAATATAAACACCGGAGGCAGGTGAAGGAAACCACTCATGAAATTAAAACCAAATCTGTGTCACAAAAGTAATGGAATGAGTGCAGCAAACAGCAGGTACATTCTGCTTTCTTATATACAATACCAGCAGAGATAGACTGTCAAATCAAAACACAGATTAAGGACTCCTTTTCCATCAAAAGTGGCAAGCAGTTCTAAGTCTGCCAACAGAGCTCGCTGACTGCTGAAATCATTTCCTAGCAGTGAAATGGCTGCTGGCTATTGTGATTCCAGTGAGTTCACTTTGTGACAATTGTTGATTCCACGAGAGACTCATGTCAGGAATCAGGAGCCAAGCAGTATGAAGAAAAACACTTATTTGTAATTGAAAAAGATCAGATAGAATTAAGAAGAATTTTTTAAAGAAAACTTTCAGTTCATAAATTGGTTAAAAAAATAAATTTGCCTCTCTCTTTACAGAGATTGGTTATCACCATTTTGGAAACATACATTTGATCCTTAAACCCTAATGTGGATAAATTATATCAGCATTACAATTCAAATCTTCGTAATAGTGTTTGGTAACAATGAGCATTCTGTCACAATTGATTAGACAAGAATTACACACTTGTGCATTTTATTAAACACTTCTGTTCATAAACTGCTTTCCTTTTTTAAAAGGCATTGATTCTGAGCTAGCCCAATAAAATATTTTATTTGGTTTGTTTGCTTTTGGTTTTTTCCATCTTTAATAAGACACATCTGATATTCCTCTTAAAATACTTATCCTTTTAGCAATGCTTGATGGCTGTTGTGTTTCAGTTTCCAGAATTTCTGATGATTTTATCCCTTCATAGGGGAGAATTTGGGATTGGTACCTGGCACACGTGTCAGAAAGAGACACTGGGAGGGGAATCCTATTCTGGAGTCAAGGGTATCATCTAGAGAACACCAATCTGACAATGACTACATTTGCTCAAGGGATTTGCCCCCTGAATTAATATGCGCCTTATGCAATTTTAGCAGTCATGCACCCTGCATGCTGACAGGCCTACTGAAAAGCTCAGCAGCAGTGGAACGAGACTCCTAATCTTGTGTTGTCACTTTTAGAGTGACGTCCCTTCAAGAAACTTAAAATGCAAATGAGCTAAGCACCTGGAAGTTGTCACAGGACAGAGGTTCTCTGCTCTGTCGCAGTCAAAACATGGAGATTACACCTGGAGATTACTCTGTACTAGCATACGTGCCAATTATCCCAGCAGAGATCTCCCAGTAAATGGAAACCTCCTCAGCATTACACTTTGACAGCAGAACAATATCATTGCATTAAGTGGTTGTTAATGGGCCAGTTAGGGGCCTAAATTGTCAGCAGGGTGAGAAGACAGAGGTATTCCCACCCAGAATTTAATTATGGCAGAAGCAAATTGGTGGGAGAAGCCACTATCCAGCTCAATTAAATGCCCTCTTTGCCTCCAAGCTCTCCACCAGCGACAGCAAAGAAGATTCCAGAGATAGTGGGAACTGCCAATGCTGGAGAGTCTGGAGATAGCACGGCGTACAGCTGGATGAACGCAGCAGGCCAAGCAGCATCAGAGGAGCAGGAAAGCTGACATTTCAGGTCTAGACCCTTCTGAAGTTCCCACTCTCTCTGGAATCTGTTCTGCTGTCGAAGTGTAACGCAGAGGAGGTTTCCATTTACTGGGAGATCTCTGCTGGGATAATTGGCACCTATGCTAGTACAGAGTAATCTTCAGGAAATCTCCATGCTTTGACTGACAGAGCAGAGAGCTTCTGTCCTGTGACAACTTCCAGGTGCTTAACTCATTTGCATTTTAAGCTTCTTGAAGAGTCTTGAGGAAGGGTCTAGGCCTTTCCTGCTCTTCCGATGCTGCTTGGCCTGCTGTGCTCATCCAGCTCCATACCTTATAATCTCAGATTCTCCAGCATTGGCAGTTCCTACTATCTCTTGATAAAAGGGTTATTGGGGTTGTTCTGAAAGGCAGGAAAAGGAGGTGTTGATCAGGGATAATGGGCTGCTAATAATGATGATAGTTCATGATATGTAATTATTTGGAAACTTTGGTTCTGAAGCAAACAGAACTATGTGTAGCTTTAAGTTGATTTGTATGTTTATTTCCTTATCTTCTGTTAAGAAGGAAAGAGAGTTTTAAGGTTAAGTTTTGTCAGAAATCAGCTAAGTGTCATGATTGTCAAGTTTCATGCAGAATTTTTCTCAGTGACACCTAGTGGGTTTCTCATGCAATCATTCCAAACTCATCTCATTAACAGGAAACCTTGTACCACGACATCCGCTCTATCCAACGCTGGCCCAATTCACCAATCTACTGTTGGCAGAAAGACTCACCACTGCAGAAACACCCATGGTTCCTGGCACCAGATCCAGGAATTTAAAAGCCCAGTGTGCCTGTGCAAGTACTGGCAGTCTGGTGCCTTCTTGTTTGGTTCAATTAACTTCTCCTGACAGAGCAGAAAAGGGAAATTGGTGTTTGCGTTTTTGTGGAGAGGAACCTGGAGGTCCTGATGGACAGAGTGACACAGAGGAGGGATACCCTCTTTCCCCAGAAGCAGCAGCAGGCCATAAAGGCAGATCCTGCCAATCTAGTCTGAGATTGCAACCCGTATGGCATCAACTGTCTGGAGGAACATCCACCAGTGCAGGAAGAAGGTCAAATGACCTTCTCCACTTCACCAAGGTAAGTTCCACCACATTGTTTCTGTTATCTCACACCCATTCCATCTCTGCTATTGCACAAATCTCCCATCATGGCTCATGTTCTGCTGCTCTCACTATTGCATGCACCATCTTCACAGGTAGAAATAGGGTAATAAACTACTGGGGATCAAGAAAGCCATTAGTAACAGAAAGAGCAAATTCAAGCCACTACTTAAACCAAACAGTTCCGAATGAAAAACAGCAAGCACTGTAAAAATAGTATCAGAGATAATGGGAACTGCAGATGCTGGAGATTCCAAGATAGTAAAATGTGAGGCTGGATGAACACAGCAGGCCAAGCAGCATCTCAGGAGCACAAAAGCTGACGTTTCGGGCCTAGACCCTTCATCAGAGAGGGGGATGGGGGGAGGGAACTGGAATAAATAGGGAGAGAGGGGGAGGCGGACCGAAGATGGAGAGTAAAGAAGATAGGTGGAGAGGGTGTAGGTGGGGAGGTAGGGAGGGGATAGGTCAGTCCAGGGAAGACGGACAGGTCAAGGAGGTGGGATGAGGTTAGTAGGTAGCTGGGGGTGCGGCTTGGGGTGGGAGGAAGGGATGGGTGAGAGGAAGAACCGGTTAGGGAGGCAGAGACAGGTTGGACTGGTTTTGGGATGCAGTGGGTGGGGGGGGAAGAGCTGGGCTGGTTGTGTGGTGCAGTGGGGGGAGGGGATGAACTGGGCTGGTTTAGGGATGCAGTCGGGGAAGGGGAGATTTTGAAACTGGTGAAGTCCACATTGATACCATATGGCTGCAGGGTTCCCAGGCGGAATATGAGCTGCTGTTCCTGCAACCTTCGGGTGGCATCATTGTGGCAGTGCAGGAGGCCCATGATGGACATGTCATCAAGAGAATGGGAGGGGGAGTGGAAATGGTTTGCGACTGGGAGGTGCAGTTGTTTGTTGCGAACTGAGCGGAGGTGTTCTGCAAAGCGGTCCCCAAGCCTCCGCTTGGTTTCCCCAATGTAGAGAAAGCCGCACCGGGTACAGTGGATGCAGTATACCACATTGGCAGATGTGCAGGTGAACCTCTGCTTAATGTGGAATGTCGTCTTGGGGCCTGGGATGGGGGTGAGGGAGGAGGTGTGGGGACAAGTGTAGCATTTCCTGCGGTTGCAGGGGAAGGTGCCGGGTGTGGTGGGGTTGGAGGGCAGTGTGGAGCGAACAAGGGAGTCACGGAGAGAGTGGTCTCTCCGGAAAGCAGACAGGGGTGGGGATGGAAAAATGTCTTGGGTGGTGGGGTCGGATTGTAAATGGCGGAAGTGTCGGAGGATAATGCGTTGTATCCGGAGGTTGGTAGGGTGGTGTGTGAGAACGAGGGGGATCCTCTTGGGGCGGTTGTGGCGGGGGCGGGGTGTGAGGGATGTGTCGCGGGAAATGCGGGAGATGCGGTGATTGAGAACGCCCTTGACCGCGTCTCCCGCATTTCCCGCGACACATCCCTCACACCCCGCCCCCGCCACAACCGCCCCAAGAGGATCCCCCTCGTTCTCACACACCACCCTACCAACCTCCGGATACAACGCATTATCCTCCGACACTTCCGCCATTTACAATCCGACCCCACCACCCAAGACATTTTTCCATCCCCACCCCTGTCTGCTTTCCGGAGAGACCACTCTCTCCGTGACTCCCTTGTTCGCTCCACACTGCCCTCCAACCCCACCACACCCAGCACCTTCCCCTGCAACCGCAGGAAATGCTACACTTGTCCCCACACCTCCTCCCTCACCCCCATCCCAGGCCCCAAGACGACATTCCACATTAAGCAGAGGTTCACCTGCACATCTGCCAATGTGGTATACTGCATCCACTGTACCCGGTGCGGCTTTCTCTACATTGGGGAAACCAAGCGGAGGCTTGGGGACCGCTTTGCAGAACACCTCCGCTCAGTTCGCAACAAACAACTGCACCTCCCAGTCGCAAACCATTTCCACTCCCCCTCCCATTCTCTTGATGACATGTCCATCATGGGCCTCCTGCACTGCCACAATGATGCCACCCGAAGGTTGCAGGAACAGCAACTCATATTCCGCCTGGGAACCCTGCAGCCATATGGTATCAATGTGGACTTCACCAGTTTCAAAATCTCCCCTTCCCCGACTGCATCCCTAAACCAGCCCAGTTCATCCCCTCCCCCCACTGCACCACACAACCAGCCCAGCTCTTCCCCCCCACCCACTGCATCCCAAAACCAGTCCAACCTGTCTCTGCCTCCCTAACCGGTTCTTCCTCTCACCCATCCCTTCCTCCCACCCCAAGCCGCACCCCCAGCTACCTACTAACCTCATCCCACCTCCTTGACCTGTCCGTCTTCCCTGGACTGACCTATCCCCTCCCTACCTCCCCACCTACACCCTCTCCACCTATCTTCTTTACTCTCCATCTTCGGTCCGCCTCCCCCTCTCTCCCTATTTATTCCAGTTCCCTCCCCCCATGCCCCTCTCTGATGAAGGGTCTAGGCCCGAAATGTCAGCTTTTGTGCTCCTGAGATGCTGCTTGGCCTGCTGTGTTCATCCAGCCTCACATTTTACTATCTAAGCACTGTAAAAATATGTCTGATTTTCTTCTATTAAAGATTCCAGACAGAAGCTGAAAGCTTTAATGTACAGGTTTATATATTGAAATATCTTTTGCTAATATCAAGCTTTCATGGCCTGAAAATGTCCTAAATCCATTTACAACCAGTTACTTTCCTTTAAAAAATAAAAGGAATTCCACCATGACAATTTCAGACAGATGGCAGCCAATTTGTACACAGTGAGCTCCCACAGAAAGCAACGTGATAGTGACTGGATAAATCCATTTTCATGATGTTAATATTGTTGTTTTTCAAAATCAGCAAGCATACAGGGAAAATTCCTCTGCTTTATTTCAAAATAATTTTTTTTTGCAGACACCTAACAGAGCAGGCAGAACTCTGGCGTAACATTACGTGAAAAGCATAGTACCTCCAATTATACAAGCATGGCACTGAAGGGTCACCATAAATTTTGTGCTCATCAGTCAGGGACTCGTTTTGAACCCACAACCTAAATGGAGCAAATCGAGGCGGCAATAAAACAGAACATCAAGTGGTGCAGACAGAATGCACACATGTACATTTATTTTCAAATAAAATTTATATGGGAAAAATTATTTGAAATCATTGTCCTCGTAAATATCAGCATTAGGTATTGATTATTGTCCATAACCTATTGAAATGATGGAACAGCCTTGGGCTGAATAGCCTACATCTTTTTCACGAAAGCATCTTAAAGAATTACATTTGTGTCTTTGTCACAGAAAGAGTACTTCAAATTTAGCTCTTGAAGATGCTTTCATGTATAAACATATTTAGAGAGAGAGAGTTGGTTGCTAATACATGTGTTACTCCTTCAAAATCCATCTTATATCTATAGGTGTGAAGCTTAAAAGCACAGGAAGTCAGACAGCATCAAAAGGAGCAGGCAAGTCAATGTTTTGGACTGAAACCCTTCATCAAGGCTGTTGACTTTCTTACTTCTCGGACGCCGTCTGACCTGCTGAGTTTTTCCAGCTTCACACCAACTGACACTGGCTTCCAGCATCTGCTGTCCTTACTGTCTCCCAGTGCACCTTATATCACATTTCCATATGAATTATAGCGGATTAATTAGGAAAAGATGTAGGCCATTTAGCCTGTTATAGAACTGACCAGATCCCCTCAACACATTTTCAGATGACCGCCTAGACCCTAACTTTTTTTTTTAAATTTAAAAGGTAGATGTGAAGTGCCATGTTCCCTACGCAATGCAACTGGTCAAACATGAAACAAAACAAAATTTATTGAAACACTACGGTTAAAATACAAACAAAAAGGAGGAATTTAGAATAACTTAAATATTGGAAAACTTAAGCAAATAATAAATAAAGTAAATATTACTAATTAACTGTTCCAAGAAAGTAACATCCCATGAACACACCCCTTGGCAAAAGGGTAAATTTGGACAAAGAGTCTCAAATGCAGTTCTCCAATCCAGGAGGAAAAACATTGAGAAAATTCAGAGAAAGTAGTAGCTAGGAAACATTCACTGAAATTTCTAACTCTTGCAGACCATAAAAGGCTTCTGCCCAAAACTCAACCTAAAAACTAGGAAAAACTAGAAAGCATGATCAGAGAGTGTGCTGGCCAAACCTAGGCACTTCCAATGTTTCAACTTTTTAAAAAATACCCAAAGCCTCACAAATTGTTTACTTCCTTAGAGACAGCTTGGTACCTCTGCCTTACAAACTCTCTTCAAAAAAAAGGACAAAATAACCTCTTAAAGTGACAGCATTGCCATAATCCAAAATCTGCTCCATCATTCAATAAGATCATGGTTTGTGTTTTGAATTTCACATGCTTTCTACTCTGAAAACCTGACAAGAATCTAACTTAGCCTGCCTTAAAAATATTTAATAACCCCCCACCTGCACCACCAACTGTAGCAGGGCGCTCCTAAAGTGCACAACTCTGAAAGAAAAAAATCTCCTCCTCTCAATCCTAAGCAAATTTTAAAACATTGTTCTCTCGTTCTGCACTCCCCCATAGGAGGAAACAACTTTTGTACATCCACCCTGCCAAGACATCTCAAGATCCTGTACGCTTGAATCATGTCACCCCTCATATTTCTAAACTCCAATGAAAACAAACCCAGTCTGTTCAACCTTTCCTCACAGAGCACCCTGCTCATTGCAGAAATCAAGCTATTAAGTTTCCTCTCAATCATCTCGAATGTATCTACATCCTTTCTCAAATACGGCTACCAAAGCTGCACATGGATAACATTACTGTATTGAGAAGTTAATGGTGAGCCCCTTTGGTAAAGTTTGGGCACCATCAACATGAATGACAATTTAATGCACTGATTGTGAAAACATGGCAAGAAGAAAAAATACAATGTGAATGTCACATAACATGAATCATAAGAGCAAAAACTTCAGAACATAATGTAATGCGCTTTCCAAGAGAACAGGGAAACATCTCCAATCCTTAGTTACAAGTGACTATAAACTAGAGTATGAAAGCAGCTTTAGCTGCTCTGTTTTCCATGTTTAATTTTTGCACCATTAATAGCAAAACTGCAAGCAAGGAGGATTTATCAAGCAGTTGATAAAGCCCTTGTCTTTGAGATTGAAGCTCCAAGTATGGGTCCCACTCCCAGACTTGATGATAACAGAGTATATGTTACTGATGTGGCTGAACCACTTTTGACAGGTTGTAGAACTGGGTGACTTCCCCGTTAGCTGTGTTTGACGTGGGCTGGTGTCCATCGCTCTGCAGCCTCTAGTGACCTGTTCCAGGAAAAACATGTGCTTTGTCTGGCTCAGGTGTCACCCAGCATGGGAAAGCTCCACATCTAAACAGGCACAGACAGAAAAATAGGCAGTTCTGTGCTTTCTTCTTTCTTGTGTTTTAATGCACCATTCAACACAGGGTAAAATATAATACTGCTCATTCTAGTTGAAGTTTGCTTTAGCATCCCGGCTGTTAGCACTCTTGACTCAGAGTTAGAAGGTTGTGGTGATGGGTTTACACTTGTTTGTGATACCTAGCTGACAACAAAAAGTGTGATGAACACTCCTAAAACAACATTTTGCATTATTTAGCTGGACAAAGTAGAGTTGTTCCAGTGTCTCAAATAACAATCCAAATACACTGTGCACTAGAATATGCAAAGAAATTGCCATAAAATGTGAGATATATTTGAATGGCAGTGTAAACTTTTTTTTATTCGCATGGGAAATGCAGCATTGCTGTTTTACTACAGGCAGTAGGAAAACTTTCTTCTTCCCCAAGGCCTTTATGGCTGTGTAAAATTAAGAATTACAGATACTGGGAAACTGAAACTGAAACAGAAGTTGCTGGAGAAACACAGCATGTGTGGACAGAAAGCAGAGTTAATGTTTCAGGCCCAGTGACATTCTTCAGAACATGAAATCTGCTTTCTCTCCACAGATGCTGCCAGACCTGCTGAGTTTCTCCAATAATTTCTGTTTCTCTTCATGACTGCTGGTTCTCGATCTTCATCCAAGACATTGACAGGAAATGGGTAAACAATCAATGCTGGCCCAGGATCGATACTTTAAACTTAATTTACTGCTTGGGGATTAATAAATAATCAGCAAACAGATATGGAAGCAAAGAAGAGGAGTCCATCCACTGATGAAGTATGTTTGTAACCAGTTCCACAACTGCAGAATGAGCCAATGAGAAGAAAGCAGTTCTTCCAACTGCTGGAATTTACAATTAAAATCTTTCAATCTCATCAAGTAATCCATGACGCAATATACAGAGCGGGAAGTTGGAACTTTGTTCATTCTTTATCACTGATTAAACAGAGATGTGGCTATTACTATTGGATGTGCAGCAAACCCAAAATAGAAACACCAACTTTCATAAGAGATAATGGGAACTGCAGATGCTGGAGATTCCAAGATAATAAAATGTGAGGCTGGACGAACACAGCAGGCCAAGCAGCATCTCAGGAGCAGGCCCGAAACGTCAGCTTGTGTGCTCCTGAGATGCTGCTTGGCCTGCTGTGTTCATCCAGCCTCACATTTTATTATCACCAACTTTCATAAAGTGTGTTTCTTTGAAATGTTTTCTCCTGCTGACTCCACAGTAGTGCATACGAATCCACTGGTTAATTACAGACAAACTTAGGTGTGGGAGATAGTAGGAACTGCAGATGCTGGAGAATCTGAGATAACAGGGTGTAGAGCATCAGAGGAGCAGGAAGACTGACGTTTCGGGCCTAGACCCTTTCTGAAGAAAGGGTTCACCCCGCTCTACACCCTGTTATCGCAAACTTAGGTGTGGATTACTTTTATACTCCTTACATACAGGGCATCTGGAAAAAGTAAACAGTGCCAGCTCTGAAGGCTTGGATGACATGAGAAACTGAAACAGTGAGGATTAACTCATTTCCAGATACCACTGGACTGCTTACAGAATAGAATCAGAGGATGGGATCATACAACACAAAAGGAAGCTATTTAGCCCATCATTCTAACTCAGAACGTTTGAAAGTTAAATTGAATTTTGTCCTTCACCTCAGTTTTATTTTCCCCCAGAAAGCTTAAATTTAAGGTGAACTCTCCGAGTCAACTGCTGTCAGCTGTAATATGTCAAAGTTCAACAAAATTAAAATGATCTTAATTACAACTCACAAAGTCAGTGATGATCTATTGTAACAATCAATGAATCATCTAGTTTGATCACTTGGTTTGGAAGGTAAAACATAAAGATTAATGGTCAGAGGGGGCTGTAATAAATAACCACACAGTGGTGACATCAGATCAAGATTGAAGCTCAATTAGTTTGCTGCTCGCTGACCACTCATAATTTTCACTGCCCTGCACAGTGTTGCTTGCAGCATTAGTAAGCAGCAGTATTAAAAACACTCACGTTATTTATGATCTCATCACAAAGGATTCAATTTGTTCTTTCATCACTGCTAAGACTCCAGTAATCTAATCTACAATGGGTTGTCGGAAAATAATACTGTTGCAGATATGATAACGAAACCAAGCAACTGATACGGGTGATGCATGTGCTTAACATTCAGCAGTTGAAGTTCTTAAAAAAAAATGCACCTCCAAACCTCATTTTTCCATATGCTGATTAGCAACAGAATGTTTTGAAACAAAGCTTTAATTTAAAAATAATATTGTAGTCCTTTCATTATATGTTCAGTCTTTGTGTTTGCCCTGAAACCTAGACCATCAGTTTACAACAGTAAACTTTGAACATTTTAGCTACCCTTCAGTGCTTAAATTGGAAAAATCATTCTGTACCTACTGTCAATGTCCGTTCTATTTGTGCAAGGGTACAGTTCTTTGGGATCCTACTGAATTTCCAATCATCCCAGCCTATAAATCAAATACTTTCTTATTAGTTTAGGCCAGAAGCACCCTCAAGCCTACACTTAACACTTTCACAACTAAAGTGATTCCCTCAACAGCTGATCTGTAAGTTAATGTAAAATTGATTTTGACCTGAAAAATCACCAAATCAGAAAGAAGCAAAGTATTAAAGCCTGTGCAATGCTATTGCACTGTGTAGTATCCTGTCTGGAATACCGATGGAGATTGAATTCAAACCTTTAGTAAGATTTGTAAGTTTTTGACAAAGTGGCTGTAGATCCCAACCGCTCCTGAATGGGATCTTACTGGACAGTTTTTGTTAATATGTTTTCTTTCACTGATGTTTTTCCCCTTCAACTTACACTTTATTTCTCTGACAGAACCCACTGCTTGTAACAAAATTTTCTTTTCAAGCTAATTTAAAACAGTTGCTGTTGTGGGACAGGGCCTTCAAGACTAATTCCTTTTACTTTCTAGTCACGTGCCAACTGAGCTGAGCTCTACTGCGTGAAGCAGATATACAGCTACTTAATAAAAAGTCTCAAAGCTGGGATGGTTTCATCTGTCTACTTAAACAAACTCCTTCAATTCATTTTCATGGGCCTACAATAATTTTAGACCTCAAAATTGGGACATCTGTGTTATGGCATGCACACTAAAGAAAGAGACCTCTTGGCTCCATTTCGGTAATATTATAATATATTTTGGCTTATCTGTCTCCCATGTTAGCCTTTCATTACTACCAATTTCTCCAGCAAGATAATGTGGATCTACAGTCAAAATTACTATGCATCCTTCACTCAACAGTACCCTATAATTAGCAGCAATTTCTTACTGCCACTATCAAGTGACACACATACACTTGACCTCACTTCCACTAATTCAACACTGACTGTCCTTGTTAACTTAAATCTTCAGCTGCTGAGTGACAGCAATGCCTGTATATATTGTTGTAAAGGCCTAGACTTCTTTGGGATGAGTCGTGCTATTTTTGATTCTGTGGGTTTTTTTAAAATCAGCCCTTGAATATTTTATAACTATGCCATAAGTAGGAGCAGAATAGAAATAAATGCAGCCCAGCAGTGGGCTGCTCATTTATGGTCCTGGAAGAGAGCAGATGCTTGAACATAGGGGCTCTCAGAATATGCCAGCAGTGAGGATGGGCCCTAATGGCACTTAACACACAGATGACATTGGAATTATCATTACATTTACAGCAGTTTCCAAATGTAGAACATTTCTAGTTAAAGAGGTTGGATGAGCATGCCCTGTAAATTACATACATAGTATTTAAATTCACAAGATGATAATGAGTAAACATTAATATTACATCAAAATATTTTATTTCACAGAATTATTGATGCAAAGCCTCCAGGTTAGAAAACAGAAATATTTTAGCATGCCCATTCTGATTGATTCAGTGTAATTTCAGGTTTTATTAGTTAGCTGCTCTCATCAATCCAATGCAACACCCAATTTTTTCCAATGTCATCCTTAATTAGCTCTTCAAAACACTGTTATAAGTATAGGTTATTTGTTCTATTAGTGTTTTTATCACTATGTGAGATAAAATGGGAGGTTCACAGACTAAGCAAAGTGTTAATTATGTGTGTTTGATTAAACTATAATACACAAGAAATCTGACTGACTTTCTAAACTGGCTAATAACATGGCCAACTGACTAATCAGTGTTTAAGAAACTGCTATCAACTTAACAATATAATTTCGATGGCATCAAAACAAATCTGTTCTCTACAGGTTCGTGCAGGGTGATTTTGAAGTCTAATGCAATATTAGAATGTTAGAACAGTTGAAAGCTGAGCAAAAGCAAATCATATTTTTAAACCTGATTTTACCTCATCAAATACACTAGCTGATATGTGGACAACAAGCTTGAAGTGTTGTATCACAATTGGATGGCTTGCATCATTTGAAATGACTTAATTACGATAGTTACCGTAAGTTGCTAGCTGTTTTCTTAAAGGGTTGATCGTGACATTTGTTCATGTGTCAGAACATAGGGGCAGCATGGTGGTTAGCACAGTTGCCTCACAGCATCAGGGTTCTATTCCACCCTCGAGCGCCTGTTGGTGTGGAGTTTGCACATTCTCCCCATGTCTGCGTGGGTTTCCTCCAGGTACTCTGGGTTCCTCCCACAGTCCAAAGATGTGCAGAGTAGGGGCACTGGCCATCCTAAATTGCCCATAGTGTTCAGGAATGCATAGATTAGGTGGGTTGTAGGGGGATGGGTCTGGGTGGGATGTTCTGAGGGTCAGTGTGGATTGGTTGGATCGAAGGGCCTGTTTCCACACTGTAGGGATTCCATGATATTTATGATGATTCTTTGAACACAAAAATGAACAGCAGGAATGACCAAAATGATCCACCAAGACTGCTCTACTCTCCAATACTATCATGGCTGATCCTGGGCTTCAACTTCACTTTTCCACCTGCTTCTCATATCCTTCAGTTCTCTGAGAGACTAAAACTCTCTATCCCAGCTTGAAGTGCATTTAACAAATGGAGCATCCAAAGTTTGATCATGTGATATTCCATCACATTGACAGTACATCATGCCTTGTACAATCCTGACAGAGACTGTCATGTGCCAGTTAATCATGTGACATTTGATCACTGTTTGCAAATATTATCAACTACATCAGTGAAGATTCTCCTTTCTGTTTTTTTCTGAATTGTGCGATAGAAGACTTTGGTGAGATAAATCACAAGAAAGTTTGCAAATCAAAGCAAATCTGAACAACCATCTGCACAGCCATTTTTAGATTACTGTTGAACTATTTTTCTTTATCAGAAGAGAACCTTCCACAACTATAATCCTTCACTTCTCACTGTCTTTTGCTTTTGCACTTTGTTTTGAGTTCCAAACAGCTGCAATCGAGTGACTGATTTGGACAAATCCCTTAGTCAGAATGCCATGTGGTGGGGGTACTCAAATTGGAGAGAAAATTAAAAAGCTATAGCATTATTCCTCTCCATTCAGGACCTTTCTTCTCCCCAGTTAATGACTTTGTTGTAACATTTCCAAGAATTTTTCTTTCTCAGGTCCAAAGGCCCATGGGTACCAAATTTTATGACCCAGCAGAAGCAGTACCTGAGAGAATGTACCTGAGCTCTGCAGGAGATCTTCAGAGTGTTGTCCCGAGTTTAACCATCTTCAACTGTTTTATCAAATGACTCCCCTCCCCCCCATAAGATGAAAAGCAGACAGGACTGTATAATTTTCAGCAGCATTCATAACTCCTCAGATACCAAGGGACATCATGTGCAAATGTAGAAATACCTGGACAATATCCAGGATTGGGCCGACAAGTGGCAAGTGACATTCTCATTACATAAATGCCACGTAACCACCATCTCAAAGACAAAACCAAACTATTGTCCATACAAGGTGCTGGGTCAGAACACACCTCAAAAGGGACTTTTACTGACCGTGCACTTGAAAAGATTAATGAAATGAGTCTCTAATTGGAATTACTGTTTGCGCACAATTCACGGGTTTCCTAAGAACTAACGTATTACTTAAGAATGATTGTCCACTGTGTTTTCTTGGTTTCAGCAACTATGAAACAAAACATGCCGTACTACCTCAGCAAGCATCAAAGGCAGTTGGAAACCAACACAGTTGCTTGTTAACAATTCTGATATACACTGGTCACACTAACACAATACAAATACAGTTCTGATGATTAAAAAAGACTCAGGAATAGAACTTCTAGTATTGCTACAGTGTGGAAGCCAGCCATTCGATCCAATGAGTCTACACAGACCCTTCAAAAAGCATCCCACCCAGACACACCTCCCTACCCTATCCTTGTAACCCTGCATTTCCCAATGTTAATCCATCTAGCCTGCACATCCCTGGCCACTATGGGGAATTAAACATGGTGAATCCACCTAACTTGGACATCTTTGAACTGTAGGAGGAAACGAGAGCACTCAGAGGAAACCAGACACACAGGGACAATGTGCAAACTGCACACATACAGTCACCAGAGGGTGGAATCAAACCTGGGTTCCTGGAACTAAGAGGCAGCTGTGCTAATCACTGAGCTGACGTGCTGCCCAAAACTATTTTCCAATCAACATGTTCAGTGAAGTTATTACACACTCCTGTAACAGATGAGACTTAAAGTCCTGTCTTTGTGCCATAAGAACTCTTGCTGTTTTGTAGTGCTTTTCATGCCTTCAAGACGTGACAAAATACTTTACAGCTGGACATGCAGTTCTGAAAAGCAGGAATCATATAAAACAGGAAATTACTTTACTCTGAATGGTGGAGGGACTCCTTCAAGCAAGTGGGAGAGGAGACAAACAGTTCATGCCAGCTATAGTCCCACGTGAGGTGCAACATTGAAGGAAATTGCAGAAAGGATGGCAGCATCTTGAACTCTCCAGCTTTCACAGGAAGCAGATACACGATTTGGCACTGCCTTGGTCATAAAAGGAACAAAATAGGTCATTGTGAACAGGTACAGTTTCTGAGTAAACTGTCACCAAACACACTTGGGTTCTAGGAATAAACAGGGTATACATTCATCCATGCTGTTTTGGACACTGCTGGCTGTATTCAGGCTATCAAACAATCATGGAATATAATCAGAAAAAAAAAATCACACCACGGACTGGGCTGGTCAAACAGCACATGTTGCCCCGATTGACTTCTGTGTTTGTGTTATAAACAGGACTGTTCAATGCTCCAGTAGAGTGTCTGTCTGGTATACTGACTTTGCAGATGTGAGAATGTGTTTTAAAATCTCCTCTGGAACCAAGAAGCAGATATTTTTGCCGTACTAGTTAGTTATAACTTTAATCTTAATTTGACTGAAATAAGGCAAGTCATAGCTTTGCGGAAGAGCATTTAAATAAATTCAGTCAGTCGTAGACAATTAATCCCATTCTGAGAAGAATTTAAAAACTTTTTTAGAGAAACACAAAGGCACTAAATGAACAGAGGCCTGAATTTTCACAAATGATGGAGTGCCTATCCATTTTTGAATAAATACTGGCAAGAGCGCAAAATTTGGCCATCCTGCACCTACCATTTTCCACAACAGTGGGACTGGTGGGGTTTGCATACTGCAGAAATCCATTTTGCAGATGCAGCTGCATATATAAATCAGCAGCTACCTGCACTCATTATGATTTGAACCGAACAGCCCCTACAGTGTGGAAACAGGCCCTTCGACCCAACAAGTCCACACCAACGCTCAGAGCATCCCACGCAGACACATCCCACATAACCCACCTAATCTACATATCCCTGAACCCTATGGAAAATTTAGCCTGGTCAATCCACTTACCCTGCACATCTTTGGACTGTGGGAGGAAACCGGAGCACCCAGAGGAAACCCACGCAGACATGGGGAGAATGTGCAAACTCCACACTGGCAGTTGCCCCACGGTGGAATTGAACCTGGGTCCCTGGTGCTGAGAGGCAGCAGTGCTAACCATAGAGCCACCACGCCACATTTGCAATGTGCACAGTTTGGGCTCGGAAGGTACAGGACTGACCTTAATACGTTTGTTTGAATAGGATCATGAGTTAGTGGCCCCAATTATTATGGGGATAATGCCCAGTTGATGCTAGTTCCAGACAACTCTGATCTGAGACAGGAACCTGACTCAATAGATCAGAAGTTATTGTCATCCAACTCATCTTTTATCAAAATAAAAGAAAGCGATGTTTGTTTTAACTATAAAACAGAAGTTTAATAACAGTAAAAATTAAGATAAACTAGCTTCAAGAAACACTCCAATCCATCTTCAAAAATTGTTAACATGTTGTAATAAGCCAAGGACTTTGAACAGAAACAACAGAGCTGCATCAAAATCAATACACATTGATGCAGTTCATGTTGCTGCAATTCTAAGAATATTGAGTGATATATCTCGAGCAGGACCCATTCCAGCTCATTGCTAAAGGGAGAACTGCTCTTCTATTTTAATAACAGGAACAAAAACGAAGTTGCTGGAATAGCTCAGCACGTCTGGCAGCATCTGTGAAGGGGAAAAACAGAGTCAGAGTCAACGTTTCAGGTCCGGTGATTCTTCTTTAGAACTGTTCTGAGGAAGGGTCACTGGACCCGAAACGCTGACTCTGTTTTTCCCTTCACAGATGCTGCCAGACCTGCTGAGCTACTCCAGCAACTTTGTCTTTGTTCCTGATTTACAGCATCCACAGTTATTTTGGTTTTTATCTTCAATTTTAATACTTCAAAGGGGTTGAAGTAATTAAAATTTCAACTCCTCTGTTGGAATAATAGAATCATGCACCCAAGTTAACTTTCTGCCAGTGCTATACCATCCCTGATATAGCTTCAATTCCTTTGTTTTTACTTAAAATCCAAAAACTTACTTCGCTTCTTTTCCACCAACAGTAACACAACACTCCAGTCTGGGAGTAATAATAAACTCTTATTCTACAATACTTTCATTACTTTAAACTCCTTTCCTTGGGAATACAATTCAGCTTATATTCATCCATCAAGAGACTTCTGAATACTTCTGAGCTTAATACATGCTTCTCTTTCAAAATTGTCCCAGCATAGACTAAAAATTAAACTCACAATCTGAAAAGTTCTCCCCTAAACTGTCTTGGTATTTTACTTGGAACTTTGGATAACTTCCTCACACTTAGAAATACGGACATTATAGCTTTAAAGGGCTAATTGATAACTCCAGACATACAGACAAACCTATATGTTTAACTTAGAAGGGCAAGAACCTAATCTTGCAGTAAAAATAAATTAAAATACATATATATGAATCTCACAGGTTTATAATAATAGCCAGTATAACCTTTTGGAGAGGTTATATCTCTTTGGATATGGTCCCAGAACATGTTCAAGAGAGTTAACTGTCCTTGAGAAGAGGTAAGGTATCCTATGGCATTGTTGAAAGTGCACATGGGTGTGTATAAGCTCATTAACTTGTCAAAAGAACCTATTAAAACAGGGTGACCAAATCAAGATGAGAAATTGAATGGGCACATTGCCACTTTAGTGAGGTGAGGTGGGGTGGGGGGGGGGGGGGGGTGGGGGTGGGGAAAGATACTCGAGAAGGATGGGAACAGTACTGTTGGAGTTGTATGTACTGCGCAAGTACAGATATTCAAAGAACAAAGTGATAGCCACTGCATCCTTCCAACTAACTAACTCGGGACATGGAACAACGGTCCCAAGTACAGGATGGTTCTGAAACTTCCTATCTAGTCTACTTTCAGAAAGGAGGAAGTTGCTGGAACCCAACATAAAAATAGTTAGGATCAGATACAGTTAGCATTGGATTTACAAAACAGAAATTACATTTGTCAAATATGCTGCACATTAATTGCTGGAGTAGATTTAAGGGGGTCAAATCATAGAATCACCACAATGTGGATTCAGGCCATTTGGCCCATCGAGTCCACACCAACCCACAGAGCATCCCACTCCATTCCTGTAATCTCGCTAGTTCACCTAACCTGCACATACCTGGACACTATGGGCCATTCAACATAGCGAACCCACCTAATCTGCACATCCCTGGACTTTGGAAGGAAACCAGAGTACCCAGAGGAAACTCATGCAGACATGGGAAGAAACTCCATATAGGAGTTGATTGAGAGTAGAATTGAATCTGGGACCCTGGCACTGACAGGCAGCAGTGCTTACCACTGAGCCACCATACGCCATGACAATGGTGTATTCCTGTTCCTATTTTCTATATTTCTATGTTTTCAGGTCAGTTTGTCATGCATGTCAAAAATGTTAATGCTTTCAAATCTGTTGACCCTTATATCTTTAAAAATATGTCTGGTGTATTATCAGCAAATGAATGGTGCTATTTCTCTCTGTCCATTGAAATAAACATGAAGACTACAATTGTTGGATTAGTACAGCGTGACTGATTTCAAGCTGTTGACAAAATTAAAATCCCAATCTCTGTGGCACTTTCTCCCGAGTCAGGTTTATGGAGCAGGGAAACAACCCAACCTGGCATACCTGACCCAGAAGTGAAAAGTCAGCTCATGGTGTTCCACTGTTCATCTCAGACAGACACGTTCTGCTATTATACAGAGTAACCTGCCTGTCTTTCAGGTGTCAAGTCAAGCAGATTGCAACCTCGGTGATAGTGCTATTTCATGATAACCAACATTTGATACAAACTATGAAACGAAAACCATGATAACTTTGAACTGAAATGCATTCCTACCCCCAATAACTCCACAAATGTAAAAAGGCAGATTATTGTTTTTATAGTGACGTTAAGCTACTTGCTCCAAAAGTGTCAGTTTGTAAAAATGACCAATACTCAAAACACTGCCCCTCTTTAAACATTGAAATCTCAGAGGAATTTTCTACTAAAATAGTTATTTCCAGGCTTCTGTCTGTGAAAACTGAGATTGAATAAAATTCTAAGAAGTAACCCCAGCCCTCTGAGGGTGACTGTTGGTAGATTAGTGCAGCATAGCTCATTTCTCCACATTCCATTATCACAGTAGGTGCCTGCCATTTCATAGTTGATTTGATTTGATTTATTTGTTGTGATGTGTATTTATTACAAATACAGTGAAAAGTGTTGCTCAGTGTTGCCACTCTCTGGTGCCATTAAAAACACACAGAAAATAAACCTAAACACAGCGTATAACACGAGAAAAATAAAACAATAAAGTTCACCTAATAATCTTATCTCAATAAAGTTAATTGGTCTTTGAAAAAGCTCCTGCTTCTCGCTCATCCATGGGCCTGGTTTTGGGCTCCTCTACCCCGGTGCTTCAAGTCAGTGGAACAAAACAATCACCACTGTCTGGCGCCATCTTGCCTCCTCCCACATTGCCACCACACGAGTTCACATTGGGCCAACCATGCCACTGGTGCCACAGACTCCTGTGCTGGGACCAAACTCACGACCAATCGCCATACCCTAAGGCTCCCGGGCCTAGTTGCAGGTCTGGAGCCTTGGCTCAGCCTACACGTATGAACCAGGGGATTAAGCCTAGGAAATGCTCATCACTCATTGGGATGCCTCAGGTAGGGGCAGAGCTGCGTCTGCCTCAGCCTGGTGTTGCTGCCACCACCGCTAGATGCCTCCTCCAACATGTACTTGGCCCCATTGATCTCTGGGCCTGAGCCGCAATTTTCGTCCGCCACACCGCAAGGGCCTGCTTTCACTGATGTTACTGCAGCCCAGGCGAAAAAGCTAAGAGAAAAGACTTTAAGGGAAACAGATAAAAAGTAAAAAGCAAAAAAAAAAGGAAAGATAAAAGAAAAGCAGATGGAGGTGGATGAGCCCCAGGCTCAGAAGCCCAAATGCTGCTACTCTGCCGATGCCATCTTACCTGCTAGTTTGATTGACAGCTCCAAGTAGTTAAAGACCTTTCCAAATTAATTCCATTTCTTGTTTTATAAGGTATTACAAACTTGAAATGAAACCAAGGGATTATTAGTTGAAGAAATTAAAGGTAGTGAACTCATCATGAGATATGTCTGTGTTCCACATTTGGAGATGCAGAAGACTTCATCATAACATTTACTATTTAAATACCCCATATTCAGGCAGGGGTCTTATTTAAATTTAAGTCTGACTTTGGGAAACGCAGCCTGGAAATGAAGATGGGAAGTGAGGGATCAAGCAATTAGGAGGAGATTTCCTGTATTCTTTGTAGACGAGCAATGCTTCTCCATCCCATATCACTCAGGGGTTCTCCTGGCTGTTGAAAACAGCAGATCTCACCCTCCAAAATCTGCCAGCTGGTCTTGTGCCTTCTCTGACTTGCACCAAATTTAGACCTTGCACAGTTCCTCTGAAAACCATTTCCACTCCATGAATTTTGCAGACTTTCCCTTCCCTTCAATCCCCTCATTGTACTAATTGCCAGGAATTATTCCAAACAGTTCCTTCCTGTTGCCAGCTATCACAGGCCTTCCCATTGAGACAGGAACCAGCCTTCAATCTGGCTGAGCAACAGAACTAAAAGATGACAATCAGGTCCAGACAGTACCTTCAGCAGGACTACTGCAAACCTGGGACTAAAAGGATCCCTCACCACACCAACAAGAAACACATTTGCTCCCAGTAAACATTTGGTTTATGATTCAGCCTTGAACAGGAAACAGTGAGAGTTGAGGTTTTACTTTACAAATGATGTGATGGTAAAGCTGGAACCACTTGATACATTGCTCCTTTCTCAGACGATTGTTAGTTGTGTCCCAATATTTAAAATATCGACAGAGGGAGTGATGGCAAATACATTCCCAAGCGCAGATAAATAATTTATCCATGTCATAAGTATCTCCTGAAGAGTTTATTTTGCAAATACATATGAGCTGAACACTGGCTGTGCTCAGCATTCTTTTGATACAGAAATGCAGTCCTTCAGGAAAAGACGTAAGGTCAACAGCTCACTTTGCAAAGTTTACATCAACAAGAATAAATATTGCTTTACATCTCCCAAGCATGTGACTTCCTAAAAGGTGGGCAATCAACAGAGAGAGCTGTTGAAGCTATGAATTATGGTCTTACTCAGGAGGAAACCCCTTTAAATTATTAATTTTAAAAATGGAAAATTTGGACAAAAAGCAATTAAAAGTTTCAGGCTTTGAGTTGAAATACTAGAATGATGCTGATACCTCCTTTCACTAAGAGTTGTGATTTAGTCCAATTCATTTCTTTAATCCACAGATGTTCAGCAGAGATGGAAGAATCTTTCAACTAGCCAGAGATCAATAATGCCCTTTATGCTTTCTTACCTTATATGGATTCACAAGGACATCATGTTAAAACATAACTCCAGCATGTCCTTTTAATCTGTGCTGGGAGATATAGATGAGGATGCCAAAAACGTGGCATTTCTTTAAACAGAGACCCAATTACCATCACTGTATTTATCAGACATTTTGCATGCTTTTTGAAAGACATGAGTTTTTCAAATGATCACTTCTGTTTCTATTTGATTCACCAGTGCATAATTTAAAACAGATCCACAGCCAGTATAACAAGGCAGTGATTAGTGTTAATTTGTTCAATCCAATGATAAACCAATCAACAATCCCTCCACCTCTTACTGTAGATCATTGATCTTTATGCGTCAATTTATTTCTGATGATGGCGATGACCATGCGAGTGATCACATCCCTAGTTAAATGTTAAAAAGCACATTGTTCAAGCCCCATTCAGGACAGTTCAAGCCTCTAACTGTTGGCTTCCATCCAGTTTGGGTTGTGAGGGCCCATGAAACCATTCTGCTCCGTACACTATTGACTGATATTAGAAAGAGCCTTATGGCTTTATGGTCATAGCCTGTCAAACTGCTGATCAGTGTGCAGAACCTTACACTATCTTGCATTCTGGTGTTAGAGTGTCAAGAACTTCATTCAAGAGGCCATTTGTAAGGAAGCTTAGGTCCAAGTAATTGTCAAATGGAAACTTTTCATATTTCATTGTGTCAAACTTATGGAAAGAAATAGTTATTCAACTTGATTACTGAGAAGTTTAAATCAGTAGTAATGGAATATAAACTCTTCAAAATTAATGGTAAAGAGCTTTGTTCTAACTCACATAATAACACAAAACGTGTAACTGCTGTTGAGACAAATTTTGCCAAAGCTTTTCATCTTGTGTTCATCAGGAGAATTTGCAAGAAACACTAGCCTACAGGGAAAACAACACATATTGTAGGAGAGAGTACTAACTGGTAATGATGTTGTCATTGGGAAGGCCCCATTTAATAATCGTATAAAATGGAATACACCGTCATTGGCAAAGCTTCAGGCAGGTTTTCAGAAAAACCTGGAAAAGACGGCAAATAGTTGATTCAGAGGATAATATTAGGATATAAAACAGGTTAGTGAATCGGGTTTTAGATTGCTCTAAGAAAACACAGAAACACAAAGAATGAAATAACCTCTCCGAAGGTGTAAATAGCTTTGGATTCACGGACAAAAATTTACATAAAAATTCCATTAGCTGCCAGGTGGATTGGTATACTTTTCCAAACACTGCCTCTAAACATGATATGTTAATGACCTTACTTCACAAAATAAATATGAAAATGAAATTCAAGTTAATTTAACAACTTAAAAGTTTGGCCCCATTCACATCAAGGCTGTCTTCCAGGACACTGGGAGAATGATTTGAGATTGGTGAATATAAAGGATTAGTGACACAAAAACAGAAATTTCCAGTGAAACTCGACAGGTCTGGCAGTATCAGTAGGAAGAAAGCAGAGTTAATGATAAGTTTTGCCTACTCACTTAGTCTATGAATATCCCTTTGTAATGTCATGCTATTATCTGTACAGTCTATAATGCAGCCTAAATTTGTGTCATCAGCAAATTTTGCTAAATAATGTCAATAATTGAGGTCCTAATGCAGATCCCTGTGGGACATTTGCCGCATCCAGCCAATTTGAGTACCTATCTATTATCCCAACTGTGTCAGTAATGTGCCCTTAATTCCATGGGATACTACCTTAGTTAGCAATCTCTTTCTTGGAACTTGAAAAAAATGCATTCTGGAAATCCATATAAACAGATGTAGACATTCCCATGCCCACTACCTTAGTCATCTCTTCAAAAAATTTCAATGAGGTTTGTCAGGTATGACCTAGCTACCTTTGACATGAATCCATTCTAGCTCTCCCTAATTAAATGAAAATATTCAAGGTTAATCCATTCTTAATTTTAAACTTAAACAATTCCCCCACCATAGATAACACAGTGTGGAGCTGGAGGAACACAGCAGGCCATGCAGCAGCAGAGCAGGAAAGCAGGAGAGTTTTCTCTGAAAAAGCGTCCCGACCATCTGCTGATCATCTGCTTCCCCTTCAGATAAACTATAATATTTGTTCTTATTAATTTTGATGTCCCTGGCAAGTTTCTTTTCATAATGCCTTTCAGTAGCTCGTACTTTATACCGCTTTGCTGGTCTTCATAAATTTCCCATTAGCAGGATCCGTGCTGGTTGTGCATTTTTGTAAAGCATTTCTTTCAGTGTATATTATCCCTTATCTCTTTAGTTGTCCATGGCTGTTTTTCCCTCATGAAGCGAAGATTTTCTCTCTGTATAACTGGTTTTGTATTGTGGCAAATGTTTCTTTAAAACATCCTCCAATGTTCTTCAGTTGTTTTACTCACTAGTAGATCTTCGCAGTTTACTGCAGATAGTCTCCGTCTCATCTCGTTAAAGTCAGCCTTTCCTAAATCTAAACCTTTAACACATGATTTGTGCTTTTTGCTTTCAAATACTCCATTGAACTCGATGAGGCTACAATCGCTAGTTGATAAATATTCATGCACAATTAGGTTAGTAATTAAATCCAGCTCAGTACTCATTATTAAATCTGATATTGCTTGTCCCTTGTTGTATCCAGGACACACTGCTGGAGGAAACTGTCCCAGACTTCCCAGAAATTCACTATCTTTCTGACAGGTCCATCCCAATCTCTTAAAAATAAAAGCTGCTATTCGTGTTATTCTGGCTTTGATGCACACTCATCTAATTTCTGCATTCATACAATTGAGAGCTTCACAGTGGCTACCAGGGATTCTGTACACAATACATGTTACAGTTTTAGATCTTTACTGTTCCTCAGTTCCACCCATAGTCTCCATTGAATGCTCTCACCTCATTATATCTTGCCTCACTATTTAAGTAATTTTGTTTCTAATCAGTAAAGGTGCTCCACCTCTTCCACCATTTTCCCTGTCCATCCCGTAAACCTTATAACTTGGTGTATTTACTTCCCAGTCCCGACTATCCCGCAGCCATATCTCAGCAATGGCTATATCACAATCTCCCATTTGAATGTATTCCTTACACTGTACATTCGTATAAAGACCTCTTAATTCAGCCATACACTGACCCGTCCCTTAGCACTGATGCTGTATTGACCCTGTTTATTATTTCACTCTGGTTTAATCAGTACACTTCTTATAGTTTTTCCATTAACAGCCACTTATGAAGTCAGATTCCTGACTTCTTCTTAAAACCCTGTTGTTAGAGAGATAGTAGGAACTGCCGATGCTGGAGAATCTGGAGATAACAAATCTGGAGATAGGTGTAGAGCTGGTTGAACGCAGCAGGCCAAGCAGCAGAGGAGCAGGAAAGCTGATATTTCAGGTCTAGACCCTTCTGAAATTCCCACTATCTCTGGAATCTCTTCTACTGTCCAAGTTTCCATTTAGTGGGAGATCTCTGCTGGGATAATTAACACCTACGCTAGTACAGAGTAATCTCCGGATAACCTCCATGCTTTGACTGCGACAGAGCAGAGAGCCTCTGTCCTGTGACAACTTCCAGGTGCTTAGCTCATCTGCATTTTAAGTTTCTTCAAGAGTCTTCTGGAGGAAGGGTCCAGATGCCAAAACGTCAACTTTCCTGCTCCTTGGCCTGTGTTCATCCAGCTCTACACCTTGTTGTTATTTCTCTTTTTTAAAATCCTGGCATGTTACTTGATTTTAAAACTGTATTGGAGTTCCCTGAGCATTCTCCCCCATTCATTTGATTAAAGTCCTTGTGATACACCATTTAGGTTTTCAGCTAGGACAGATCCCGGATCAGTTCAGGTGCAGCCTGTTCCATTGGCACATTTACATTTTTCAATACCTTTCAAGTTTCAGCCCCATCAATTTCTCAAGTTCAACCTTTCTAATTTCTTTAACTCCTTATTCTTCCTAGTCACTTACATCTCTAATTCTGGAAAAGTTCTTGTATCTTCCTCAGTGAAAACAAATACAAAAATAGTTATTCACCTCACATTTTCTATTCCCCATTATAAATTTTCCTGACTCTTTCTGTGATGGTCCCACATTCATCTTGGTCAAATGTTTCCTTTTTACATACCTAGTGGAATTTTTAAGAGTCCTTTTTTTGTGCTCTTGGCTTTCATATTCTATTCTTCTCTTCCGATTAGCTTCTTGATTTTCCTTACTATACTCTAAAATCTTCAAAAATGCATTGATTTATTACAATTCTGGTAAGTTTATTTTTCATTTTAATCTTATCCAATCCTAAGCCACAGTTACTTTTTTAACTTCATTTTGAACATTTGCATCTTGAAGTAATGTAGAGTTGCTGTAAGCCATGTAACATTTCTTTAAAGGCTATCCATTGTCTTTGTATAGTCATGACTTATAATGTACCCTCACAATTCAGCTTAGCCAATTTGTGTCTCATGTTTATATAACGATCCTTATTCAAATTTAACCCTCTTGATTTTGAGTGAGCTACCATGCACGCATCCCCAGAACATCCGGACAACAAGGACACCTACATCAAACTCCTGCTCATCGACTACAGCTCCACATTCAATACCATTATCCCCTCCAGACTGATCTCAAAACTCTGAAACCCAGATCTCAGCTCCACCCTCTGTGAATGGATTCTCAACTTCCTCACCCGTAGACCACACGCAGTGAAAACAGACAACTGCACCTCCTCCACGGTAACACTCATGTCACAGAGGGACAGATACATTGATGTCAAAAGAAAATGCTTGTAATTGAATCCATAAAGATTGGTCAGATCAAAACATTTACAATTATCAGAAATTAAGAAAAACGGAGAAATTCTTAACCCAACTCAAAATGTGTTTATAGCTCACAAAATCCTTTTAGTTAAAATGATACTTGTTGGCAAATGTTATCTTTCTCCCATTTTATGAACATTTCTACTTGAATTTCATGATTTACTTTAAATGGGGAGAAAATAATATTCGGCCTAGCACCCTTGTATTATTCATGTAAATTAAATTTCACTGTAATGCAATCTCATGTTAATTGTAGGCTTCATCATACTATATGTATTAACGTGGTCCTGACTGTCTTGCTGTAGGCAGTTACAACACAAGACGAAACTTTTACGTGGCATCACTCTTGCAACAACATGCTGGAGCAGGATATTACAAAAGAGTTATCCACTTTGGTGGTCAATATCTAACAGTAAAACAACATCTGACACTCATCTGTACCATGCATTTTCATGCAATCTACATCATTTGCGACATTTAGTCCCTGTGATATCTATGACTGCTGGAGTTTTAAGTGTTCTCTTCGCTTATTTCATCACTTTAATCTGGAACAAAGGGCAGACCTGTGGCTTTCAACCGACTGCTGGTTTGGTTTTAATTTTCCGAGTCTAGGTGTCTTAAGAGTTCAGTTTATTTTTGATAGATGCTAATTTCATGTTCCAATGAATTTATACTTCAGATTGGTTAGGTGTTCAAGTAATACCATACAAAATATAATTTTAAAACAAGCCTTTTAAATAAGTTTTTAAACAGTTATTTATTAAATTGTCCCATAGGTATCTAATTATTCTTGAATATAATTATACAAGGAGGCATGAAAAATATACTCAAAATCTCACATGCAAGATTAACTATACTGTCCTGAAGAAGGGTAATACTTGAAACATTGCCTTCTCCTTTCCTCCATATGCTGCCTGGCCTGCTGTGTTCCACCAGCCTCCTGGTGGAATCCAAGATAGACAAACACCTGTAGTTTTTATGTCTCTAACCAACTACATTGTTGGTCAGGATACCGTGTTGCTGAGAATTCAGGGACAATGTTATGAATCCTTAACCCAATCCCTAACCAAAGCCAGTGTAAACCCACAACGCTGACCTTGGAGCACGGTCAGTTTTGCGCACAAGGTCAAGACTGGGCAAAGACTTGAGTGATCAAGCTTAACAGAATTGTGTGCATGCTCACCCACACTTAGAATTGTGTCAGCCTATCATTCAATTTTGTCAAGAGTGAGTGGCTTTGCAAGCATAAATCATGCAGAAATTCCAGGGAAGCAAGTTCTGCATCTGTGAAACACTAGGAATAAAAATTTGCCGGGGATTTGAAATGGTCACCAAAAGCATTCACTTTGGTACAATACAAATGTCGGTTTCTTAGACATACATTTTGCTTGCTTTACTAAGATTTCAATCCTTTCAGCAAAATCCTTTGGCTGGCAGTTAATTTGGTCAGAGTTCCTGATTTATGATCTTGGTGGCAGCTGTGCACACAGTACTAGAATCCACATATCACTGGTCTATAAACTTAACTACAAAAAAATGTATAGAAAAGGCATCAAATGCCCAGATCCTTCTGCTAAGTTGAATATTATGCATCAGTAAGTCAGAAGACTGCAAATGCCCTGTCCCACAGTGGAGTGGAAAACCAAATAAGACATAAATGCTGCAATTAAGGTCACTGCTGGAACTGCACAGGAAATGCAAGCACTTTGTCTAACTGAGAATACGAGTAAAGTTTCTTCTAGTCTGGCAACACCTACAGCATTTTAATATTGCCTCACAATCGTAAGTCACATGATTTAAAAGACAGAAGTATCTTCCCCTTGTTGCTTTCTGATGTCAATTATTTTAGATTATAAATGGAATAAATTGTTATGCATTGTACCAATTTTTCAACTACTCCAGCCAGTTTACCAATGGGCCATTCAACCTATTCTTAAATTTATTGGTTGTTTGATCTGGTTGTCTTGTTATTTAGGGGCTGAATGCTTGTTGAAGAATCTTGTGTCATCTGGGGCTCAGATGATAATACTTACTCTAAGTTGCCTAGGTTCTGGATTTAAGTTCCATTCCAAGGCTCAAGCACAAAAAAAATCAAAACTAACACACCAGTGTAATACTATCCTTGCACAGTCAGTCAGAGATGTTGTCTTTGGGTTAAGGTGTTAAATCAACACCCTGTCTAGCAAGTCAGAGGATGCGAAAGTTACAGGTGGGTTTTGAAGAAGAGCAAGGGAATTATCCCTAGTGTGCTGGCCAATGTTTTTCCCTCAATTAGCATTACAAAAAGAGCAGATTATGGTCATTATCACATTGTTGTTTGCGGGAGTTTGCTGTGAATAAATTAGCTGTTGCATTAGTCACAGCACAATACTAGACTGTACAGTTCAGTTAAAAGCACATTGCGAAGCATATTGAGATGTCTCTGTGCAAAACGTGTTTGCAATGCAACAATATATAATTTTAAAACTTTGCCATAATATCAAAGAGAACAAGAGGTGCTCTGCCAATCTCATATGCAGCACAACTGCCCTGAACCTTATTATAAGCCACTCTAACCTTGTTTTTAGATTTACCATCAAGCAACTGGCATTCAACACCTATAATGCATGAACATCCTGTTGAGCATTTCAGGCGCCGGCCTCTCACATGTAAAATTATAAAGCTCAATGCCCAGTGGATCCAATTCAGATTTCATGGCATGGATTGAGAAGAATTTCTATCCATTAGACTATTTATCAGAGCTTTCATGCTTTTAGTTGAACTTCTTTGCAGATAAGTTTAGACAGGTGATTATTTCGGTGTCAACATATAGCATAGAAGAGGGACTCTGACATAAAAACAAAGAATTTAAGAATTTTAAAAGAATAATCAACGAAATGCCATTAACAATTTTGTAAAGATGTTTATGATGATAGCTGTTAAACAAACAACTTGGCTGGATGTCATTTATTGGTTTGAATTTGCACAGTCCTTCCCTTATCTTGTTAAATGCTATATGCTGTAATCGGCTGCGAGCTTGTAGGTGGGCCTTGGTATCTTTTTGTTCAGTTTCCTTCAGACACCAGTTTCCACATCAATGCTCTGCCTAGTGGTGTGGTAGCTCTAAAGTTAGCTAGATGTCTGTCTTAATTGCTGCAATCTGGATATCAAAACATATGGAGGCAGTATTGCCCCTGAAGTGGTTATTGCACAGATTCATATTAATTCTACAGCCTGCTTTGTATTCCCTTAAAACAGAAGAATGAGAGGTGTTGTGACTGTAATGAGGTCAGCCAGCTGGACATCGTAGAAAATGAGGTCCAGGATTGAGGCTGTTAATCGGGTCCAATCAGGGAGACCTTGCTGAAGACAAAAGGGAAAGTCACAGATACTGAAACTGATAGCTGAATCCAAGTGGGGCAGTATTAGAGTAAAGGACTGGTCACATGTAAGTCAAGGGTGACTTGGTGATGGGTTACTAGCCTCTGAAGTTACTTCATGAGATGGTCTGGTTACGGTGTTTAAGATGTTAAGATACTTCGGTTGAGCAGACTTGGAAAAACTACTTCTGGCAGAAAGCCAGGGAGCCATACTAGTAAAATTAGTGCAAGCCATTTTTAGGAGGGGTAAACAAAGAAGCTGTTTTCACACAAAGGGTTGGAGAAAGCTAGAATCTCCCTGCAAAGTCTTGCTACTCTCATAGCAGAGATTGGGATAGATTCCTGTAGGCAAGAAACCAAAGAACACAATAAACAAAAACAGAAGTTGCTGGAAAAGCCCAGCAGGTCAGGCAGCATCTGAGAAGAAAAAAGATCAGATTTAACATTTCGGGTCTAGTGACCCTTCCTCAGAACTAGCTCTGAGGAAGGGTCACTGGACCTGAAATGTTAAATTTGATTTTTCTTCTTCACAGATGCTGCCAGACCTGCTGAGCTTTTCCAGCAACTTCTGTTTTTGTTCCTGATTTATAGCATCCACTGTTCTTTCGGCTTTTATTAAAGAATACAATAAGATTGGCATATGTAGTGGAGGTTCAGATGAAACACGGTCTAACTGATTGATGTAACATGCTTGACGAGTTGAATGGCATGCTCTTATTCCTGTTTCTATGAATTTTTTTTGAGACGTGGGGCCATCGGTGCGATATTTCCATTGCCTTTGTACTTGTATACATAATGATCCATAGGCAGTCAAATATTCATGTCTTGGTTTCTTTTGGAATTCCAACAATTCATCTTTAACTTGACTACTCCTTTACATCAGGAACCAGTCATCTAAGTTCAAAGATTTGTCACTGCAAAGATTTACTTTCTGCGGATATAAAGCTAATGAGCTACTGTATCATTGCCAAGATTTACAATTTTGTTTTTAAAACCTGTTTTTTTTCCCCTGTCTTTTCTAATTAGTGATCTGATTTTTATGCAAGGGTATGGTAGCATAAATCATGGTATAAATGTCCCTCAAAATTTCCTTGTAGAGGTTTCTCTCAATTGTTGGTAAAATGCTACATAAATCACCTAGCAATACAGTGAGCAATCAACCATGCACTATTTCCTTTAGTTAACTAGTGGCTTCCACTTTGCTTTATCATAGAATCCCTACAGTGTGGAAAAAGGCCATTCAGCCTGTCCAGTCTACACCATCCCTCTGAACAGCATCCCACACAGACCTAATTCCCCACCCGATCCCCATAACTCTGCATTTACCATGGCTGACCCACCTAGCCTACACATCCCTGGGCCCTAAGGACGACTTAACATGACAAACCTGTACATCTTTGGACTGCAGGAGAAAACTGGAGCACCTAGTGGGATCCAACGCAAACAGAGAGAATATGTAAACTCTACACAGGCAGTTGCCCAAGGCCGGAATCAAACCCTGGTCCCAGGTGCTGTGAGGCAGCAATGTCAACCAGTGAGCCATGGTGCTGCCCTTTATGACAGGCAAATTTACAAATTACAAAACAATTACCAGAAAATCTCACCAGATACTAGAAGAATGAAGTAAGATGGAGATCTGCTTTGTGCTCAGAATATTGAAGTTTGGCTTCTCCTTATGCAATTGATAATACTGTGGAAAAAAATCCAACCTTTCAATAGTTTAGCCATTCTTCATTGTTATTTGTTTTATTTCTCAAAGTGCTCTCAAACTTGAAGGCAGTCGCCTTTCCTACGACCAAGGGTGCTATCCGTTAGTATTACATCTGTTTTAATTTGGATGTACGGGGCCAATTTTCATCAGAAATTTGGGAACAGGATTAGGTCACTTTGCCCTTTCACTCTGTTGAAATTCAATGATATCATTGTTGATCTGTGGTCTAGCTCCAGGTCCTTTAGCTTCATATTACTTAATGCTATTGATTAACAACAAAAAAATAGTCAATTTCAGATCTGGAATTAACAATTGGTCTAGCATCAATTGATGACTGTCTAAGAGAGAGTTCCAGATCTCTATCACTGTTGGCACTCTTCGGCAAAAGATTGCAGCACAAAGACCAGATGCCTGGAGGTTCATTAAAGGTCTCAGTGACAACTCGTGCTCATGAAGCAGGCTGGATTGCACTTTACTGACTATTACTTTAATTAGTGATCTAGTTTAATCAGTGAGCAACTAAACAGGATTAAAGAAGGTTGCTACACGTTGCTTTGAAACTATGCTGAGATTTCATCGTTCATTTGCTCGTGGACGTTTGGGGAGGACCTTTGAAACCCATTGGGTGTCTCCTTGCAAGACTTCTCCAAAACTGTTCAACATTAATTCTGGAAAGTCATCCAAAATGATTAATGCTATGCAGCAGCTTATAGAAGTCACCAGGAGAAAGGTGGTGCTCTGCATAATGAACAGAAGGAGAGCCAGAGGGATAGGAAGAACAGATTGGAACTATGAGATGGCACTTCCCCACCATCACATCTTCGCCTTCCACACTTTGGGAACAGGACATTGCTCCTCTTCCTCTGGTCCTATTCCATTAGGCTATGCCCGAATACTTGTGTTCACTCTCCTTTATTTCCGAAGCAATCCTGCGTCATCCAGGACAAACCACACCTTCAGCTGATGTGGATATATGGAGCCCGCAGATATTAATGACATGAAAAATGCACCAAAAGAATAAAAAAGCCCTATAGCTCTCAACCTGCATGCGTCCGTTGCACCAAGGAGATTTGATTTTAAAGCATCAAGAGCACAAAATTGTGATCAGTAGCACCCATTCTTCAGGAGCCAAATGTGCTATTCAGGATCCAAAACAGCACTGATGCTCTTGTACATCTGCCAAGAATCAGACCAAAGACCAATCAAAAGCATCATTTACCTCCATCTGAAGCAGCTGTTCATCCATTTGTATGTGTAAATGTACAACTTAACACACACTTCTGGTCCCACTATAACTTTGGTTTGCCCTCAGACAGCCATTGTCAGTTGCAGAAAGTTAACATTAAACATGATAAAATGAATATTTAATATATTCACATCTGCACAATTGCCTGATCACCCAACTCTCACATCCAACCACTCAAAACACCGCAATCCTTTGTCCCAGCCCTGACCTCCTGGCCCACACGAACGTGTACCCCAACTCCCAAGGAATCGCTAAAGTTTGCAAGCTTCCAACCCACTGCCCCTAAAGTACATCTGAGGTCTCCGACCTTACTATCTATTTTCCTATCAAGTCTACATCACAAACTCCGTGACCCACCTTCATGCCCTTGTGAATTGGAGAACTAACCAGTGCAGGGTCCTACTGCAACGGTATCCTCATTATGAAGAGATCCAAGATCCAAAATCCAGAATTTGTTGAACAATAAAATCTGGCACGAGCTTTTAAAACTGTACTGGCAAGGTGCCCAATCATAATCTTCCTGCTTTGCAGAATCAGCAAGACAACATAGTAGTTTAGCAAGGAGCTATCTTCATCAATTTAGTTTTGATGCCATAACAGGATGTTAGAAAGGACTCTTAGGGTCAAGGGTAAATAAATATTAAAGACACCACGTGCAGAGTGGAAAATCTGACTGCGTCCTTGGCACAATTAACATTCCTTTACCTATGTTTCCCAGAGCTCCCTCGAAATTCCTGGAATGAGGCTGTGGGATGGATGAATAGTTCTTCTAAAACGTACATCAAGCAGATTTCATGCCTCTGCCCCTTATTTCTTTTTCAAACTTCTGCGAAGGTAAGATTCAGCAACAGCAAACACAAATACAAGCCAATGTTTTACAGTCCATATAAATGAGAAGTAGCAGTCACCTCGCTGACTGCTGGTTATGATAAGAGGTCTCCCCATCTGAACAAATTGTGACAGCCTCATTGAAATGACTTTCATGCAGGTTCTACAACAGTCAGCAACTAGGGCTGAACCTGCCTGCTAAGACCAAGGTTCAAACACTGGTTCAAGGTTTCACCCCTTCATTAACTGTGTCGTCCTTTCATCAAAGCAGCCCTCGAAGATGATATCGAACAAATGTTTCACCCAAGTTACGAATGCACAGGGTGCTATGTTTTAGGCATGTCTAACAAGTAAAACTTGACATACTACGAAAATAAATTATCCGACTGTGAACACACGAGGTACTGTTTACAGCAGGTCTTGTTTACCTTGAAACTTTGGAGTTAAACAGAAATAGGAAAAAATTCAAAAGTCAAGAATTACTTTTGACACTCCTACCTTTGCAAGTGAAGCATTTGAGGTGGAAATGTCTTGATTGGACACGTAGTACTTGTCCTTTACATGGGTCTCCACATTTGAAACAGTGGATGGCTGGCTTTTCTGTGGGCTTGTGAGGGTCCTGAGGGTGAGCCACTATAGAGAAAAAGAAAACGTAAGTGAAGCAGGCTATCAACTATGAGAAATCAGTATGTATTTGCATCTTCAACACCAAATGGCTAGAGAAAGACAGGCAATAATAAATCCTGAACAAAATCGAAGTTGCTAGAAAAATCCAGCATGTCTGGCAGCATCTGTGAAGGGGAAAAAAAAGCAGAGTTAACGTTTTGGGTCCGGTGACCCTTCCTCAGAAATAAATCTTGTGTCAGCAGCCAGACAGAAATACCTAAATGGTATCACTTATTAAATGTATCAGAGATAATGGGAACTGCAGATGCTGGAGATTCCAAGATAATAAAATGTGAGGCTGGATGAACACAGCAGGCCAAGCAGCATCTCAGGAGCACAAAAGCTGACGTTTCGGGCCTAGACCCTTCATCAGAGAGGGGGATGGGGGGAGGGAACTGGAATAAATAGGGAGAGAGGGGGAGGCGGACCGAAGATGGAGAGTAAAGAAGATAGGTGGAGAGGGTGTAGGTGGGGAGGTAGGGAGGGGATAGGTCAGTCCAGGGAAGACGGACAGGTCAAGGAGGTGGGATGAGGTTAGTAGGTAGCTGGGGGTGCGGCTTGGGGTGGGAGGAAGGGATGGGTGAGAGGAAGAACCGGTTAGGGAGGCAGAGACAGGTTGGACTGGTTTTGGGATGCAGTGGGTGGGGGGGAAGAGCTGGGCTGGTTGTGTGGTGCAGTGGGGGGAGGGGACGAACTGGGCTGGTTTAGGGATGCAGTAGGGGAAGGGGAGATTTTGAAACTGGTGAAGTCCACATTGATACCATATGGCTGATACCATATGGCTGCAGGGTTCCCAGGCGGAATATGAGTTGCTGTTCCTGCAACCTTTGGGTGGCATCATTGTGGCACTGCAGGAGGCCCATGATGGACATGTCATCAAGAGAATGGGAGGGGGAGTGGAAATGGTTTGCGACTGGGAGGTGCAGTTGTTTGTTGCGAACTGAGCGGAGGTGTTCTGCAAAGCGGTCCCCAAGCCTCCGCTTGGTTTCCCCAATGTAGAGAAAGCCGCACCGGGTACAGTGGATGCAGTATACCACATTGGCAGATGTGCAGGTGAACCTCTGCTTAATGTGGAATGTCATCTTGGGGCCTGGGATGGGGGTGAGGGAGGAGGTGTGGGGACAAGTGTAGCATTTCCTGCGGTTGCAGGGGAAGGTCCCGGCACCTTTGGGGACCGCTTTGCAGAACACCTCCGCTCAGTTCGCAACAAACAACTGCACCTCCCAGTCGCAAACCATTTCCACTCCCCCTCCCATTCTCTTGATGACATGTCCATCATGGGCCTCCTGCACTGCCACAATGATGCCACCCGAAGGTTGCAGGAACAGCAACTCATATTCCGCCTGGGAACCCTGCAGCCATATGGTATCAATGTGGACTTCACCAGTTTCAAAATCTCCCCTTCCCCCACTGCATCCCTCAACCAGCCCAGTTCATCCCCTCCCCCCACTGCACCACACAACCAGCCCAGCTCTTCCCCCCACCCACTGCATCCCAAAACCAGTCCAACCTGTCTCTGCCTCCCTAACCGGTTCTTCCTCTCACCCATCCCTTCCTCCCACCCCAAGCCGCACCCCCAGCTACCTACTAACCTCATCCCACCTCCTTGACCTGTCCGTCTTCCCTGGACTGACCTATCCCCTCCCTACCTCCCCACCTACACCCTCTCCACCTATCTTCTTTACTCTCCATCTTCGGTCCGCCTCCCCCTCTCTCCCTATTTATTCCAGTTCCCTCCCCCCATCCCCCTCTCTGATGAAGGGTCTAGGCCCGAAACGTCAGCTTTTGTGCTCCTGAGATGCTGCTTGGCCTGCTGTGTTCATCCAGCCTCACATTTTATTATCACTTATTAAATGGATTATTTTGTAATGAATGCATAGCTGATTCTTTGCACAGTCTTTCAAACCATCAGGGAATTTGGTATGGAGACAATACAAAGTTCAAGAAACTGTTCAAATTGAACTACTTTTGCATGTAAATCGCTATAGCTGGGACATTATTGTCAAATCCTGCTTTTTATTTCAGAGGCGAGTTCAAACCTAACCTAAAAATCTAAAATGACAGAATGATTATGAAACAAAAAATTGAAATGAAGACTTCTTTTATTTGTTCCTGGATGAAGGTGACAGTGCCAAAGACAGTATTTGTTCATACCCAGCTACCATGACAGTTTGTGACTGGTGTACAGACTGAACGAGATTGGACATTCTCTCCCAAGAAGGACCTTGGTGAATTTGTTGTATTTTTTTCACAACAACCTTACAACTTTCATAATTAGCACAGACTGAATTTTGTCATTTTTTGCAAAGAGTTTTCTTTGGCAAGTTTCAGGCCGGTCAGTTCACCCAGGTTCATGGTGACTTCTCTCAGGCAATCTTCTCCACAGTTCATTAGTTATGCAACTTGCTTCTTTGAATCGTGTGCCCAGCAGACGAGGATATGCTCACCTCTGCCATGACTTTGCATTGTTCTTGCAGCTGGCACCATATTTATACCCCAGATGTTCATCACTTCAGATGCTACAAGTGTGGCACTGCCCTTCATACTCTGGTGTGAAATGATTACTAATGAGGAAGTGGCCCAGAAAGGGAAGCTGACATCCAGCTATTGTTCACAGGCACCTGGAGGTGTTGATGGATGGGTTGATGAAGCAGTGCTGTATCCCATTGTAAAACCAAAAGAGGCCACACCACTGGTCTCAGTCAGCCTTGATGGGCAATAAATGCTACCTGGCCAACAATGCCCTCATCTTGTGAATGAATATATAAAAAAAACAACAGCCCAGGTCAGTATGACGTCCTGACCGAGACACAATGCACTGCGATGCAAGAATAAATTAATGTTCTTCTGCACACTGCAAGCATAAATGCCACTATCTTCTGTTTCCTCACAATCACAGGGCCACCACCCTGATCAGAACTCTGCCACTGCACCATGCCGATCCCGCCAAGCCTTACAGAATCCAACTCTCATTACAGTGGGCAGCATGTTTACTCAACAATTCTTAGCCACAGCTTCCTCCCAAACTACTTAACTTTTCTGCTTTCTACTCTCTTAACAGGAGACACCTCATCAGCAGTAGTAATTTCTCTTGCATCCACATGATCAGACTCTACCCCCTCCCTTTGTCTCGTTGAGGACAAAGTTAGCACCAGCATCCCCAACCCCCAACTGATGCCTCCACAGTAACCCGAATGGCAAACCTGTAAGCCCTGGACTGGTTGCACCAGGCCGACGTGACTAACTGCAGCCAACACACTGGACTGAAATCTGACAAGGCCCCTGACTGTATGCAGTGGTGCCTCCAGACTGAACACTTGGACCCAATGAGGGACTAGCCCCTCTTGACTTCCACACATGGCCACTCGCTTGAAGCACATGCCACGTATTTGCCTCGTACATAGAACTGACACACGTTGTAGGTATGACACTGACATAACACATTGTGTTGCTTTGTGTCAATCACTCCCTTGACTATTCAGTGCTCCCCACCAGGTCAAGCGGAAACCTTTTCCTGTATACTAAAAAGCAACATAAGGCTGACAGTCTCCAAACAAGTGTAAAATGACTGCACACACTAAGAAATGAAGCTAAGGGCCATAAAATGCTCACAGTTGGGATACATGAATTTCAGCTGTGGCATAGTGCACAAATTAATCTTACAGAAGCATGTAAATCATGGGTGTCCCTCAGCTCCAAAGTGAAGACCTGAAGGTCTGACATGGTATAAGAGTTGGACTGGGGCTCTGTGTAATGGTATGGTGAGGCTGGCGGTTTATGATACTGGCTAACTTGAAGGATAGAAGAGGTCAGTAATTATGGAGTATTTAGGCACATTACGATGAAAGCAGTTAAAGTCGAGAGAAACAAGTGGTAAGCTCCTACCGCCAAGTTGTGTTTCCGACTTGTAGGAATTGGCACCATCTATTTCTCAGGGAAGGGATTGAGAATTGGGAGCTGCATATGAAAGAGACAACTTCGCAAACAGTGAAATGTAAATGCAAATACTTGCAAATAAGGTGATCACTGCTTATTAGCAAGACTTGGAATTCATTATTTCAATCGAAAGGGAATGTTGAGAATTTGATTTTTCCATTTTCACTATTCTTCCCCAACTTTCTTACCATTGCTCTCATTGCTCAAGTGAACAGAAAATTCCATCCTGTGAAGCTACAAAACTGCCCTCGTGGAGAAATGATGAGAGTCAACAGGTTAACAAAGTAAACAAGCTGATGTTGTCAATAAAACCAAAAAAGTGATCAGCACAGAGCATGAATGCTGAAAGCTAAGTGGGTGAAAAATACAGAAGGCCAAAAACAAGGTAATATGTGCCAAAAGGCATCAGGGAACAGGACCCACATGAAACATGGAAATCTCTCCCTTGTTGATACTCAAGGTACAGATGTCTGTTTCCAAGATAAGGGGAGGGAAGATACAATAATCGTAGCAAAAAAATAGCTTTATATAGAGTTAATTTATATCGATTCACCGATTGTTTTTGCAATTTCAGAAGTATTAATACTCGTCAAGCTGGTCACATTGCATTTTTTCATATTTAGCACATTGATACACATCAAGTTATCTGAATCTGTTTTAGTCCTCAACAGAACATTGTTCTACTTAGAGAGAGCGAAGGGGTTGGAGCACTTGTAGGTGTTTGGGATCCATCCCCACTACGCAAGTAACCCCATCTGTGGAATCTCAGCTGTGAGCCCTGGTCTCAGATCAAAGGAGCACTGTACCAGAATTTTTGTCCTACCAGAGAACGGCCTTGGAAGTTTCTGAGCCTCCATTTACAATTTCATATTGATTCTGTCTCCATTTTTTCTGCCCCTCATTATTTCAATGTTATTGCCAAGGTCACTGAACATTTAATGCAAGGTTATTTTGCCAGTAGCATTGCACAATCCACCTCAAAATGTTTCTTGTTCAAATTAATCGTTAATAATTTTAAAATGGAAAATTCATCATGTTGCACAGGGATACGAATATCTACAGAGAACACGACACCCTACGTGTAATCACATGGACTGAAAGGAATGTTTGGCATTTTTGAATCGTTACTAATTCAGAGCTCAGTTGCATATTATTGTGTTTCACCCTGCAGCAACTTTAAATGGAATTATTTGAATTAGTTATCGCTGAGCCAGATGTAAATTGGACAGAAAAGACTTACTTAATGCTTTGAGCCAGTGAAATTCTCTCTTCCAGGTATTTGAAAGTAGAAAAATATCTGTTGCTGTTAACCAGATAAGAATTGGAAAATAGAGAATTACTGTCAGTCCAAATATGGATCAATTGCATTGCATCAAGTTTCCTCTTTTGCTGAACCAAACATGGATTGTCAAAACACAGGCAATTCAATCAGCCATTGCAAAAAATACATCAAGATGGCTATCTGTACTCTGATTCAGCTTCAAAAGAAATTTAATTTCACTATTACTGGGCACATTTTCCTATTAAGCATTTTAATCTGAGGATAGATCTGAAGATAAAACCAACTGTAAAACTGATTCGTTGTCAGACTTCTAAAATGTAGTGCTGCAGTAAGATTTCCATACAGTGTGCCTTCTAGTTTGTCAGTTGCCTCTCCAGATTGTATTTCATTGTACTGCAAAGAATCTTCAGATTGTTAGTTGCGTTTTATGATGCACCCCGTTCATCTCATTCATTTCTTAAACTGACGTGTGATTTTTAGCACATTCTAGGAGCAGGTTCCCTAGAGGCAGACTAATTAAACATCACACAGCAGATGATTAACTTCAGCTGAGAACATGGGTTTCCAGAATGAACCTACAAAACGTAATCATTTTGCACACTAATCTATGTTCTTACAAGGCCAGCAGCAAGGTCCAAAAACCATCATGCACTGTTAATAGTAAAATGTGAGGCTGGATGAACACAGCAGGCCAAGCAGCATCTCAGGAGCACAAAAGCTGACGTTTCGGGCCTAGACCCTTCATCAGAGAGGTGCTCCTGAGATGCTGCTTGGCCTGCTGTGTTCATCCAGCCTCACATTTTATTATCTTGGAATCTCCAGCATCTGCAGTTCCCATTATCTCTCATGCACTGTTAATAGCCACTTATGTAGGGCATGGTGACCTTTGCCTGATGTTCAAATGTGTTCTCTGTACTATGACGTTTGTTTGGACAATTTGTTAATTAATTGACTTCAAAGTTGACCTTTGACTCAACAGCCTCTGCTAACCTACAAATGTAAGTCTTTTTGCTGCATGCCTGAAAGCTGCAACATCAATGTGATGGCACCCTCAAGTTTCATAACAGTCCAACCGTGATTAAATACATTACAAAGCTCAAGCAAAGGAGTACGTCCGGGACAAAATGAGCAAGAGTGGGTGGCAGGGGAAATGCACGAAGAAAGAGATAGCACTACCCATGTCTAAAAGATAAAAAAAAAGGAGCTGACCCATTCCCCTTGGTCCTGGAATCTTTGCTGCATTGAGTGTGCTCATATTACAAGAATAGAAAACACACCCATGATGTTGAAGTAAATAAAAATAAGTGCCAAGAATAAGAATTTTACAGTTGCATTATTGGAAGTGAGTGGTCATAATAAAGAGAATATTTCTCTCTATAATAATCATTGCATTTCTAGTGTAGCTACAAGCAGATTTCAATTTTAGATACTTGATTAATATAATGGCACTGAAAACAATAAAATTTGCATTGTCCTCTTTCCCAATTTAACCAAATGCCTAAAGATGTAATACAATGTCAACAGAATTAAATAAGATTTCAAAAGCTTTTCCAGTGAGATGCACCTCATACACAGTCCAAGTGCTTTGCATAGCTAAAAGTACAATCACTTCCTCTTCAAAGCTTTTAAACACTACATCATATTGTTCAGTTTGTCATGGCAGCATTCAACTTGCCAAAGTCCTAACCAGTGAACGAAGTGCTTTCCTGTTGTTGCTTCGTTGGCATTCTTGGTCGCAGTGTAATGTGACATTGTTTTGCCCTTGTCTGTTATATCCATTATCTGAAACACGCACAGCTTGATCTTGCTCTTCCTTCCATACAACCAAAATACTGATTTCTTATTCACTGAAGTGTGTGCCTAGGAGAAACTAACTAAAGTGCAAACAGTTTTAATTACGGTTCACAGAATGACAGAGAACCCCAGGGTTTTTACAAAAAGTAATCCGCAGAAGAATCATTAGCATCTATTACACTTTTGCATAAATTACTGGCATATTCACCAATCTTTTGATTTTTTTTAATGAACGAGAAGTGAGAATTGGCCTCATGTTTCCCTCACTCTACATGAGGAGAGGCAAAAGTGAAACGAGTGTTCCACTGTTTCCATTTCACATCCTCTGTTTAAAAACATTACTTCCTCTGCTGCATCCACTTGTGTTTTACTTATCACTCATTACATGTCCCTGTGCAAATTTAGGATTCCAAATCACATCACTTTTATTGAAAGATATGTATAGGAAAACATCTGCTTCCTTAAAAATGAAAAATTGCATAAGCAAGCAACTAAAAACAAAACAACTTTAGCAACCGTCTCCACCATAGTACATGAACTTGGTGATAGTTATTTCAAATTTGATTTCTGATAATCTAACTTTTGGTCAAGCATTAGGTACACCTCTCTGTTCAGGTGAAGCCAAAAGATTACTTGGCACAACTTGAAGGAGATCGTGGATGACTTATCCTCCCTCATCAAGCTCCACCAATGCAGACTATTTATTTATTCCAGGTTCTGTTTGTGGGACTTGGATGTGCGCAAATTAGTTGCTGGATCTGCCAAGACAACAACAGTGGACCTAAAATGCACGAGAGCAGGGTTACAGAAGATAGTGACAAGAATGCTGCCAGACATGGAGAATTTCAGCCACAAAACGAAGACAAGGTGGGTCAGGGCTGTTTTTCCATGGAACAGAAAACGCTAAAGAATGGCAAGGATTAATTAAAAAGAATAAAGTTATTAGGGGTCTACACAAACCTATGGAAGAACCAATTTCAGTTTGCAGTGAGATCAATATTAATGATAACAGATAAGAACAAAAAATTCGAGGGGAGTTAAGGAGATTTTTGTTTCAGGCAGCGAGTGTCTGGAAATCGCTGCTTGAAAGGATGGTCGAATCAGAGGCTCTCTTGTATCAAGGAAGCTTTTGAAAATGCACTTGATGTGCTTAGCCCCAAGGCTACAGATCAACAATTGTGAAGTGGGAATCAGCTGGAGGGTAGATAATGGGAACTGCAGATGCTGGAGAATCCAAGATAATAAAGTGTGAAGCTGGATGAACACAGCAAGCCAAGCAGCATCTCAGGAGCACAAAAGCTGACGTTTCAGGCCTAGACCCGAGAGCCTCTCTGATGAAGGGTCCAGGCCCGAAACGTCAGCTTTTGTGCTCCTGAGATGCTGCTTGGCCTGCTGTGTTCATCTAGCTGCACACTTTGTTGTCTTGGATTCTCCAGCATCTGCAGTTCCCATTATTTCTGATACATTGTGTACGTATTAGTCTTTTTCTGGAGAATTTCATTCTCCTCTGCTTTAAAGGGCTATTAATAATCAAAACATTGAGAACATCCAGGAGATCACCTGTTGTTCAATGAAACCAAATCGAATATCTCAGAATTTTATCAAATTACAGCATATGTTTACTATGTTCTAATTATCACAGAGCCTAAGATATCTGTACAACATATTAGATTTTTCTCTTGACATCATTATTTGCGCTGTAAAAAGTCACTGTTCCCCTTTAAGAAAAATGGAGGCACCCTCAGCTCCTGAACAGACAGGAAATCCCCGAACGCATTACTTTTATGGAGTCAATTTTTAAAAAATTTGTTCCTAAGAGGTGAGCATTGCAGGCTAGGCCAGCATTTAGTGCCCATTCTTGGTTGGCCTTCACAAGCCTGAAGTCACTTTACCTGACAAAGCTATTTATCCATGCATATAATGCATTACAAAAAAGTATTTGAGGGCTTTTGAAATTTAGCGATGATAAACTCTAGAAACAAACAGATGCAATAATTTAAAGAAAAAGTTCCCACCTCATTGTGTATAACCCAAAGTATACCATCCTTATAAAGACAGATGAAAGTGTTTCTTCATTCCACACACTTCTCAGACTTGGATTTATCTCTATTTATTCAGTGTTACTAAGTCAAAATCCTGTAATTCCTAATTACACGTATATGTATCTAACCCTCACGGGCTGCAGAAGTTCAAGAATTTAACTCACAGGTATTGCCCTTGTGAAGGTTATGATGTGAAGGTGCGGCTTTTGGACTCGGGTAGACAAGGTTAGAAGTCACATGACACCAGGTTATAGTCCAACATGTTTGTTTGAAATCAGAAGATAGGAGTCACTTCACCCGACGAAGGAGCAGCACCACTCGTGTTTCACGGCAACTAACTGGTTACAAAAGAGGCACTGTTAACTGGGGGATTAAGTGTAACGTGAAATTATAGAACCTTTGATATCTGGCTCAAAAAAAACAGAAATGTCTCTAAAATGTTATCTGCAATGTCAACACTCTATTCTTTTATTTGCTGAACTTGTATCAATTAGTCATGGTGCCAATTTGAAAATGTTTCTAAATTTCTGTCTGTGTTTCAGCTCTATTATACCAGAATGTGAACTTTAGTCTGAGATACAAAACCTGACAGATCTCCAAGTAACAGACTATCTAGAATATTTAGCCTTTCCAGCTATTAGATCAATTTGCACTAACAAGAGTTAAGAAACAAATAATGAGTAACCACATCTCCCTTCTTTTTGTTTTGTCGCTAAATGGTCCATTCCTCCAAGGTACCACGGTACTCATATGGGTTGTCCACAATTACTACCCCACCAGGTAAAATCATGGAAAAATCCAAAACTACTGCTATCACTTCCCATTATGTTTGAATCATGTGACACAATCCCCCAGAAAAATAATGGCTGATATGTTTCTCAATCCCATTCTCCTGCCTTCTCCTCGTAACCTTTGTTTCCCTTACCAATCAAGAATCCATCTCTCTCAGTCTTAAATACACTCAAAGACTTGGTCTCCACAACTTTCTGTGCCATTGAGTTCCATAGATTCACCATGCTCTGGCTGAAGAAATTCCACCTCATCTCAGTTCTAAAGGATCATCCCTTCACTCAGACTGTGCCCTCAGGACCTAGTCTCTCTGACTAGTGGAATCATCTTCTCTAAGGCAACTCTATCGAGGCCTTGATAACTAAGTGTGGAGCTGGGGCCTTTCAGTGTTTTGTAAGTTTCATTGAGATAGCCTTCAACCTACTAAGCTTCATTGAGTACAGGCCCAGAGTCCTCAACCACTCCTCATATGACAAGCCCTTCATCACCAGGATTATTATTATAAACCCCCTCCAATGGCAGCATATCTTTCCTCAGATATGGGTCCAAAACTTCTCACAATATTCCAAATGCAGTCTGATCAGAGCCTTACACAGCCCCAGCAGTATACCTCTCTTCTTGTGGTGTCAAGAGGGATAGAAAACATTTAATGCTATTTTAAAATCTGGAAAGAGGATTCTGTTGGTAAACATGAATCCATTGTCAATTGTCAGTTCACTAGTCCATTTGGTTCACTAATGTCCTATAAAGGAAGGAACCTGCCATCCTTACCCGGTCTGGCCTACATGTGATTCCAGATCCACAGCAACATGGTTGACTCTTAACTGCCCTCTGGGCCAATTAGGGATGGGCAATAAATGCTGCCAAGCCAGCAACACCCTCATCCCATGAATGAATAAAAAAAATTACTCTCTCTGTTCCAGACAATGGAGTGAAAAATTGATAGGCATTTAAAATTGGAATCTAATCTACATTTGTTTGTATTAGCTGCGCAAAGCACAATATTGAACAATGTACAGATGCATGAAAAAGGGCTTTGAGGATTAAAGCTTGCTAACAGCCTCATTAGCAGCTTAAGTATTCTGGCATCATTCTCGTTAGTGCATTCCAATTGGTCTATATTACAACTGTGAACCTACAATTCAAAAACATGCATAATTTTGTAGGAACTGAGATAACAAGGTGTAGAGCTGGATGAACACAGCAGGCCAAGCAGCAGGGGAGCAGGAAGACTGACGTTTTGAAGGATCTAGGCCAGAAATGTCAGCCTTCCTGCTCTTCTGATGCTGCTTGGCTGGCTGTATTCATCCAGCTCTACACCTTGTTATCTCATAATTGATTGTAACCTCTTTTTGGGATGTCCTGCAGTTGTGAAAGGTGCTACATAAATGCAAGTATTTTTAGTTCTCCTTGGATCACATTTGATGAAATGTAATTGTCCACAAGTCCTGTCTGTAGTTTACGTAAACTAAAAAAAGTGATTTGAATATATTTTGCCACTGCACAAGGGCTTATAATACAACTGTGATAAAATTTTGAGAGATAGCGCTACAATGATCAAGCAACTGCTTGGACATCAGCCGGAGATGGTCGGCTGGTCTGGCCAGCTGACAAAGATTTCTGCTCTTACACTTGTTTGATTAAACAGTTCCAGTTCTTAAGAAAGCAGACTGCTTTGTTTGCTTATTGTGATCGATGAAACAACTCTTTCCAGTTTGAGCAAGATTTGACTGGGATACATTTGCACATTAACCCTGACCCAAGCTTGTTTGTACAAAATCATTAGTCAAGGCCTGTAGTTAGAGAAAGATTGAAACCTCTTTCCCTACGTGCCTGATTCATAGGCTGAATGAATACAAGACCATCGATTATATTGTCTGAATCATTAATCTTTCAGGTTTTTAAGCAAAGTTATTTTGATCCTGAAATTGCAAACATTTTTTTCAAAATTCTTGACTCTCTTATTTGCACACAAAAAAAAGTTATTTTACAGCATGCAGAAATTGTGTATGTGCTGGGCCTGATAAATTTACTCATTTAGTTTAATTTCCCTTTCTTTTTCAACTTCAAATTAGTAGCTTTTTCGAAATCATCACAAAGTTTGCTTCCACTGCTGTGTGTGGCACGTAATAACTGTGTGCCGACAAACATTTCTCCTGGCCTCTCCTTTCATCTGTTCGGTAATAATCTTATATTTGTATCCATTTATTGCCAACTGAACAACCATATTAAAATCAATTTTTCCCTTTTAATTGTATCTTATAATGAGGTGCGTGGGAACATGTCAAAGCTTGGTAATGAAGGGCTCGACAGGGAGTGCCAGGAAGAAAACAACATGGAGGTTCCTGGGTTTTCTTCAGCAGGACAGTGGTCGGGAGTTATCACCATGGCTGTAGTACAATTAAAACACAGAAATGAAGATTCCCAACAAGACTAGAAACCTGCCCAACAGCCTCCATGTGAAGTTGCAGCTGGAGACCCTCACGGTGTGCATGAGCTACAGAAGACTCAGAGTTTATCAGCCTCTGTGTCATTTGCTTCAGATGGGCAATGCATTGCTGCTACAGACTGTAGATGTCCTGAGACACTGTCACAGAACCATGTCAACTGTTGGAGTGGGACCTAAGATCTGAAAACATGGGTGCCATTGCATCCCAATGGTCAAGGTGGCAGCTGTACAAAATAAAAGCAAATGCACAACACAGCCTCAAACATATCAAGGTAGGTGAAATAACTCCACAGAGGCCAGTATCACATCACTAAGTCACCGTTTATTTCCATGTGATTCAGCTTCCTCAGAGCCAGCTGTCAAAAAGGTTCTGAACACTGACATTTCTGTTTATATATGTCAGCCAAGACTCCCTGTTTGGACCAATTTAACAGCCCTATTTGGGGTACTCTTATTCTATGAGATCCACTTGGCTCACCTTGTTACGATCACTACAGCAGGTACCAACTCAACTTATGCCAGATCACACAGCTTCATCTCTTTAGCCCGAAGAGTTCAGTGCTACAGTGCAGTCAGTAAGCTTTGGAAACATAGCTGGCTTGCCCCAGGTAAAACTCTACAGAGGTTGCAATGCGAATGCTATCACAGCACAGCTAACTTCATCAAGAGAAAAGAATTCCATTCCCTCAATTTACAGGTTATCTGTGATCATTGGAGCCATACTGCAGGACTCCATGCCAGATACCCTGGATGCTGCCAAAATGCCTCTATTTCTAAGAATTGTCATGTTCCTGCTTAGTTTCAAGGGCCAGATGCCTTACAAAGATGGTTACTGAAACTCAAGGATTAATTTCAAATACCATGGCTAACAACTCTGTTGCCATGCCACCGATTGAGATAGTGTGTCAATAGAACGTTGCCCATTCTTTGACCTGGGTCACTATGAAGCAGATGGCTGGACTGCAGAACGTAGGGTTCTGATGCTTGGATTGATCTGGGGGAGCTTGCAGTATACTCCGGACAATGCGCGCTAGACTCTGATTAACCAAAGAGCAGCCCCAGTCTTTCAAGGAGTGAGATGAGAATATTGAGCAGGAGGAACATTATCTTCTACATGACAGAGCAATGCAATATTGGGCATAAAGCCAGACAGGAGTTAACTCACACCCAGTTCCAACAGATGCGAGCTGGGTACAGTGATCATTTGCTGACTGTAAATACGTTGCTACCTGAAAGGTAAGTGGTCACTGTCTAATCCCAGGTGCAAATGCAGCTTTGTTGATTTTTCTTTACTTTGACTATTGTTGAATAAAAGTGAAATTTTTCAAACATTTGAAGACATTCCAGTATGCACTGGTCTTACAATGATCAAGGAGGTGATATTAGGCTACATTTGGCATGAAGGAAAGGTTGATTCTCTTAGACAGTCTTCTGAGATGGGACGATGCTAAGGATAAGTAACCCATGAACCCTGGTTCTTAAATAAGAATACATTTACAAACATGCACTTATATTTGCATCTGGATTTGTTCATTGCATAAGGAAGCCATCTAGAACTCATGGAGAGAATCCTCGTGAAACTTGCTAAAATTGACACTTAGCTGATTTTGGTGCAATACAACCCACATATTGAGAAGAAATTTCAATAATTACTGTCGTTATATCAAAAATTTCAATCATTATTCTTGTTATGCAAAAATTACACCTATTCAGTTTGCAAATTACTCAGTAGCCAATGCTGTTTTCTTTTAACTAATGCACTTTATCAATAAAAATTATATATATATAAAAATGTTCACTGTATAATTAACGGTCTCCACACTTACTCAAAGAGTATTAATGCCGCCATACACAAAAAAAAGTTACCTTCTACAAATTTTTGTTGGCTATTTTTAATTTAATCAAGCAATTCTAGGACAGTCTTAAATTTATCCCATGTTATATCTCTAGAAGGTTACCCACTTAGATATTAGGCTGGCAAGTCTATAGTTATGTGGCTTAACAGTTTTTGATACATTATATTGCCAACCTTACAGGTTCTCCTGTCACAACTCCTTTACTCATTGATAGCTGAGAGATCGAAGTCAAAACCTCTGCTTTGTCGCTTTAACTTTACTCAGAAATATGGAATATGTTCCATCAAAGCCAGTATCTTTTTCATTGTAAGATTTCAATGTTTTTTGGGATAACTTCCCTAGCTATAAATTATCTCTTCTAATTGCTCTAACACTTTCACTTGCACTGTTTCATTTAGAAAACCATATTCTCTGTGAAAAAAAGATGAACACCAGAGTTCTAATCGCGAAAACATGAACATTAATCAGTTGTCTGCAGGAAGCTGATGGCAATCTCAGGGGCCTTGTTTTTCTTAAATTGTATTTTCAAAATAAAATTGCACTGAGATCCTTATTAATTAGGGTAATATTCTGAGTCATTGAGATAGCTTTGTCCTTGCGGCATTGAACCACATAAAGCAACTCTTTTCAATACATTGGATCTGTTTCTGCAGATTGTGGAAAAAAAACAATAGTTTTAAGTTTAGAAAGATTTATCTTCTCCAGCACCTTGTGCATGCATTTGAAGGCAGTATTGACGGCAGGCTGTATTTGGCAGAGCACAGCATTACAGGACCACTTAAAAAATTCGTGGTGGTTTAACCGGAGGGTCATTATGCCTCAGGTGAGGGGCAAGGTTGAGAGGGCAGTCCTTCATGGCAACCTTGACTGGCGCAGGATTTGAATCCATGCTGTTGGTGAAACTCTACATTCAGAAACCAGCCATTCAGCCAATGGAAATAATTGACCAGCTACCTATCCTATGACACATTCAGAAATTTGTGAATATCCATCCCCAGCTCCCCCTGGTCTTGCATCCACCTCAAAATCCAACAAAGTGGTTTCTACTGCATCACAATACCTTTCTTCACAAACTGCATCACTTCAAACTGATTTACATGAAATTGCATCGCTATTTGTCTGCCCACTCACCAAAGCAGATTGCTATTTTTGCAGTCTGCCATCATCCTCCTCACTATTTACTACATTTCTCATATAAATAGTACAACAGTACGGTTTATTTCAAAACAATACTTCCAATTCCGAATCACTTTTATCTATCTTTCAGGAAAGGCCATTGTCGTAATATTGATTCTTGAAAAGGTCCTGCAGCATACATGTCATCAGTATTAAACCTTGTGTTCTTCTCTACGACAAACTGTACAATGATGCTTACTGTCACATTAATCACACATTGAGGAAGCAGCATGCTACTACAGGATAATAGGTTAAATCTAACAGTAACATCTGACATCCACAGAGAAGCACAGAATTCTGGAAGTTATTGTTAATAAAACCCCACACCTCTACATGGTATCATGTTTTATCTTTGACAGCAGAATCTACACAAAAATAATGTCATGTCGTGGACTTAGGTGAACTGTCTATTTGCTTTATACTAAAATGGCTGAAAAAGCTAAGGCTGCTCTGTTCAGTAGAAAGTAAGTTTTTGAAATGTATAGTAGATGACAAGGTAATAATTACTAGAAACAACCTCTGTGGTTCTGAAAAAAAAACTTAAAACGCATGGAGTCTCATCCCCTCAGAAGATAATTAATATCGCATACTTTTCAAACCTGCATATAGTGTTTCAAAGTATGGAGCCTGGATGAACACAGCAGGCCAAGCAGCATCTTCTACAGTTTTGTTTTCCTCCCTTTAAAAAGTTTCTTTCGTTTCACCAGCCGTATAATGATAATTTAAGCACCATGTAAATGTGCTTTGCTTCTTGGGTTACTGCCTGCAATTGTCAATCCACGTGATTGAAGAGCAGCAAGCACACAAAATAACTGTGGTAACTGTATGCAAGGTGAACTTCCATCATCTCAGAAAGGAAAACCAGGACCAACAGTTCTCCTTCCCTAAGTACTGTTATTTTTAAATGCTACATCTGAAGGCAATTTTATTCAGCACATTTGCTGTAAATCAAAGACCTTGTGGTGCCAGGAATATAACCTGGCCAATTATTCAGTCATGTGGTAGCTATATCGTGGAGGTTTTCATGGGGCAGATGAAATCGCATGGAACAAAGGCATGTGTTAAAGTCAACATTTTTACTATTCCTCATGAGAAAATATAGGAATTACTTTATTATTACAGTTGAGACAAATGCTTACACAAACTCAATGGGCCATGGAATCAACTGACCAGTCAGATGTGAAGAAATGAATAAACGGAAATAACAATTGAACTACAAGCCTCTGAAGTCCTTAAAAACTTTTACATGTAAATCAAATTTGAACTTTCACATCAGAGAGTGAATGGCACTTTGAACAATCAGTCAATATCAATGAGAGTAAAGTCAAATAATAATCTCCATATTTTACAGAAATCGCAAACTTGACCAGAGAATTTAACAATCAAGTAGCAAAAGTGAATTTCAAGTCACACATACTCCAGATATGTGTCATCGTCTGAATAGATTGATTAAAAATATCTAGCCTGTGAATACAGACACATTTGAAGTTCTCTTCTTTCTGCAAAAAGAAGGGAGCTAGTTGTAGAAGCTCTCTGGCACTAAAAAGGAATGTATTAAGACAAAATTGTGAAATCTAGGTCAAGACTAAAAAGGTCCATAATAAAGTTTGCCACTAAACAGTAATAAGCTAATTAGCTAAGTAATTGTTGTACTGTAGAAAACTTGGGGAAAAAACTGCCAATTGAGGGAAAATGAATAAGGGAAATAAGGAGCTTTAATTTTTTTGCTTACTTTTACAGAAAACGTTTTGATGATGTCATTCACCTGAAATATTAATTCCATTTCTCTCTCCACAGTTTCTGCCTGACCCATGAATGTTTCCAGCACTGATTTTAAGTATTTGCTTTCCTTCTGGCATTTGTCATTTATTTATTAAACTGCATGCGTATCGACGGACATTATTTCAAATGGATTCATAATGGTCGAGGCATACCTCACAGGCAGTACCTGAGGGCAAACAAAGGGCTGAATTTTACTTCAGGCATCCAGACCCCACCAGAGTTTAAAAAAAGCAAGTCCATATTTGGCAGCAGGGGGATCTCTCAGTCGAGTTAAAGTTGTGGGCAGGATCCTGCATGTGGCCAGTGTCATCAGAAAAATCAGCTGAAATTCTAGTAGTATTAGGAGAGGTGGGTGCCAAGAAGGCAGATCAGAAATTTTGATGATGCATGCATCAAAACAGAGTTGCCCACAAACAGGTATGCCAGCAACTTCCAGTTCCTATGTACCATGAGTTGTTGCATGAGAGCCAATTCCTGCCAATGTATTTCCAGACCATTAAAATGGTTCTTAAATTCAGCAATACAACATAGGAACATAGCACTTAAGAGTTGAATTAGGCCATTTGGCTCTTCAAATGGTGGTGAGGGAACCAAAAGGAAAAAAATCTCCTCGACATTGTCCTGTCTCAGATGTATCTGTCCACAATAGCAGAAGTAGGAGTGACCACTGCACAACCCTTGTGCAGATGAAGTCCCATCTTCACACTGGGATACCTTTCATCATGTTCAGTGGCACTACCCCATTGCTAAATGGGGCACATTTTGAGCAGTTCTAAAAACTGGGCATCCATGAGGTACTGTGGGCCATCAGCAGCACAAAAATTGTATTTAACTACAATGTGTAACTTCATAGTTAAATACATCTCTCACTCTACCACTGCCATCAAACCACAGGGCCAACACCAGTTCAAAGAAGAGTGTGCAGGAGAGCATGCCAGTAGGAGCATCAGGAATATCTGTAAATGAGGTGTTACCCCAGTGAAGGTGCAACACAGGACTACATGCAAGTGACACATGCAGAATAATAACCTTCTTGCTAATACTCAGTTTGGCTTTTGGCAGGGCTGCACAGCTACTGCCTTCATTAGAGTTTGGTTCAAAATGAGGCAAAAGGAGTCAGACTCCTTGACTCAGCCCTTGACATTAGGTACCATTTGACAAAGTAGAACATCAAGGAGCCCTTGCAAAATTGAAGCCATATAAATACTGTGACTAGAAGAAAAGTTTGGGGCTAGGAATTCCCAAAGGCTCAAGTTAGGAGTGTGGTAGAATACCCTGCATTTGCCTGGATGGAAGCAGATCCACCACTCTGGAAGCTCAATACAATCTAGGACAAAGCAATCTGCTTGATCTACATCTTCCAAACCAATTACCTAGATGCACAACGGCAGTAGATGCATGGGAAAGCTACAACTGCAAATTCCTTTCCAAGCCCTGACTAATAAACAAGTTCACCATTCCTTCTGTTTACCAAGTCAAAGTCCTGGACGTCCCTTTGTAAAAGCATTGCAAGTGTTTCGACACATCATGGATCACAGGTGTTCAAGTAGGCAGCTCACCATCAACTTTTTAAGGGTGATTAGGGACGGGCAATAAATGTTGGCCTACCCAGTGGTACTCACCTTGAATGAGCAAACAAAAATGCCTGCTCCTACCTGTTCCTCAGGGAGCTTTACTCTACAATGTCTGTCCAATTCTGCCTTGAACAAGTTCAGTGACACAGCTTTCTCAGAGACTTTGATGTATGAACAACCCATCAGAGATAAAAGAAATCCTAACTTCCATCTTAAAATTGTGTTCATTATTGTACTCTTCTGCCACAAGAAAATACATTCTCCTGATTAACCGCCTGTCAATTCCTCTCAGGATTGTATATGTTTCAATAAGATCACCTTGCATTCTTCTTAATAGAGTCATAGAGTAATACAGCTTGGAAATAGGTCCTTCAGCCCAAACTGATCCATGCTGACCATGGTGCCCACTCAGCTTGTTACAACTGCCCACATTTGGTCCATATTGCTCTAAACCATTCCCATCCATGTACCTATCCAAATGTTTTTTTTAAATGTTGCTAACATACCCACCTCAATCACTTTCAATGAACTATGTACTTGTACTCCTAGGTCCCACTATTCCACAACATTCCTCGGGGCCTTACCATTTACTGCACAAGTACTATCTTGGTGCCATGGGATACAGGCTCAACCTGTCCAACATCTCCTCATTAGAGAAGACCCCTCATGCCAGGAATGAGGTGAGTGAGATTTACTGAGTGAAAGACTTTAGTTATGCCAGATTGCCAGATACTATGGAGCAGATAGCTAATCCACCTGCTGCTCACTGCTTGGCAACTCCCCTGCAACAGGACATTATGGCCATGGACCCCCATTATATTACTGACTCATTGCCTCCATTCCAAGGCCTGTAAAATTCAGTTTTAAATAGCTTTTTCCAAATTCCCAACAGCATGTTCTGTTTGCAATAGTATTTGCAACAGGGAGTGTCTGTAAATGGAAGCATGTTTTCTCCCCACCCATTATTCATTCTGTGACTGCACAGATTTTGAGTTGATTTTATTTTAGAATATGATTTACAGTTTGACTTGTTTGGGTACAGCCCATTTCTGACAGAGGTATCAAACAACTGCTTAGTTGTATAGTCAGGGAGACAGAAAACAAGAAGGAGGGAAGGTCATTTTAAAACAACCAACGTTAAACACAGAGTGAAGAAAAGGCAAATAGTGCGAAAAGTACTCAAAATCAAAATATCCAGATACAACAAAAACAGTTAGCAACTACAAAGGAAGGAGATTGAAATGTTCAGCTGAAAACAAAGAATCCTTCATTACAAGTTAAGATAATTTCTTGCGCCATTTGATATGAAAGAAAATGTGGCACTTATTCTTAACCAAAAATTAAGCATGAACAAAAACAGAAGTTGTTGAAAGTTCAGCAAGTCTGGCAGCGTCTTGAGAAGAAAAAAAAAACAGAATTAACGTTTCAGGTCTGGTCCAGTTCTGAGGAAGAGTCACTGGACCTGAAACATTAACGCTGATTTTTTCTTTGCAGCTGCTGACAGACCTGCTGAGCTTCCAGCAACTTCTGTTTTTGCTCCTGATTTACAGCATCTGCAGTTCTTTGGAGGTGTTTATAAGAAAATTAAGCTTTCCTAGGCAGAGTAATGTCGATGAAATCACAAGAGAAACTGGATGAAGTCCATCCAATACATCTGCATTTCAGAATAACCATTTTGATTTTAGTATCTTGCTGTTTTCCAGTACAGTTTCCTGCTATTAGCAAATCTTTTCAACCTGTTCTAGGTACTCATTATTTGATAAACTTTGCAATGGGGGACGAGTGGCTTCTTGTCCCGCTGCTCTTTGTTACATGAAAATATTTTTGAATTTACTCTCTCTGAAGATAAATTTCCTTACAACTCTCCACTAAAATATCATTTTAAGAGATGTAAGATGCAGAGCTTATCATGTTGATCTCTAGGGCACTTCCTTCTGACATGGAAGAATCAGTTTTACTGATCTCCTTTAGTACCTTAGGCTCAGTTGCCTCAAGCTTTTAAAGGAGAAATACACATGGTACTTTCAAATATATTGCCTATATACACATAGTGGTGTCCACGGTAAAAGCTGCAGCAGAACAGGAACAAGACCAGTCTGACTGAAATGGTCTTGTTCCCAGTTGGTTTCTGGGATCAGTATATTTGAATGAAATAGGAATCAGCAATGCTAGCCTGAGCACATTTTGGGCACCTGCATGCAGGTAAGAGTGAAAGACAATAAAATAAACTGTGTTGTTGCTGACTTGTATTCAGTTCAAAACCAACAGAACCAGCTACAAAGTTCTCAAGATCTTCCAATTAGCAGAATTGCAACTGCATTCAATCTTCTAGACCATTCCAGACAAACATATAATCCTGTGGAATCATCCTCCTCAATTACTGTAACCCTTCACTTTTCCAGCTTCGCATACATTAGAATGGCATTGGTCCTTTACTGTCCAATAGTAGACAGGGTCATCTCATCAAACCTATCTCTTTAATAAATGTTGGTGTTGGAGGAAATGTACGAAATAAAACAAAGTACTGAAGAAACTCAGCCGGTCAAGCAACAACTGTGGAGTGAGAAACAAAGTGAACATTTTGAGCACAAAAAGACTCTTCTTCTGAACTCAGAATTTATTTCAGCCCCATGTCCTTTTTGCATGCCATATGTCTATGAGGAAGCTGGAATTTTTGCCTGCCACTGACCGAGCAGGAAGTTGCTGGCTCTGATCCCTCTTGCTAGGACCAAACCCAAATCCAAGCATCGCCAGAGACTCATCATTGGATTTATGTCTCAGGAATGCTGCTGTAAATGTATGGGTTCTTGCAAGATATTACAATGAATTATTACACACACAACACTGTCTCATGCTTTGAAACCTGTTGTTTGCCTTGTCATGTGTTGACTGACTTGCCCGTTTGCAGCAATTGAGTAAAATTCAGACGCACTGTAAAATAGGGATGTACCCGAAAATAATTGCCTTTAATCTTTATGACTAAACATGTTCCATCTTCTGTAAAAAACATCTTAGAATATGCAATTTGATCTGGTTTATATTTGTTGCTGACTAGACCTATTAATCGTACAACAAACAATATAGCAGCTGAAAATTGATGGTACTTAATGACAATGCCTTGTGAAGCTATGAGAAATAGCTTGAGTTTTGCATCCTGTACTGACTCGTGTATATATTTCATACTGAACTAAACCTTTTACAGATATACTCAAATCCAATTGTTTTGACTAATGGTAGCAGTCACTTGAGATAAATCATTGTTTGCACTCTCAGACTGAATTTAATGGCTCAGGGACAAAAGGACAAGTTCTGAAAGAATCAGACTGGCATAAATAAGAAGCAACTTCTGAGAAGTGAAGTCAATGCAGGCATCGGTGCAAAAACATACAGAAAATCATAAAATAAACAAAGAACTACAGATGCTGGAAAACCAAAAACAAGAAGCTGCTGGAGAAACTCAGTGGGTCTAGCAGCCTCTGGGCGGCAGAACGCAGAGTTAATGTTTCAGATCTGATAGTTGCTAGGAAAAGCTAAGACGGGGGGGGAGAGGAGGGAAGAAAAACAGAGCTAGCAAATAGTTGGAGGTGGAGTCCAAGAAGAAAATGATATGGACAGACAAAGCAAAAGATGAACAATAGTATGCCAGTGAAAAAGAAAAACTGATAGTGGGGAAACAAGTGGGTGAAAATATATGAGTTGGCTGTGCTGAAAGCAGCACATGTCATTACAGGGCTTGAGTTGTGGGGTTTAGATGTTGAGGGAGGACGAGGTAAACAGCCAAGAGTCGCAACTTCTGCAATTGCATGGGAAGGTGCCGTGGGGTGCGGGGGCATGTTGGGAGTGGTGGAAGAGTGGATCAGGGTGTCCTGGAGGGAACAGTCTCTGTGAAATGCTGACAAGGAAGGAGTGAGGAGTTGATCTGGTAGAGGTATCCCACTGGAGATAGTGGCTTATGATCTTCTGTCTGTGGATCCTGGTGGGGTGGACAGTGAGCATCAGGGAGACCCTATCATTATTGCAAGATGGAAGAAAAGGGGTGAGAGCAGAAGCGTGGAAATTGGTTGGACACAGCAGAGGACCTTGTTAACCACAATGGCAGGAAATCCTCAGAAGACATTGTGGATGACTGAAAAGAATTTTCAAGAGAAAACCTTTGGGATGAGTGGGGAAAAGGACAGTGTACTTCTTGCTTCCTGCAATCCAGGCACTTCTTTTTACTGAGGTAAATATACTTCACCACTCTGTTGACGACTGGATCTTTATGTTTGTACAAAAGGGGCAAGAATGTCCGCTGGGTTAAGCTGTTCCTTCTGCCCAACTCTAGTTTCTCTTGTATCACTTCACCACCTCTACCATGAAGATCCACGTGTTTATTTAATACATTTGGCATTTCATGACAGTTGATTACAGTATCATATGTATATGTCCTTTAACAGATCCACATTCCCCTTCTCCACTCCCTTAATATATTTATGAAAACCTTTATTGTGACACCTTAGAAATCCGTTAGAAGTTCCATTTTACCCATTTATAACTCATTATTTGTAACTTGCTGCTACTTTCTCATCGGTCTCTTAGTCTTTAGGTATTTAACTTCTCTTTCTGTCAGCTTTTTAAATTTCAGTCGGATATTGCCTCTTACCTTTGACTACGTCTGTTTAGCTACACAAGAGGACCTTTTGGCAGGGATATTAGATTGGACGTGAACTCTGTTTGGTGACTGTTGAGAAACACAGAAGAATAGCTGTTCCAAATATCCCACAGAATTTGGCTGCTGAGGAGCAAACGATGTTCAAGACATTCCAAAATTGGAGAAAGGTGGTATACAAAGCAGACAGATAATGAGTGACAGATGGGAATGCAGAAGAGTTTAGTCAGTAATTTGTTGGGCAGCGAGGTAGCAATCCTGTTCTTCCAGACCCACAAGCAATTTTGTAAAGGCCTCATGATTTCAGCCAGTTTCATCTCCTTTAGGATGGAAACAGTCCTGTGGCCGTTTTGTTTGGTCACAATTATTTCTTTTGTTATTTTCGACAATCTCTCTTTACAGTGATTAGCTTATGTCTTATCCCTTCAGAATTTGCTTCACTTAAATTTAAAACTTGATTTTTAATAAATTTGATTCTTCCTTTCCCGTTCAAAAAATGTTCCTGTCACCAGCATTGGTTGTCAAAAATTGAGGATCAATCTAACTACATAAAAGAAATTTAAAATATTTTAACCGACTAAACACAAAGCCAAATAACTGTAACTTAGGCACTGGTCAGCCATAGAACAATAATAAAACCTTCATTTTGAGAATAAACAGGAAATGACTAGAAAATATGCTGCCAGTTGAGCGATGAATGTCACTAATCAGTAATTAATATCTTTAGACTTGTGCTAATTGAAGCACAAAAGAAGAACTGAAATGTCTGTCAACTGATGTAGCGCTAAGATAACATCAAAATTTATAAAAAGAAACTTTGTTGGAACAAATAGAAATGGGCGACGTATTTCAGTTCTTTGAATTTTTTTTAAAACTCATCACTTTGGGGGAATACAAGGTGCATTCAAAATGAGAAAGCGACAGTCAACACATGCAGTCAGACAGAGCTGTTGGTCTGTAATAATGCCTGCAGGAGATCGTCAGGCAAGTGTCTTGGTTCAAACCCCTCAGCTGCTTTGTCAATGATCTTGGCTGCACTGTAACATCAGTAGTCGGTGTACTTGCTGACAATTTCATTGTGGTTAGCTCAATTTACAACTCCACCAATACTCAAAACAGCTAACGCCAACCTATTGCAGTGCTTCAATAATAATCCCTTAGGCTAAATAATGGCAAGTGGCGGGATCTTAGCTAATGGCAATAAATAGACAACCTGATCTCAGACCAAAACTCAAATTGCTAGCTCGAAGAGATAATGGGAACAGCAGATGCTGGAGAATCCAAGATAACAAAGTGTGGAGCTGGATGAACACAGCAGGCCAAGCAGCATCTTAGGAGCACAAAAACTGACGTTTCGGGCCTAGACCCTTCATCAGAAAAGGGGGATGGGGAGAGGATTCTGAAATAAATAGGGAGAAAGGGGGAGGCGGACTGAAGATGGATAGAGGAGAAGATAGGTTCAGAGGAGAGTATGGGTGGGGAGGTAGGGAGGGCATAGGTAGTCCAGGGAGGACGGACAGGTCAAGGGGGCCGGGATGAGGTTAGTAGGTAGGAAATGAAGGTGCGTCTTGAGGTGGGAGGAGGAGATAGGACAGAGGAAGAACAGGTGGGGCGAGCTGGACTGGTTTTGGGATGCAGTGGGGGGAGGGGAGATTTTGAAGCTGGTGAAATCCACACCGAGACCATTGGACCGCAGGAAGTGCTACACCTGCCCCCACACCTCCTCCCTCACCCCCATCCCGGGGCCCAAGATGACTTTCCACATCAAGCAGATGTTCACCTGCACATCTGCCAATGTGGTGTACTGCATCCGCTGTACACGGTGTGGCTTCTTCTACATTGGGGAAACCAAGCGGAGGCTTGGGGACCGCTTTGCAGAACATCTACGCTCGGTTCACAGTAAACAACTGCACCTCTCAGTCGTGAACCATTTCAACTCCCCCTCCCATTCCTCAGACGACATGTCCATCATGGGCCTCCTGCAGTGCTACAATGATGCCACCCATAGGTTGCAGGAACAGCAACTCATATTCCGCTTGGGAACCCTGCAGCCCAATGGTATCAATGTGGATTTCACAAGCTTCAAAATCTCCCCTCCCACCACTGCATCCCAAAACCAGCCCAGCTCGTCCCCATCTGCCTCACTTTTTCTTCCTCTCACCTATCCCCTCCTCCCACCTCAAGCTGCACCTCCATTTCCTACCTACTAAACTCATCCCACCCCCTTGACCTGTCCGTCCTCCCCAGACTGACCTATCCCCTCCCTACCTCCCCACCCATACTCTCCCCTCTGCACCTATCTTCATTTCTTTCCATCTTCGGTCCACCTCCCCCTCTCTCCCTATTTATTCCAGAACCCTCTCCCTATCCCCCTTTTCTGATGAAGGGTCTAGGCCTGAAACATCAGCTTTTGTGCTCCTGAGATGCTGCTTGGCCTGCTGTGTTCATCCAGCCCCACACTTTGTTATCTTGGTAGCTCATAAATCTTATTTCTGTAGTTTGGTTACTATGGATGGTCAGTCACTGAATATATTCAGAGGCTGTCAATGTTCTTTGAACAACTGAACACAAGTAAACCGAAAAAAAAATGTACAAAGCTAAATGAGTCAACTTAGACAAAATAAAGATTCAACCACTTGCCCAGAAATATCTTTTACAATTACTCAATCCCAGAAAAGCAGTACTTCTATCTTAACGTTTTAAATTTCTTCCTCAAATGACTCTTTCCTGTCTTTCTTCTGAGACTGCTGAAGCAACTGGAGGTTTCCATTCAGCCCTGAATGCCAGGATATTTCTTTCCAGCTCTGAAAATTTGGGAATTTCTCTTAATTGCAGACATGTACAAACTGATGAAAAACTGTCCTACTGCTAGTATGACCTGTCTTCTTCCAATATTAACCTACAAATAGCCCATAACCATTTGTTACTGCATCATAAAACCTCAACTTTGTAAGCATTCAGTAATTAACTTCCCAGGTTTCTGATCAACTAATTTAACTTAAGTCACACGCTTTGCTGAAAAGCTGGGTTTGCTTCATTACCTTTCCAACTTTTGTAAAGAACAACCACCTTTACAGAACTGAAACTTAAATAGCTTTTTTCTCCACTGTTGATTTCAAATTGCCAAGTCCTAACTGTATGCTACAAATCTACATCATACAGGTAGGTAAAGGACCAGGTAATGACCATCTCAAAGAAAACAAAAAGGTTTATTTATCTGCACTCGATCTTCAAAAGCACTACTATTTCCAAATCCCCATGATCAACAGCTTGGGGGCCATCACTAACTAGGAAATGTAACAGGATCAGCTTCATGAACACAGTGGCTACGGGAATCGGCCAAAATGCCGAGTACACTGAAACAAACTCACCTTTTATCTCGTTCAGGCCCCAAAGCCTTTGCACCATCTTCAGGACTTAAATCTGCAACAGTAATAGGACTCTTCTAAGCTGTATGGCCACGTAGCAGCCCATGGATGTACGTTTGGACCAAGTAAAGATAAAGTTACCATTGTCCTACTAGGCCACATGGCCACACTCGCTAGGCAGAGAGTCAGCTGGTGGCGAGTTTAACCTGAGGGTCACCACACCTCAAGCAAGGTTGAAAAAGAGGGATTGTCCTGGTGATCTCAACAGGGAAGGGAACTGAACCCATGCCATTGGCATCGCTCTGCATCACAAACTATTTGTCCAGCCAAACGAGCTAATAGATACCAAAGCACAGACCAAGTACAAGCCCGACTCTTTAAGTTACCACACATTCCAGCTACACAAAAGGGTCGACATGATGTACCAAATTTGGTGCTGCAAAACAGTCAATTAACTTGCGAGAGCAGTTTTCTGTGTAGCGTTCCTATCGCTGATTTCTAAATTCATCTCTACCACTGGCTGCCCAGCTATGATCTATCAGATATAGTGCTTCTTACCAATACTGAGAAGAACAAGAAAAACAACGTTCAAATTTGCCTCCAACTGGCACACTATTCTGAAAGTGTAGCTAATTCCTCTTGGAGAACACCATTGCCAAAAGGATTGCAGTAATTCACTGATAAGGCCCACTTTGCCCTCTCAGGGTAGCTAGAAATGGATATTAAATAACAGCCTTTCTACCATTATCCTCATCCTAAGAACATGATTTTTTTTTAAGACATCAAATTTTTATCGTATTGCAGAGAATTCCTGATTTTTCATTATGGTTAGAAATTTTGAGATTCTATTTTTCCACGTAACAATCAATAACTTTGGGCATGATTAGTCACTGGAAGGTGGAGCAGAAAGTAATTACAAAATGATTCATTGCTGGTGAGATAAAGGAATGCTGAACAAATTGTTAGTCTAACCCTCTGCAAACCAGCTGTTCTGTTTTGATATTTGGAAGAGTGGAATGCAGTGTCAGAGGATTTAATTAGATTAAGACTGTACATTTAGAGGCATTAAAAAGTTCACATTTACTTCATATCTGAAAACAAGACAAGGAAGAGGCAGAGCCGACTATATATCCCTCGGGGAGGGGTGAATGAGAGAAGGCTATGGCAGTAACAACAAGAAGAAACTGTTCTTGGCAACATCTGAGAGGTAAGAGTGCGAGTGAGCAAGAGCTGTACAACAGAAGCAAAGCAATGAGGCAGCACAGTACAACCAACTGGTTTCAGGAAGATTGAGGAGGATAAGGATGCAAAATACAATTTGGTCACAGAGAACATCAAGTGACAACAGTTCAGGGGCTCTGGAGAGAGAAAGGATGTTGCTATTAGGTTAATGAACATGAAGTAGGGCTCAAATAATGAGCTTTAAAAGCTTTTGAAAAATCATGAAGAAAACTCTCAATATCTATCATTCTGCTACCCCACCCACACATAATAATGGTGTGACAACAGTTTTCCAACCTTAAAATGTTGTCCCAGTGGGAAACAGTTTTGAGTGTCCCAAAACTAACAGTTTTAAATGCATGGGGGCCAAATGTATTATTTTTAAGGATGGGGTGATGATAGCAGTTTTTTCAGGACAATAGAGGAGTGAGAACTATTTACAATGTCAACAAGCTTGCAACAATGATTGGGCACTTTCAAAATCACATCCTCCAAATTTGTTAAAATTTAATCAATGCTACTTAGATGCCTTGCAACTCCCTGAACTCCTATAAAGGTTCATGCCTTCCCTTTCACAACCTCAGTTTATTTTATTCTTCTTGTACTACAAAAGACTTATATATGCTTCAGTAAAAGTTGGCTTCTTAATGAATTAAAAGACAACACTGCTAAGTCAACAAGGTGTAAAGCTGGATGAACACAGCAGGCCAAGCAGCAGTGGAGCAGGAAGGGTGATGTTTCAGGCCTAGACACTACTTCAGGAAGCTAAGTCTTGCATGTAACTGACATATTGGTAACAGAAAGGAGAATATCATTCGCCTGTACAGAATTTGAGTATTGCTGAAAAACAACACATTTTGTCAAAACTTCTTATCTTGCATTCTTAGGACAATCACAAGAAATAAGAAAGCAATGAGAAAAATACATTTGCAATGTATGCGAGAAGAGTGCTGATTGGTTGGCAGGTGTACCCTGATTGATACAGGTGTTGCCATAATTGACATGCGCTTTTTTCACCAATTTTCAAGAAAATTCTCAAAAAGACAGATTCGTTTTTCAGAAAAGACTCAAAAAAGCAAACGGTAGATTATTAAACATGTAAAACAAGGAAAAAAGACTACAAAGTCTCAAATCTCTTTTCAGAGTTCCATTGCTTACAGAGGAATTACACAATTACACTGAAATTACAATGTTGAAATCTGCATGTTCAACCATGTGAGTGTCTATTACTCATAAGAGCTGTAGACTTAACCCCACAGGCCTATTCCAATGTCTGTTTATTTCTTTTTCTGTCTAACACCTGATTGATTATTTAACATTAACATAAATCACTATTTCAAACACTAACCCTGTAATGCATTCTGCACCTTCACAATCTGCTGTAGAGATGGTCTTCTTGTTCTATTGCCGAAATAGTTTGGACACATTAGTCATTGGAACCAGGTGTTTCCATCTACTCTAAGCCATTTCTTCATAATTTCGTACATTTCAGTCAAATCACCCTTCAAGCAATGAAAATAATCTCAGGAATTCATCAAGGGAAGTCTTACGTATTATTAACAATACACTATATGAGTCTATAGGGATCTCTATCTGAGAACCGTGCAATAATTGAATTGGGTTGCATCTGCAGAGTTATTAGACAATTAATGTCTGGAAACCAATAAACAGGGTTCCATTTTCACAGTGACCATAACTGTCAGAAAGGCTATCAATACAGTGACCTCCGGAAAATTACTTCATGATTATTTACCCTCTTGAGAATTATTTGCACTTATCAATTATAATGGGGTGTCCAAAGTTAGCACTTAACATGGTGAAATTTCAACATATAAGATATATTCCTTTCCCAGGTTATTCCAAAAAGGACAGTATTGGACTGTAATATCCTGCTCATGACTTTTCAGAAAAAGGCTGGAGTAACTCACCACAGACTCCATTTTGAACAGACAAGAACTCCTCCCCAGAAACTGATGTGGCTCTAGTTTAAGGGTGTTGAGTGTGCTTGGATCATGATATTGGAGCCTTGTTGCTGTTTTAACCAACGTACAGCTCTTGACTCTGAGCCTTACTTGTCCAGCATGCATCAAGCCACACAGACCTTTCACCGCTACTGATGACGAGATCATCCATTCCCCTTTTTCCAACCCTTCCTCCATCAGCAACTCAGCTATGTACCAGCAAAGCTCCTTTGCTCTATGTCGGTGGCTTCCGACTGCCTGGCTATCTGCTGTTGTTACCATTTCCAACTAGTTTTGGATGGACCTCTAACTTGGCCTATCAAAATGAGACCTAGCAGTTAGGCTGCTGAAGTGGGACCATTTATGACCCACACCCCTTGTCCTACAAATAGTGACCCTGTCTTGTAGCCAACTTGGTTCTGCATTCTGAAATTGCTTTTCCTTCATGCTTGAAGGTCTTCCTTAAAATGCACTTTTGTTTGAACCCTTCACTACTCTTAGAGTCATAGGGATGTATAGCACAGAAACAGACCATTCAAACCAACTCATCCATGCCGACCAGATATCCTACATTAATCGAGTCTCATTTGCCAGCATTTGGCCCATATCCTTCTAAACGCTTCCTATTCATATACCCATGCGGGTGCCTTTTTAAATGTTGTAATTGTACCAACCTCCACCACTTCCTCTGGCAGTTCAAGCCCCTGCGTGAAAAAGTTGCCCCTCAGATCAATCTTAAATCTTTCCCCTCTCACCTTAAACTTTACCCTGCGGTGCAAAAACCAGAGGGCATAAGACCTTGTCTATTTACTCTATCCATGCTTGCATGATTTTATGAACTTCTATAAAGGTCACCCCTCAGCCTCTGATGCTCCAGGGAAAATAGCCCCAGCCTATTCAGCCTCTCCCTTTGGCTCAAACCCTCCAATCCTGGCAATATCCTTGTCAATCTTTTCTGAACCATTTCAAGCTTCACAACAGCCTTCCTATAGCAGGGAGACCAAAATTCATAATGTTGCCTTCAGTGCAGCATTTATTTTCTTCTAAATCCTTGAGTCAAGGCCTACAGGACACTTCTCCATTCTAAAGGTACTTTAAAAATGCAAATCATTGTTCCTCACCAAAAGGGTTCATCATTTGGTTTGTTTGGCAACTAAGAAAAATTATTCAGATAATTTATTTACAAAGTGCTCCTGCTCTGCCAACTAGTATTGTGATGGCAGTGGGTTTGACAATTGATCAACTGAGAAGTAAAACGTTTTGGAATCTGCTGACATCTGGTATGCACAAGCAGCCAGATCAGCAAATTACGGATATTGGCCTTAATAAAAATCTGACGAAGGGGAAAAATAGTTGCAAGCCTAGCGAGGAAGGGCAAGGAAGGAAAACCAACAGAATAGTTCTTCCACAGTCTGATGGGCCGAATACCCTCATTGTGTGCCGTATCCTTACATGATTCTTTGATTTGTCACCATAGCAAACACTTCCTAGCAAAGTGCTTTTAAACACTGCTCTTTAAAACGCCATTTTTCAAAGTCAGAGCGCCCTTTATCTACAGTAGGTACAATGAACTGCTAGTTAAGACAGAACAAGCTAGTTAATAACATGTTTATCGCTACTGCAGCTTTGTGGAATAAGATCATTGTGATTCCTGTCTGACATCTCATCCAATAATTCCTAGTGATTTTACATCCCTACACTTAAAATTCCCTGATGTCAAAAGGTAAACTGATCAGCTCGATAATTCATGTATCCTTCCATCCATTTCCAGGAATTCCTACCAACTCTTCAACAAAGTGCGAGCAAATGAGCTCAATCAGCCCAGTTGGTTTTTTAAGAAGTACAAACGCGCTCTAAATAAGCTTCATTTTGACACTCTTTGAACGTTAAAACAGCAAGTACCTTGGTGTTGCAATCGGCTCTGCAAGCCGTATTTTCGGTGCTATTTATCACACTCAGTAAACATACTTCACAATTCCAATATTGAACCTCAAAACAAAGCAGCAAACTCGTCGTACTCCATATGTAAGTTTGAGTTATAATACGGTCACTGTGGACAATGAAGTTGATTGAGCGACATGCACACAATATAAATGAATCTCTAGAAACAGTCGCTGTTAATTAAAATTAGAAAGCCAGTAAATGCTTCAAGGAGAGTCCCTCAATCATAAAGGTTGATGAAGTATACAGTTTGCAAAATAGAATGATTAAACAAGTTTAGAGCATATTCAACACAATGAAGAATATCAAAACCACTTAGTTCTTCTCAAATCAAGAGGTTTACAGATAATTAAATGCCAGAGTAACAATAGCCTAGAATTAAACAAGATTTATAAACACTGTACCTTTTTCATTCACCATGACCATTTCATCAGCAGTAGCTCCGGTAAAGACTGTAAAACTAGATTTGCATCTAAGTCCGCTTTTTGATCAGGCACCAGTGATAATATCCCTGGTTTTTACATACAGTAGTTAGTTTGCACAGCAGCCTTTAAGCAGTTCTGACAGCCGAAAGCAGGGTCTGAGTGTGACGGCTTGTCAGGAATTACTCTGCAATCCCGATGTGGATTCTGCCTTGTTGAAATAACCATTCACAGCTGCTATGCAGTGAATACAAATTCCACTGCTCTCTGTTGTCCTGCCCCTTCAATGACACAACAACACATTCTTTAACAGCATACATCAGAAAAGCACAGGGGGTGGGGTTGCCATCACTGCTGCTATTTTCAATGTATGACCTCTGCAAAACATACAAAAATTGCTGAGAGTGGAGTCATTTTCATGGCTGTTACACTTGCATGAGAAAATGTAACGTACGTCATTTTTGTTAAGGTTTTAGAAAGATCTGAATTCTCTGCTTCCCAAGGTGAAGCATGACAGTGTTTTGTAAGCTCTTTGCGCACCGTAGCCTTACTTCCTCAATTAATCGTACGCTCCAAAATGCCTTGCCTTGCTCGGAATAGATTTGTAGTACAATGCAGTGCTTGTCAAACTTCTCCCACTGTGTTCTTTACAAAATTAAGCCATGATTATTTACCCTCAATAACTATCTGTATTTATAAAATACAATGGGTCTCCAAAGTTAGCAGGTAACATGTTGAAATTTCAGAGATATAACAGATATTCCTGTTTTCCTGATAACAGGAATCACTGTTTCTAGATTATTTCCAAAAAACGGTAGAATTAGACAGCAATATTAGATTGCAACCCATTTTGGGGCTTTGTGAAACTGAGGGCCCGTTAGAGCAGGAGCCGTGTAACTTGGTCTGTACTCCACAATGGTCATTACTGTCGTGGATCTTGTGTTCCCAAAATGTTAGCTTGTGACCCTATCCCCACTTTATGAACCCCTGGTATGGTGGTTTCATTATTGCACTTATATCACAGAATCATACTTTTACAAAGGAGGCCCTTCAGCCCACAACACCATCAAAAAGCTATTTGAAATACATTTTCCACTGCTTGGCCCATAGTCCTGAATGTTATGATGCTTGTAATTAAGAGGCCTGGGCAAATAATGCAAAGAGTGTCAAGTCAAATACCACAAATGCGGTTTAGGAATTTGAATACATTTAAAAGATTTGGAAATAAAAACAAACTTACATTGGTAAACAAAGAAGTGACCAAGAAGCTAAGATAACAAAGTGTGAAGCTGGATGAACACAGCAGGCCAAGCAGCATCCCAGAAGCTTTTGTGCTCCTGAGATGCTGCTTGGCCTGCTGTGTTCATTCAGCTTCACACTTTGTTATCTTGGATTCTCCAGCATCTGCAGTTCCCATTATCAGTGACCAAGAAGCTAGCAGGTTTACTATCTCCCTTATAGAATAAAACCTACTGTCCATACCAACCGGAGCTACATGTAGCTCCAGTCCCAGTACAACATGCATGACTCTTGGCTGTACTCAACAACTCAGCTCCATTAAACTACTACAAGGAATAACAAGAATAAAACTAGACAAACCATATGAAGAGGAATTAAGTGCCAAAGATTTGTGCTCTAGAACTACCCTAGTTAATCTAGTACAATTATAACATTAGTGCCTATCTAATAAATCTGAAAATTGCCCTTTCCAGAATAAAGGAAGGACAACTTCAATCCAGCCAGTAAACACTCCATCAGTCCATTCTCAATCGTCAAAGTGATGAAAATTGTGACTAGCAATGCTATCAAGTGGTACTTGCCCACCAAGAGCCTGCACACTAATGTTCAGCTTGTGTTCCATCGTGTCCACACAGCCTAGAATTCATTACGGGCTTGTTGCAAACATAGACACAAAACTAGACTGCAGAGCTGAGGTGACAATGACTGCCTTTCAAATCAAGGCAGCATCAATCCCAGTGTTGTATCAAGAAACCCTACTAAAATTGTAACAAAAGGAATCAAAGCATACTCCACATTGGTTGGGATCATAACTAGTAAAAAAGGAAGATGGCTCTGAGTATTGCAGGCTATCCATCTAAATCGTAAGATATTGCTCTAGAGGTTCCTCAGGACAGTGTCCAAATCCCAATCATACATAGTTGCTTCAATCAGTGACCTTCTCTCCAACATTACATCAAAAGCAAGGATACTCACTGGTAACTGAATGGCACTCAGTTCCACTCACAAATCTTCAGATAATGAATTGGGGGCCATGAATTCAAAGCATGGACAACATTCAGATTGATGTCTTGTGTAGCAGGTAATATTTGCATTACAACAGTGACAGCCGATTACCACTTCTGCCAAGCGAGCACCTTCTCTTAACATTCAATAGCATTAGCATTGCTGAATGTTCCACCATCAAAATCCAAGGGATTACCATTGACCAGTAACTCCACTGAACCAGCCACATAGAGGGTATGATTCCATTCTGTAGAACAATCTTAATATTATTAATGTAGTATCCAAAGGCCTGAACTAATGATACAGATACAAATTCAAAGTCCATCATCACAGCTAGGAAAATTTAAACCTGGTTAATGAAATAAAACCTAGATTTAAAATCCTGGCAGTGTGGTCATGAATCCAATGGATTGTGTTGAAAAACACACCTGCCTCGCTGACACCCTTTAGGAAAATAAATTTGTTGCACATATTCAGTGTGACCTATACTACAAACTGATTAACTCTTAATTCCTTCCTGAAATGGCCTGATAAAACACCCAGAATTACTGAACTGTTACATCACAGAATGAGGTGATTTGGTTCATCATGCCTGTGCCAGGTCTCTAAATAAACATCTCACTTAGTACCATTCTCTTGCCTTGTCCCTCTGCTGCACTTGTTCTTTCACAAAATAATCTAATTCCTATGCGATTGTGTCAATAGAACCTGCCTCCACCACATTGTTAGACAGTGCAATCCAAACCATAAGCTGCTCACTGCATAAGAAAGGTTTTTATATTTGACTTTTTCTTCTGTTATTAATTATTTTAAAATCTAAACCTTTTCGTTCTTGATCCTATCACAAGTGAGAACATTTTCTCCCTACTTATTCTGTTTGGATCTCTCATGACTTTAAATACTTCAATCATATCTTTGCTCAGCCTTCTCTGATCCAAGCTATCTTCATCACATCAATCCCTTATCTCTGGAGTCATTCCCATAGACCTCTATCGCATTTCTTCCAAAGCCTTCACATTTTCTCTAAAACATAGTGCCTAGTACTGGATGCAATAGTCTAGCTGAGACCAAATCAGTCTTACGTATGTTCAACATAAACTCCTTGCTCCTGTTCGCTAAGGACGTACTAATAAAGCTATGATACAGTATGTTTTATAAACTGTGCTCTCAAATGGCCTTTCATCAATGACTTAAACATATACATGCTCCAGAATCATCTGCTCCTGCAAATGCTTATATTCTTTATTTTCTTCAGGTTTTCCGAAACAAATTGTATTACTGCACACTTTCCCACATTGAATTTCATCAAACAACTATCTGCCCATTCCACCAACCCAAGTGGTTTTTGTCAAAATTTCTCAATGGAAGTTAGCAATGGACAGTAAGTGCTTTGCCTGTGAAAACCCCATCTGGTGAAAGAATAAAATTAAAATTGACATAGCTGGTCTAATGATGATCAAGAAGGTTTCCTGCTGATTACTTCCTTCAGCCCTCTCATAACTGATGAATTAACATCCCTCCATGGTAAACACCTTGTGGAAGAAGCACTGAAGGCAACAAGGGCACAAAAATGCTATCTGAAGAATGAGGATAAAGATGCTCCTTCGTACACTTTCTGCTTCCTGTGCTCTTTACTGTGCTGAAATCAAGATTTATCAGCATCTCCTCCTCTAAGCCATTCTTCCCCATTTTTCCTTTTACATCGGATAGGACAGCATTTTGGTTTGGCTAGTTACCAAATACATTAAGTCTGTTACAGTGTCTAGAGACAAAACAGAACATTGAAAATGGGTTTTCATTTAAGAAGCTGGCAGAATGCCAACAATTTTGGACTCGACTCTTTCATACTTTAAGAATGAAGCACACCATCAGAGCGTTTACACAATATAGAGGCAGCCTTAAGCTGACATCCTCCATTAAAGCTGCAGGCTTTTACAACCCAAATTACAACTTCCCAATTAACTTAATTCTGTCCTCTTGTGTTTAACTTTGATGGTGTCCTACAATTAGGAACTTAACCCCAAGTACCAGAATATAGACAGGCCTAACTTGGTTTAGAGACAGGCTGAAATCTCATGCTTGCCACAGGAGTAGGGAGTGGCCTGGTGACCTTTGGCCAGTTGAGACAGTTCAGAAGCCAGTGAATAATTGCTATGCCACCCTGCCAAAGCCATTGTCCACGCTCTACCATTCCCACCATCTTACCCCAGCAGTAAGCCTTCCTTTATGCTTTAATTTTATTCATCATCGAGGCACAGCACTTCTGAACCTGTTAGTTATATAAAACTGAACATGAGAAGTGTTCGATAGGGGAATACAGGGGTGGCTGTGGCTTCTGCATGTCAATATGAATGCAGCATTAAATATTAATGAGGAATTAGCATTTTTTTTTACATAACTCTGACAAAAACTCCAGTAAAAAGGGGTGACAGTGTCACTGCCTGATAAAAATAACGCTTAGTTATCTGGCTCTTGAATGAATATACCTTCAAGTTAAAAGACAGAGAACGTGGAACTGGATTGTCTCAAACCAGTCACAGAGATCATGCTGTGTGATTAGCTCATGCCTGTTTGATACAGGCAGTGTGCAAACAATTTGCTACTTTCGCATGATGGTTATGTGTAGCCCTGTGCTAAATGAGTCACTGCACAGCTCAGCAGAGGTCCTAATTTGACTCGAAGGTAGCACTGCTTACAGCGAGCCTGTAGTACTTAAACCTGATCTGTATATCTTAAAGGGGAGGTGCATTCTGGCTGGACCAGGATCTAGAAGTTGCTGAGCCACATCAAAGATTTAGTGTGTGCAGCAGAGTCTCTGATGCAGCACTGGAGGCCATGGTACATGAAAGGGAGTGGAGGAGAAATGTTGGACAAACACTCAGAGGGTAGAGAGGGCAAATATCCATTGTGGTGATGCATACAGTGTAGCCCAAGGACTATAATACCACTAGCCAAGAATTTTATATCACCTCACAGGAACACTTTAGAAAGTCTTTGAATTCACGTTAAATGAAACATTGTTATGTACAAACCACCAGCTGGTCACAATAGCCACACTATTCAACAAAGGCAGTGATGTCAACCAAACACACAGCATCACACTCACTGACACATATGTCTCTTCCTTACAAGTCAAGTTGGCTCACAATAGGAAGAAGCAGGACCTAACAGGCCTGGGACAGTCAGGTTGCATGTCCTTATCTTCATGCAGTAGACAATGCTCAATATTGGCAGACAAACAATGATTGATACCATGAACACAGGTAGGGCTGAAACCATTGATATTGTTGGTATTCCCATATCTAACCCTCTTTTTCACATGCCCCTTAGCCCTTTGTCTCATAATTTCTTCTGTTGTGCAAGCTGCAGATGATGTAAGCATGCACTCCTTGCCTTCTCCTCTCCCAACCCCAACAATGTGCCTTTCTTCCTTCAGACGTTGAGTTTTCGCAACCTGGCCAGACAGTGGTTGAGGAGTAAAAAGGGGTAAAGGAAGAAGAAACTGATGAATAAACATCATCATTCATCTCTGACACTCGCAGCAACACTTTACATACCTTAAAACTTCACTCAGAGGCAGGATCTGCATGAATTGATATATTGGGCACATGTGACCTAAAGCCCAGCTGGGGAGAAGAGAGTAGAACAGGTGCCTGCTCACCAGAAAGCAAGGTCCAGTACAGGTCCTGCTGCAGAAGTCGCACATGAAGATGTTGATAGAGAAAATATGGAAAAGACCAGAGGCCATACTGAAAGGACACTCTGGTATGTCCCCAGTGAAAATCAGCAGCAGTTTGCCTGCCATGCTGCAACTACTGGATTGGCATGATAGGTGCATCAGGACACGCAAAGGCACATGGAAGATGTCACTGAGACAATACACAAGAATGAGTGGTCAACAGATTATACAGAATTTTCAGATGTTGTTTTATAATTTTGGTTTGGGATATTTATTTTATGGAGGCTTTTATTTCTGGAATTGATCAAAGAGCATTTCATGATGATGCATACCAAGAGGAGCCAAAGTGTGCAACGTTTAGTGAATGGGTATGTAGGGTTGCATTCAACTGATCACAGACAGCCCAATCAGTGAGGGTACCTGATGATGGCCTCCTCCCTTCCACTTCCTGCACCTCTACTGCTCACCAGAGGCCTTCCAGAAAAGTCTGTGCCCTCAAGAAGGATAGGTATGCAGACCAAGGTTATTCATGCCACACGCACCAGCAAGTATTTAGACATTTTCCGATGCAGTCCAGACAGCAGGACTGTTTAAGCATCCCAACAGTCTGGCCAATTACATTGCGTAAAGAGACAAGACTCACGTCGCATGTACATTGCCCATGCGTCCCTGGGTCACATGCAGGAGTCTTAAATCAGGGTAGATTTATTACCCAATAGTGATAACCAGTCTCTTATGTTGTCTTAAACATTGATGGTACAGTGAAATGATGCAAAATTCAGGCACCTTTGCTGTTGGTAGGATAGCAGCACGATACGTTGAGTATGATTGCACACTAGCTGCATATTGAAGGGGTAGAATGTTTTACCATTGGAATACATCGATGAAATTTTGATGTTTGGGGGACATTTCTGAAGTGTGATGTGGCACCACAAAGTAGCATATCTGCAATGAATGATACCTTGCACCATCCACTGTCCTGCACACCCAGCTTGGTTCTGTCTGGAAAGAGAGGAGGCAATAAAATCCATTCTTTTTGTTTGGAGACTGTCAGTCACATACATTATACAGTTATGGATGGTAAATTATGAAGTGCTGCATATGGCCTTTGCTTAAAGAGCACAACTTAAAACAAATTCATGGGCACAGTCTCAGTAATCAGCATTGGCAATGCTAGGGGCGGATTTCAGCAAGCGCCTCCTTGCTCAATCAAAAACCTCACGCACACTGTTCCTCGTTTATGGTGAGGCAGGAGAAAAGCTCCTTTGAAGACCCTGGGTACATCCTGTTGAAAGACCTGTATCCTTCCTCTTTCAGCAGCACGTGACCCGTTTTTTCACCTCTGTTCTTTCTTCCCGTCTTGCTGCAGGCCTAAATGGATAGAAACTTTAGCGTCCTGGTCTGGGGCCAATCTGAACGGAACCATTAAATTCAGAAGCAAGACCTTTACTATGTGTTATTCCTCTTGCTGTAGACTTCACCCAATTTAATAGCAGTACAAATCATCAAACACTTCTGAGCTCTGAGACACAGAGGAATCTGGGCGTCTTCATGCGTGAATCATAAATCATGCAGATACAGCAAGTAATTAGGAGAAAAATAGAATGTTATAATTTATTGTGAATGAATTGAACAAAAAGGTTATGCTTCAGTGAGGTGGTGAGGTCACATCTGGAGTATTGTGCACCCAGTACAGATCACCTTTGTAAAGAAAGGTTAAAAAAACTTTGGAAACAGTTCACAGGAGTTTTACCACTTGATACCTGGATTGCTTCATGAAAAATTGTTAGATTGGCTAAGAATGATAGCCACTGGAGTTTACAGGAGCATGAGACAACTTGATTGCGAGAAGTAAGAACATAAGGCATCTTTATCTGCCCACAGTAGATAATTCCAGTGCACACTCCCAACTACTAATGAACTCATGGAAAGAGATCCTGGCACGGTCAGTATGACTCAGATGCTATTTTGTCCTGAAAATTGCACCTGTACCACTGAACAAATGAGAGCATAGCACCCAAATGTTACAGCCAAGACTTCTTTATCACAAAGAAACAAATGATAACGTCTGAAAGTTCAACTTACGAACTTACTCCATGATGACATTTATTCTTCAATTTTATTACCTATTTAAAGGTAGATTTTGTTATGAAACAATTATCATGAAAAATTCTTATTTGCACAGCATTTGCAGTACCATCTTCAGAATTATCTAAATGCTCTTGTATTTAAAAGTCAAAGGATGCTACATGCTCTGTATGTATAATCCCCAACTAATGCTCAATAACACCTTATATATTTCTATGTGCAAGAATAGGAGACAGGTAGAAAAGTTTTCATTTCAGGAAACTGCCTATGCCGTACCAGTTACAAGCTCAGTTCAGAACATTGCGTTCTTTGGCCTGGATTCCCATCCATGAGTCAGGTGGACAGAGTTAGAAGAATGTCTGGCTCTGTAAACCTGACTTCTAAAAATGTCTGAACCCTTCTTCAGAAATGGGGAGTGGGAAGGAAGCTCAGAAATAAATCGAGAGAGGAGGGGTGGGGCTAGGGAAGGTAGGTGGGATGATGATAGGTGAGTGCAGGCAGGGAGTGGTGGGGAATGGTCAATGGGGAATGGGAGGGCAGATGGCCTATTTCTTTAACCATGAGTCTACCGCACCCTCTGCAGACCCCTTCCCCTGCCTCCAACAAACCCCATCCTCCTTGACACCACCCCGTGACCTCTTCATTTCCAACTTTTTTCCCCACCTATCCACCCTCCGCTCCCGCCCCCGCCCCCACCCCATTTCTGTCACGTCCAGAAGACTAACTCCACAGGGGAACTATCTAGCTCTTAAATACAAAGTCCAATAAACATCACTTGCTCTCAATCATCTCTGAAGGAGATATTCTAGAGGATCTTTAAAGAGATCTGCACTTAATACTGACAGCCTGGACATCAGATTTTCATTCCAGGATGACAATATTCCTTGGTACCTGGGCTAGCCAACCTCACAATGACAGCGGAGGTGTGCGGAAGTTCAAAATAAACATAGATTAAAGCATAAAAATCCGTCCAACGTTCAATTCTAACACTTCTCGCTGCCATAATTCCCCTAGTCCCATTCAATGCCAACGCATACCCAACTTCCTTCACCATTTATTGTCCCGAAGCCAAATTAATGTCAACTCTTCCAAACCTTTGCTTTCCCCACCCCCTTGTCCATTGATCTACTATGCTGACTCATCTAGAATCCACCATAAGCAAGCCTCAGGACCCTTTCACAGCTAAAGTTTTCTGCAGACTTCAATGTATTACAAAAAGGACTTTCATTCATAGAAATCCATTTACTACAATTACATAAAGCCTCATAACAACAAATGGTTGGCATGGTGGCTTAGTGGTTAGCACTGCAGCCTCACAGCGCCAGGGAACCAGATTCGATTCCAGCCTCGGGCAACTGTCTGTGTGGAGTTTGCACATTCTCCCCGTGTCTGCGTGGGTTTCTTCTGGGTGCTCGGTTTCCTCCCACAGTCCAAAGATGTGCAGGCTAGATGGATTGGCCATGCTAAATTGCCTGTAGTGTTCAGAGATGCTTGGGTTATAGGGGGATCGGTCTGGGTGGGATGATTCAAGGGGCGGTGTGAACTTGTTGGGCCAAAGGACCTGTTTCCACACTGTAGGGAATCTATTCTAAACATCTCAGTAAAGTATACAGTCACATATAACAAGCATTGCAAGTCATTGTCCCCACTTCAAGTGATCCATAACTACTCGAGTCTATAGGCAAAGAAGGGCTCCTTGGACTTAGCCATTAGTATTCTTGTCTGGCTTGCTACTACTCTGCCGTGGAAGTAGATTTCTAAAATCTTTCTCTGCATACTCACATGCTTCTTATAATTTCTCAAAAGTTATTGAAACCCCCTGCTATCATTTTGAAGCATTTACTTTATTTTCTTTGGTTTATTTACAAACATACAACATACTCACAGAAATGGACAATGAACACATTCCCCCACCATGTCCCTTATGTGAACGACATAATGATTAGCAAATAATTGGACAAAATGCTTCAAAACTAACTTGTATTAAATGACTATAAATAGAGTAAAAAGATTTCCCATTTTTCTAAATTAATTCAAAGCATTGATTTCACTTTCCAAATTACACTAATTTCTTATTGGCTTCTAGTTTTTGCTTCCAAGATTCCAAATTCCAATCATGTTATACTTAAACACAGTAAGAACAGAGCAATAGCTACTGACAGGTAAACATTTGGTTTAACTCAATCAGATTTCTTATGGAGTTTTGTGGGCAAGGGTGATCTTGTTATCTGGGAGTTAGGGGAGAAACGTTTTTTTCTGCCACATTTATGATCAGTTTTTAAAAAAAAACAAGCTCATTTGAAAGTTAATTTTAAAAATATAGTGGTAATAATATAATTGCAAATGCTCTGATAATTAAACAGTGGCAAGTTAAAATTCAGTGTCTGGCAAGCTGGATATGGTATATGCTCCACCTTGAATGTTACTCAAATAGGAAGTGCATTCAGGTAGCTGCCATAAAAGGTCTTTGTGGCTAAATGTATCTCAGGGTATCCGTTTCATAAAATTCTTCTCATTTTACTCAGTTAATTTTTCTTTAAGGAAGTCTAACAACAGAAATAATCTTCTCTCCCATTTGTAACTTGTAAAAAAAAATCTTGTCTTTTGTCCACTTCGTATCAGGGAGGAAATGCTAGAAAAGAATACTGCAAACATTGATTCACAGTCTGGCTTGGAAATGGACTTGGGAAGTAGCCACAGTAAAGTAGTGACAGTGAAATGCTTTCACTGGAGATCACCAGTACACATACATGGACCTCATCAACTCATCTCTTGGTAGGGACTAAGTAAATTAACTTTCAAAACCCAAGATTATTCACAAATAGCTCCTTTGAACCTGAGCATTTGAGGACAGAAAGGCCTCGCCAACATAACTGTGAAATAGCTAATACCAGAGGTGACTGCCAATGTACAATCCACCAAGGCTTAATGGTAAAGCTCTTGCCTCCTGAGTCAGGAGATCATGGGTTCAAACACTGAATACAAACCCTGAATGCAGAATTCAGGCCATCACTTTAGGAATAACACTGAAGAGGCCAGAGATTTTGCTCTTCTGATGAGAAGCTCAATTAAGATTCTGTCTGCCCGCTCAAGAGGATAAAAATGATCCGATGGCAGTATTCAAAAAAAAGCAGAGAAGGTCGGGAAAATATTCATTGGTCAACAAACAGCTGGCTGTAAAATGCTTTTGATTGTCCTGAGGTGGTGATAGGTGTTATATATTCAAGTGACCTTTTTTTTAATCCGTTTGTCACAAACTAACAATCAATGTTGAAAAGCTTAAAACAGATCTTGCAAAGAAAGAATTGGAAAGAAAACCTTGTGCAAAGTCCTATCCAGTAATAAGCAATGTGCTGTACCATATCTAGCTTGCTCAACAGATTTTACACTGATTAATGCTTATGCTGCAAGGAAGCTCCATTTAATACCCACTTTTTTTAAGGAAAAAAGGAGCTGTCCACAGATCTTGTTCTTTCTTCAGGGTGGCAACTAGCCAAGGGCACACTGAAAAACCAACCAGGCCTGCTCCGTGCATGGAAACACTCATGAAAGAGACAAGTACAGGAATTAAAGAGCAACCAAAGTATTTTCAGCTTTTGATCATTGCAGAATTTAATTATGTGTTCTGTTTGGGGCACGTCAAGAAAGCATCTGTGATTCACCAACATTTGAACAGATTGACGTGTTGTCAGAGCAAAAGTAAAGAAGTGAATTGCAAGTGCCAAGAAGCGAACATAAATACTGAGCTAAAAAAAATGTGGTAATTGTTTAGCCATGGTGCCATCCAAACTGTCCTTGTTGGGCTGAATAAGAAGCTTCTATAAAAAAAAAATAAGTTCAGACCAGACAAGAGACAAAGGAAGGAAGAATAGAATATTTGCGTAAACAGTTGGAATTTTGAACTTTTATTTATTTTTCCTGCTGGTTCTATAAAAGGCCCAAAATTCTGACAAGTTTTGTGCTGTTTATAAGTTATGTTCCCACAGACTGGATTCAGATTACCAAAACATCTTTTGCTTCAGAGAATTACAAACAAAAGAAAACCCTCTCATTTCATCTGTCTTGGTTGAACAATGCAGTAATCAGATGACTGACTAGTCAGTTACTTCTGACACTGGTGTAATAACGCTGTTCCTCCACCTAAACTCTGATGGAATCCTCAAAGTCCTCCTGAAAGATTGAAACAAACAGACACAGGGTTTAGGTTTAAGATCTTATCTGCTGAACAGCATCTCTGATGTAGCAGCACATCCTGAGTATTGAAACATTCCTTCAATACGTCACTATCAGGACTTAATCTGAAACTGTTCAAGTTTCCAAAAACATGATGTAGTGCTGTAAAATTAGTGTCTGATAATGAGTTCCATGATCTTCTACTAAAGCATGTCAAATTTTAATTTACAGTTGTTTCCAAAACTACTTTTTCCTAACAGACACAAAAATGTAAAGTTCCAACTTGTTGATTTTTGTAAGTATTTATCTGACAACTTTCCGAACAGCTGAAAGTTGTAATTTCAAAACAGCAAATTTAGAGAAATGACAAAGTTTCAAACAAGCACAAAAACAGACGGCAGGTTAGGTGAGGGTTGTTTCAAGTAACATGTTTTAATGGCTGCTAAAAGGTAAAGCAAAACCATTGAGGCCACATAACCACAGCAAGCCAGCCAATAAACTACATAGAAATCGAATATTCCAAGCAAGGAGCATAAGCAAACATCTTGGTGGTCAAAGTGTCCATATTAACATTGACACCCGAATATGCCACATTAAATGTAATCATTTCTGGACCAGGTTCTGACCAGGCATCACCACCTGTAAAGCTGTATCCCAACAGGTCTTCACTTCAGGAAAGAGGGGTGAAGACAGAATATTTCTATAGCTCACTGTTAGGACATAGGAACTTGTCAGGATGCTTGTATGCAACTATTGCACTGGCACTCCTATTAAACATGTATACCACCCTGACTGCCAAGACCTGTCATTAACTTCACATGACTGTGGGTTTGGTGACCTTGGCATTTCCTTGATCGCGGACCTTTAATCAACAGCCTAGACAAATAGCTCCTGCAAATACTGAAATAATCTCTCAAACTGCTTGAAATGCTACAAACATAGAAAGGTAGAAAAACTTGGATTATGTGAATGGAATTTACAGTTAGATGTTTAAATTACAGCCTGTAAGCCAAATGCAGGCATGAAGCCTCAGAAATTTCATCAATTAAAGCAAAGTAGTCTCACTTATGGTTATATTTCTTGCTGATTTGTCCCATTTTAATACTGTGCACCAAAAAGTTCAAAATTAGTGCTCATACAAATTTCTCTAGTCCAACTGATAGCTTATCAAAAACTGCACAAAAATCCACCGAAGAAAATAAACATTATTGTTACTTTCAATTTCTGGCTTGATCCATCCTACTTTTAATATCCAGTGCTAGGCGTAAGGACGGTCATATGAAAGGAAAAAGAAACTCTCTCATTTAGTCTTTTGAAGAAGTGACAAAGAGAATTGCCGTAGAATCTCTACAACGTGGAAACAGGCTTTTTGGACCAACAAATCCATGCTGACCCTCAGACATCCCACCCAGACCCATCCCCTAAACTGCACATCCCTGAACACTACAGGCAATTTAGCATGGCCAATTCACCTAACCTGCACATCTTTGGACTGTGGGAAGAAGCCAGAGCACCTGGCGGAAATCCATGCAGACACGTGGAGAATGTGCAAACTCCACACAGACAGTCGCCCAAGGGTAGAATCAAACACTAGTTCCTGGCGCTGTGAGGCAGCAGTGCGAACCACTGAGCCACCTTGCTGCCTTGATGTAGGCAGAGAGGTGGATATTGTCTAAATGGACTTCAGTACGGCATTCAACAAGGTTCAACATGGAGACTGGTTAGTAAGGTTAGATCACACGGGATCCAGGGAGTTAGTCAATTAGATACAAAATTTGCTAGAAGGTAGGAGACAGAGGGCGGTGATGGCGGGCTGCATTTGGAATTGAGACCTGTGACCAGTGGTGAGCTGTAAGGATTGGTGCTGGGTCCACTGCTTTTTGTCATTTATATAAATGTGAATACCCGAGGTATGGCTAGTAAGTTTTCAGATGACACCAAAATTGGTGGTGTAGTGGACAGCAAAGAAGGTTAACTCATGTGACCTTGATCCAATGGGCCAAAGAGTGGCACATATAGATTAATTTAGATAAATGTGAGGTGCTCCATTTTGGTAGGGCAAATCAGGGCAGGACTCATACATTTAATGGTAATGCCTGAGGAATGTTGCCAAATGAAGAGACCTTGGAGTGCAGATTTGTAATTCCTTGAAAGTGACAGGGTAGTGAAGAGGCATTTGGTACACCTGCTTTTATTGATCAGTGCATTGAGCGTAGGGGTTGGGAGGTCATGTTGCAGCTGTACAGGACATTGGTTAGGCCACTTTAGGAATACTGTGTTCAATTCTGGTCTTCCTGTTACCGGAAGGATGTTGTTAAACTTGAAAGCGTTCAAAAAAGATTTATAGGATTGAAGGAGTTGAGCTATAGGGAGAGGCTAAATAGGCTGGGGCTATTTTCCCTGCACATTGGAGGCTGAGGAGTGACCTTATAGAAGTTTATAAAATCATGAGGGACACAGATATAGTGTATAGTCTTTTCACCAGGGTAGGGGAGTCCAAAGCAAGAAGACACAGCTTTAATGTGAGATGGTAAATATTTAAAAACGACCTAAGGAGCAACTTTTTCCATGCAGAGGGTCAGGCATTTATGGAATGAACTTTCAGAGTAAGTGGTGGGGGTTGGCACATCTACAGTCAGTAAAAGGCAACTGGATGGGTATATGAATAGGAAAGGTTTGGAGGAATATGGGCCAAATGCTAGTAAATGGACTTGATTTATATAGAAAATCTGGTCAGCATGGATGAATTCCACTGAAGGTCTGTTTCCATGCTGCACATCTCTATGACTCTGTGTAGGTTTTTCATGACCTTTGGGTGTCCCAGTGTGATGTACAACCAATTAAGTGTTTCAAAGTGGAATCACTGCTTGTCATGGAGGAAACACAACAAACAACATGTGCATAGCCAAGATTCTGAATCAGCAATGAAAAAATGACCTGACAAACTGTTTGGATGATGTTGGTCAAGGGTTAAATATTGGCTAAGACATCAAACTGCACTCCATTTACACTTCTCATTGCCCCAAAAAAGACGCCAACTTCATCAAAGGCCACCCCTACCCTAGTAATGCTCTCATACAACCTTTTCCATCAGGCAAAAGATACAGAAGCTTGAACGCACACACCAACAAGTTCAACAACACCTTCTTCCTGCCGTTATTAGACTGATGAAATGACTCTCTAACTTCAAAAGATGTTAATCTTGCTTTGCACATCTCGCTCTGTCTAAGACCTGTCTTTGATTTCTATGTCCTTGCTTGCTATGATCTGTCTGTACTGCTCACAAAACAAACCTTTTCACCGCACCTAGGTACATGTGACTACAACAGATCAAATAAAATCAAATCAAATCAAAAAAAGTCCTCTGATTTTCAATATGATGTGAGAGAAACTCAAACTGCATGAATCAAATTTAGAGTAAGATTTTTTGTACCTTAGCACAAAATCCCTCTAGGCTCTGGGCAACACTGATACTTTCCAAGAAACTTTTAAAGATAGAAGTTTCTGCATAGAAATTAACCACCATATATCTTAAAGTCATGGACTGAGATGATTTCTTAGGCCCTCATGATAAAATAGGTTTTTAAATATATCTAGATTAAAGTCTCAAGTAAAATTTGATAAGTTAATGAAAAATGTGAATCATCTCCTGATATCTTGACTGGACCGACACAAAAGAAAGAAAAAAATTAAAACAAATTTTCTTTGTCTTACATTTAAGTTGAAATTTCAAAAATCAAAAATGGAAATTATATCAATAAAATATGTTTAATGGATAAAGTAAGTAATCATAAAATGCAGACTCAATATCTCATGTAAAAAATATTTTCCAGAAACTGGAGTTTCTATTTCTACTTCTCCAGTTTTCACAAGGTCACTGTGCAAGTTTCAGAAAAGCTCCCACTTAGTGCTCCCTATTCTTAAGCTAATCAATATGAATTGAATATTAAGACGACTCTGTTGGTCTAGGTACAAATCCTTAGCTTAACACTAAAACCCCATTATAAAAGTACCATGAAATCATTATACATTTTTACTTTAAGGGTAAACATTACTGTCATTATATACACACTCAATTTTTAAATGATTTTTGCATATTATTCTGGAAATAAATGACAAGCACACGTCTATAAACCCTCGAAAACTCAAGATCTCTTTAATCAACAACTGCAGGAAATGACTTTGGAAATGATGATTTGCTTTTGACTCTTTTCGTGATCATTAATTTATATGTACATGTTTCCACTTCAAAAAAAGCCATAAGAGCCAAGACTCTAAGGACATAAAGCTTCCTTCTATCAAAATATAAAACAGCTGCTGTCATTCTAAATTCCTGATAAACTAACGAGAAAAATTGCCATTGTCTGACCAGCTCTGAAGTGAATTGTATTGTTAAGTTTATTCCAAAGCAATGACTGTAACTTTGCACTCTGGTTTGACTTCCATTCAAATGTCAACATTTGCAGGTGAACATTAGAGGGTTTACAATAAGCAAGTCAGGCTTTCCTGAGGAAAAACTAACATAACTTTAATAATAAAGATACCTCTAGCAGAGCTGTTAACCTTGAAGTACTGAAATGAGAGAGATAGCCTCTTCAAAACTACTGGGGACTTGCAGAATTGAAGATGGAGCAAATCTGGAGAAAAAGTAGTCCTTCAGTTTTCTCTATTAAAAAAACCTGGGGGCCAGTGAGATCATTTTGATATTGCAATGGCTCTGCCATCTGCAATGAAGCACCCAAAACAAACATCAGCAGTTACTGAGATGACCTGTGTAAAATGTCTTCCTCAGTGAATGCCACAGGCTTGGATTTCTAGATGTTGTTGCATTGTCCTTGATCTAATGATCAATTTAAAATGACCAATACTGCAAATTGAAGCTAAAAGCAAACAGATTTATTTTAACCAGTCCGAAGTATACTTTCGCATCCACAATGGAATTGACAGGAAGCAAACAGGCATTAGTCTGAAAGTCATGTTACAAACCTGAGAAGCTTCTGAGATCTTTCAATAGATCACCCACAAGTTGCCACATGTGGTCCTTGAATTTCATTGAATCTCATTATTTTCTACTTTCATTTTCCATGAATGAGGATTGAAAATGGTAAGAATTTGCTCTTAGATACCCTTTTCTTAGCATTCTTGTGTATGATACAAGTATAAAAAATGTTCTTTTAGTAAACATGTTACTTCAAGAGATATCTTCACATCTGTATATACAACATAGTATGGCGCTGAGACATACAATACTAACAATGTACATTCATACAGCACCTTTAGAACGATAAATATCCAAAAGTACTTCAGAAGAACAGCCAGTGAACAAAATTTGACATCAAACTACACAAAGAAATGGACAGACAGCCAAAAACTTGGTCAAAGAGGTAAATTTTAAGTGATATGTGGATGAAAAAACAAAGGTAGAAGTTGAGAGACTTTTGGGAGGAAAATTCAGAATTTAGAGCTCTTTACAGTAGAAGGCACATATCTGAATTAGGAATGGGCTAAAGGTTAGAATGTCAAACAGTGCAGAAATCTTGGGCGGTGATAGGGCTGGAGGAGATTACAGAGACAGAGAGAGGTGTGAAAATAATGGTGAGATATTAATATTGAAGTATTAAGAGGGCCTATTAGCTTAACAAGCATAATGGTGATGGGTGAACACAACACTGTATCAGTTAGGAGACAGACAACAGATCTTTGGACAAGCTCATATTTATTGAGAGAGCACAAATACAAACTATTCAACATAATATGACAGAATTCCTCATTAAGATGGAGAGTGACATTGTTGATTCTGAGACTAGGGTCCTGAATCTAGAGAGAGGAAACTAGTGATATGAGCATGAGCTGGCTGTGACAAACTGGGGAGTGTTTCTTAAAGGGATGATAGTGGATAGGCAACGGCAAACATTTAAAAAGTGCATGGAGGAACAGCAACTTTTGTTCATGTCTGTCTGGTGCAAAAATAGAATGCCAATCGTGGCCGAGCCATGATGAAAAAGAGAAATTAGAGAGAACACTAGATCTAAGGAAGGGGCATACAAATTGGCCAAAAAGAGCAACAGACCTGAAGATTGGGAGCAGTACAGATTTCAGCAAAGGAGGACAGAAGGATTGATAAAGAGAAGAAAAATAGTTATGTATGTAAGTTTGCAGGGAACATACAAGCTGATTGTAAAAACATACTTAGGTATGTGAACAGAAACAGTTTAGTAAAGGCAAAGGTAGGTTCCTTGTGATTAGAAACAGGGGAAGTTATAATGGGGAACAAAGAGATGGCAGACCAATTAAATACACTCTTTGAGTTCTGACTTCTCAAAGGAAGACACAAATAACATCCCAGTGTAGTGAGAGAGTTGAAAGAAATCATGATTGATAAGGAAATGGTGTTTTAAAAATGTCAATGACTGGAAAAGATGTTCTCTTAATGTAAAGAATAAGTGTGAGGAGCTTGTGATGGATAACTTGCCCCATTTCTATTGCAGTGCACCTCCGCCTGTCATCACCACAAATCATAACAGTATTTATTCCTTTTCCTGACTTCTTTTTAATTACAATTTTCAGTTTGGAAATATCTGGAGAATATCTGGGGAAATTGATGTGATTACAGGCTAACAAATGGCAGGCCTCGAAAACAAAGATCCCAGGATATTTCACAAACTGGCCCTAGAAATAATGGATGCATTGATGCTCATCAGATCAAATAAACTGATTTAAACCTCTCTTTTAAATTTTTATGTGTAACCATAAAACGATCCAGCAACATTATAAATGAGTTGATTTACGTCTGCTAATTTCAATTGTGTATTTTCTGATAGATGGTGCAACCTCAGATGGCACATATTTATTTGAAGTAGTTCAGCAGCATTGCCGGTGATTGCTTTCCATGATGGTTTTGAGCCCAAGAGATGAATCACCAGTTGAAATAAAATGCAGCCTCAGTAGTATTTGGTGCCCTGACTCCTGATTAATTATCAAAAGCTAGCTGTTGACAAGTTGCTGACAGTGTCACACAACCCCATATATTTCTCAACATCATTCTAAGAAGATACGGCAGCTTGTTCAAATGAAAAACAGCAATTATTCTCCAGATATTTCCAAACTGAAAATTGTATTTAAAAAGAAGTCAGGAAAAGGAATAAATACTGTTATGATTTGTGGTGATGACAGGCGGAGGTGCACTGCAATAGAAATGGGGCAAGTTATCCATCACAAGCTCCTCACACTTATTCTTTACATTAAGAGAACATCTTTTCCAGTCATTGACTTTAAAAAATAACATGCATAAATAGAATGCTGAAATTATAAATACAAATGTAACATCTTCCTTCAAAACACCAAACAATACTTAGAAAGCAAAGATTTAATTTATAATTTTGCAGTGCTTGCAGAGAAAGTTGGTCTACCTTAATAAATGTCACCCACCTCCAGCATTTAATCACATTGCCCGTTGTCTATTTATACATTGTTAACTCAGAGAATGTAATAATATGTCTTCCTTGCCATTTTGTGTAAGTACTATGTCTTTCATGCATACTATGCCATCATATACATTGCTACAATTATCTACTATGCAAAACTAATAAGTACACTTGTGAGACGGCGATGATATAAAGTCAAGAAATTGATTCATTTTTAAAATGACATGGAACTGAATTTAATAGTACATACATTTCACCAAAAGCATGCTCATCAACCCAGAAGCAGGTAAATTTATATTTTCAAATGTTCCTTTATCTCCCACCTTTAACAACAAAAAATAACCAACAATAGTTTGATTTTGCGCCAAGTCAAAGGGTTGCCTTTTCTTTTGTTGATTGATAGACTTTAAATACTGTTTATCCCTCTCCTTTTTATTTCTTACCAGAGAAGACCCTCTAACTTCTTCTTCAATTAGTGATGTACCTGTAGGCCAGTTCCTAAAACTAGCTACACCCCTCTTGGAGCTAAGGGAAAAGAGTTTTAACAGATGTTGAGCTCAAAACAGAAGACTAAATTCAATCATATTTGCTGTGGATGTTTTAGGGAACAAAACAAATTATTTTAGCCAGGAAAAGAGGCACCTGGCATTTCCCATTCCATCTTAATGTCTTACGCATCTGACCCACATGGAGCCTTGCAAAGCCTTCAAAACAGAAGGAAAAATAAAGCAAGCCAACCAAGAGCAAAAATTTGGAGAATTCTTTTCTAACCCCTTTAGATCAGCCAAAATGGGTTCAATAGCGCACAGTGTCCCAAGTTTACGATTGCAGCCTGCACATTCATTGCTCAGAAATGATTTACATTCCAGCCACTGATAGGTCCAAACAGAAACAAAATAACAAAATATTACCCTCAGACCTTGTGAAGCATATTTGTAATGCCTGACTCAGACAAAATTCTTCCTTGTCTCAATGGCTGCAACATGTAAAGCGAATTTACAACCTATTTGAACATACTTTAATTTAAAATGCATTGCTATTTATTACCCGCTATCATTGAAATAGTCAAAGGTCATGAAACAGAAGCAGTAAAAAACAAAATATTTCAGAGTTTCTCAAAAGCTCAGAACACTTTCCACATTTTTCAGTCTGTATGTACAAACTGCTTTCAGACAATATCAGTTGATCAGATGAGTATTGTTGCTAAAAGCACCAGTAGGCACTGCATCCTCCATAAATGAACTCTATCCCTTTGAAACAGTATTAAATGCAACTTTTGCACTATTTCTCTAGACTGCATCTTTTGAGGTTATTTATGTTTTCTGGAAATATGTTTGCCAACACAGAAGCTTTCCTTCAAAGTATATGCAGAGGAGTTAGTCCAAAATACAGAATAAAGGAACAAAATTACTTTTGAAACAATTTGCAAACTGCAAATTCAATAATTTCTTAATCCCTATACATTTTACAGAGACAATTTAAGCAGCTAACTTTTAAAAGTATACTTCATAGCCTCACTTTCAGAAACAAAAATACAAGTTTTATGTTAAAAGAATTGCAAGGAGAAAGCAAATTGTCAACTGTATAGAATTTTCATAATATATATTTGAACATCTTCAGAAGTAACTAGCTGTTATATAATTCAGACTTCACTTGCCCTGTATACAATTTCAAAAGTGATGTAATGGTTAGGATGAGCTATAACTTTTACCTTTCAATTTCCCCATCTTCCCTTCAAGGAAGTAAATGTCATTTCAACTTGACAACTCACCCACAGTATGTTTGAGATCAACATTCTCCATATGGAAATGGAAAAATCTCATAAATGGAGACGCTGGAATGAATTCATACCATTGTTGCTGTACCGGGTTTCCTGAATGAAATAGCAGCTATTGTGCTGTGGACTACAAGAGCGAAGAATTGCATTTCATAATTAAACAAACAGGAAGCTGAGTCTGGTGAGTTTCAACAGATTATAACTGTTCAAACATGGTCAGTGCAGAAGGAAACACGAAGTAGCTCATGACCACCTTTTCCATCAAAATAATTACTGCTATTTATAAGTCTAATAAAATTTCATTGCACAGGAGTAACACTTTGACCAATCCTGCTTCTGCCAAATCCCAAACTCTGACATTTTTTTCCCCATATAATCCAATAAGTTAGTGCTTTTCAAGTACACATCCAACTGACTTTTAAATGATCAAGGTCTGAATTTATCGTTCCTTTGGGTAATGCATTCCAGATCTTAATTACACTCTATAAAAAAGAGTAAGCTTAATTGAGTGAGGCAGCAGAATTCAGGAAGGCAGAATGAGCTTGTGCATCAGCACTGCAGCGTAATTCTACCAATACACAAAGTTGTTGATTCATTATACAAGGTGAAAAGGTGTCACAGGTTGTATCATTGAATGTCACTCGCTGAGGTTTGTCAATGCAGAGTGGTAATATACTGGCACTAGCTTTCATGTTGATTTAGTTTATTGTATATATTATCCTGCCTTTTCAAAATAATATTAATAGCTGGAAAAGCTTTTGATCACCTTATACCATTGACATGGTATGCAAGAGCAACAATACGGAAAGCCTGGCAATTAACCTTTAGGTTGGTTGACCATGAACCTCCTGGCTTTGTTTGTGTTTGTCTAATTTCTTAACATTTCCTGCTACCAGTGGTCACCTTGCCAGTCGCCTGTCTTTTATTCTGGGGTCTGGCATAGCCTTTGGAACCAGACTTTCTGCACATGCACACCCAATGTCCCTTGATGCCACATGTTTTGTAGATGCCAAGAAAAACTGGAAGGTTTTTGCATAGGTACAGAAAAAGCAAATTGGATACAGATTCAGGGTATGAGGTGTTGGTTTGTTTCACTTTGCTGGCAGTAGTAACAATGTTTGCTGCACATAAAATATGAAGTGATTGGTAGTCTGCCACTATGGCTTCATACTTGTGTTCATCTCAAGTAATGCATTAATACTATGGTCATTTCTCCGACCTAAAAGAGTCTTTCCGAAAGAGTTTAACTGGAGTATAGGCAATGGCTAACTCAATGAGCCTCACTGATAGCAAAGTGTGGAGCTGGATGAACACAACAGGCCAAGCAGCATCTCAGGAGCACAAAAGCTGACGTTTTGGGCCTAGACCCTTCATCAGAGAGGGGGATGGGGAGAGGGAACTGGAATAAATAGGGAGAGAGGGAGAGGCGGACCGAAGATGGAGAGAAAATGAGATAGGTAGAGATGAGAGTATAGGTGAGGAGGTAGGGAGAGGTTAGGTCAGTCCAGGGGAGATGGACAGGTCAAGGAGGCGGGATGAGGTGGTAGGTAGGAAATGGAGGTGTGGCTTGAGGTGGGAGGAGGGGATGGGTGAGAGGAAGCGGAGACAGGCTGGGCTGGTTTTGGGATGCAGTGGGGGGAGGGGACGAGCTGGGCTCATATTCCGCTTGGGAACCCTGCAGCCCAATGGTATCAATGCGGACTTCCCAAGCTGCAAAAGCTCCCCTTCCCCCACTGCATCCCAAAACCAGCCAGGCTCATCCCCTCCCCCCACTGCAACCCAAAACCAGCCCAGCCTGTCTCTGCCTCCCTAACCTGTTCTTCCTCTCACCCATCCCTTCCTCCCACCTCAAGCCGCACCTCTATTTCCTACCTACCACGTCATCCTGCCTCCTTGACCTGTCCAACTTCCCTGGACTGACCTATTCCCTCCCTACCTCCTCAGCTATACTCTCCTCTCTACCTATCTTGTTTTCTCTCCATCTTCACTCCACCTCCCCCTCTCTCCTTATTTATTCCAGTTCCCTCTCCCCATCCCTCTCTCTGATGAAGGGTCTAGGCCCGAAACATCAGCTTTTGTGCTCCTGAGATGCTGCTTGGCCTGCTGTGTTCATCCAGCTCCACACTTTGTTATCTTGGATTCTCCAGCATCTGCAGTTCCCATTATCACAGAGCCTCACTGATAGTCCTGCTTTTAGAACAAAAATCACACCCATGTCCGTTTGCCGTTGCATTTTCCAATAGATAGGTCACAGAGTCATAGAATTATAGAATCATACAACTTGGAAACATACCCTTCAGTTCAACTAGACCATGATGACCATAACCCCAAACTAAACTAGTCCCACTGCCTGCCCTTAGCCCATATACCGCCAAATACTTCTTATTCATGTATTTATCTAAGTGTATTTTAAACATTGTAACTGTACACACAACCACCACTTCCTATGGAAGTTCATTCCATACACAAACCACTGTGTAAAAACACAAATTTCCCCTTGTGTCTTTTTAAAAATCTTTCTCCTCTCACCTTAAAAATCCAACCTGTAGTGTGAAATCCTCCACATTACAGAAAAGATATTTCCACTAAAAGAATACTCCACTATTCAATACAATGTGGAGCTGGAGGAACTAAGGAGGTCAGGTGGCATCAGAGGACCAGGAAAGTTGCCGTTTCCAGTCCTGATGAAGGGTGTAAATCTGAATCGTCAATTTTCTTGCTCCTCCGATGCTGCCTGACCTGCTGTGTTCCTCCAGCTCCACACTGTATTGTCTCTGACTCCAGCATCTGCAGTTCTTGCTAATACCTGCTATTCACCTGATCTATACCCCTCACTATTTTATAAACTGTTATAAAGGTCACCTCTCAACCTCCTGCGCTCCACGGAAAAAAAGCCCTAGCCTATCCAGCCTCTCCTTATAACTCTGTTCCCAGCAACATCATGGTAAATCTCTTCCGAACCCTTTCCAGCTTGATAACATCCTTCCTTACAACAGGGAGACCAGACCTGAACAGGGTATACCAGAACAGGCTTCACCAATGTCCTGGACAGCATGAACATAATGTCCCAACCCCTCTACTAATCCTCTTGCTGTCTACACAAGATGAGTTATAGTCTGTTAATCCAGAGTTAATTCTTATTTTGAGCTAGTCTTTTGAGAACTTTCCAAAACTTTTCTGGATTTTTCTGATTGTCAAAGGAAAGACTGCATGTGTTAATTCTGCCATTGGCAAGCAAGATTTTTATAGCTCCTTTCTTGGGGTCATCTATCACTTGACCTGTAAGTTGGAACTCCAGGAGTGTTGTTTGAACAGATGTAATTCAGTAAAAAGTGTCACACGAATACTTCCCAATCCATAATGACGTTTTTGCCTTCCATATTACTTTACAGGGTCAAGGACTGTGCAATGTTTGTTTAATTCTTTTCCTGGTTTTGCTTCTCTTTCTTTCTATGTTCCTTTTCATTGTTCCTTTTGTGGGTCTGTATTTTTCGCTCTTCCTCCTCCTTTACAAGACTGGGTCTCTTCAAAGATAACTAAGTGTGGAGCTGGATGAACACAGCAGGCCAAGCAGCATCTCAGGAGCACAAAAGCTGACGTTTCGGGCCGAGACCCTTCATCAGAGAGGGGGATGGGGAGAAGGAACTGGAATAAATAAGGAGAGAGGGGGAGGTGAACCGAAGATGGATAGAGGAGAACATAGGTGGAGAGGAGAGTAATGGTGGGGAGGTGGGGAGGGGAGTATGTTGCCAAGAGCTACAGGCAAATAGTTCAAGGTCTGCAGGGTTGTAGTTGCAGATTTCTGTCTATAGGTGGCTTTCATGCCAAATAAGGAATGATGACATCATGTGGTTCTTAATTTTCATGCCAATTTAGATAAAGAAAATCACAAACTTGACTGATCTTTGATCACAGTTAAACCATCTCAATGTACATAACACTTTATGACATTTAAAAGCTACATTTTCTTCTCAGAGATCTCTGCTTTCAGGACCATTTAAATGCCTTTTTTAATATTGGATAAGAAAATTCACATTCTTTTTAAAAGGACAGAAAGGTAGAATGTATAGTGTATAGCCTTTCGTTCTGTCTGTATTTGTTACTTCAGCTTTTAAGTAAAATCACTTAGAAATTCCTTCCATCTTGTAGGAAAATATTCTGTAATCAAAAGGAAGTTAGCTCTGCCTTCTTAGTGATCAATGCCCGATCGACAGATCTGTAAAACAACCTGTTCTCGCAAGAACTGATGCTGCTGATTGTTGAAACACTCTGATACACAAAACTATTGCACTGTTAGTCTTCTTTTAGATTTCCAAATGTCTGCCGCTGAGATCTTGAAGTCTTTTTTATCGACATGCAAAGCACGATGTGCATTTTGGCTCCAGCCAGGCATTTGAACTTCAGCCAGACATTTTAACTTGATGTGGTAATGCTTACATTATCCCTCATAATATGCAAAAAACTAGGTGTGGATATTGTGGTAACGATAATCCCACAGATGTTTATTATTACTGGTGATGATGCACAAACATTACATTCACAGACACATAACTCTTTGGATTAATTTAATCTCTGAGGTTAAAAAGAACATCACATTTTCAATAGCGTGTCATGTTTAAGTGATCAGTGTTAATACCCTTTGGTCTTCTTACGCACTGGTCACATGTCAAGACATAGTGACGGTGCTATGACTATGTCTCTTAAAGATGTACAGATGTACTAACTATGAAACACAACAGTTACTGTTTTAATTTAAATTGTAAACATCAGATCATTTAAACCTCTCAAGATAATAGAAACAGCAATGAGATAAATGACCAGATGATTCAGGTCTTGTTTGAAGGATTCATTTCAGCCCAAGTACAAGATCAACTCCTCAGCTCTATTTCAAATACTGCCAAGGGAATTTTTACGTCCAGGCTTCAACTTAATATCACAGTGAAAAATTGGCACCACATACTGCATAATTCCTCTGGGCACTTCACTGAAGCATCAGTTTAGATCATATCCTGAAGTCCCTGGAGTGGTTGAGTCAATGACCTTCTGAGTTAGAATGAAGTGCTACCCTTGAGCCAAATACTTTGTTATTCTTTCAGCCCATTGCTCAAAGAAACCGCAATATGAATGGTACAATATTCTTCTTATAGTCATGAAAACATAGGTTCCGTTTAAATTCTACTCAAACATAGTATTTCATTTTGTCTGTTATGAAAGAAGAACTTGCATAAGCCATTCACATCCCAAAGGCTTCATCATCACTCTATCTCATTTGAAGTACAGATACAGCTTTGTAGCCAAGAGCAGCATCAAATTAGCTGGCAAAGTCATAGGAACAAGAATAGGACAGTCAGTCCCTGAAGCCTGTTCCACCCTTCACTTAGATCACAGGTGATCTCCATCTTCATTCCATCTGCCCAGCCTGGTTCCATAAACCTTGACACCTTGATCTTATTAAAACACATCAATATAACTTGGGGATTTTCAACTAACCTAGTCTTAACCAATTTTTGGAGAACAGCGCTCTTGATTTTGAATACTCTTTGGGATGCAGAACAACTTTCTGACATCACTCCTGAATGTTGGAGAAAACAATAAATACATAGGAATTAACTGGCAGCTTGTAGTGTAGTGGTAAGGTCATTTGTCTTAAAATCCAGAAACCCAGGGCTTTTCTTGGGGTTCATAGGCAAAAATCCCAACCTGATAGCTGATGGAATACAAACTGATGTAATGAGACAAAGCGATGAGACTATCAGTCGAAGTGACCATGAAACTGTCATTGATTGTAACCAGACACTAGTCTTTTAGGGAAGTAAATCAGCCAACATTATTCAGCCTGATCTATGAATAATTCTAGACTCTCAATAATGTGGATGACTCACAATGGCATTAGCAAGTCACTCAGATTAATGGCAATTAAGGTTGGGCAATCAATGCTGCCCTGGCCAATGAAGCTGAGATCTCATCAAACAATAATAATTTGGGATAAAATTTGGTTTTATAGTATTATCTAATACTGAGCTTCCTGTAAGGGCTCTCAGTCCTTGATTTGGATAATCATCAGTTAGCTCCTCTCTCACACCTATTATGTTACAGTCGCAAAGCATAGAACAGACTCTTTGACCCCATCGAGTCTGCACTGCCCTGTCTACAGTAACGTCTACATCTGAATTTCTATATTTGTTTAAATCCATTTCATTCACTTTTGATTTTATATTATTGAATTTATAAAACCCTGTCGTCATTGTATGAATATCAGCTCACAAGATTATTATGAAAACTCAGGTTGGTATTTCTGGTGTTCTTCCTACTATTTAGAGAAATAGTCTGTAATAACTAAAATTTGAAGGCTCCACAAATGCAAGTTACTAGTTCACATTTTCTAATTTGGACTTGAGACTGCAATTAAACCTATTTTGCAGAATTTAAATGTCTACAGAAAGTAAGTAAGTATCAGTGATGTATATTGTTCTAGTTCACAGACCCCAGTGACCACAAGCACTGTCACTGGAGACAAAGTTAAACGCAAAATTACAATCCAAGCTAGTTGGAATTTTTACATAAATTCATGGGACACAGCCATCTTGTCCATCCATAACAATCCTTGAGAAGCTGATGGTGAGTTCCATTTTTCAGTCATTATAGTCCATTAATAAGGAAGGGAGTTCAGGGCTGCTGATCCAGTGACATTGAAAGGAATGACAATATTTCTATGACAGGTTGTTCTCTAAGTTGGGAGAGAACATGCAGCTGGGGGTGTTCTGATGCACCTATTGCCTTTAGGTATGGTGCTATGGGCTGTGGGTTTGGAAGACAACATTGAAGGAGACTTGGTAGATTGTTGCAGTGTTTTGTGTAGGCAAAACACTGCTGTCCCTCTGTACTGGCTCTGAATTGGGTTTAGAAATTGTGGTACATTAGAGAATGACAAAACCCTCCACAGAACATAAATTCTTTGTGTATCCCACCATTTGTTTACTTCTGCTGTTGTCAGATTGGACCACTTATTTCCAAGCAGCTGCAATCCGCAACTACAGCAATAGCAATAAAGCCTTGTTTCAGGAATTTTTGCATTTGTTTCAGGCAGAAAGGAACATAAGATTTGATATGTGGGAAAGGATCAAGGCCCATCTCATTCACCACTTACTATCCCAATATTTGTACGTTTCAAGAGATAAGTGGTTAAATTCTGGAACTGAATGGTGGTGTCCCCGTGCCCTGATATCCCTGATGTGGTTGGCTCTTAACTGCCCTTTGGGTAATTAGGGATGGGCAATAAATGCTGCCTAGCCAGCAATGCCCTCATCCAATGAATGAATAAAGGACCTACATGAGAAAGTATCTGAAGGGGTTGGTCAGTGAACTTACATGAGCTATCATCAGGATAGAGGGAGCCCAGCTGTATCATGTTGCACTGAATCCTGGATTTGAAGTTCCATTAATTATTAAAAGAACAGGCCTTCTGTTCTGAAGAAGGATCACTGGACTCAAAACATTAACTCTGTTTTCTCGCCACAGTTGCTGCTAGACCTGCTGAACCTTTCCAGCAATTTCTGTTTCTGCTTCAAATTTCCAGCATCCACAGTTCTTGGTTTTATCCTGCCGGTATCTATTTGGATTCAGAGAAAAGTTATCAGGTGGACTCAGAGTACATTTCAGGCTGTATTTAGATAGCCAGCATGCCTCTGCTTATTTCAGTCAGTGCCAGGATTAGTCATATTTAATGCCATTTTCACTCAATGAGGTGTAGTACTCTCAAAAGGTGTTGAATGCAAATCTTGCACCAAAAAGTTCAAACTTATAATCGAGGCTTGATGTTTCATGCTGAGACAATGTAGCATTGTGGTGAGGGCAAGATCTGACTTGGCTCTGATTTACGGCATACCCTGCAAAATCTAACCCTCCCACAATGCACAGCGAGATCAGTGCTGCTGAAGACAGCAAGGATGAACAGCAAGGAGATATGACTGCCTGGGGCTGTAAATACATTTGCATGGTTCTTACACGTGAATTACTGACTCCTCCTGTCTGTTAAACCCTTTCTAGTGAGTTACTTGTCCTTATCCTGAGGTCATCTTCGTCCAAACACAGGTGATTAACAATGGACAATTCTGGTTTCTTATGCTGAACTACAACTGCAGAAACAGTATTGCCACTATTATTTTGGAGAAACAACAGCCTCCAAAATAGCCACAAGTAATGATTCTTCAGTAGCTAAGTGTATTTGGATGGTGTACATTTTTAAAGTGGCATATAGCAGTACTTTCAGCTTCGTAAAATTCCCAGCAACTTGTATCACACCCTTGATGTAAGCATCAGTGAGTTAAGGCAGCTGCAAACAGTAGAAGTGATCTCAATAACCAACATTATTCAAATTTGAGATAATGGGAACTGCAGATGCTGGAGAATCCAAGATAATGAAATGCGAGGCTGGATGAACACAGCAGGCCAAGCAGCATCTCAGGAGCACAAAAGCTGACGTTTCGGGCCTAGACCCTTCATCAGAGAGGGGGATGGAGAGAGGGTTCTGGAATAAATAGGGAGAGAGGGGGAGGCGGACTGAAGATGGAGAGAAAAGAAGATAGGTGGAGAGGCGAGTATAGGTAGGGAGGGGATAGGTCAGTCCAGGGAAGACGGGCAGGTCAAGGAGGTGGGATGAGGTTAGTAGGTAGGAGATGGAGGTGCGGCTTGGGGTGGGAGGAAGGGATGGGTGAGAGGAAGAACAGGTTAGGGAGGCAGAGACAGGTTGGACTGGTTTTGGGATGCAGTGGGTGGGGGGGAAGAGCTGGGCTGGTTGTGTGGTGCAGTGGGGGAAGGGGACGAACTGGGCTGGTTTAGGGATGCAGTTGGGGAAGTGGAGATTTTGAAACTGCCCTCCAACCCCACCACACCCGGCACCTTCCCCTGCAACCGCAGGAAATGCTACACTTGCCCCCACACCTCCTCCCTCACCCCCATCCCAGACCCCAAGATGACATTCCACATTAAGCAGAGGTTCACCTGCACATCTGCCAATGTGGTATACTGCATCCACTGTACCCAGTGTGGCTTCCTCTACAATGGGGAAACCAAGCGGAGGCTTGGGGACCGCTTTGCAGAACACCTCCGCTCAGTTCGCAACAAACAACTGCACCTCCCAGTCGCAAACCATTTCCACTCCCCCTCCCATTCTTTAGATGACATGTCCATCATGGGCCTCCTGCAGTGCCACAATGATGCCACCCGAAGGTTGCAGGAACAGCAACTCATATTCCGCCTGGGAACCCTGCAGCCTAATGGTATCAATGTGGACTTCACCAGTTTCAAAATCTCCCCTTCCCCAACTGCATCTCTAAACCAGCCCAGTTCGCCCCCTCCCCCCACTGCACCACACAACCAGCCCAGCTCTTTCCCCCCACCCACTGCATCCCAAAACCAGTCCAACCTGTCTCTGCCTCCCTGACCGGTTCTTCCTCTCACCCATCCCTTCCTCCCACCCCAAGCCGCACCCCCATCTACCTACTAACCTCATCCCACCTCCTTGACCTGTCCGTCTTCCCTGGACTGACCTATCCCCTCCCTACCTCCCCACCTATACTCTCTCCACCTATCTTATTTTCTCTCCATGTTCGGTCTGCCTCCCCCTCTCTCCCTATTTATTCCAGTTCCCTCTCCCCATCCCCCTCTCTGATGAAGGGTCTAGGCCCAAAACGTCAGCTTTTGTGCTCCTGAGATGCTGCTTGGCCTGCTGTGTTCATCCAGCCTCACAGTTTATTATTCAAATTTGATGTAATTTTCTCCCTGCCACCCACATAGAAGAAATTTGGATTTTTTTTCTTGACTGCAGCTTATTGTTGATCTCTCACCCATTTCCTCCAATCATTTGGCGGAAAAACACCAAAACGTGGGTCCAAGTCTGAACCAAAGCATCTTGTGTTTATTGATTTTTTTTCACATAGAATGGCTGTGCCTCTGTTCCAGTAGGTATGGAATGGGATCCTATAAGTTATATTCTTGTAACTTTCTCACTTGTACGGTACACATCAATTTGTCATTATTAATAACTATGGTGTCATCTTAGCAGACAACAATAGCCTGTTTGATTAATTGGCAGGTGATGTACTGAGCTAATATTGAAGACCCTGGGAACAGGATGATCAAACCATTACAATGGCTAGCATCTGGGCTAATATGACACAGACATTTTCCATACTACACTCTGAAATAGTTTCAGTTTTCAGAGAATGGTATGTATCAGCATTCTTCCATTTGATTTATTTTGTTCATTTTTGGACCCCCTTTCAGGAATGCAGTAGTGTTACAAAGAAAGGTACTGCGATGAGGATCAAAAAGAAATTCCAATCGATCACAATATAGTTTAAGCAGGAGATCTTTAATATAAGCTGATTATACAGTACACATTAGTATACCATTGTTATATTTGTACTTTAGTCACAGGTCCATTTTATGGCAGCCAGACTGTACCCTGTTTCAGATGTATGGCTGGAATTCACTGCTAATATACAGCTCTTCTAGCAGGTTTCTGTGAACAAGTAGAATTCCAATTTACTGGAAATGGACCAAGAGAATGCTGTGTAAAGGTGGGCCAGATAAATTCACGGTCTTACCCTGCTGAAAACAGTTGTTGATTATAAGCAGAGGCAATGCAATCTGTGCTATCTAAACACTTAAATTTATTCCAGGAGTTCCAAAATTGACCTAAATAGTTTTTAATTGGTTCAAAGGGGCCTCATCAGCATTTTTCAACCTGCACTGACACAGACTCAGAATTATATTTTATGTATGTTAATCCAAAGAAGTGAGAGGCAACCACCTGAAAGGAGTCTTATACTACTTCTCTCTGAAGTTATGTCAAACACTGACACTGGATGCACAGATGTGAAATACAAATCATTTTTGAGCAATGTAAAGTTTCAATGTAAGCTAATGGTTGAGTTCAACAAACAAACGCCAACAAACCACCAAACATGAGGTGACTAGTTCTTTTGAAATAATCTGTCTTAGAACATTGATATCAGTGAAGACTTTCCAGAGTTACTCAGTTCCACAATTTGGCCAGTACAAAAACAGTTAGCAGAGGTTGTGTTTTTAACGTCATGAGGGTAATGCACAGCAGCAAGGTTATTAATACAATGGCAACATATAACCATTGTGTTTGGCCCGAAGCTTTATAGATTCTTGCCCCTCAAAACAGTTCCTTTGTATGTTCACATTTTTGAATGTTACAATGTTATAAGAAGGTAATAGTAACCTGATATCTCTATTCAATAAATAAGCATTTTCATTACATAAGAGAAGGCCATTAAATCCATTGAAGCTTCTTCACCATCTAGGCTTTAGTGAGCCAGATACTTTTTAGCAATCATTTCATGGCAACCATGAATTCCAAAATTATGGAATGAATTCAATTTCATCATATTCTTTGGTGCGATTTAAAGCTATGTCCCCCGAGCATTAACCAGGGTTTCTGAATAACTAGCTCAGAGATGCCACCACCTTCCTGCCTTTTAAGCCAGGGGTGTCTCCTAGTTCTAGGCCCTACAGCCATCTAGGGGAAACATCCTTTCTGCATCTATTCCTTTCCTTTTAAGAATTTTATAAGTTACTCTCACAATTCTAAACTCCAGGGAATATAAGTCTAGTCTTCTCAATCACTCTTCATGGAACAGTCCCACCATGCAGTGATCATGGTGAAACTCCACTCTTAATAGCAGGAGGCAAGGCGACCAGAACAGTACTTAATACTCTTAACCAGTCTAAGCAGTGTTACACACAATTGGAGTAAGACATCTTTACTCATGTACTCAAGCCCATTTGCAATAAAAGCTAACATACCACATGCCATGTGAATTGCCTGCTGAATATGCAAGCTGGCTTTTGATATCTTATGAACAAGGGCACTTTGGACATCAACAATTTTCAATCTCTCAAGTTAAAAAATACTCATTAAAAATACTCTGCATTTTTCTTCCTCCTACCAAAGTGGACAAATTCACATTTATTCACATTATATTCTATTTACCACACTCTTAGCCAAACATTCAGCCTTTCTCAATTCCTATGAAGCCTCTTTGGATCCTCCTCATAACTCAGATTCCCACCATATTTTGTATCATTTGCAAACTTACAAATATTATAATATTCCTCACATCCAAATCATTGATCTAGATTGTGAAAGGCTAGAACTCAAGCATTGATTTCTCAGGTACCCCACTGCCCACAATCTGTTAACTTGAAAACGACCAATTTATTTCCATCGGCTTTCTGGCTGCTAACCAATCCTTAATCTATGCTCATATATTATCCTCAATTCTATATGCTTTAATTTGTTTACTAGCCTCCTTTATCAAAAGCTTCAGAAAATTTAAATATACCATGTTCACTTGATATTCCCAGTTGACTCTGCCAGTAATATCCTCAGAAAACTCTACTAGCTTTGCCAAACTGATTTGAATTTCATAAAACCACATTGATTCTGCCCAAATCAGAATTTTTTTTCTAAATATCTAATAATTATGTCCTTTAAAATAGATCTGAATAATTTTCCTACTACTGATGTCAGCTAACAGGTATGCAGTTTCCCATTTTGTCTCTCCTTCCCTCTGAAACTGTGGGGTTAAATTTGCAACTTACCAATCTGTAGACACCATTGTAGAATTTATAGAACTTAAAATGTTCACCTTTGCATTTGTAATCTCTGTAGCTATTTTTTTCAACATGTTACAGTGGAGGTAATAGGGTTCTGGGGATTTGTCAACTTTCAATCCCATTAAATTTCTCCAATGGTACTTTTTTTAACTAACATTAATTTCTTTCAGTTGCACACTTTGATTAGATCCTGGATTTTAATTATTTCAGGAAGGCTTCTTGGGTCTTCATCTGTGAAGACAAACACAAAGTACTTATTTAGCTTCTCTGCCATTTCTTTATTTCCCACGATAAAGTCTACGGTTTTGCCTGTAATTAACCCATAAATGTGTTTCCATTTTACATATTTATAGAGACCTTTACAATCCATTTGATACTTCTTGTTATTTTATATTCTTTTCTTTTTTGAAAATCAATTCATTGCTCTTCCTTGGCTGAATTCGAAAATTCTTACAATCCTCAGGCCTTCAATTTGATTAAGCAGGCAACTTTCTACGCCCTGAAGCAGAATCATTCTGGACTCAGAATATTACCTCTGGTTCTCTCTCCACAGATGCTGCCAGACTTGTGAAGTTTCTCCAGCATTCAGTGTTTGTTTCAGATTCAGCATCCTATTCTTCCTCACTAACACACCAATCCTGTCCCTTATCACCAGTATCACCCTATCTCCATTTCCTGTTTGCCTGTCCTTTTGAAATATTGAACACGCTTTAAAATTCAGTTTCTGTCATGGTTACCCTGTAGCCATGTGCCATAATGGCGATGATATTATATCTTATGGCACCAGATAGATACATATTAGAAACTAAAATTTAGAGTTTAACTGAAATTACTGTCCCTGTGAAGACATTTATTTTCAACACACTCCTCTCGTATTGCTTTTCAACTTTTGGTCTCTAGGAGGCTGACAAAGAAAGAAAACAAAAATAAAGAAAAAAAATGGAAAAAAAAACCAAAATGCTCTTCTCCTCACTAAAATATCTTATTCACCAAACACACAGGGGTCTATTGCATTCTAAAATTCTCCCATTGGAAACAGAACTATTACGGGGTGAGAATTTAGCTGAAGGATTTGCTTATTTATTACCATAGAACTGAGGATGGTTTACAAATATAGTGTTTTTGATGCCTTACTAGATTCCGTCACACAATAAAACAGTCCAGTATTGACAAGCAACTTAATAAATCATAAAAAATCCCCCAATTCTCTAAATCACAGTAATAATGATAAACAAACTATATACTATCCTGATGAAGATGATTCAATGGATGAAACACTGGCTTGAATTCAATCAATTTACTATTAAGCTACAGAAGATAGACGAAATGGTTCTGATTTAATGCTAACAGGAGGTTTCCGAACATAAAGATACTAAGTTTTATCTTTATTGATTTAAATAAAAAGCTTAATGTTAACACCATTCGTACTTTTTGAAGTACTGAGAATTAACTAAATTACTGATTCTTTTGGTGCATCTCCAAAGTTAATGTGAACAATTATTCTAATACAGAATTGGTATTATTATGCACATTAATCCATTAATGTATTCTGTCCAATTACCATTAAGGGTTAAGATTAGAAATTTATGCTTGATGGCTTTAGAAGTACTTAAATCATGAATAACTATCTGTCTTTGCTCAATTTATTTTCAAATTGATGCCTCTAAAAGAATCAAATTTTCATTTTTTCAAACATAATGGGACCAGGTTCTATCATATTACATCAGTGGGCTAGCTGCACAAACCTGATGCAATCACTGAGAGGCCTAAACAATTTTGTAGGGGAGCTTCATTGGTTTATAACAGGTAGGCTCACAGAGATAACAGTGTTCCTTCATTAGGAGATCAGGTAATCTGACAAGATAGTTATATAATTCATGTCACTTTCAGCCCCTGGTCATTGGTGGGTAATAGAGAATAAGTCGCTGAAGCTGCATGTAGGATGTCAGTCAGGGCTCTTCATTTTCCAGTGTAGATATTAGAGGTTATACGACAAACAACAAAAAGGATTGCATTAACGTCACACTTTTTACCACTACCAGAAATCTCAAGGCACTTTACAGCTAATTAAGTACTTTTAAAAGTGTAGTCATTGTTATTGTGCAGGAAATACGACAGATAATTTATGTTCTGCAATCTTCCATAAACAGCAGTGTGATAATGACCAAGTATTTTGTTTCTTTGAGATATTGATTGAGGGAGAAGTGTTAGCCAGGAGACTGAGGTTAAATCCTGTACCCTTTTTCAAAATAGTGCCACAGGATCTTTTACAACCAAACAGAAAGGCCCCAGGTTTCAAGATTCATTTGAAAGGCAGGTCTTCCAACAGTGCAGTGATTAAAACCACACTGGAGTGTGATTTTTGTATTTATGCCAGCACAGTTGGCACGGTGGCTCAGTGGTTAGCTCTGTTGCCTCAGAGTACCAGGGATCCGGGTTCGATTCCATCCTTGGGCAACTGTCTGTGTGGAATTTGCACATTCTCCCTGTTTCTGCGCGGGTTTCCTCCAGGTGCTCCGGTTTCCTCCCACAGTCCAAAGATGTGCAGGCCAGGTGGATTGGCTGTATTAAATTGCCCGTAGTGTTCAGGGAGATGTAGGTTAGATGGGTTATAGGGGGCCGGGATGCTCTGAGGTTCGGTGTGGGCTGGTTGGGCCAGAGGACCTGTTTCCACACTGTAGGGATTCTATGAGTTCTATGCCCTTGAACAGGACTGTAATACAGAACCTTGTGACTCAGAGATAAAAAAGCATGACTGCTGAGCCTAATAAGCAATAAGAAAGAAAGCCTATCCTTGTGCACAAATGTCTCAAGAGTTTGGTCTAAAGATGCAGAGAAGTGGCTGAGGTAATCTGTGTCAGCCTTTGAACATTATCTCCGATTCCACAACCACTATTGTTATGTCTATCCATTAACCTAACGTCAAATTGTTTACGAGCCATAATTTTCTCTCAGTCCTGGCAGATGCTGAAGCACTCACTGAAAATTATGTTGTCTCAGGTTGAATTGAATACATGATTTCAACATTATTTTCAGCCTTGAGTTGAATGTCCAGTCCCAAAGCCTATTTCCCATATTCACAACATCTGTTATATGCAGCTATTTTGCCGTAATTCAATGCCGACTCTCCTGAGATTGAGCCAAATGAACCCTAGCTCACAGCGTAGACGGCTGGCCACTTCTCAACCCATATTGTGTTTTGGTTGACTATCACAACTGAATGTGATTGTCATAAAAGGTTTTATAAAATTGTGTGGTAACAAAGCGTAGAGCTGGATGAAGACAGTAGGCCAGGTAGCATCCGAGAAGCAGGAAAGCTGATCTTTTGGGTCTGGACCCTTCTTCAGAAAGGTTTCTGATTTCCGAAGAAGGGTCCACACCCGAAATGTCAGCTTTCCTGCTCCTCTGATGTTGCTTGGCCTGCTGTCTTCATCCAGCTCTACACCTTATTATCTCAGATTCATCAGCATCGGTAGTTCCTTCTATCCCTTATAAAATTGTGGGACCCCTTTCTGTAGTGTAGTGGTTATTGCACTTGCTTTAAACACAGCAAAACCCTGGTTCGAAAACAAGCAGGAACACTTATACACAGGGGCTTCTTGTGGCACAGTGGTAGTGTCCCCCTGAACTGAGAGGCCCAGGTTTAAATTCCACCTGCTCCAGAGGTGTATAACAACATCTCTGAACAAACTGGTTAGAAAAATAGGTTAAAATTAAAATTGTGAGCTTGTGCCTGTAGCACCACTATTTCCTTTATTATGGTTTGGGGCATAGCGCCATTTTAATGTACTGGCTTTCAGAGGTGGAAGAAGGACATAGAGTCGAATAAATTTAGTCTTAATGAAGAAAGGATCAATCAGGAGGGGAAACAAATGAACTTGCCCCTTGTTTCTCTTGAAGTATTCGCCCTAATCAGATGAAATGTCTCTCAGCTGCATTACAGGGAAGACCGTAATGCACATTGAAAACAGAGCCATAACAAGCCTAGTGCCGGCACAAGTCTGGTTTGCTTCCTTAATGTCCAAAGCAAACTGGATACTGAGCAGGTCTCCTACTTCAATACCCACTAATACAGGGAGTCACATCCTCTGGCATTAGGCATCACACACAACCAAACACAGCATGGTCATTTTGAAATTAAAGACCAGAATATCATTCAGTAGTCTTGTATTCCAGTATCAGAAAAGCCATGAATTAAAATGGATCAGGTTTTAAATTAGTATGAAATTAATTAAAATGTTAAAATAATCTTCAAAAGGTACTGCAGTTTAAAAGCTTTGTGCTATAATTAGCGACTTTGAAACTATAAAAATAAATCAACATTATCAAAATTATTATTATTGGAAGTAGTTAATTGTTTTCTTATTGTAGAAACATGCAGTAATGCATTTACAGATCTTTGATCCACTTAACATTCACTTTCTTTGTATGCATATAATTTCTTGCTTTGAAAATATAAACCAACGTAAAACCAATGATTTGGAATTAGTAAGCCCCGGATAAGAAATCACATTTTCAGTGTGATTTTCCTGGTAATATCAAAATATTCACATGGTTTTGAAGATCTAGAATTGATTATGTACATCCTCAATTCCAACTATGCATTTGCAACCAAATGTAAAGGAGCCAATGCAGAGTCAGTGCATTCAATTCATCAGCTGGCTCCTCCTAACCTTCCTGGAGTGGACTGCATCTTCATTACTAATTCCAGCTACCACAGGGAAGCATGTCCAATTCTGCCCTCATTAGAAACAAGTTTGGTGGCTTCAACAATGCTTTTACATCAGATTAGGGGGTCAGGCTTTGCTGGAATAAACTTCCTAGGCCTAGTGCTATGTGGGAACACAGCCATCCTCTAAGTTGTCTGCAAACGATTGTAAAATGTCCATGAGTTATTCTTGACATTCTTCTTCATCCTGTGCAAGACCATGTTCATGTAAGTGCATGAACTGAATATGGAGAAATCTTGCATGAAGATCTCATTGCTACCAGGGGATGCTATATGCCTCGGGATGCTATATGCCTTGGGTCACAAGGCATCCATTTCAAAGAATGCAAATCACTGCTAGTATATTGGAGAAGATATTGCCTAGAGCTGCACTCAATTACAGGCCGTCACCAGACCCATCAAATGAGAAGTGGGATGTAGAAGAAGAAGATGATGATGATGATGATGACAGTGTAGATCTGCCAGTAACTTTCCAGAGGTCAATGTAAAATTAATAGAGCAACCAAAAGATCAGCATCAACATTTTCAAAAGCCTGTACTTTCTTACAATTCAGCCTAATTGATTGTACTACAAAAAGTCTAGATTTCATAGAATCATGGAATGTTTGCATCGCAGAAACAAACCACTCAGCCCATTGTATCCATGTTAGTGGTCAGGAAGAGCAATTCAGCTATTCCCATTCCTAGCCCTTTCTCCAAAGCCCTTTAAACTTTCTTTCAAAGGGAAATCGGGTGAGAAATTGGATCAAGAAAGTCATGATTTAATCTGCTTTCACACAACTATCAGGCAGTGTATTTCAGGTCTTAATCATTGACTGCAGAAGTAGATTTTCCACATGTAGTCTTTGTTTCTTTTGCCTTAAATCCACATAAATTTTGGTACTCAGCCCCCTCGCATGCTCAATGGGAACAAGTAGTCTTCATCTAATCTATCTAGACCTGTCATGATTTTGAATATCTTCATCAAGAATCCTTTCAACCTTCTCTTTGAGGACAACCTTCCCTTTGGGGACAACAACACAGCTTTTCACAATTAAGCATTTTATTGTAGTCTTTTGTCTCTGGAAGCATTTTCATAAATCTTCTCTGCATCCTGTCTAAGGCTTCATATCCTTCCTAAAGTGCGGTGCCCAGAACTGAATTCAACAAGTGGAATGTCATGGTCATGACTGTGGTCTGGTCCACTATCTGGAGAGCCACTGGAAACCCTGCCAATGCCACTTTGGGTCTTAATCTTACAGGAATTCCCAATTATGCAGCCTGCCAGTGGAAATTTCCCACTAGGAACCCTGGTGCAGGATGGATATTTCATCCCCAAAGTTTGATTTAGTGACTACCATCACTCCAAAGCCACCAGGTACTGCAGTGGGTGCAAGTGGATAGATCACTGCTAGAACCCATAGACCACAGTTAAATGCAGTGTGATTGCCAAGGCCAGCCAGGGAGTGACCAGTGAATAGGAGGGAGGAAAGGTTCATTGTCAAGTTCAAAGGGGTGGCATCCTCAGTTTACGCTAATAAGTCCCTTCATCAGCTTGTATATTCCCATCCCACAATCTAGCACCCCTACCTCTAAGTCTGCCTCTGGGGGATGCAGCAAATTCTCCTCCACATTCCAATTGAAGTTAAAGCAGTTTTTTCATAAAGATTCATCATAACATTCTTGCGTTCATACTCAATACCTTTATTTACAAAGCCTTTGTTTGCAAATGGCTTTTTCACAACTTTTCTAACCTCCTCTGTGCCAACTTTAAAAACTTAGTGTATCTATACCCCGAGGTTCCTCCATTCTTGCACCTTGTTCTGAAATATGCGTTATTGTTTATTGCCTCTCCTCACTCTTCCTACCAAAATGCATCCCTTTTACCCAATGATTCTGAATGGCCTAAAATTTAGCCTGCAATTAAAACCCCTGAATTCCAGAAATGCATATCAAAGGCAATGCATCCTTCCAACCTAATTTACAAACAAACTGAGAGTCTTCTATGAATAAGTGACAGCGCATGAAAGCCCTTTCAACCAAGTTAAGCCAACACTGATGTGCTTAATATTTACCATGCATTTTGCAAGTGAACTGGCAGAGTTTCTGTAAGTTAGATAACTGAATCTTACATAATATCTGGGGAACTGTCCACTCCTTTGCTTCTGGAAAGTGCTATGATGTGATTAGAAAAACATTGGGTGGAACAAAAAAAATCCACTAATTCACTGTCACCCATTTTGTGTGACTGTCCAAAATGAATTTATACTGTTTCATGCTCTTCACAGATAAGTGGCTGCAAGTCATCTTCATTGCTCCAGTACTGCAACAATGTGCTTGTAATTTAACACAATGATCTCAACTAGTGCTAACAGATGTTTGGATGTTGATCCAAGTTCAAATGCTTCCAATTAGCCACAGATGCGAACAGCCTCTTTCTGAAGTATTGTAAGCATAACTAAAGCAATAAGCTGGTATTTTTCTATGATATTGACCTAATATCTGAAAGTCTGTCTATGCAGCCATTCTCGGCCCATCCTCATTACAAATGGCCTGCTGTTACTATAGGGATAGATGATTCCAGCTGAAGCATTAAAGCCATATTAATTATTCAAGTATAGATATAATCTGCTGAGTATTAAAGTATCTCAAGGCCAACTTGAAGTGCAAATAGCTCCTTTGTTTAGTTACCAGAAAATAGTGGAGTCAAGAAAACTAAAGGGTGTAATTCATATACTCGCAATGCAAGTGTGGATTTGTATAGCATCCTAGGAAGTAATTCCTATCTCAAAAATAGAGGGGAGTACTCAGAAATAGAGGGTATAACTCAAAAACTAATCTCAACAAGAAACTGCTTTGATTAACTACATTAATTAATAAATCATTTGTATATTGCTGTACAAAAGTAGCTTCTAGCTATAGGCCACTGAATCCGTAAATGTAAGATTCAAGCAACGTCAACCCAACTCATCTGTCAGGAAATGGTCAAGAAGAAGGGTTCCGACCCAAAACGTCAGTTTTCCTGCTCCTCTGATGCTGCCTGGCCTGTTGTGTCCCTCCAGCTCCACACTGTGTTATCGAGAACAGGTGCAATGTTGGTTTTATTGCCCAGGCTCATTTTAGTCTCCATTGAAGTCAAGAGTGTAGTATCAGGGAATTTATAAATCCAGAGGCCCATTTATTCCTGTGAGTTCCTGTCAGATGGATTAATTTAAACTGACTCCAATCAGGTTTATGTTCAAAATTTTCAATCAGACAATATTCACGGTGACACAGTGGTTAGCACTTCTACCTCACAGCACCAGGGACCTGGGTTCAATTCCAGCCTCAAGCAACTGTCTGTGTGGAGTTTGCACATTGTCCCTGTGTGGGTTTCCTCCGGGTGCTCCAGTTTCCTCCCATAGTCCAAAGATGTGCAGGCTAGGTGGATTGGCTATGCTAAATTGCCCATAGTGCTCAGGGAGGTGTAGATTAGGGGGATGGGTCTAGGTGGGATGCTCCGAGGTTTGGTGAAGACTTGGGCTGAGGGGCCTGTTTCCACACTGTAGGGATTCTATATGTGTTCTAATATAAACATGCACTTTCTTAGCACGTCATCTCAACTGTGGATATCTTAGTGGCATTTTGTCCAGCTTCGGGAGGTCCTGGTTTAAACTTAAATTCAGGGCCAATGCTGCAGTCCAGTACTGAGAAGATTATTCAGTCAGAAGGTACCCATCTTTCAATGAGATGTGAGATCAAGGTCCATCCCATGGAACTACTTCAAAGAAAAGCTGGGGTCTCAGTCAATATTTAACTCACAATCAATATTATGAAGTAACAGATTATCTGGTTATTACCATACTGTTGCTTGTGGGAGCTTGCTGTGTGCATTCTGTCTGCTGCAGTCTCTTCATTACAATGGAGAACACACTTCAAGTGTACTCCCCCAATCACTGTTAAATGCTTTGAGATGAGTGATAGTTCTGAAAAGCATGATACAACTCCAGGTCTTTCTCTTACAACTTGGGAAGACGCCACATTACAAAGGTGATATTTCAGAGAAGTTAGGTGATGTACATCTACACATGCTACACATCTACACGATGACACTTTGCCAGGAAAAAAAAATACAACGCTTGGAAAGTTCTTCAAGCATGTGTAGATGTACATTACCATACTTCAAAAACTTCCCAAATGTTGTATTTTTTTGTGGCAAAGTGTCATTGTTCTCAAATAATAGCTATCCCTAATTAAACCATAAGAACTTGGAACAGAAGTAGGCAATCAGCCCCTGGAATACTGTTCCACCATTCAACAGGATCATGGCTGATCCAACACGCCTTGCATGAAGTTTTCTGCCCTTCCCCATAACCCGAGATTCCCCTTACTGGTCAAGAATCAATTTATCTTGGGAATCTATAACTCTACACAAGGATATGGTCTGCCCCCACAACCCTCTGTGGCGTGAACTCCCAAAGACCCTCAAGCTCAGAATAAATTTCTCCTCATCTCAGTCTTAAACTGGCACCCTTTAATCTGAGACTAATGTTCGCTGGTCCTATTCTTGACTGTGTCTTGGAAGACTGATCAATCATACTGCGTAAGTTGAGTTTTCTAGATCAAACCATTAAACCCTTGCTACAATATCACTTCAACCACTAGGGCAGAATGACAGTGTTTATTTCTCCCACACATGCAACTTCCCACCTCCCCCACTTCAATAAACGTTTCAAGCCTAACATCTCTAAACAATTCTGTATTATCTTTATTACATGTATTTTGCTTCAGTTTTCCTGTTTCCCTCTCTGGGGTGTCCTGTTCATCCTGTTACACATATCCCTCTGCTAATTTATTCCATTTTGACTCTGTCACAATCTTTAATTTTTAAAGCTATGCTGCTGATTTATTCAGATATTTCATCATTGTGAGGGAATTAACCATTGCAATCATCTTTTCTTCAGATCTGTAAATAGTATGGATTGTTTAGCTTCTCTTCCATTTTGTTTTATAACCTGCAATTTATTTTACTGCTTAATTTTTTCTACTACTTTAAACACAAAAAGACAGAAAGTTCCATCCCAGAGCATTTTATACTCTTCTGCTGAGAGGCAGAACATTTTGGTTCTTACATGTCAGTACCAAGTCCTTTTGGATCAAACAGTGTGAGCAATGGCTCAGAGATAATGGGAACTGCAGATGCTGGAGATTCCAAGATAATAAAATGTGAGGCTGGATGAACACAGCAGGCCAAGCAGCATCTCAGGAGCACAAAAGCTGACGTTTCGGGCCTAGACCCTTCATCAGAGAGGGGGATGGGGGGAGGGAACTGGAATAAATAGGGAGAGAGGGGGAGGCGGACCGAAGATGGAGAGTAAAGAAGATAGGTGGAGAGGGTGTAGGTGGGGAGGTAGGGAGGGGATAGGTCAGTCCAGGGAAGACGGACAGGTCAAGGAGGTGGGATGAGGTTAGTAGGTAGCTGGGGGTGCGGCTTGGGGTGGGAGGAAGGGATGGGTGAGAGGAAGAACCGGTTAGGGAGGCAGAGACAGGTTGGACTGGTTTTGGGATGCAGTGGGTGGGGGGGAAGAGCTGGGCTGGTTGTGTGGTGCAGTGGGGGGAGGGGATGCACTGGGCTGGTTTAGGGATGCAGTAGGGGAAGGGGAGATTTTGAAACTGGTGAAGTCCACATTGATACCATATGGCTGCAGGGTTCCCAGGCGGAATATGAGTTGCTGTTCCTGCAACCTTCGGGTGGCATCATTGTGGCAGTGCAGGAGGCCCATGATGGACATGTCATCAAGAGAATGGGAGGGGGAGTGGAAATGGTTTGCGACTGGGAGGTGCAGTTGTTTGTTGCGAACTGAGCGGAGGTGTTCTGCAAAGCGGTCCCCAAGCCTCCGCTTGGTTTCCCCAATGTAGAGAAAGCCGCACCGGGTACAGTGGATGCAGTATACCACATTGGCAGATGTGCAGGTGAACCTCTGCTTAATGTGGAATGTCATCTTGGGGCCTGGGATGGGGGTGAGGGAGGAGGTGTGGGGACAAGTGTAGCATTTCCTGCGGTTGCAGGGGAAGGTGCCGGGTGTGGTGGGGTTGGAGGGCAGTGTGGAGCGAACAAGGGAGTCACGGAGAGAGTGGTCTCTCCGGAAAGCAGACAGGGGAGGGGATGGAAAAATGTCTTGGGTGGTGGGGTCGGATTGTAAATGGCGGAAGTGTCGGAGGATAATGCGTTGTATCCGGAGGTTGGTAGGGTGGTGTGTGAGAACGAGGGGGTTCCTCTTGGGGCGGTTGTGGCGGGGGCGGGGTGTGAGGGATGTGTCGCGGGAAATGCGGGAGACGCGGTCAAGGGCGTTCTCAATCACGGTGGGGAAGTGGAGATTTTGAAACTGCCCTCCAACCCCACCACACCCGGCACCTTCCCCTGCAACCGCAGGAAATGCTACACTTGTCCCCACACCTCCTCCCTCACCCCCATCCCAGGCCCCAAGATGACATTCCACATTAAGCAGAGGTTCACCTGCACATCTGCCAATGTGGTATACTGCATCCACTGTACCCGGTGCGGCTTTCTCTACATTGGGGAAACCAAGCGGAGGCTTGGGGACCGCTTTGCAGAACACCTCCGCTCAGTTCGCAACGAACAACTGCACCTCCCAGTCGCAAACCATTTCCACTCCCCCTCCCATTCTCTTGATGACATGTCCATCATGGGCCTCCTGCACTGCCACAATGATGCCACCCGAAGGTTGCAGGAACAGCAACTCATATTCCGCCTGGGAACCCTGCAGCCATATGGTATCAATGTGGACTTCACCAGTTTCAAAATCTCCCCTTCCCCTACTGCATCCCTAAACCAGCCCAGTGCATCCCCTCCCCCCACTGCACCACACAACCAGCCCAGCTCTTCCCCCCCACCCACTGCATCCCAAAACCAGTCCAACCTGTCTCTGCCTCCCTAACCGGTTCTTCCTCTCACCCATCCCTTCCTCCCACCCCAAGCCGCACCCCCAGCTACCTACTAACCTCATCCCACCTCCTTGACCTGTCCGTCTTCCCTGGACTGACCTATCCCCTCCCTACCTCCCCACCTACACCCTCTCCACCTATCTTCTTTACTCTCCATCTTCGGTCCGCCTCCCCCTCTCTCCCTATTTATTCCAGTTCCCTCCCCCCATCCCCCTCTCTGATGAAGGGTCTAGGCCCGAAACGTCAGCTTTTGTGCTCCTGAGATGCTGCTTGGCCTGCTGTGTTCATCCAGCCTCACATTTTATTATCTGAGCAATGGCTCAACTGCCTCTGAATCATAAGGTTCCATGTTCAAATCCCAATCCAGGGCTTGATCGAAGTTGGCACTTCAACACAGCACTGAGGGAATGCCCCCTTTTGGAGTAGGCATTAAGTTGGCACCCTGTCTGCCTGTTCAGGTGGATAGAAAAGATGTCATTTTCAAGAAGAGCACAGTGTCCTGACAAATATTTATTCCAAAATTAACATCACAAAATCATATCATTTAGTTGCTCTCACTTTGTTGCTTGTGGCTGTTTGTTGATAGAGTTGAAATCAGATGCCATTTTTTCCTAAATATAACAGTTACGACATTGCAAAGCAATTTTAGATTAGTGAAAAGTACTGGATAAATTGTAAGTCTTTCCTTCTTTCTGATAACTAGTTGCCATCTTCTTCACCCAATTTCCCCTTTAAGTACACCAGTTGCCGAACTTGATGCCAAAGATCATAGATTCCCCACAGCATGGAAGCAAGCCATTTGGCCCAGTGAGTCCATACCAACCCAAGAGCATCCCATCCAGACCCATACTGCACCCCTACCCACACCCCCCCCATCCCTGTAACCATGCATTTCCCATGGCTAATCCACCTAGCCTGCACATCTTTGGACACCACGGGCAATTTCGCATGGCTGATCCATCTAGCCTGCCCATCTTGGGCTTTGAGGTGCACATGCATTGAGGGTAATGAAAATTATGGTCCTAACGTTGCTGTGCAACACTGATGAAAATTGGTCAGCAAGTAGATACATCTTGCATTGCTTCTGCTTCTGCGTCACCCCAACAATTCCAGTTTTTGTATGGCCAAACTAATTTTCCTTAAAAGAGACTGCTGGAGGTCAGAGAAAAAAAAACAGATAATTTTTTTAGCCAAGAGTAGCACGAGTATTCATCTGGTTCAGTAAAATTCTCTGGATCATCACCACCCTTGTGCACCCTGGCTTTGTCAACCAATAAGGCAAGTGCGTATGCAACCCTGACTGGCAGACACAGCCTTCTGTCAAGGAGGAGAATAGATTCAGACAACAGGGCACTCCATTCTCTTTTACACTTGCTAGCTGTCAACTTTAACATTGACGGGGCTCAGCTTGAAGTCACCTGTCTACCCCTTTTTTAAAGAGTGGTAAGTGGCGTGAAGGAAGGAAATCTACAACACGAGTGACAAGCAAGTTTGGAAATAATTGCAAATTTTGACATAGAAAAAAGAAAAGCTTGAAGAGAGCTCCTTTGACAATCCCTTTTCAACTGATGGAATACTTTTGAAGTGTGGTTAGTGTTGCAAATAGGAAACATAGTAGCCACATTGCCCACTGGAAGTTTCTACACCAATCTGATGCTGACCACAAAACCTGATTTCAGTGGCATTCATTGTAAGATCAATGTTGGCCAGGGCCCTGAGGTTAATCACCCTGTGGATCTTCAAAATAATGCCATGGCATTTTTTAAAGTGCTGACGGGGTCCCAGTTTAACAACTGATCTGAAAGGTTGCACTTCACCATCACATTTAATTAATCCCTTAATTTGCACAGGAATATCATCCAGGATTTATGAGATTAGGGCCCTGTAATGGGACTTGAGGCTGCAATCTAACTCAGAGTAACGGTGCTATAAACTGAATCACAGTGACAGCCAGTCTGAACACTTCTCAAACAATTTTTCATTTGTTAATGTGTTGTGGGCATTGCTGATTAGACTGGCATTTATTAACCACCCCTAACAAGCTGGCAGTGAGTCACTTTCTGGAATCATTCCAGTCGATAGGTGGTAGGTACACTTACAAAGCTGCTAGGGACAGAGTTCCACGATTTGGATGCAACAGCATTGAAGGAATGGCAATACAGCTCCAAGTCAGGATGCTGAGTGACTTGAAAGCAAACTTGCAGCTTTTGTGCTCTCACGCATTTACTGCTCTTGTCCTTCTAGGTCATGGTTTTGGAAGGTGATATCAAAGGAACTTTATGCATTGCTACAATACTTCCTGTAAAAGTACAAACTGCTGCCACTGTGCACTGATGATGGGGGAAGTGAGTGTTGAAGTTGGTGGATTGGATGGCAATGAGCTTCATGAGTGTTGCTAGAGCTGCAGCTATATAGGCAAGTGGGCAAACTTCCATCACACCACTGGTTTGTGTTTATAGATGGCGAGCAGGGTTTAGGGAGCCAGGAAGTAAGTTACTTGCTGCAGAATTCCAAATGTCTGACTTGCTGTTACTGCAATTTACGTGGCTAGTCTAATTTAGTTTCTGAATATGTGAGAATACAAACACACAGAATTTAAAGGTGATGAAGAAGTCTATCATACAATAGCAGAATATCATATATCTTCATCACTTAGTGAGGTTTTAACAATCTTTATCACTTAGTGAGGTTTTAACATCCTTGTGCTGAAAAGATATTTTTAAGCATCAAAGCTATTAGTGGATACAGAGTTCAGGACATACATGGCCAGAGTTTGCTGAGAATTAATCCATAATAAAAAAAGAATTTGTGCATTCAAAGGTAACTTTTTCAAACTTTCCCATTTCCTGATCTTTTCCAGCTAGCAAATTCCAAAACATACACTATATGTTAACCAAGGGCAAAAGTTTAATGAAGTTGGCATGATTATATTGATCAAATAGTGGAGTGCCAAGGTCAACGAAGGTAGCACTGCAGAACTGAAGAATGCAACATGTAGCGTCTGCAATAAGGGCAAAGCTGCTTAAATATTTCAACCTAGTCTGTAAAGTTTATTCTTGCTGTTCAATTGCAGATAAATATTAAAGGAAATTATTATTTTTAAGGTACACTTATTTCACAAGTTAATAGAATGAACTGCGTACGTGAATATTTTGCCTTCCTTCTTCTATGTGAAGTTCTCCTAACTAGAACCTCGACTATTCTTTTAAATGAATGGCAAAAGATTGCTTTGATTAATATTTAATTTACGTGAGCAGCCAATATTTGAGCTAACTCACTGTCTGCACATGAGAGCACAAAAAGCCATAGATTGCCTTCTTGATTATGAGCCTACTAAATCAGTGAAGTGATGTGGATTGTCCAGTGACTGTGAGCTTTCAATGTGCAATCAGCGCTTCCATCCAATTGCTTGAATAAGCTTTTAGCTTTTTTTGTATTGATCTGAAGTACTGTATCTAATTCAGGTTGAAGATATCAATCCAGGTTTTTAAGCAAAGTAAGGAAGCAAATCAGTTTCATTGACAATGCAGCTGTAATTTCTCTGTGTAAGGGCATCTGACAATGAGCAAGGTTATATCACACATTCTTCTTTAAAGATGTTCCATTGAGCTTCAACACATCTCATGAAATAGTTTTGTCACTGGATTGAAGTTGTGTTTTGCATGTGTACACAATTAATGAATGAAGCCGAAGGATAATTCATCCTTCCACAGAAACCTTCAACCTCCACTCACCTCCCACCACCCGCCTCTAAAAAACAATACCGCAGCATCATCGCCTCATGCCAACACTTAATTTCTTCATGGATAGATTTTACACTGCCTAGTAAAGAGCAGAATTTGCAAAGGAAGTAACAACAACTTGTATTTGTAGATTACTTTTAACATATTAAAATAATCAAAGATGTGTCACAGGTGCCTCATCACATAAAAGCTAACATTAAGCCACATAAGGAGATACTAGGACCAACAATTTGCCTAAAGAGGCAGATTCCAAGGAGCCCCAAAGAGGACTGACAAAAGTGGAGAAGCAGTGAAATTCTGGGAGAGAATTGTAAAATTTAGGCCTAGGCAGATGAAGGCAGTGCTGCAACTGAGAGAGATTAGAATTTGAACTGTTAAATGGAGCCTGATAGAACAAGTGCACAGATCTCAATGTTATCAGCCTGCAGGCAACAGCAGAGAGGAGGAGGATGAGACAATGGACTGCTCACCAACAAAACTGAAAATTCTACCTTCTATCACAACACATCCCCTTCCCTTCCAGAAGCAATTAACCTGCACGAGGGTCTAATGCTGCTGCCATTAATATGCACCAAGAGGAAGGCAGGCAGTTACCATGTTGGGGGGGGCCAGAAAGGAAACCTATTGAGCTTGCACACAGGCTTCCAGAGATGATGGGGAGTACCTGATAGAAGGACATGGTGTCAAAAAAGGAGGGACTCGCTGGAAGCATAGACACAGACACTGCCACTAAATCATTGAGGATCCCTTCTACACACAACACAATGTTGGGGACACTTGCTACCTTTCCTTCTCCTTGACATTGTAACTGAAGCTCATATGTTATAAAAAAGATGTTATTAACAAGTACTGTAAAATCCTGTACTCCTCCATAACAGTAGAACACTGTAATAACCTAACAGTTGGTATTAATGACTGAAGAAAGCATACTGTCAGTCTCTTATGTAGCTCACTTGATACAAGTCTATATACTCAAATCAAGAACCTTTCCAGTATCATCCCCTAATATAAGTGGTAATGTCACTGTGATGGGGTATCCAGTGAAAGGAAAACAAACAGTATAGGCAGTAGGAGGGACTGATAGAGGAGGGGTGTGAAATGAGCAATATAAATCATCGGTGCTGGCTTTTACAGCAATAGTGAATTTGGGAAATTCTTTGATGACAACAGGAAGCAACTCTGGAGAGGATCACACAAAGGTGCCACTCAGTGAAGCAATAAATTGTGAACCTCATTTTCAGCTGGAAATGAAAGTGGACTACCCGCTATGGCAATGTGAGAGAAGTATAAAAAACAGAAATAAGCATTCCTTTTGTCATCTGTAAGCTGCCTACAAAAATAGTGTTTGGTTTATAGTGTTTTTAGCTATGTCAGTGAATTTTTTTAACATCAAAATTTGTATGTCATCCTTGTCAGCTATTTCCTGGACATTTTAATTTCTTTTGACTATATTATTATGGAAATGATTACATTTGTTAAGCAACAAATTGCAAATTGCCACAAGAAAGACCTTCTTCTGGAATGGGGATTGTGGTCCCAAAATCACAATGTTAGAAGATTCAGGGTGGAACATGCATGTAACACAGACCCCAGGGAGGGCTGGAATCTGTTCAAAATTGTGAAATAGCATCCCTCCCTACTGTCCACTCCAATTTAATTATAAGGGATTGCCAACTCCAGAACATGTGCAGCCTACACACAGCACAAGAAATCGATATAAAAACTTGGAGAATTTGGAGGTAGGATGAAAATCTCCATCAAAATATCCATTCCAGGGTGAGGACTGCAATAAAAGTTATAAGCACTACAGCCAAAACAAAACGCATTACCGTGTAATTTTAAATCAAAAAAGGTTGGGCCTGAAGATTTAGCAGTTGGCCATTTGGCCCTTCAAATCTGCTCTGTCATTCAGTAAAATCAAGGCTGAACACATGTGCTCTCAAATCCTTTGCCCTATCTGTACGCCTTCTAGCTATGACTTCATTATCTTTCACAATTCTCTAACTGAAATTTAAATAATTTCAAAGACCCAGTCTTCATTTCTTTCTGTAAAAGAAAATTTCACAGACTAATGACCTTCTAAGAAAAGAAAACTTCATCCCCATCTTAAAAGGATTTTTTTGATTTTAAAATTATTTCCCCTGGCTCTGTTCTCTCCCACCAGAATCACAGAATCCCTACAGTATGAAAGCAGGCTATTCAGCCCAATGATCACATAACAACCCTCTGGAGGGCATCCTCTTGACCCTATCCCTGCAACCCTGCATTTCCTGCATGGCATATCCACCTAGCCTGCACATCCCTGGATACTATGGGCAATCCACCTAACCTGCACATCTTTGGAATGTGGGAGGAAACCAAAGCACCCAAAGGAAACCCACACAAACATAGGAAGAATGTGCAAAATCTACACAGTGGAAACAGACACTCCATTATCAATCCTGTCAATGGCTCCTCAGAATCTTTGATTCAAAAAAAAGTCACCCCACATTCTTCTAAATTTCAACAGATGTAAGCCCAAACAATTCTATCTTTATTCAAAATCTTCCATCCCAGCAATGAACAGAGTGACTCTTATCTGAACTGCTTCTGAAGCAACTATCATATTTCAAAGAAGTAGCGAAACTAAAATGGCACACAATGCTCGAGATGTGGTCTCACAAACTCTCTGTACAGCTGCAGTAAACCTTTCCTATTATTATAATCCATTTACCTTTTAATAAACAGCAACATTCATTCAGCTTCTTAATTACTTGCTGTATCTGCACATTAACTCTTGTATCAGAACAACCAGATCTCACTTCATTACTGTGTCCTCCAATCTCTATCTATTATTTAAATAGCATCCCACTTTTATATGCTTCCAACCAGAGAACAAGTACATGTTTTCTCATATCATACTACATCTGTACATTTTTTTGCCCATTCCCTTAGCTTATTTATAAACCCTTTACTTTGTCTTAACAACTTACTGTTCTACCTAATTTGGTGTCATTGACAGACAGCTTTGTGAATTTAAATACAGCAGTTTGAGACATTTATTCAGAAATATAGAACACAGGAATATGTCATTTGGCCCTTTGAGCCTGCTCTGCAATTCAGAATAATCATGGCTTAATTCAGTATATTGACTCCGCTTTCTCCCCATATCCTTTGACTTCTTTATCTTAAGAACTATATCCAACTCCTTCTTGAAATCATTCAATGTTTTGGCCTCAACTGCTTTCTGTGTCAGAGAATTCACCATTCTCTGGGTGAAGAAATTTATCCTCATCTCAGTGGTCTATTCCATGTACTCTAACCCCTGTTCTGGACTCCACGGCCTTTGGGAATATCCTTCCTGCTTTCATTGTGTCTAGACTGGTTAAAATTTTATAGGTTTCTATTGAATCCCTGTTCTTTCCTAATCTGCCCTTTTATACCTTCTGAGGGGAATAAGGTGAAGGGTGAGACTTGATCCTCATGTACAAAGCTCACCTGTACAACATGACCTTTGGTGTAGGACTTCACTAAGATACTTACATTGCTGGTAGCCCAGACTGTCTTTGTTCTACATTTCTTTGTACAAATAACTTATTACCACAAAAACCTCAAATTGCATGTACTTCACCAGAAAATTGGCCCACATAAAGAAAATAGCTGCCAATTTGTGTACAGAAGAGTCATTTTGGGCTTAAAACATTAACAGACGCTGCTAGACCTGCTGAGATTCTCCAGCACTTCCTATGGGCAATCCGATATCCAGCATCTATAGTGCTTTGCATTTGTATAGCTGCCAACTTGTCCTGTGGTAGCCAAAGATTGCATAACAGAGAGAGGAACTTAATCAGGCAATGTTGTGGCTCCCAGTGCAAAGGCCAAGCCTCCATGTTTCTGCAGGATATCCTCCTAGAGGTACCAGCATGCATGGAACAAGTCCAACATCAAAGTGCACGCAACGCGTTCTATACTCAGTCTCCCACAGAATAGTTTATTTAATATAACAGCTTTGTTTCACATTAATTTTGTGTATGTTTTAGAGAGAATACAAAGGGAGGAATAATTACCACTGAGTTTGTTAACATAAAACGTACATGGTCTTTTTCACTTCTGAATAAGTTACATTTTCACTGTTCCATGTATTGCACCTTCCTTCGTTCACTATTAATATATTTGAATAGCAGTGTTCCACTAAGTGGTATTTGACCGTAAAAATGCAAAAAGATAGCACTCATCTATATTGGATTTCCTGCTCCATCACCATTTATTATCTCTTGAATGATTTATATGACAAAATTGATTTTTTTTCCAGTATTGCAATTTGATAACCTTGAAACAACACAGGAAGAAAAGGCAAATAATTAGGCTTCCCAAGGAAGACACAGAGCCCGATATTTTTTACTAAACTGCTAAGCTTGAAAGTTTTATTGTTAGAGGTGGGATTAATTCAGTGGGACTAAATATTAGATAGTTATTGTGTTACAGTAAATAAATTAACCTTGCACATGTTGTAATATTTAATATCTGCTGTTTCTATTTTTTTCTTTCAAAATGAACGTGTCGATGTGATAAAGGCTTAAAGATGACAGAACAAGGAAAGCTTACTTTCAACACAGACTCCTCTACTGTGCAATCATTCAGATCCATTAATTTCCCTGTGCAGCAATGTAAGAAGGAGCATGACAAAACACATAACCAACGCAATATCAAAACACCAAACTGAATTGATTGTTGGAACCACTCCATGATTTTTTGATCACTGTTTTGAGAAGGAAATTTAATGACCTAACTTTATCACCGGGCCATTTTTCAGCAGTGTCACACTTCCTGGCCCATGAAGTAGGGAAAGCAATCACTAGGTAGTTCCGAACTTGAATTGTGCTGAGAAAGAGGAACATAACACTGAGCTTTTCAGCTTGCTGTCATCAAGAATGCCATATTTCAAACCATCACAACAATTTTCACTACTTGAGAAAGGGGTGCTGACATTTTTTGTTATTTATTCATGCAATTTGAGTGTCACTTGCTGGGCTAGCATTTATTGGTCATGACCCACTATCACTCGTATCCTTACATACAGATGAGGAAGGACACCACTTTGATTGGGACAACACATCCATCCTAGGACAAGCCAAACAGAGACACACACGAGAATTCCTAGAAGCATGGCATTGCAACCAGAACTCCATCAACAAGCACATTGGCTCCAAATCAATCTACCATCCCCTGAGAAAAAGAACAGGAAATGACATCACCAACGCAGGAAATGACATCAGCAACCCAAGGAAACCTAACCAGATAAATAGAAAGTGGGACATAACACCAGCGCTTCGTTGGAGGCTCACTGATGATGTTACCTAGAATGGTGATTAAACGTCTGAAAACTAACCTTCCAGCTCAGCAAGCAAACTCACATCCAGAACCTCAACCTGAGCTACAAATCTTCTCAAAACTCGCTTGCATTTATTGGTCTCCCTAACTGCTCTGCAAAAAATGGTGAAGAGTTGTAGTCCTTAGCACCAACAGGTGCTACTTGAAGGGAGTTCTAGGATTTTTTGTGTAGGAATAGCAATGTAATTTCAAATCAGAATAGCATGTGGCTTCAACAGAAACTTGCAGCTGGTGATGTTCTCAAGCACCTGCTACCTTGAGGACACCACCAACTGCCTTTGTCCTTCTAAGTTTGAGAGTTTGTATGTTTGGAAGGTGTTGTTGAATGAATCTTAGTGAGTTGCTTTCATCTTGTAGATGGTACACATTGCTGCCAACATGCACTAGCAGTAAAGGGAATCAATGTTGATGGCAGTGGAATATGATGATGCTGGTTCAGTTCAGCTTCTTGTCAATGGTATACCTCAGATGCTGACAGTGGGGATTCAGCAGTGGTAATGCCAATGAACATCAAAGGTTAAATGATTAATATCTTTCGTGTTGGACATGGTCAGTCACACCGCACAAATTACTTACCACTTGTCAGTCCAGGCCTGGATATTACCCAGGCCTTGCTGCATTTCAACATGGACTGTTTCAGAATCATAGGAGGGATGAATGTTTGCTGATGGTTGCAAAAGTTAGAACCTTTTGTAAAAGGAAAGGATGTTAATGAAACAGCTGAAAATGATAGCGCATAATGCACTATCCTGAGGAACTTCTCACCAATGTCCTGCGGTCAGATAATTCAGTTTCAATAACTGGATTGATTGTCAACAAAGCAATATATGTTCCCCAAGACCCTAGGTAAATCAAGCAAGTACAGGACTTGGATATGTTTCTTTTGTTTGCAGAGAACAGGTTCCTGCATATAAATGTAAGTCATTACTAGCCAGCATAAATGTTACAGGTTTGATTGATTATCTTAAATTGGTTGGTAGTGTAACTATTAACTACTCAAGACTGTTTGCATGCTTTGCCCAATTGTGGAAACACATCTAACAGTAGAAGGTTTGGGTTTTGCGAACACGAGTTGTTTGAGAATGGTCTGCACACGACCTATCATGAACAACCAAAAGGAACATGCTGTTTGATTCAATCAATCAGTAGGAACTATGGCCTATGGCCATAGTGTCACTGAAATTTGTTGCGCAATTGCAGTGTTGGCAAAACATTTTCCTGCAAAGATGACAGCATCCTGGTTTCAAAATTATAATTTGCACAGCCATTGTATCAAAGCAGCATGAAGCAGTTTCCTTAATCAAATACTACCATCACTGTTTACTGCAATCTGGCTACACTAAAGGGAATCAGAAAGCTTGTTGGATGATAAAATTAGCCTTATCAACAGTCTGAATTAGAACACTAGCCATTTTCTTACTCTGCAAGCTGGATTCTGAAACAGAGTGCATTAATATTTTCCATTTGGAATACATTTTGAACAATTTAAATTACTGAATGACCGTTATGAACTAGTTTAGTAATTTGTATTCAAAGCACTAAAAACTTGGTCAAATAGGTAGATTTTAAAGGGGCATCGTAAAAGAGGGAAGAGAGGGGGACAGAGAGGTTTAGAGAAAGAATTCCAGCATTTTCAACTCATGGCTGCCAAAGGTGGAGTATTTAAATTGGGTATGGTCAACAGACTTATCATGACCACATGACTGTTCACTGTTTAGCATGTACTCTCGTAAAATCATCCAAAGGCCAATGTTTTCAGACCTGGAAGTGCCCTTTCTCCCTTAAATATTCCTGGAAAGGCAAAGTGCCTCAGAATTTGAATAACAACACTAACTGAACAACAAAGTAGGGGCTAAAATAGAAACAAGGAAGAGAGAAGAGGATATGGACATTAGTCCCCTCGTGCCAGCTCCACCACTAAATATGATTTTGGCAGATCATAAATATCCTAATTCTGCCTTTATCTGATATCCCTTGATTCCTTTAGGCACAAAACTATATCTACCTCCTTTTTGAAAATACAATGTATTGGCCTCAACCACTTTGTACAGTAGTGAATTCCACAGGATCACCACTCTTGATGATGACATAGAACATAATAACAGTACAGTACAGGCTCTTCGGCCCATGATGTTGTGCCGATCTATTATTCTACTCTAGGATCAAACTACCCTGCATACCCTACATTGTACTATCGTCCATGTGCCTATCCAAGAGTTGCTGAAATGTCCCTAATGTATCTGACTCTACTGCCACCGCCAGCAGCACATTCCACACACCCACCACTCTCTGTGTAAAGAAGCTACCTCTGACATCTCCGCAATACCTTCTTCCAATCACCTTAAAATTTTGCAACCTCATAATAGCCAATTTTACTCTGGGAAAAAGTCTCCAACTATCCATTCTATCTATGCCTCTCATCATCTCGTACACTTCTATCAAGCCATCTTTCATCCTTCTTTGCTCCAAAGAGAAAGGCCCTAGCTCCATCAACATTTCCCCATAAGACCTACTCTCCCATCCAGGCAGCATCCTGGTAAATGTCCTCTGCACCCTCTCCAAAGCTTCCATACTTTTCCAATAATGAGATGACCAGAACTGAACGTAATATTCCAAATGTGTTCTAACCAGGGTTTTATAGAGCTGCAGCATAACCTCACGGCTCTTAAACTCAATTCCCCTGCCAATGAAAGCCAACACACCATATGCCTTTTTAACAGCCTTGATCAACTTCGGAGGCAACGTTGAGGGATCTATGGACGTGGACCCCAAGAACCCTCTGTTCCTCCACACTGCCAAGAATCCCACCATTAACCCTGTATTCGGTATTCAAATTTGACCTTCCAAATTGAAACACTTCACAATTTTCTGGGTTGAATTCCATCTGCCACTTCTTTGCCCAGCTCTGCATCCTGTCAATGTCCCATTGCAAACTACAACGGCCCTCGCACTGTCGACAACTCCACCATTTGTCTCATCTGCAAAATTTCTAACCCACCTTTCCACTTCCTCATCCAATTCATTTATAAAGATCATAAAGAGCAGAGGTCCCAGAACAGATCCTTGCGGGACACCACTGGTCACCGAGCTCCAGGCTGAATATTTTCCATCTACTACCACCCTCTGTCTTCTATTGGACAGCCAGTTCTGTATCCAGACAGCCAAATTTCCCTGAATCACACAAAAACCAAAAGAACTGCGGATGCTGTAAATCAGGAACAAAAACAAAGTTGCTGGAAAAGCTCAGCAGGTCTGGCAGCATCTGAGAAGGAGAAAACAGAGTTAACGTTTCGGGTCCGGTGACCTTCCTCGAAATGTTAACTCTGTTTTCTCCATCACAGATGCTACCAGACCTTCTGAGCTTTTCCAGCAATTTTTGTTTCCCCAAATCACATGCCTAACTTTCTGAATGAGCCTACCATGGGGAAACTTATCAAATACCTTGCTTAAATCTATATACACCACATCCACTGCTCTTCCTTAATCAATATGTCTTGTCACAACCTCAAAGAATTCAATAAGTGTGAGGCATGACCTGCCCCTCACAGAGTCATGCAGACTATTTCTAATAAAACTGTGTTTTTCCATATAATCATAAATACTATCTCTCAGAATCCTTGCCAATAATTTTCCCACCACACAAGAAAGATGGACTTGTCTGCAATTTTCAGGATTATCCCTATTCCATTTCTTGAACAAGAGAATAACATTTTCCACCCTCCAATCACTTGGTACTACTCCGGTGGACAGTGAAGACACAAAGAGCATCGCCAAAGGGCCAGCAATCTCTTTCCCTCATTTCCCATATTAACCTTGGGTATATCCCATCTTTAGACCCTATCTCAACATTTCACTTTCACCCGATACTTCACCTTATCTCAAACCTGAAAGGTTTACCCCCTATCCTTAAACTATGACTGCTGGTTCTGGCCTTCCCCATCATTAGGAACATCCTTCCTGCAACTAGCCTGTTAAAATTTTACAGGTTTCCATGAAATTTTCTTTATTCTTCTCAACTCCAGTGAACACAAACCTAGCCAACTTAATGTGTCCGCATACATCTGTCCTATCATCCCAGAAATCAACTTAGTAAGACTTTGCTACACTCCCTCTGTAGCAACAGTATCCTTCCTCATAAGGAGGCCAAACTGCACACAATATTCCAGATGTGGCCTCACCAATGCCCTGTAAAATTACAGCGACATAGTCTTGTTCCTGTCCTTAAATCCTCTCATTTTGAAGCCAACATACAGTTTGCCTTTACTGCCTGCTGTACCTTCACATTTACTTTCAGCTACTGGTGCACAGAAACTTGCAGTCTCATTGAATATTCTCCTCTCTCAATTTTACAGCCATTTAAATACTAATCTGCTTTGCTACTTTTGCTCCCAACGTGGATATCTTACATAAGAACAAATGAAATAGGAGAAAAAGTAGGCCATCTGACTCGTTGAGCCTGTTCTGCCATTCAATAAGGTAATGGCTGATCTATTCATGGACTCTGCTCCACTTACCCACCAGCTCACCATAAGCCTAAATTCCTTTACTAGTCAAAAATCTATCCATCTTTGCCTTAAAAACGTTCAACAATGTAGCCTCAACTGTTTCACTAGGCAGGGAATTCCATAGATTCACAACCCTTTGAGTGAAGAATTTCCTCCTCAACTCAGTCCTAAATCTGCTCCCCCTTATTTTGAGGCTACGCCCCCCAGTTCTACTTACACTCGCCAGTGGAAACAACCTGTTTCTGTCTTATCTATTCCCTTCATAATTTTATATGTTTCTGTAAGATTCCACCCCCCCCCTCCCCATTCTTTTAAATCCCAATGAATCTAATCCTAGTCTACTCAGTCTCTCCTCCTAAGCCACCCTTCTCAACTCTGGAATCCAATTTGTGAACTTCCTCTGCACCTCCTCCAAAGCCAGTACATCCCTTCTCAAGTAAGGAGACCAAAACTGTACACAGTATTCCAGATGTGGCCTCACCACCTGCAGCACAACCTCCCTGTTTTTAAACTCCATCCCTCTAGCAATGAAGGACAATATTCCATTTGCTTTCTTCATTACCAGCTGCGCCTGCAAACTGACTTTTTGTGATTCATGCACAAGGACATCCAGGTCCCTCTGCACAGCGGCATGCTGCAATTTTTCACCTTTTAAATAACAGTCTTTTTCACTGTCATTCCTACCAAAATAGATCTTCACATTTATCCACCTTAGACTGATCTGCCATGCATTTGCCCACTCACACAGCTTGTCCAAATCACACTGCAACACTTCTGCATCGTCGTCACTGCTCACCCTTCCACCCAGCTTTGTGTCATCTGTAAAATGTTGATATGCTACATTTAAGTCCCTCACCTAAATCATTAACATGTATTGTGAATAGCTGGGGTCCGAGTGCCAATGTCTGTGATACCCCGTTTGTCACTGCCTATCATCCAGAAAAAGAGCCATTTATAATGTTACGTCATAGTATTGCATTAAAACATTGGGCACAACCTGCCCATCTCTGCAATTTAGCCACTGGTGTACTGATTTAACAAGGTCAGCCAGTGGACCTCATCGAATATGAATCCCCTGATTGGGGCTGTTAATCTGGTCCAGTGAGGGAGCCTTGGCTGACACATAAGAACATTCATCCTTCTCACTCTAACAGTTGGCTCTGAGGGAGCTATATCAGTGTCAATGACTCTCTATATGTAAATAAACAGTGACTTGGTGACACGTTACCAGTGTCTGTCCAGTTATTCCAGCTGGCCACTATTAGAAAGAGCCACGTATAAACAGCACAGTTCACGCCACCTGTCCCTTAAGTTACAGAAAAATAAAGCACCTAAACTCGCCAGAATAACCATTTAGTCCATTATTGGTGAATGCAGTATTTTCTTGAGTAGCCACTGAAACCTGCCAGAACAAGAGTTATGTCAGGCTGAACACATTGTGAAATTAGAGTTGCCAAAAATTATAGCTAATAGAGTCATGCAACTGAATAATGATTGCAATTCATTGCTATGACAGTTATTTAATAATAATTACTGAACTGAAAATAATCTTCAGGCGAAAGAACAAGGGCTTAGGGAAGTTTAAAGCAAGTTAGCCATCTGGCAGTGAGTTTAAAAGCATGACATTCAACCAAATTCAGTAGGCTTAGAGCACGTGAGATTGTTCAACAATTTAATCTGTGTTAGTCAAAGCTAAAACCTGTTCTGATTACTACTTTGTATCATCTGTACCAACATCATCGTTTTTCTCCAATTCCCCTCACCTTCCACAACCTTCGAAGTCTGACCTTGGGAGAAAAAAAAAATACATTCCCAATCAGTTGTAACTTTTAACAAGACAGATGAAGTTAAAGCTTTTCAGTTTGCACCCATTAAGGCCTAAATACCATAGGAAACAACTCTACAGAGGAAACATCAGTTTATATATCATAAGAAAAGGGACAAAGGTCTGGCAGCATCTGTGGAGGAGAAAACAGAGTTAATGTTTTGGGTCTGGTGACCCTTCCTCAGAACGGGTCCTCACCGGACCTGAAACGTAAACTCTGTTTTCTCCTCCACAGATACTGCCAGACCTGCTGAGATTTTCCAGCAACTTTGCTTTTGTTCCTGATTTACAGCATCCACAGTTCTCTTGGTTTTTATTTCATAAGAAAAAGGTCCTGATTGGGTGAACTATGGTGACAAGGAGATGCAGCAGGAATTACTAAGTGTCTTAGGTAACTGACTAAAATCAAACCAGGCAAGTTGATTCTCTTTCTTCAGGATTTTGCATAGGTATGCAGTAAGTATTGGCTGTCTTCAGTAAAGAAGGTGCAATGTATATTTATATTCTTTTTCTCTGTACCATAAACACATGGAAAATAACCTCTACTCCCGATATCCTAACTCCAATAGAGTTCCATTTGTCCATCTGTCCTGTGCATGCTGAGCTACAATGGCTTCCAATTCAATAACACCTCAATCTTAAAATTTTCATCTTTGTCTTCAAGATATCCCTGCAAGATAATGCTTCGGGCTATCTCTAACCTCCTCTAGTCCAATAACCATCTGAAGTATCTGCACTCCTCCCCTTGAAGCATGCCCCAGTTTAATCAGACTTTCATTGACAGCCACAATTAGAAAACTATGGGACTCCTCTAAACCTCTCTCTGACACTTCAAGAGTGTCATTAAATCACACCTTTTGATGAACATTTCTGGACATGTCTTAATATTTCTGGTGTCAAATTTTGTGGGTAACACCATACCATGTTAAAAATACTATATAAACACAAATTGTTACAACAACAGCTGAAAATGGCCATACAGTAATTTTTATTAATTAAGTAATTAACTTAAAATGCATTCAAAATTGGAAATACTGACTTTACAAAGCTATAATTTTAAAAAAAAACAAATTCCACAAATACTATGAATGTGGAATAGAACAGACATTGAAACAGAATAATAGAACCTTACAGAGATAAGGGTCGAGGCCCGGAACGTCAGCTTTTGTGCTCCTACGATGGTGCTTGGCATGTTGTGTTCATCCAGCTCCACCCTTTGTTATCTTAAATAGAAGCTTACATTGTAGAAGCAAACCTTTCAGCCCATCAAGTCTGCACTGACCCTCTGAAGAGCAGTCCACTCAAACGCAACTCCTACCCTGCATTTCCCATGGCTAATCCACACATCCCAATGGGCAATTTAACATGGCCAATCCAGCTAACTTGCATGTCTTTGGACAGAAGGCCAACCAACTATGCATTAGATTATTTTTATATTCCTTAACATTGAGTATAGGGTTGGGAGGTCAAGTATACAGGACACTTTTGGAATACTGCATTCAGTTCTGGTCTCACTGCTATATGAAGGTTGTTGCGAAACTATAAACTGGTTCAGAAAAGATTTACAAAAATGTTGCCATGGTTGGAGGATTTGAGCTATAGGGAGAGGCTGAATAGGCTGGAGCTATTTTCCCTGGAGCATCACAGGCTGAGGGCTGACCTTATAGAAGTTTATAAAATCATGATGGACACGTTTAAGATGAATAGCCAAGGTCTTTTCCCCAGGGTAAGGAAGTCCAAAACTAGAGGGCATAGGTTTAAGGTGAGAGGAGAAAGATTTAAAAAGGACCAAAGGGGAAATTTTCTCACTTAGAGGATGGTGTCTGTATGGAGTGATCAACCAGACAAAGTGGTGGAGGCTGGTGAAATTACAACATTTAAAAGGCATCTGGATGAGTATATGAATAGGAAGGTTTTAAAGGATATGGGCCAAATAGAACTAGATTAATTTAGATATCTGGTCAGCATGGAGAAGTTGGACTGAAGGCTGTTTCCACGCTGTACAGCTCTATGACTGTGATTCTGTAAGTGAACTTGTTATACAAATACAGTCCAAACTGTGTACAATCTACACGGTGTGAGAAGCAAATTTTCCTCAAAACTTGTTGGTCAACTGTTAATCTTCCACAAGATTATTTCTACAGCACCAAAGAGTTGCAAATATGCTTGTCAAATCTCCATGTGTACACCAGGAATGCAAATGTTTATACCATATTATCTCAGAATTGTACATTGATCCAAAATGTTAGCACAGAATAACAGCTGCAATTTTTTTTTAAACAAAGAACATTATGTACAGAATGAAGCACCTTTGGGGAAATGAGGCGTAATTATTTTACACAGCTTGTTATTATGATCCAAAGTGCACTGCCAGAAAGGATGGTGGAAAGAGGTTCAATAATAACTTTCAAAGGGGAATTGAATATCAACTTGAATAGGAAAAAAAATGCAAAGCTGTGGGAAAAAATAAGGGAGTGGTACTAATTGGAATGATTGTTCAAAAAGTTGCCGCAATGAGCTAAATGACCTCCATTTGTGTTGTTTGTTCATTTTTGGACAAATGTTTTCATCTGGAACTCTGTGCCTTATACAAAGGTACACAAAGTAAACTGTTTATTCTCCAGGCAAAGTTTTGAGACATGCATTTCACAAACTGGTATCTGTTGTGATCCTTGCACAAATTCTAAGGTTTGCCTGCACACTACTCCAAACTCTGTAATCTCTTCCAAGCTCCCAATTGCCTAGGCTCCGGCCTCTTAAATTCACACCTTAAGCCTCTCAGCGTCTCTCTCTTCCTTAAAACCTAGCTATCCAGCCAAGCCTTTGGTCACATACTGCATTCCTTTCTTAAGTGACTTCAGGTCAATTATGGTTTGTTAAAAGAGCTAAATGAAAATAAGTCAGTGTTTAATAGAGCCAAGAAAAGTTACAATGCACAAGAACATAAATAACATTCGACTGAATACAAACAGTTACTTTCCTTAAAAAGAAAAGTCAGTAAAAAGCATGGAAGCACTGAACAAAAAGAAAACCTGTTGTTTTCTCTTTTGTAGTCTAATTGCAGGCATGGGCATATTAGGTACCAACTGACTTGATGCCCCCACCATTGAGACAGCTTGCCAGATTGCACAGCAATCAGGTTGTCTAGAGTTGATGAGTAAGCTTCCCAGCAAATTATTCACCTCAACAGTGGCTTTCCAGAAATCAGAGGTTTGTAGCTCTGGGGCCTAAAGACCCTCAATCAAAGCCTACATTTTGAGATACCCAAAGGCAAGGAGAGTCCAAGGTCAGGGCAGGAGGTGGCTTTCAGAGGCCACCTTGTTGCTCCATCTGTACCTTCAAACGCACCCAGATTGGAGCAAATTTGGGCAGCTCCCCAACCTAGCAAGGTAGCATACACTGATTATCCAGTCAGGAAAGGCAGTTAATCAGGGAGGTAGAAAGTTAAGGCTCTTGACAGGTTGTGGGCTGATTACTTAGGGGCATAAATTGCTGGGAAAAAGGTCCCAAATAAACTTGCTCAATCAGCATTTCATTGGTAAAATGGGCAAGTACCTGCCAGGACCAGTCACCCAATTATTTCTCTTCCTCACCACCTGTCTTGCCACTTCCAGACAGGATAATATTGTATGTAATCTGTTTAAAGACAGGTACATAAAAATCAATGGAAACATATAAATTACCTTAGAGGTTTACTTTCCATGGGGGTTGAACTAAATATTTCTTTACCAGGCTGCAGAATTTTTGTGTTTTATTAGTTTAAAAATAAAAAGATGAAAATTAATTGATACAATTTGGGACCAAAATGACTCTCATGCCATTCTATAAATATGGTCCGAACTTTTCTGATCAAAAGACATGCAACAAGTTATGCATGAGTCCTGAGAGAAAGAAAAATTCCTTCAGAAAGCTAATGCCTCCCACAAATTGTCCCAAAGTTTTTGTGTTGTAGGGAATGGAATAGGGGCTTGCAGAACAATACAATTTTAAATTGGGTTCTTTAAAGGAGAATGGCAACAGATTGAAGAGTATTGTAGGATACCACTGCTATGGGAATAGTCTACGCTCTATGAAAGCTGGCATGTGACCCTGATGATGTGGAATAAATTTGCAACTTATGTTTTCCATGATAACATTTATATAATTATAAAACAGAAAAAATATACAATTCACATAAATAGTAGATTTTCAAATTCCTCTTTTCTGCCTGGTGGAACCCAGCAAAGTAAATTCTTTCAAACCAAAGCTTTCCTGTTCCTCTGATGCTGCCTGGCCTGCTGTGCTCATCCAGCTGTACACTTTGTTATCTCAGACTTCAGCATTGGCAGTTCCTACTACCTCAAGTAAATTCTTAACTTTGTTTTGTGGATCTACCTGCCTAAAAAACCTGGAGCCTCCCTTGCCTACACCTTCTCCCTTGCACAGGCTCCCCTCCCAGAGCAGTTGCATGGGGTTCAGGGATATAGTTTCCCTGGATCCCCAAAGGCAATGACCAACTGCTTGATCTTAACAGCTGGGCCACATCCCCCCAACAACTTCTGACTCTGATCTTGCCATTTTGATCAGAAAATCAGAAAACAAGCTTAATGAGGCCCAGTCTCTAAAATTATCTGCACCTCCCTGCTAGACTCTTAGATGAGCCGACCACTCTATTTGTCACAGTAACACCTCGGAACTAAACTGTGATCTTCATAATTTCAAATGCACCATCACAAAAGTAGTTCCTTAATTCAGATGACAAAGTCCCTCTGAGGTCCATGATTACAAATTCACCTTTAGAAATGTTTTGATTTGATAAAATGTGGTGTAAAGTTGTAGACTTGCGAACCAAGCTGGTGTGTTTGGTTGCATACATTTCGTCTCCCTGCTAGGCTACGTTGTCAGTGTGCCTCCGGTGAAGTGTTGCTGTTCTGTCCCACTTATTATTTATATGCCTTGGTTTGCTGGGGTGGTTGGCATCACTTCAGTTCTGTTTCTCAGTGTTTTTTATATCTAGTCCAGTTCAATGAGTTTGTTAATGGAGTTCTGGTTGTAACGTCAGGCCTCCATGAAGATGTGGTGTACTTGCAGTGTTACTGTCATGCTATTTGAACTTATGTTTTGTGCTGAGCCGAAACATGTTCAGCTTTATATTAATGGGCAGTCTGCAATGCTGCTGAGAGGACATCAGAAGCACTCTCAGGTAGCAGCGATGAAATTAACTCCTTCGGAGTTTGGATTTTACATATCTGCAGTATAACTCTTGATTGCCAACCATCTATTAGTCAGAAAGTTTCTGGTAGAGTATAACACAGCTCTAAAATGATTCAAAAGAAAATAATGATTGAAAAACAAGACAGTTTCTACAAATATTAGCAGGCAATAAATTGATTGTTACTTATTAAGCACAAAAGATGAAACAAAATTTCTGCTTCCTTTTGTAGAAATTTTTTAAAAACTGAGAAATTGATGGAGAGACTTACGAGGGCCTCACTGTTCATATGGTTTGTCCTGCGATCAAACTGCTAGGTCAGGCACTTTCCTAGAAATCCTGCTGTTAAGCAATGTTGATGTAACAAGATTCCATGGAATGTCAGTCAGGAAAAGCCAGCCTGTGTCAACTGAGGCAAGAGTTATTCCCACCTTTGCTGCTAGTCACTGTGAACAAGTAGCATCTGGTATAGTGCGCACTAAAAGCCAAGGCAGACATGAAAATTTTGAATTCCAGACAATGGTGAAGTTAGAAAGATGTTTGAAGGCCACACTGATGTGGAATATTATAAAGCTTCAGAAGAATGTACATACTCACATTTTAGAAACTGCAGGAGGTAAACAATTTGATGAAAAATGGTTCAGAATACAGGTGCTGTATTTAATGAAAGAGCAATTTCAGTTCAATAAATTATCTAACACAAAAGGTGGTCATTCAGTCCACTATTCCTGTTAAAAAAATGATGCAATTAGTCTCATTCACTTAGTTCTTCCCCATATCCCTGCAAATTTCTCCTTTCAATAGGTTCCTTTTTGCATCTGCTTCCACCACCCTTTTAGAGCAGTACATCTCAGTTCCCTTTTTAATCGCTGCATAAACAGGAAAGTATTCTCATTTGCTCACTGTTCTCTTGCCTTTAAATCTCAAATCTGTGGCTTCTGGTTACCGAACCTCCTGCTGTGAAAACAGTTTCTCCATTTCTACCTTGTGAGAACCCTTAGTAATTTACAATACTTTTGTGGTCCTTTAAAGGGTTTTCATAAAGCACATTGATTACTCATAAATCAAATTCATCAAATTAATGTGGAATATGTTAAGCATTTTTAATATCCGTGTGGAAGATTTCTGAATTGATATTTTTAAAAAAAATTTAAGTTTTTAGCATGTGCATGGAAGCGCGCGCACACACACACACACTCACAATCTGAATGCACAATCCCCTCCAACACTGTTGTAGTTTCATATGCTCTGAAGTACTGTATTTCAACCAGTCAGTGATAGGAAACCGGTACAATTAATAACTAGAGAATTCTCACTGTTCTAGCTAGGAAATCCGGGCCAACAATGTGGCATAATTATAGTTCACTTGACTAAAGAAGCAGAATACAAACATCACAAAAGAGAAATGAATGCCAGCATTGAACACCCCAGGATGTTTGTAGTTTTTATGGTTAATGTTATTCATTTTCAGACCACCTACAGATGTATTTATGAACCAGAACATTTTACTAATTAAAATAACGACAATCTCCAGGGATAAATATGCCATGTGGTGTTATACAGCACTTTAACAATGGCATGGGTCCCTGATGTGCGATATATCAGCTGGTGTCTGCAAAAGCAGATAGACAAGAGTCTTCAGCATTCTCATGGGAAGGAAAAGGAAGATTATCTGGGGATCTGCCTTCCACTCTCTGGATTAAAAGTTGTGAAAATGTCAGATATAAAAGGGCAACAACAACATCAGTGACAGCACCAACAACAAGTTGAGCATACATAGCGCCTTTAACATGATGAAGCAGCCCCAGATAACTGGAAAGATGGAGTTTAAAATTTCGGACCCTAACCTGGGAAAGGAAAAGGAAAAGAATCTGAGCAGCTGATGGGATCATGTTCCCTGTAAAGTTTGCCCGAAGCATGAGAAACCAATCAATCAATACTTCCACAGAAAGAATAGCCACATGAGCAGGAATCTAGGCAACATCCATGAAATTGTATAGCGGTGTCAGTCACTGTTTTCAGGACAGGAAAGTACAAGAAGAAATCCCAGGGAAACAGAGAAAAGAATTAGTACTTACAATAACTTGAGCTCAGTTAGTTATAACATTTCATTGTTCTTCACAGCCACCTTATATTGACAATTTCAGCTGTTAAATAATGAACAGGGAACAAAATGTACATCCTTATTCAAATTTTTTACTGCCTAACTACATATTTGTTGAAACATAACGTTTTTAAACCTCTATTTTGTTTGGTTTTCTGTCTACATACCATCCACTATTTTGTGACAAAGAAAGTATGTAATTAATCATCCAAGAGTAAGCTGCTGACCATGTTGTTTTAGATTGTAAGGGTACGGCTTGGCATCCAGGTGTCGTATTGAATAGTTTAATTGTTCTATGTTTGATTTGTTAATCTGCTTTACCGATCCTTCTACACTTGGTTTGTTTGCTTAAGCCTGTTAGTGTAGCTAGAGCGTTGACCGCGAATGTTCTGAAAAAGATCTGGGATCCAGAAAGACCTTGTTGGAATTCCTGTAATTGCTGAGATGCTTTAACATGTGGTAACTAAGATTAAGAATTACAGTCATTGTTATATTTTCCTGAGATAAATCAGCCATCTAAGATATCTAGGAACTTGGTTCAAATGTAATGTAATGCATGATTCAACGCTGATTCACCACTCCTCCCAACAAGGTTTCATTAATTTCCATCTTTTGCTTTTGTGATGAAAAACATTGTGGGTACCAACAATAAGCTGCCACTTTAGTTCTGTTTTATAAAGGAAATAAATGTAACAGTTTGTTCACACTACAATTGAATTCATTTGGCAAAATGTAACAACTAAAATGTTCATTCAATTGGTTCATGTTTTTGAATGGGTATTTAATATTGGTTCTGAATAGACCTTGAAGTGGCAGATGTTGAAGTAAGAATGATTGAGATTTTTTTTTATTTTTGCAAACTTTTACTATATGATCAATCGTGTAGAAAGTTAAAGTCAAAGTGCGCTTTCTCGCAACTTTTAGTTATTAAAAATGGCAAGTCAAAATCTTTGCCTTGCTGAGTCGGAAAAGAAGGTGCAAATGTATCTTACTCTATACATGTTATAATCTTAGCTATTAATTATCCTAATTCTGCCAAAAGTTCTAATATGAAACATTATCCTGTTTTTCCCTATGGAAAGCTGATTGAGCAACTCTATTTCCAGTCTTCCAAATTTCTATTATTCACTTATTTTTCTATCCCAGCTATTGTCACATTTATAATTAATAGAATACCCATAAATATATGGATTATTACTAAATAAATACATAATCTTTACTTAGTGAAGTATGAAATAAAGTTAATATTTCTGAGTTGCACTAAATTACATAAAATCATTGAATATTATGTCAGAGAAGGAGTCCATTTGGCCCACTATATTTGCACAGCCTCTCTCTCACAAACAATTCAGCTACTCTCACTTCTCCACTCTTATCTCCTTTCCATGTTCTTTTCTCATTCAAGTATTAATCTAATTGCCTGTTGAGGCCTATTAGAGAATCCTTATTCATTTCACCAACCAGACAGCACTTTCCGAATCCATACTGCTTACTCTTTCAAAAGCACTTTTCCCTCATGCCACCTTGGATCTTCAGCTAACAGTCTTATACGGAGTCCGAGTCTGAATATCTCCTCTTAGAACACTCCCAGCATCGCACAAATCAGTACGGTGAATGTCTGCCGCACTCCCTCTGTGGTAAGTATATCATTCTTTAGGCAAGGGGACCACATCTACACTCAATACTCAGGGGATGTTGCACTAATTGAATAAAAATACATAATTAAAGCAAGAATTCTTTGCTCCTGTACTCAAATCCTCATGATAAATGCTAACATATTGCTTACTTCAAGAGTTGCTGCCTGTCAACTGTGTGCTAGCTTTGACAGACTCATGAACAAGAAGACCTGGAAACCTTTGGACATAACAATTTCCAATGTCTCAGATTTTAAAAATACTCGTTGTTCCTGCTATAAAAATAGATAACCTCAGACTAATCTACATTATATTCCATCTGCCATGGTCTTGCCCACTTACTCAGCCTGTCTAAATTCCTCAGACCTCTTTGCACCCACCTCACAATTCACATTACAACCAAGTTTTCAAACTCGTTTGCACATATCCAAATCACTGACACAGTGTAAACAACTAGGCCCCAAACATTGATCCTTGCAGCATCCTACTTGTCACAGTCTGACAACCTGAGAATAGCTCATTTGCTCAGTATCTTGCTTTCTGCCTGTTAACTAATCCTCAATCTATGCCATTATATTACCTCCCACACCACCCCCAACCCCCAAGTTATGAACTTCCTGTGTGGGGATTTTAGAAAATATGAACAAGAAAAGGCCATTCAGCCCTTGGACCTGTTCCATCATTCAAGATGATAATGGCTGATCATCCAACACATTTCCCTGTTCCCGCTTTCTCCTCCTTCAGTGTTTGGCCTCAACTGCTTCCTGTGGTAAAAAAAATTACACATCGTCACCACCATCTGGTTGAAGCAATCTCTCTTCATCTCAGTCCTAAATGGTATATCTCATCGCCTTAAGCTATAATCCTTTAGTTCTGAATTCCCCAGTCATCAGGAATATCTTTGTGTTTTTCTGAATGTTAGAATTTTATTAGGTTTTTTTTCCTGAGACTACCACCCTCTACCCCACATTCTTCTAAATTCCTGTAAATATAGTCCTAACCAATCCAGTGTCTCTTCATACATTAGTTCTGCAATCCCAGGAATCATCCTGGTAAACCTTTGTTGCATTCCTTCACTAGCCAGAACACATTTCCTCTGCTCAGAAGACTAAAACTGCACACAATACTCCACTTGTGGTCTCACCAAAGCCCTGTACAATTGCAGAAAGACATCTTTGTTCCTTAACTTGAATCCTCTTTCCCTGAAGACCAACATACCATTTGCCTTAGTGATAATGGGAACTGCAGATGCTGGAGAATCCAAGATAACAAAGTGTGGAGCTGGATGAACACAGCAGGCCAAGCAGCATCTCAGGAGCACAAAAGCTGACATTTCGGGCCTAGATCCTTCATCAGAGAGGTCTAGGCCCAAAACGTCAGCTTTTGTGCTCCTGAGATGCTGCTTGGCCTGCTGCGTTCATCCAGCTCCACACTTCGCTATCTATACCATTTGCCTTCTTCATTACCTGCTTTACTTGTGTATGTACTTTCAGCAACAGTGTAAAAGAATGGAGATAGTAAGAAGATAGTAAGATTCTGGAGTCAGAGATAACACAGTGTAGAGCTGGAGAAACACAGCAGCATCAGAAATGGGCCCATTTCTGAAGACAAGTCCTGACTCAAAACGTCAGCTTTCCAGATCCTCTGATGTTCCTCCAGCTCCACACAGTGATATTAGTGTAAAAGAACACCCAGGTCTTGTTGCACCTCTCCCTTTCTCAATTTATCACTATTCAGATAATATTTTGCCTTCCTGTTTTTGCTACCAAAGTGAATAACCTCACATTTATCTACTTTATTCTTCATCTGCCATGCTTTTGCTCACTCAGTCAACTTGCCCTAATCACACACAGTATCACGGTATCCTCTTCAGTTCATCCTCCCACTCACTTTTGTGTCATCTGCAAACTTGGACATAATACATTTAGTTCCTGCATCTAACTCATTAATATGAATCGTGAATAGCTGGGATCCAAGATCTGGTCCTTGCATTAGCCCACTCGAGAAACGATCTCTTTACTCCTATATTTGTTTCCTGTCTGCCAATCTGCTTTCTATTCATTTCAACATACGACCCCAATCCCATGCACTTTAATTTTACATGTTAAGCTTTTATGTGGGACCTTATCGAAAACCTTCTGAAAGTACGGGTAAATAACATTCACTGGTTCCCCTTATCAACACGACTAGTTACATTCTCAAAACGTTCCAGTAAACATATCAAGCATTATTTCCTTTTTGTAATTCCATTCTGACCCTGTCTAATCAAGAATCAGTAGACGGATGGCCACCAATGCTTCCACTATTTCTAGGGCCACATCTTTAAGTACTCTGGATGCCCTAGGAATTCATAGACCTTTATCACATAATTTCCCGAACAAACTTTCCCTACAAATATTGATTTCCTTTAGTCCTCTCTCTCACCAGACCTGGTGTTTTGCAACATTTTTGGGACTTTTTTTCTGTTGTTCTTTGTGAGGCCAAAACGAAAATGTGTTATTTAATTGGTCCGCCTTCCAAAATTCTAAAAGAACACATCCACTGCTTCCCCCTTATGTACTCTGCTGGTAACATGCTCAAAAAATTTTATCAGGTTTGGAAAATATGATTTCCTCTTCATAAATTTGATTCAATACTTCTTCACACACTATGCTATGATGGGAAACATGTTCAAACAGTTCCGTTTATGTTAAACAAAGCCCAGGGATTTGTTTAGCAGTCAAAAATTCTCATAACAAGATTCTTTCCAGCCTACTGTTATTACTCAGCATGAACAATGTATCAGAATGGTCTATCATTATTAAAGGTGAATAATCGAGTTTTCGAATGTGAAATGTTGTTATTAACATTCTTTGAATATCGACCAAGGTAGAAAAAAAACAAACCTATCAGGTGCCCTTTTTTAACTAAGAAAGATTGGTCATAGGAAAATTTATAGGACATATCGCATATCAGCCAGAATCACAATCATTATGTAACTTAAAAGCTACTTATTGTGAGGTACACTTTTTACTACTGCCAAGAAAATCTCACATCAAGTTGTTCTTGCAGTTTGATGCAGACCAGATGTATTTTAAACTTGATAAAGCATTTTGAGTCTATGCCTGCTGTGTATCTACAACCTTAATGAGTGTTGGAAAGCCGACATCAGATCTCCAGTTCAGTACTGAATTTATCATGGCATGTTACAAGGAGACATGCTGTGGTTCTGCTTGTAACCTCTGTTGGAGTGATGCCAATTAAAGTGTTCAAATGCCTGAAATGTCCCAATGAATATGCTAAGGTTTAAAGCCAGAGATGTTTGATAGAGAGTCCACAGTTATTCCAGGCAAATCAAGCCTTTATTTATAGTTTTCGCTGTACACAGGCTTTTCTAGGTTTGTTTTGATATTCACAGCTGTTGTCACTTTTTTAAAAAACATCAGGGTACTTAGACACTAAAGGTTGTTCGGTAGTTAATGACAGACTGTACCTAGGCCTCTTGGGCTCTTCAGAAGATTTAGTTATCTCTGCTAACGTCTGTTTTCCTCCTACAAAATGTTTTCTGCTTTCTAACAGTTTTTATTTTCAAAATAGCAAGTTTAACTCCTCATATTCATCAGAATGGTCCTCTTATCTTTTCCTCCTCCTACCTGTTTCGGATCTTCTCTTAATGCCCCACTATATTTCATCCATATAAAAGACACTATTAATTCCAAGTGTTTATTTCTTTCTGTGGAAAACAATGCAAACAAGTTATTTGAATATTCTACTGTTCATAATAGCAGCCTCCTCAGCCATGCCAAGCTCCCACATTCATCAACTAACTGCTGAATAGCAAACCATGGAATGAGGCAGCAAAGCTTTCCCTTTTGAATATTTTTCCTTTCCTGGAGACTGAAACATGCATTTAAAAGGTATTTGTCGCCACTTCTTTACCTTACTAAGTAATTAGTCTTTTTAATGTGGATAGTAAGGTTGATGTTATACTGCACAGTTACCAAACTCAAGGAGGCATTTGTAACGTGCAATTAGATCAAAGTTAAACTATCAACGGAAAAACTCTCAAAATCAAAAGTAAAATCAACAACACAGGGTGGATGCATGCTTGCTTGACCATATTCCAAAAGTACACATCCTGGGAACTACATCTTTTATCGGTTATCTGGACATCTTTGTTAACATTAGGGATATTATAAGAAAACAGAACGGATATTTTTAAAAGTGTGCCTTAAGTTATTCCAACAAAGGCAAAATACCACAGATGTTGGGGATTTGAAACAAGCACAGACGATGCGGGAGGATCTCAACAAGCCTGGCAGCATTTGCGAAGTGCGAAGTAGTGCTAGTCTGAGATTGTACAAAGTGTCGGGTAATCCAATAGCTCACTTGACTATAGGTGTATTTAGACATCAGCTCAGGACTGATCCCAATTTTATTGTCACCTGTGTATTGATATGGAGTCAAAACCAATTCATTTGTTGCATGAGGGAATTTAACTACCACTTGGCTATCAGCAGGATATTTGAACAAGAAGGATGTGACAGCTGAGCTCAATCTTATCCTCGCTGGTTGTAAACACAATTCACATTTATAAAGATCAGCAGTGTGAATCCTGTCCAATTTTCCATGTGCATTCTCGGAATTGCTAAATCCCAAAGTAGAATTTTCACAGACACACCAACTTGGATAAGCAAAACAAAAGCTTTGGTTCAAGCCCAGGTTTTCCTGAATTTTACCTTTTGCACATCTGTTGACTCTCTAGTGTTTAAAGATCTATCGATCTCAGCCTAAAATGTATTCCAGAACTCAGCAATCACAGGGAAAAAGAAAACTCCAAAAGTTCACAATTCTTTTATGAAGCAATTTCTTATTTGACCAAGCACCCAAACATTGTACACAAGAGAAATAACTCATATAGGCATTTGTCAGTATAAAACTTGAGCAATGCGGAAAAAGAGGAGTTTTTTCAAAAAAAATTCTCATTATCAAAAGTTTAAAACTTAACTGTAACAATGATGAAAACGTTATGGAAAAATAACAGAATTGCACATTATTCTAATGGAAATTATTCCAGTATTTAGCTACATGGTCATATTAACTTTGGCAAGTCCCTGTCTCTGATTTAATATCAGTTTCCTAGGAAATTCCAGCTCATTGATCTCTTCCTGTATTGTACTTAACAAGAAGGGTTTCTTTTCCAATTTGTCTGCCATTTATTTAATCGACAGATTGCTGATATCAGTTGTCAAGGGGTGTATTTTACTCCTAACTGCCCACTTTTCTCGTAAAATGATGAAATAATTGGAGTTGAAGTTCTTTGCAAATTTCTTTTTGCAGCGCTTCCCTTGATGCTCTTTGCAACTTTCTGATTCCTAGGAATGGTTTTTTTTTCAATCTTTTGCATGATTTTCATTTTTGAATTTATATTGTCGTTTTCCTCTTTAATCATCCATGGCTTTTATTTGGTAAATAGATCTTTTTCACCTTTACTGGCATAAAGTAGTTCTGTGTCACATTAAATTATTTTTGAATGCCTCCTAATTCAGCAACTTCACAATTAATAAGTTTCAAGTGATGCTGGAGATAAGGAAAAAAGGATTCACCTTTCACAGTAGTGCAAGTGTGGACTAAATTTTACACGGTGTCAGTTATATTGATTAGCATTGTCAAAAACAGCCAAAAGAATTGTATTTTTCTAAGCACGGGTGAGACTGCTCAACATGATTCTTATGCTGGACGAAGGGATTATTGCAAGTGATGGTTGACAGTTAAAATAAGAGGTCCTGGATGGATACTATTACAGCACAGCAGAGACACTGAGATTAAGTAAATATGCAGACGGTGCAAAAATATTACACTGGGCATCCAGCTCCACGTCACATTAATTGTTTTTGAAAATGCATTAGTACTTATACAGAAGACTTTCCCCTAGAACATTAAATGAGTACAAAAAGAACCCATAACAGCATGGATTGCAAATGCTTCTGAAAGAAGAATATTCAATCAGCAAAACACCTTCACTTGTTCCAATCTTCCTTATATATTAACACTTAAAGATGAAGAGCTGCTGCTTCACACCTGTTGGAAAGATTAAGTCAATAACAACGTGTTTTTTATTGGTTGGAGGAATGGATACTTAGCATTAAACTGTACACAACCGAGTATAGCGTCATCTTTCCAGCAGTATTAGGTTTATGTTTTTATTCTGACAGATTGGAACAAGCTAATTGTTGCTAAAACTATCCATGTTGGAATGTGAAACATGATACATAATACTTATTCAGTCTGCCCTATTAGCATGATGCGATTGGTTTTGATATACTGTTCTGCTGCAGCAGAATAAACTGAAGCAGAGGCAGTAAACTGGTATGATACCAAAGTAAATAAATATATACACATGTAAGATCAATACCCACTATGCCCAACTTTGGACCACACAAAAAGACAATGAACCTTCTCCAAGAGTTTTGCTTGCCTTGACTCTGCTGATATTTGTCTGCTGAATAAATACGCAGTAATTTAAAAGATATATAATTTGTCTGCTGAATAAATACCCAATAATTTAAAAGATATACATACAATTTACTTAACAGAAGAATGTTTTATATTTCAGAATGTTTCATTCTAAGAATGAAAATAACTGCCATTCACAAAGAGGCTGAAGACTTTAACCTTACAAGTAATATAAAAGAAGTATCAGAGAAAATAGGACCTGCAGATGCTGGAGAATTGAAGATAACAAGGTGAGGAGCTGGATGAACACAGCAGGCCAAGCAGCATCTTAGGAGCAGGAAAGCTGATGTTTCAGGCCTAGACCCTTCATCAGAAAGGCCCTAGGCCCGAAATGTCAGCTTTCCTGCTCCTAAGATTCTGCTTGGCCTGCTGTGTTCATCCAGCTCCACATCTTGGTATCTAAGTAATATAAAAGAAATCCTTTCTCCAATTAACGATGCGACTGAACAAAGTTTCCATGCAGGACAACGGGAAAATATGGCAGTCATTTTTACTGCATCCTTCGTTAATTTTCTCCTGCAAAGAAGTCTGTGTGCAGTTGAACAAGTAAGATGGCAGAGGAAAACAATTTAAAATGGCAGTATCAGGGTGCACTTTCATGCTGAGTTCTTCAAATGCTTTGTTTCTTTTATGACCAAATCAAGTTTTTCTTATAATCTTTTTGATATGATTTCAGATACACAAGGTAGAGGTAATAACTAAGTTGGGTTCAGTTCATGACAGCTGAAAGTATTATTAAATTGCCACTATTACACTATGCACATATATTAAGAGGCAGCTAGCTAATCTCTACGATTAGGTTCTCTCAGAAACCACTGCAGTAAAAGATTGCAAACTGCAGAGCAATCCTTCTTTGAAATACTAATAAATGCAAGCCCACAGGCTGAGGAAGCAGATTAAACTGATCTCAAATGGTTGAAACATTGCAGGAGTATTGGTTTGAAAGGAATTTTGTTTTGAAGTTATTTAAAAGGAATGATACAGCATGGAAATTATGATGCAAAATGATTTGAATCGTTATAGATGTCAAGGTATTATTATGTAACAGAAATACGATCGTTATTTTCTTAGTTGTTAAAACAGATTCTAGAAATTGTCTATTAAGAAATATAATTTGATTCTCAAATAATTTGGTTTAACATCAAATTAAAAGAGATTCTGTTGAAGCTCTGTCTTGCACTCATCAGGATAGATGCAAAAATATCAAATTGGAAAGGAGTCTTGCATGAAAAAGGGGTACCGATTGGTTGGCAAGGTGAGTCTGATTGGTCAAAGAGTTGTCACACAATATGTTCCAGATTAGCTCAGTTGGCTAGTCAACTAGTTTATGATGGAGAGCAGTGTCAACAATGTGAGTTCACTTCCCAAACTGGCTGAGGTTACCAGGAAGGACTCCTTCTCAAACTTACTCCTTGCCTGAGGCATTGTGACCTCAGGTTAAGTCATGACCAAATCATCTCTCTCTAATGAGAATGTAGTTCTCTGAGACCATGGTGACTTTACCTTTACTTAAATAATTAGTTTGCAGTTAATTACACCAAAATTACTGAGTGTTTCCCAAGTGTAAATATTCTGGTCAAAATGATAAATTACGACTGGGGCTTTGTTTTTTATCTCCTGAAAATCTCTGGATGTTATTTTTAATGGTATATCCAGGTCTTTGCCACTTAAATTATATTAGATGAACAAGGGAATCACTTTCAACAATAATCTATTGTTGAGATACGTGGAGTAATCACACCATCTTACCCATCCCAAAATACAATGGTGAACAGTGGCTGGTTTGCAGATAATAACTAGTAATTGAAACAAAACCAGTGGAAATAAATACCAATTTGTTCAAAACTTAGTAGTCTACTGGCACCTCTATTAGTCAGTATTTCAGTTGAAACCCTAAATTGAAGAGTTGATCATTATTAGACTTGCACAACAAAACAAAACGTCTATGTTACATGGCAAAAAAATTCTTAATATTTCCTAATTCACAAGACTGAATTTAAGTGAAATTATTGGCTATATCACAATATTCTCCACCTCATTCTTACACAATGTAATTTTTTTTTGAACTGATGGACTTGACAGCTGAATGGTCTCCTTCTGCACCACAAGCATTCTGTGAATCTATAATTGAAAATTTTAATGTTGTGAAATTGAGGTTGAGGGTTTTATTTTACTGGATGATTTATGCTGTACAATCAATGAACTTCATAAACCTTTTAAAATATAGCAATATTCCATTTAGACTGAACACAGAATTGAAGTGTAATTTAAGGACTTTAACAAATTGCATTTGTATAGCATCTTTGTCATGACGAAACATTCAATGTGTTTGACAGAAGCTTAATAAATCTAGGGACAACACCAAGCCACATAAATAGCTACCAGGCCAGAGTTTAGTGAGGACTCAGAATCCATTTATAAATAGACAGTGAGATCCCATTCAGGGACTGCCTTTCCCTATTCCAGCCACTTCCAAAGAACAGTGACGTGGGATAAGGGTGCAGATGGTGAGCTGACACCTTGGATTCCTTACCTGACTGATGCCGTTTCCAAGGGTAGGCATCTCCTAACTTATCGAATCTTAGAAACTTAAAGCACGGAAACAGACTCTTCGGTCCAACTCAGCCATGCCAACCAGATAACCTAAATAAAGCTAGTCCCATTTGCCACCATTTGGCCCATATCCCCCTAAACCTTTCCGACTCATACACCCAACCAGATGCCTTTGAACTGTTGTATTTGTAGCAGCCTCCACCACCTCCTCTGGAAACTCATACTAGACATGCACTACTCTCTGTGTAAGAAAACTGCCCCTTAGGTCCTTTTTATATCTTTCCCCTCTCACCTTAAACCTGTGCCCTCTAGTTTTGGACTCTCCCACCCTGGGGAAAAGACCTCACCTATTTACCCCTGTCCAAACCCCTCATGTTTTTATAAAATTCAATAAAGTCACCCCATAGCCTCTGACACTCCAAGGAAAATAGCTCCAGCTGATTCAGCCTATCCCTGTGGCACCAAATCTCCAACCATGGCAACATCCTTGTAAATCTTTTCTGAACGCTTTCAAGTCTTACAACATCTTTCCTATGGTATGGAGACTAGAACTGAATGCAGTATTTCAAAAGTGGCCTATCCAATGTCCTGAGATAATAGGAACTGCAGATGCTGGAGAATACAAGACAACAAGGTATAGAGCTAGATGAACACAGCGGGCCAAGCAGCATCAAAACTGGCCTTTTGGGCCTCGACCCTTCCTCAGAAATTTCAGAAACAGTTCTACACCTTGTCATCCAATGTCCGGTACAGCTGCAACAAAGCCTCTCAACTCCTATACTCAATGAACTAACCAATAAAGGCAAGTGTACCAAACACTCCCTTCACTATCTTGTCTCCCTGTGACTCCACTTTCAAGTAACTATGAACCTGCACTCCGAGGTCTTTTTGTTTGGCAACACTCCCCAGGACTTTACCATTAAGTGGGTAACTCCTGCCCTCATGTGCCCTACCGAAATACAGCACCTCACATTTACCCAAACTCCAACTGCCACTCCTCAGCCCATCAACCAATTTGATGAAGATCCCATTGTACTCTGAGGTGACGTTCTTAGCTGTCCACTACACCACCAATTTTGGTGTCATCTGCAAACTTACTAACTGTACCTCCTATATTCCTATACATAAATGACTTGCTTTAATTTTCATGGCGTCATGTCTACTGGTCTCTCATTCGTGGTTCTCTGGTCTTAAAAGAGTCAGGAACCATAGTCTAAATTTGGGAATCTTTTGAAAGATAAAATCAAAAGACTTTCCAATGCTCGCTCTGTGTGAACACATTCTATCAAGATCCCTCAGACTTGTAGGACAACTCATGTCCTACACCTTGTTGCCCCTCATACCTTTCATGTCAATGCATGACACCATGCCCATTCTTTCAGCATATACTGTAACAGAACCAATAAACTCAATCGTAACAATAGGATTTGTGGGGCTGCTAATAAAAAGCATCCATTCTTAAGTTTCTTAAAATATCTGATATGACAAGCTTTAAATGTGTCAATTAACTACATAATCAAAGTATCAAGAGCAGAAGCTATAAGCCTCTTACAGCACTCAAAATATGAGTGCAGCAGGCAGATTTGCTCCTAAAACTCCCAAAAACTTCGAGAAAATTTAAAGCATACTGATAACTATGGAAAGTATGATGGGCAGAACTGGCAAGTAACGGCTCCTCCAAACATAGGCTGGTTCCTTTCCCTGTTGCTGCTCGGGTTATCAATGAACTATCAGCAAGAAACACGTGAGTGAAATAGCCCGTGACTGGAGGAGCAGCAGGCGAAACCAGTGCATATTTTGCACAGGCTACAAAACTTTTGCTGGATCCAGAGGTGCTATCTCCAACTTCAATGGTGGTGCCAAATATTGAGAAGGTGAAGGAGGATGCAAGGAGTAGGGGAAAGAAAGGGGCCTATGGAGATGATAGGGAAGAGGAGGGGACACTGCAAAGGAGATAGAGAGGAGAGAAAATAAATCAAAATAGAGACTCTCACACAATGCCCTCAAAAAATTGATGAAAGAGTTCACAGAAAATAAAAACTTATTATAACATGATGCAATTGTCAACCAAAACCTTTCCTTCAGCATAAAAAGCACAATCACTTATTGGAGTCTGGGCTCTCAGCCAAGCATGAATAATGAGCTTGATTGAGAGCCCAGTTTCATATGAAAGGATTACCTGTGTTGACACAGCTGGAGAGAAGGGATATCATTGTTTAATTGACAGTTTTGCAACCAAAGCAAAAAGTCTTGACCTCTGGTATCATTTTGCTGCTAAAATACAGAGACCTTTTAACTATCTTGTCACTTGAAGACCATGATATCAATTTACCTCAGACTGAACTAAGGCAGAAGTCAATTACAGGTTAAGTATTAAGCATTCCCTCATGTGCATCAATGGTGCTGAGGAGGAGATGGTCAACAGCGTCAAGTTTCTGGAAATGATGATCACCGACAATCTATCCTGGTCCACCCGCGTCAACACGATGGTCAAGAAAGCACAATGTCTCTACTTCTTCAGGAAACGAAGGAAATTCAGCATGTCCACAAAATCTCCTTCCAACATTTATAGATGCACCAAAGAAAGCATCCTATCTGGATGCATCACAGAGTGGTATAGCAACTGCTTTTCCCAAGACCATAAGAAACTACAGAGTCATGAACACAGCCCAGTCCATCATACAAAGCAGCCTTCTATCCATTGGCTCCATCTATACTTCCCACTTTCCCAGGAAAGCAATCAACATAGTCGAAGACCCCTCCCACCCTAGTTATACACTCTTCCACCCTCTTCTCTGGGGCAGAAGATATAAAAGTTTGAATCTACAAATGAATATATTCAAGAACAGCTTCATCCCCTCAATTATCAGACTTCTGAATGATCCTCTCAAGTATTAATTTTGATCTCTCTCTGCACCTTCCCTGCAACTGTAACATTGTATTCTGCATGCTGATGGGACGCACTGATGCACTTTGTATGGTTTGATCTGTCTGTACAGCACTCAAAACAACACTAGCGAGTTTTGAGAAGATTTGTAGCTCAGGTTGAGGTTCTGGATGTGAGTTTGCTCGCTGAGCTGGAAGGTAAGTTTTTAGACATTTCGTCACCATTCTAGGTAACATCATCAGTGAGCCTCCGACGAAGCGCTGGTGTTATGTCCTGCTTTCTAGTTATCTGGTTAGGTTTCCTTGGGTTGGTGATGTCATTTCCTATTCTTTTTCTCAGGGGATGGTAGATTGGCTCCAAATCAATGTGTTTGTTGATGGAGTTCCGGCTGGAATGCCATGCTTCTAGGAATTCTCGTGCATGTCTCTGTTTGGCTTGTCCTAGGATAAATGTGTTGTCCCAATCAAAGTGGTGTCCTTCCTTATCTGTATGTAAGGATACGAGTGATAGTAGGTCATGTCGTTTTGTGGCTAGTTGATGTTCATGTATCCTGGTGGCTAGCTTTCTGCCAGTTTGTCCAATGTAGTGTTTGTCACAGTTCTTGCAAGGTATTTTGTAGATGACGTTCGTTTTATTTGTTGTCTGTATAGGATCTTTTAAGTTCATTAGCTGTTGTTTTAGTGTGTTGGTGGGTTTGCGGGCTACCCTGATGCCAAGAGGTCCGAGTAGTCTGGCAGTCATTTCGGAAATGTCTTTGATGTAGGGGAGAGTGGTTATGGTTTCTGAGCCCGTTTTGTCTGTTTGTTTGGGTTTATTGCTGAGGAATCGGTGGACTGTGTTCATAGGGTACCCATTCTTTTTGAATATGCTGTATAGGTGATTTTCCTCTGCTCTGCGTAGTTCCTCTGTGCTGCAGTGTGTGGTGGCTCGTTGGAATAATGTTCTGATGCAGCTTCGTTTGTGGGTGTTGGGATGGTTGCTCCTGTAGTTCAGTATTTGGTCCGTATGTATTGTTTTCCTGTAGATGCTGGTTTGAAGTTCCCCATTGGCTGTTCGCTCTACTGTGACATCTAGGAATGGCAGTTTGTTGTTGCTTTCCTCCTCTTTTGTGAATGTTATGCCAGTAAAGGGTATTATTGATGGTCTTGAATGTTTCCTCTAATTTGTTTTGTTTAGTGATGACAAAGGTGTCATCTACATAGCAGACCCAAAGTTTGGGTTGGATGGTTGGCAGAGCTGTTTGTTCGAGTCTCTGCATTACTGCCTCTGCTAAGAACCCTGATATCGGAGATCCCATGGGTGTACCGTTGGTTTGTCTGTAGGTTTTGTTATTGAAAGTGAAGTGGGTGGTGAGGCATAGGTCCACTAGCTTGATGTTGTCCTTGCTGATGAGGTTGGTGGTGTCTGGTGTATGTGTCTTTGGTTCTTCTAATCGTGTAGTCAGTGTTTCTTTGGCCAGGTTGATGTTGATGGATGTGAATTCAAGACCATCAATAATACCCTTTACTGGCATAACATTCACAAAAGAGGAGGAAAGCAACAACAAACTGCCATTCCTAGATGTCACAGTAGAGCGAACAGCCAATGGGGAACTTCAAACCAGCATCTACAGGAAAACAATACATACGGACCAAATACTGAACTACAGGAGCAACCATCCCAACACCCACAAACGAAGCTGCATCAGAACATTATTCCAACGAGCCACCACACACTGCAGCACAGAGGAACTACGCAGAGCAGAGGAAAATCACCTATAGAGCGTATTCAAAAAGCATGGGTACCCTATGAACACAGTCCGCTGAATTCTCAGCAACAAACCCAAACAAACAGACAAAACGGGCTCAGAAACCATGACCACTCTCCCCTACATCAAAGACATTTCCGAAATGACTGCCAGACTACTCGGACCTCTTGGCATCAGGGTAGCCCACAAACCCACCAACACACTAAAACAGCAGCTAATGAACTTAAAAGACCCTATACAGACAACAAATAAAACAAACGTCATCTACAAAATACCTTGCAAGAACTGTGACAAACACTACATTGGACAAACTGGCAGAAAGCTAGCCACCAGGATACATGAACATCAACTAGCCACAAAACAACATGACCCACTATCACTCGTATCCTTACATACAGATAAGGAAGGACACCACTTTGATTGGGACAACACATCCATCCTAGGACAAGCCAAACAGAGACATGCATGAGAATTCCTGGAGGCATGGCATTCCAGCCAGAACTCCATCAACAAACACATTGGCTCCAAATCAATCTACCATCCCCTGAGAAAAAGAACAGGAAATGACATCACCAACCCAAGGAAACCTAATCAGATATTTAGAAAGCGGGACATAACACCAGCGCTTCGTTGGAGGCTCACTGATGTTGTTACCTAGAATGGTGATGAAACGTCTGAAAACTAACCTTCCAGCTCAGCGAGCAAACTCACATTCAAAACCCTAACACTTTTCACTGTACCTTGGTACATAGGACAACAATAAATCAAACTCAAATTACTAGTGAACAAAGTTAGTAATTACTCATTAATCTTCAGATGCCACTCAGGATGAACCCGTATACAATGTTGTCTACTTCTTTTTACTAAACATAGTTTCACGAATTAATTGGTGCCTTGTAAATTAGTTGGCTGGCAATGGCGAAATATTACCCCGAGTCTTGCCATCTGCCAAAGGATGGTTAATTCTCAACCCTACTTCCATCTCTAACAGAGAGACCCTACCCTCTTGGAAAAGTTGTGGCCCAAACTGATAGCAAGGCAGTCTAAATAGAGGAATATCCAAAGTTTGTTTGATGACAAAAATGGCATTATCATAGGAGGTGATGGTTTAGTACTATTATCACTAGACTATTAATCTAGACACTCAGATAATTTTCTGGGAACCTGGGTTCAAATCCCACTATTGCAAATGGTGCAATTTGAATAAATTTAACAAAAAGGGAATTAAGATTAAGGTTTCATGTTGACCGTGAAAACGTTGTCAATTATCACGAAAACCCCATCTGAGATAAAATCCCAACAGTGTAAAAAAAAAAGCCATTCAGCCTATCAAGTCTGCACCGACCCCCCCCCAAATAGCATCCCACCCAGATCCAATCCTCTACCCTCCTGTAATGTCACATTTATTCTTGGCTCGTAACCTGCAAATGGCTGGACAATATGGGGCAATTTACTGTGGCCAATCCACCCAACTTGCACATTTTTGGGCTGTTTCAGGAAACTGGAGCACCCGGAGAAAACACACACAGACACAGGGAGCACCTGCAAACTCTATGCAGACAGTCATCCATGGCTGGAATCGAACACGGGTCCCTGGTGCTGGAAGCAACCTTGCTAACTTCTGTGTCACCACACTGCCCTCTGGTTCACTACTGAAAGTCCTTTAGGGAAGGAAACTGGTGTCCTTCGCCAGTCTGGCCTACACATGACTCCAGACCCACAGTAATGAGGCTGACTCTTAACTGTTGTGATCATATAAGCAGGCCTTAACGTTTGTAGCTGAAATTAACCTGCTTCCAAAACCAGCTTTATTACCAAGCCTTGAATACGTTCCAACTGCAGTTCTTCCACACCCTAGCAAAACTAAACTAAAAACTTTCACTCGGCAACAATCTTCACTGGTGTTCCAACTTCTGACTAAAATATTTTTAAAAATCTAGCTGTAGACTTGAGTAAGGCTATTTCTATCACCAGAACACTGAGATATTGTGATGTAAACTTCGTAATATATATATTTTAATGTCACTTGTTGCACATTTGGGTTTCTCGATTATGGTTTCGTGACAGACGTGCACTTTTCTGTGTGTTTGAAATTAGTAACTAGCTTGTAAATATTTCTGAAACCATGGTGATTTCTTTCACTGCAGTTTTTGAGTCTTAGCTTCAGAATTAATGGGTCTTTGTGCACTTGCAGAATGTTACAACCAAACAAGATAGTAAAGTTCCTGTTTAAAAGATCAGAAGAGTTTTTAAGTTTAAGAAAAACACCCATTGCTTCGGGAGAGAGGCATTTTTGTCTGACTTTGAGTTGGGAGCAGTCCTGTAAATTCCTTGGAATAAACTGGCTATATACAGCTGACCTCTTGAGAAGGGAAAGGATATATAATGAAACAGATCACCTTAGAGTGACGAGTTAGTGATAATTCCAAACCAGAAATGTTGAGATAAAACTGTGAAGACATTACTTAAATTGAAGCACATTGATGCTCAGGTTTATAATAACTCAAAGAAGAATATATTTACAGTTCTAGTCTAAAAGCTGTCATAAGTGACTTCAACATACTGAAGTATTAGGTGCAGAAAATCTTGAGAGAGTTCTCAATGGCATTTTACATACGGTACAAAAGCAGTTTTGCTTCCTCTCCTTTATTTCCCAAAGGGTATTTTGGGATTATACCTTTATTGTGTGGTTAAAAATCTTTGAACTTGTATTATAAGTAGATGGTTTGATTTATAATATTTTATTTTCATTTCCTTTGTTAATAAACTTCTGTTTATCATTAAAGTGAAATTTGTGGTATTGAGTGCCTACATTTCAATGAGAGACTATTTTGTTAAAACTAAAACAAATCATGATACAATCTATAAAACTAGGTTCCTATCTGGGATCTGACCTGTCCAGTGGTAACATCAGCTAGAATCATAACAACATACTCCTTTGTTTACAAACCAAATAAATGTATTCTGCTTGCCACCTTACCTATCAACATATATTTTAATTCTGCACTGAACTCGAGTTTTTTTTAATGCATGATCTAAGATAATGCAGTAACGTGGCACATTATCTACACCTTCAGAAAACTGAAATTTCTGGGCTCTGAATTAATAAATATTATTGATGTAGATGGTATTTTTGCAAAGGACTTGTCAAATAAATTTAGGCTATTTGAGATTTATCATCACTGAAATACTAAAAGTTGGTTATAAATCATTTGAAAAACTGTATCCAAGTTCAGATCAGATTCCAGAGACTTAACCATTATAATTCACAATGGTAGGACTTACACAATTAATGGTCAGGCCCAAGGTAGTGTTGTACAACAGAGAAGTGTAAGGGTTTGGGGACATAGTTCTTTGAAATTTACGTCCCAAATCGACAGGGTAGTTAAGAAAGTGTTTAAAATGCTTGCCTTCATTGCTCAGACCTTTGATTATAGGAGTTGGGATGTCACGTTGAGGTCGTACTGGGCATTGGTACAGGACTCATCTGGAATAGTGTGTGCAGTACTGGTCCCTGTTGTAGGAAGGATATTATTAAACTGGAGAAGGTTCTGAAAAGATTTACCAGGATGTTTCTGGGAATGGAGAGTTTGAATTATAACAAGAGGCTGGATAGGGTGGGACTTCTTTCACTGGAACATAGGAGGTTGGGAGGTGACCTTATACAGGTTTGTAAGGTCACGAAGGGCATAAGTAAAGTCAATAGTAAGGGTCTTCTCCCTAGGGCAGGGGAATATCAAACTAGGGGACACATTTTTAAGGTGAGAGGAGAAAGATTAAAAAAAAGGACATAAAGGCGACTTTTTCTTTTACACAGAGGAAGTGGTAAATGGGTACAATAACAGTGTTTAAAAGACATTTGGATAAGTACATGAATAGAAAAGGTTTGAAGGGATATGTGCCAAGTGCAAGCAGGTGGGACGAGTTTAGTTTGGGAACGTAGTTGGTGTGGATAAGTTGGAACGAAGGGTCCATTTCCATGCTGTATGACTCTATTACTCTTTCCAGGCTAGGACTACTCAATTTTATTCTGTGGATATGCCACTTTTCAGATGATTTTAAACCAGGGCTCTATTTTCCCTTGCAGGTGTATTAAAAATTCAACTATTTTGATGAAGGGTGGTGAAGTTATCCTCAGTATTTTGACCAACCTTTCAATCAAAATCATTGAAACTGATTTGTTTGATGTTATCATTTGTTTGCACTATATATATCAGCTGTTGTGCTTCCTGTCTTACAACTGTGACTACAGTTCAAAAGTGCTTCATTGATGATTAGATACTGCGGGAAATTATGAGATAATGAGAAGTATATAACTGCAAGACTTTTGTTCTTTTTTCTAACTCGTCATCAGGATCAGTGATGACTCAAGTCTGATACAAAAACACAGCAATTCTGCTCTTAGCACATTAGCTGATCATTTGTGTAACACAGACAGCCCTCAATGATGTAAAAAGAACCATTTATATCAAAAGCCTCTGTGCCAGAATGTTACATTGGCTATGACGACAGCAGAACTTTGAAATCTACAGTTGAATGTATTACCAACAGACTGTGTTAAAATATGAACCAATGTATTATGAGCCACTTATGACAAGAAAGGGAGCAAGAAAAGTATGGGTTTCTTCTCTCCATTCCAATGGTTTTATAAGCATTTTTTACTTCAGCTAGAAGCACCAAATGCATGATCAAGCCATGAAGAGGCATCATATTGAAATTGAAACATGGGAACAGAAAACTGCGCGAACAATAATCATAGCTCCAGCCAAGCTCTTCCAATTGCACTGCAAAACTGGCATTTAACCACCAATGTACCAAATTACCCAGGTAATTCCTGTCTACGGCAAGCAGAGCAGCGCAAACTGGAGGTGAAGCCCAGCAAAGACTCCTGGCCTTGAAGTGGTGCCCAGCACAAATTCATCTCCTCAGTCTGCTTTTATTTTCTTCCCCCTCTCTGTATTAGAGGCACTATAATGCTGAACTATCCACCTTATTTCTCTAATTTATACCTGAGAGTTTCTCCTCAGCACTTCTACATCTAAGAATGCGTCAGAAATGGTGACTTGGTACACTCTTCACTGTACTTACACACACATGACACTAAAACCTAATTCAAACACTACCCCATCAGTTTATTCTTAATCATCAGCAAAATGACAGAAAGTGTCAGCAGTCCTCATCAATTGCACTTACTCATGAATAACTAACTCATCAATGTCCATTTTGGGTTCTATCAAAAACACTTGGCTCTCGCTCTCGCTCCCCATATACCATTAGTCCAAGCATTGACAAACGAATTGAATCCCAAAGATGAAGTACGAATCATTGCTACAGATATCAAGGCAGCATTTGACTGACTGTGGTAAGGAGCCATATTAAAGTGTGAGTCAATGTGAAAAAATCTCCCATGGCTTGAGGCACTTAGGAAGAAGGTTGTGATTGTTGGATGATAATGATCTCATGACATTCTTACATGAATTCCTCAGAACAATGTCCTTGGCCCAACCATCATCAGCTGCTTTATATCTGGGGCCTTCCCTCCACAATAAAATCTGACTGGAAAGTGTTTCCTTCTATTCACAAAAATGAATGCCCATGTCCATATGTAACAAGGACTGAACAACATTTTGATTTAATAAGAAGTGGTGAGCAGTATTCCCACCAAATAAGTACCAATGAACATCTCAAATGAGATTCAAATTATCCCATTTTGACATTCAAAGGCATTATCATCATTACCTTAATTATCACCATTGGCCTAGTTATAGGAGCACTCAGGCTACATGGGCTCATGTGGTATAGTGGTTGCGTCCCATCTTTGAGCCAGCATAACCAGCTTCAGATTTCACCTGCCCCAGCCATGAATGAAAATGAACAGGTACTTCTACACAGGCTGGTAGATGTTTGGAATTCTCTTTCACAAATGGTGGTAGATCAGTCATTAATTTTAAATCTGAAGTAGATAACCTTTTTAAAAAAAAACAAAAAGGTATTAAGAGATATTGACCAAATTGGCCAAAGTCAGGGATATGGAGTTAGGCTGCAGATAAGCCATGATCTCACTGAATGGTAGAACAGGCTCAAGGGGCTGAATGGCCTACTCCTATTCTTTATGACCTAACAGTTCCATGCAATACTTTTCATTTATCCAGAGATCCCTGGGTTGCTGTGGACCGTGTCTGGCTCGTCCTGGTGTTGCTGCTACCAGAGGCCTCCTCCGTCACCTGTAACTCTCCCGGCTTTAAAAGAAAATGAAGATAAGAAGAAAAAGAACATAAGTAAAAAGAGGTGGAGGGGAGGGGGAGAAGAACAGAAAGAAAGCAGACAGGAGTGGACAAGCCTCGGGCTCAGAGCTGCTACTCTGTTACCAGCTTGAACAAATTCATTCCTGAATTGGCTGAGGTTGCCATGAAGGACCCTCCTCAATCTCTCCCCTCACCTGAGGCATGGTGACCCTCCAGTGAAGCCACCACTGGTCATCTCTCACTCTAATGAAAGAACAGCCCTATGGACTTGTAAGGTTATGGCAACTTTATACTAAGCACAGAAATCAATGCCAAGGCATTAATTAGATTCTGCGCACCACCCTTCAGATCATGCCATTTTTATGGCACAAATTGCTGGAAGTGTGAATTGATAATAGTACAATAAAGTCAATGGGGCAATGAAACTCTGAGCCTCATCATAAATAACTTTAATTGGGTAAGGAAATAAACTAAGGACAGAAAACGGAACACAGAGATGGCAAAGAATGTAGTGTGATGTAAATTCAAATCAGAATCAGAAATAGAAAAAAAATTTCATTGTACTTTTTCTGGGTCTCTGGGAATGGCTGGCACATCAAGATTATAAATCATATCAAGAGCCAAGTGCTTATCTCATGAATCACTGGTTGTAAATGGCTGGAGAAGATTCATTCATGTTATTGATCCAATCGGGGACCGTTAATATTTAAAAATAAATCCTAATACCTCGTTTTAACTAACAACACTATGCTGAAAGATTTCACTTTTAAACAAACCTTTATTGCATATAAAATAAAAACACCACTACTAACTGTTAAATCACATTATTAAGCATGTATATACACACCCAGGCTTACTTCCCATTTTCCTGATAAGACACATCAATCTTAGTTATTTACTTCTGAATGAACCACACAAAAGTATGCCACAGCCTTCAGGAGGTTTCTACTCAGCTACAGATATTGTAAGGAAGTAAATTTTTTATTTACAATCTCTTGACTGAATGTTTCAGCCCCTTGTTGTAAATACTTTTCAATACTTGTAAGCTACTTAAAGCGGATTACTTTCTTATTCATAAGACATATGAAGCACACTGTAGGTACTTCCCACTTGCTTCAAATGAAGAAATCTTCCAGTTTGTTTCCTCAAAATGCAACAGATTAAGCCTCATCCATATGTTGTGCTTAATTATGAAGTTAGGATTTTTCACTCCTGTGAGCTTCTGTACAACTGTAATTTGTGGCTATTTTCTCCCAAGGAGCTGCAAACCACGTCCAATCCAAATTGCAGCTAAATCTTTCAGTAAAACACTCAAATTGAAAGCAGAGAATCTTTCTAAACTCTACCCATCTCCACGACAGCATAGCATGGCCTTTAAGTTAATTATCCGTCAATTATGATTTTTTTTGATCTGATTAAACAAACGGGTTTTAATCTTTCAGGGTTTATTGAATCTGTATAAACCAATTTTGCTTTACCTCCCAAAACAGTGTCTCTAAATTATGCATTACAAGCATTGCAGACATCACATCTCCAGCACTTTAATTAAATACACTTGCTGTTCTTAGCAGACTCTCTCATCTATTCTGCCCTCTTTAAGCCAGGACCTGAAAGCTATATCCTAAAACACATGAACAATAAATCTAGATATCCACTAACAGTGGAAACAAATCGCAGTAATTTGCAACAAATTGAAATTCATAGCATGACTCTTGTTCGCAACAAACACTTGAAACATTTACACATTAATGACTGGCAACATGAACTCACCATTATTTTTGAAGAAACTTCTGGGTTCATACAGGATTTTGTCAGACCTGCTACCATTCTATTAAACTGAATTCGCACGTGAAAATCTTTAATTCAAAATTGACTGAGACTTCTCTTACCACTGTCACTTTTGATGATTCCGGCACTGATTGTGAATATGGAATTCCCACTTTTGGGAATATTCCATTATTTCTCTTTTAATTTAATTAATGTGGTATAAATGAGTAGTTATCTGACCTTCTGAAACTAAAATAGAAATTGCCTAAGAAACTCAGGTCTGGCAGCATCTGTGAAGAGAAAGCGGTCAATCAAGGGTCTAGTGACCCTTCATCAGAGCCGATGCTGGCAGACCTGCTCAGTTTCTCCAGCAGTCTCTGCTTTTGCTTCAGATTTCTCTCATCTGGGTTTCAAGTAAGGTATCAATGCAGCAATCAACTTAAAGTCACGTACCAAAAGATTTATGCAATCCACTGTGCCATAAAGTTCCACCAGTAAGAATATTAGGTTTAGAGTTAAAATGGACATCTCTTCCTTACCATATTAATCATCTCTACATTATTGTTTTGAATGAATTGCAATATTTAAATTGTGAGATTGTCAGACTAGAATATATCAATATTGGATCAGCTGTGACAATGGGAAAACAAGAAGCAGCAGAAAGGCTGGCAATACCACAGACTGTGTAGGAGGCTACCATTTGAGATTAGCAGTAAATTTACCAGATTAATTGAAGTACCAAAGCTAATTCAACAGACATGCAAATTCCATTTTGATAACTCATTTTTGCACATTCCTCTTATTTAGGCTGATTTGTTACCAAATGCTTCGGTGACAAATCTTTGTAACGGGCAGGGGACCCCACAATGCAGCTGAAACTGGGTCAGGAGATGACACTGCTTTGGTTGTGAGACCTGGGACCACTTTCTATCATGAATAGCTGATTACTTTATACAAGTATATTTTAAAAGAGGGGGAACAAAGGTGCCAATATTGTTTTCACAGTGCAGGAGACAGGATATTGCATGGATAACTGATTCTCCATGGGGCAAGGAATCTTCCCGCACCACTTACTTGTTCTCTGTATTTCATTTCAGCCAAGTTTGCAGTCAAAATTGTAGGATAAGTTCTAAGACTCCCGCCAGGAAATTGTGAATTTAAGGCAAAGGAGGAAGATACAACTTGAAAGTTGTACCAGGAAACTGACCAAGCATTGATCTTATCCAAAATCAAAGCAGCTCATGTCAATTCTTGTCTTATGACATTAGCCTCTGTTTAAATATTTATATTTTTTAAACTCATCAACAATAAAATAGCTGCTGTAAACTGTACTGTATTAGTCTCAAATAAGAAAGCACACTTTTTTTTCCTGCCAGGCACAGCGAATGCTTCTAAGATTCAATACATCCACAGCATACTGCTCTTCAACAAGTCTCCAACTGCATATCAATCTTGCCTTCAAAAAGAACAAATTCATTTTCAGAAATAACTGCTTTATCAAGCCAATCCCTTGGCTTTTGCCATTCTCAATTCTTATGCACCAGACAAATATTACCATAATAAAATTCACAATCAATGAGTTTATAATAAGTAATATGTGTCAGTGCGGTGAAAACTTTAGGAAATGGGACTGGATGCCAATGATTCACATCCGTCCACCTTTGCTAGACTTTAGTTAGGAAAATAAACTCAGTGGCAAGTTGTTCTCATTTATATTTGTCATTATATGCCTGTCCATTTTCAGATAGCTGTGTTATAGGATTTTCCTGGAAGTACTCACATTGCCAATAGTGTTGAATTCTGGAAGATTCCCATCTCCCTGCTGAGATTCATCACAGAACTTCCCTTCCCTTCCCAAGCTCGAGTTTCGCACTGGTGACCATGGATGGGCAGTCCACAATTAGCAATGCACTTTTTTACTTATTCAGTTTTGTCGAATAGGCTACATTCATAGAAGCCAAGAAAGTCAAGGAAAACATTTGAACAACCAGTGGAAGAAATGAAGTAAAAGAAACATACAACAGAGAATTAAATAGGAAAGTGAGAAAAAGAAAAAAAAATTTAAAACTGTTTGGCAATTGTCAGGCTGTACTGAAAGAATCAGCTGGATATTTTTCGGCTTGTTTGTGCTTTAGGCAAAAATATGTTTCCCCTACAGGTCTCTCACACCTACCACTATCCAATGTTGTCAGTTCAGTAAATACCTTTGCTTTACAAGGTTTTTAAGTGAGGATGTGCACAAAAATGTTTAATAATATGTCCATTGCATTTGTATGACATCTGATCTAAATATTTTTGAGGTTAATCAAATTAACAAAGAAATTCTGTTAATACCATGCAGAAGCATAAATTCATCCTCATGACTTTCAGAATTGGCTGCACTTTAATTTAGTTGAGACAATGTTATAAAACAGTTCTCAGTTCACAAAGGAATCGCTCACTGTATTAATTCAGCCTTTTTAAAATTGATACATTCAGTTGTCCCTTCGTAGGGCAACAGTAAATTTGTTGTCTACGTCTTTGACTCTAACAGGTCCATTTTTTGACATGTCCCATACAGCAAGTGTCACAGATGCAGATACAAACAAATATTTGTTTGAGGTTTGGCAAAGGTTGTGAAATTCTCTACTTTATTTGGAAGAATGTCTTGCTTGTCCCACAGCATGACTTCCCATTTTTAATTTATAGGACTAACAATGTGGCACTTAGGAAAGAAATTTACTGATATCTAAAGGTTATTAAGACAAATATGCTCATATCTGGCATCATTTTACACTTTTGGAAAGAACAGGGACAGCTTCTTTATGTACCTGGCTCTTTTATACATGACCTGGAATGGAATAGTGTTTCCTCTGTGAATGGATCCAACACCTTAATAAGCAAAAAATGAAAAATAATTCAATGTTTTTAATAGCTTGAAAAATAATCACTGAATTGTGCTGCAATTTCACCTCTATCCAGACACACTTAACACAAATCACAGGTAAATTGCTTAATGACACCATGCGGTTCAATCATCATTCGTCAGGTGCACAAGTAATTGAAAGTTAAAAGGGAGTGACCATCCTCCGTTAAAATTGACACGGTGGCTCAGTGGTTAGCACTGCTGCCTCACAGCACCAGGGACCCGGGTGCTCCGTTTCCTCCCACAGTCCAAAGATGTGCAGGCCAGGTGGATTGGCCATGCTAAATTGCCCATGTGTTCAGGGATGTGTAGACTAGGTGGGTTATAGGGGGATGGGTCCAGGTGGGATGCTCTGAGGATTGGTGTGTACTTGTTGAGCCAAAGGGTCTGTTTCCACTCTGTAGGGATTCCATGAGCATCAGTATAATAGTGCAAGACTTGACTTGATTTAAAGTGACTGCTGTTCAGACTGAAACTTGGTACAGTAGCATACTCTTCAAAACTAAACAATGTGTTTTTCCAGTGTGTGAAGCATTGTCTTATTGGAACTGTTACAGATACAGTTCAAAAACTGATGAAATGATTATGTGAAAAAGATAGGCACATTCCATCCTATCTGTTGAACTCTTCTGACACCGACATTATTAATTTTTTATACATGACAACAAACTCAGCATTGTTGCAGACATTAAAAAATATTCTCTTTTCCCTTCAATCCTTGGGGTGAAAATACATTTTCATGTTGGACAGCAAAAACATTTGCCTAATTCAGAAAATCAGTTCCTGTTGTAACTACATAACATTTTTGCATAGCTGTACCAACCCTTTTCTGATCTACTGGAGCCAGGCACTATCAGACAGAATACACCCATCACCTGTACTGGATACAAATCATTGTTCGAGAGAAGAAAGAAAAGTTCTAGACCAGTAGACATACCAGTTGCCCCTGATAAGCCAAGTTCTAGTTTTACATCTTTTTCTTTGCATTCTAAATGGCACCAACTTAATAAACCAATTTGCCCTTGGATTTGTTCATTCAGTCAAACAAACAATACTGCACAGTTGCTACAGACTAAGTAAGAGTACTACATTGTCACAAGCTGACCAATTTGTCACAGATATTTTCTAACAAGCCTGTTCGGAGATAATATTACCCATCTCTGGGCTGGGTGGGACTTGAGCCCCAGTCTCCTCGCCTAAAAGGCGAGAACACTATCGTGTAACAGAAGACCCCCTATCAATTTGTTATATAAGTAGCTCAAACTGGCTATCAATGTTGTCATGAAACAAAAAAACAAATGACTGTCAATTGCAGGATCTTGGCAAGGTCCAGCTCTGGAAGAACAACTCAGAAGCAGTGACTCATTTTTGTCCTAATAACAATATGCATAAAAATGTGATGATGCAATTTGACATGAATTTTGTCCAACTGTTCAGGAAACAAGAACAGTGTTTTAATGAAGACTATGTCTCTTTGTTCCACAATGATCACATAGCAGCAACTGACGAAGTGGTTGTTACAGTGAGGATTTCTTTTACAAAATTTAAAAATTATTACACAGACAGTAAGCTTACATTGGTGGGGGTCAGGCTGATTAAATACTAGTAGTTAGTTGTGTTATTGTTTAACATCAAATATCCTTTCTCTTACCCTTAGAGGACATATTTCCTTGGAGAATTTCTGTTTGACTTTGTGATGGTAATGTAACATGTTGTGGAGATCAAACTATAACCTGCATACAGTGACACGTAGCCACAGATATATTTCAAGTTATATTTATGTTTACATTCAGGTTTGTGTGTACGATTTATTTTCAAGGTGTTATCCTGGGAAATGATAGGAATGGAATAGCTTACGTAACTTTTGAATCTTTATTTTGAAATCACTGTTACTATGGGTGCTTCTCGAGAATGTTAAACTAAAAAGCTTTCTCTTGTTTTGGTGTAGGAGTGTTGTTGTCTCCTTTCCAAAGCTTTTTTCAGAAATATTTAGATCCTGCCAAAGCTTATTTGAAAAATCCAGTGTATTAATATCATGTTATGATGAGAATATTTGTCTTTCCAGAATGATTGTAACTGCTTAATTCAGTGCTCAATTAAGCAAGTAGCTTTTATTGAGCTTAAGTTTAATTGTCAACACAAAAGTTTAAACATTTTCAGGATATGTGGTCATGAAATGGTGAAACCAAATCACTCAACAATTCCCTTTAATCTCCTATCTTTCCCAATCAGGTTGACTGATGCGAAACATGGTAAGGCCCTTTGATTAATCATTGCAAATAGAATACTTGAAAGAAGATGATAACAACCAGAAAGCAGGAAAGGGCTGCCTATTCAGGCTAGCTCAGTTTATCGCACAGTTTTATTTCTAGGACCCACATTCTATGGGTGGAATCTTCCCAGCCAGTAAACGATGCGCGCATTGGTGAGAAATTCAGGAAAACAGGATGAGATTGACAGTAATCATATATTTGATGACGAAAGCAAAAATGTCTGATTCACCAATGAATTATTGAACAGTGGGATAAAAATCTGAATACTTCTGCAGCTGGGGTGGAAGGAGTTTGTCGTACTGTGGAGCATGTGAGCCTTGGAGGTTTAGTTGGTGACCCCACAGCATTTGTGGCTGAACATGCTGAGCGTGTCCCGCCCAGAGACAGCTGCACCCTCTTCAATTTGAACTCCTACATGGTTGAGGGCAGCAGGCACGGTGTAGGTGAAAGGCCTGGTCACCTCTGGAGTGTCCCGAGAGGAGATTGGGGTTGCAGGGGTACCTGTATGTGGTTCCTCCTTTGCCTCTGTACAGCCCCGTCTCCTTGTGAGGATTGAGGCCAAGGTCCTTCATCCCATGTCACTCTGCTGTTAGTACTACGCGCCAACGACTGGGGAGAGAGGGAGAGAGCGCGAGAGCAAGAGAGCGAGAGAAAATCTGTGTGTAAACTGAGCAGCCACTGAGTGCACCTGCGGCAGCTGTCAGCCCACTTTGGAAGCAAAAACAGAAATTGCTGCCTAAACTCAGCAGGTCTGGCAGTATCTGTGGGCAGAAAGCAGAGTTAATGTTTCTAATCCAGTGAGCCACCTTCACAACTGAGGCAGCAAGGTACAAACAAGATTGAGTGAACTCCTCTAACCTTTGAATCAGTTTGACTAGTGCCTGCGAAAAATCTCACTTCAGCTCGAGTGTCTGTTTGTGCACTTCCTGAAATTGTTAATGGCCAACACCATGGGGTCCTCTCCTGCCTGGGGTTGAGCAGGTGTCTAATCTTCAGCATTCCTCCCAGTGCCAGGGACCTGGAGCATTTCTTCCTTCACCAGCTGGAGAGACCTGTGCTCACCAGAACGTGCTCCTGACTCTGATCCACCTAGAATATCCCTTGATATTTTGGAATCTGAGCTGGTGGATGGTGCAGGAGGCAGCCTTGTTGGGGGTTCTGTAGCTTCTTCCTCAGAGGTGATGAAGGAAATGATTCTCGCAGGGTCACACTCTCAATTGAGGGCAGAAACTGTGAAGATGCTGCTGGTGCCTGTAGGAGACAAAAAAGACAGAATGAGAACAAATGAGGGGTAGAAGTTTGGGGGCGTTAGGAATACATTCTCGGTAGTGGTAATAGAAGAGCAACACAACAATGTACAGTCCTACTTACTTGATTGCAGGGGCACAGAGCTTCACTATAACCACAGGAACAATTGTGGTTCTCACCAGCCAGGATAGAATCCTTTCCACATCGTGGGTGAAAAAACAAATGCCAGGCACCCCATCAACTGTGCAGGCTCTTTCTGCCCCACTTTGAGTCTCCTGGAATGTGAAAATGGGAGAGATTGAATAGGGTGAAAATGAGTGTCACAACTGTTAGTGCCAGGTGGGGAAAAGAGAGTAGGGCGTCCTGAGTGGGTGAGTCGGGGGCACAGAAGCCAAGCAGAGTTAATAGTGTAGAGGCGATTGTGTGAGAAGAGCCCTTGGTGGGAGGTGAGTGCAGCAGCAGAGACAGACTGTGAAGTAGCAGAGAGTGAGGATGATGGTATTTACCTCACACATCGCAGAAGGCCATTCACCTTCTTGTGGCATTCTGTGCTTTCCTTAGGTGGCAACCTCAAGCACACTGGCGAGATATGGTGTCTTGGCCTCAACTGCCATCCTGAGCAAAGATGATAATTCCTTTTTTGAAAACATTATCATGACCCTTTTTACTCCCCAGATAGACCGTTCTCCACAAATAAACTTGTAGCAAGATAAAACTGTATGAAATACAATCAGATGGCCGAATACATTTGCAGTGATTAACTCTCACAATAAAAAATATTAATGAGGACAACCTAAATTCTTTTAGTGAGACGGGAGACAGTATGGATTTAACTATACAGTTAACAGTAAGATAAACTTATCTATTCTAATTTTAACCTGAAATCCACATCTGATATCAGAAATATACAGAAAAGCTTGTAGACAGAATGGGGTTAACTTGCATGTAACTCAAGACGATTTACCTTTTATTTTGTATTTCTTTTAATAATTCAAGTGCTGAATGATATGGTTGAGATTTAAATTTTGGAGTGAAAGACTTATTATTTGAATGGATTCTCTATTTGTGAATTAGTATCAATGCAGAGAATGAATAAGAAGTGCATGAAAGAGGGGGGAATAAAAAAAGTGAAGACTGAAGTAGACAGTGTCACCAGTAGAACCTGGCAGGTGCAATTCAGAAATTGGAAGAAGGAGGATAGAGATAGCCAGAAGTAAATTTTGTGAAGAGGAAGGATGCACAAACAGTAAGAAAACTCAAGCTTGTAACAGGAAAACTATTCAAGATGCTAAATTCTATCTATTTTCCTGTCTGCCTCAAGAATTTGTACAATAAGTAACAATCCATGGAATAAAATGGAGGCCTTTGAAGTGAAGTGCGAACTCTAAAATGTAGGTTAAAAGTTCCAAAACATTGAAAAGACAGAAGAAGTAGTATTTGAAATTGCAAAAGTGAAATGAACATTCAGGCATCCAGTGACACCGAGAAAACAAATGTCAGTATTTTGGCTATTTGACCAAAATTCAAAAGCTACAGAGGTTTCATGGTGAGGGCAAAACAGCAGCAAAACGTAACATTAATCTGGAGATAGTCAGGTGATGGAAATCACAGACTGGTGGGAGATGAGTTGTACTGAACATATGAGGTCAAAGCCAGGCAGAGAAGCATGACAGCAGATGTCCTGATAAGAGAAAACAGAAGCAATAAAACTAGTCACTGGGGAGAACTGTATCAGTGATAATGGGAACTGCAGATGCTGGAGAATCCAAGATAACAAAGTGTGAAGCTGGATGAACACAGCAGGCCAAGCAGCATCTTAGGAGCACAAAAGCTGACATTTCGGGCCCAGATCCTTCATCTGCTTTTGTGCTTCTAAGATGCTGCTTGGCCTCCTGTGTTCATCCAGCTCCACACTTTGCCATCTTAAACTAGTCACTGGAGTTTGGAAGGATTCAAGATTTTTAAAAAAAATTATTTGTGGGAAATAGACATTGCTGACTGGTCACTATTTATTGCCTATTCCTAGTTGCCCTTCAGAAGGTGGTCATGTGTTGCCTTCTTGAACCACTGCAGTCCATGTGTTCACAATACCTTTAGGGTAGGAATTCAAGATTTTGACCCAGTGACACAGTGAAGGAATGGCAATATCTTTCCAAGGTGGATAATGAAGGGCTTGGAAGGGAACTTGAAGGTGGTGGTCTTCCCATGTTGCTCTTATCTTTCTAGATGGAAGTGGTCATGGATTCAGATTTATGGTGAGCTTGTGCAGTGCATCTTGAAGGTAGTACACATTGCGAATGAGCATCAGTGATGGAGGGAGTAGATGATTTTCGGTGTGGTGCCAATCAAGCAGGCTACTTTGTCCTCAATGGTGTCAAGCTTCTTGAGTGTTTTTGGAGCTGCACTCATCCAGGAAAATGGGGAGTCTTCCACCACACTTTTGACTTGTGCCTTGTAGATGATTGGCAGGCTTTGGGGAGTCAAGAAGTGAGTTACTTGCTGCAAGATTCCTTGCCTTTGACCTGCCCTTGTAACCACAATGCTTATATGACTAGTTCAATTCAGTTTCTGGTCAACGGTAAATCTCAAGAAGTTGATTGTAGATTCAGTAATGGTGACACCATTGAATGTCAAGAGGTGATGGTTAGATCGTCTCTTATTGAAAATGGTCGTTACGTAGTATTTCTGTGGTGTGAAAGTTACTTGCCTCTTGTCAACCCGTGCCTGGATATTCTCCACCTTTTGTTGTATTTGAACATGGACTGCTTCAGCATCGTAGAGTAGCAAATAGTACTGGACATGGTGCAATCATCAGAAAATGTTCCCACTTGTGACCCTATGATGGAGGAATAATCATTGATGAAGCAGCTGAAGATGTTGGGCCAGGGACACTACCCTGAGAGACTCCTGCAGAGATGTCCGAGAGCTAAGATGACCAATCTCCAATAACCACAACCATCTTCCTACGAGTCATAACTGGCTCCAGCCCGTGGAGAGTTTGCTCACTGATACACATTGGTTCCAGTTCTGCAAGGGCTCCTTGATGCCACACTTGGTCAAGTGCAGCCTTGATGTCAAGGGCAGTCTCTCACCTCTGGAATTCAGAAATCCATGTCTGAACCAAGGATGTAGTGAGATCAGGAGCTGAGTGGTCCTAGTAGGACCTAAATTGGGCGCCAGTGAACAGGTTATTGCTGAGCCGGAGCTACTTGATAACATTGTTGCTGGCACCTTCCATCACTTGACTAATGATCAAGAATAGACTGATGGGGCACATTGGATTTCTCCTGCTTCTTGTACACAGATCATACCTGGGCAATTTTCCAGATGGTCGGGTAGATGTCAGTGTTCTAACTGTACTGAAAGAGCTTGGCTAGGGGAGCAGCAAGTTCTGGAGCACAAGTCTTTGGTACAATTGCCGGAATGTTATCAGGGCCATAGCCTTTGCACTCAACAGTGCCTCCAGTCACTTCTTGATATCACGTTGAGTGAATCAAATTGGCTGAAGTCAAGTATCTGTAATACAGGAGACCAGTACAGGAGGCCACGACAAATTATCCACTTAGCACTTTTGGCTGAAGATTGCTGCAAATGCTTCATCATTATCTTTTGTGTTGACGTGTTGGGCTCTTACATCATTGAGGAAAGACGATATACCGTAGGTATTGGACCGAAATTTTGTTACACGGTGTGATAGCCAATAAGTTAACTTTGAAACACATTTCTTCTCACAGTTATGTGAAAAATTGCAAGGTGTTAATTGCTTACTTACACTTTAATTTGTAACACTTCACAAACTAACAACGCATGCTGCACAAGGTATGTTTTTGTATAATGTGAAGCAGAATACAGTGACACCTTTTACCAGAAAATTCAAGTCCAATGTTCCACTCATGATGTCACCTAGCACGTTAACGAAATGACTTAACTAAAACAAGCCAGCTCGGCAAGCAAGTCAATCTCATCTACAACCCAAGCTACAGATCTTCGCCAAAACTTTAAAGTTGCTAATTATATCTTGTTGTTCCATGAGCTCCAATATAATAAATACTTTTCATCATTTGAATTGTTTGCATTAAGATATTCTCAAAAACAAACTTGTTTTTTGAGACAGATTCAAAACGGTCATGCAGCAAAATTCTGAATAGTTGCATTGTGACTTATTTACTGCTATTGAACATTGGACTTGAATTAGAGTACTGTCATTTCAGGTTTTGATTGGTATGAGTTTGTAAATGTGGTCCAATTCTATATGTTTGTTGATTAAATTATGGGTGGAGAACCATTCCTCTAGGATTTCCCGTGCATATCTATGTTTGGCTTGGGCTTGTCCTACTTGAACTGATGGCCTTCATTGTCTGAATATACCAATGTTAAGGAGACTTTGTCATGCTGTTTTGCTACTAGCTGATGTTTGTGTATTCTGATGGCTAGTTTCCTTCCTGTCTGTCCGATGTAATGTTTGTGGCAGTCATTGCATGGTATTTTGTAAACCTCGTTTGTTCTGCATGTCGTGGGAATGGGTGTCTTTAATCCTTGTAAGTGTTTGTCATATAGTGGCTGTGGGCTTGTGGGCCACCATGATTCCTAGTGATCTTAGGAGCCTTGTTGTCAATTCTGATATGTTCCTGATGTAGGGAAGTATGGTAAGTATGTTAGATCATACTGTGTCCTCATGTTGTCTGGTTTGTAATCAATTGTGGATAAAAGGTGTGGGGATATCTGTTTAAGGCGAGGATCTTGTATAAGTGTTCTTCTTCTTTCCGGCATAATTCTGAAGTGTTGCATTGTGTCCTGGCCTGGTTAAGTAGTGTCCTAATGCAACTTTGTTTGTGAACGATGGGGTGTTGCTGTGGAAGTTGAGAATTTGATCCATATGGGTTGCTTTTCTGTGTACTGAAGTTTGGAACTGCCTGTTTCTCAATCACTCTACTTTAAAATCCAGAAATGGAAGTTGATTGTTTACTTCTTCCCTTGTGAATTTAATCCTCACGAATACACTATTGATGAGCTCTCTTCTAATTTGTTGCATTTAACATTGATAAATGTGTCATCTACGATGAACTCTCCTTAATATCAGTACATTCAGTCAAAGAGGGCCATCAATTTAACTGGGACAAAGTAACCATTGTAGCTCAAGTCAAACATTCACATGTTTGGGAATTCCTAGAGGGATAGTTCTCCACCCACACTTCAATCAACAAATATATAGAATTGGACCCCATATACAAACCCAGGCAGATCAAAACCAGAAATGATTGTATTCACCATAACAGACCGGACAGTATAAATTCCAAGCTGTGTAGAATAATATCGCTTCCTCAGAGGCTCCACTGTTGTCACCGAGCTTGGTGAAGAACCAGCTGAACAAAAACAAGCCTGTTTGGCAAGCAAGTCAACAACCTCACAATTAGCAACTACCCGTTCCCAACAATCATTATTAATATAAATAGCTGAATGGCATGCCCACACATGACAAAAGCAGCAGCATGAATTCTGAAATTATTTTCAATATCCTTTTGGACTATAATTTCATTCTAAAGAGTCAATAACAATTGATCAGCAAGGAATTGAGAGGTACATCAGACAGCAAATACACTCTCAATTTCAGTCATGGTTTGAATTGAACCCAAGTAACTCTTTGCCCTCTGCCTGCTGATTGAAGTTCAGAATTCAAGAAGTCTCAAGCTCACACGCACCACAAATATGATTCTACAGCAAAAGGAGAATGTAATATCCAAAACAATTTGCAACTCTGCTCAGATATAATGTAGTAGTTGCTAATACCAATAACATGGGTAACTTAAGAAATGCTCCTCTGAAACCTGATCCAGATACATTGTTGGCATGGGAAGAAATAATTTCCATTTGGTATGCATTAGAATTGAGCAGATTGTACTCAGTACAGATACTGAAAAGCAAAATATTACAGCTTACAACTTAGTCATTACGACAAAAATATTTTTACAAATAACTTCCTTCCATTAGATACTTGAATATGGATGTAAATTATCAAGAAACCTGAGGAGTCTAAGGGCCACACAAACTGTGCTGGTACATCCTTAATGATGACCGCCAATCCCCCGGAATATTAAACAACAGTTGTTCACACCAAACACTAAAGAGCCAGGAGTGATTGATTCTGCCTTTCCACCTACCTAATACTTGGATTTTAAAATATTTATAGTCACACCACAAAGTTTAAGACACGTTGTAAACTATAGTGGGTTGGATTGATGAGTTCCTTTGATCTCCACACTGAACTGTTGTTCAGGCTGAGAAACGGGAGGGTGTGCGAATGACCCCTTCGAGGATTTAAAGAATGTCATGCTTTCAGATAAAGTTGACAATGGTAGTTTTATATAGCATGAGACTAAGACTCCGAAGATCTGGCTACACATTGTTAGAGGACTATATCAGGAGGTACCTATGCACTCACAACAGATCATTTTCTTCAACATCAACCTCTCTGGAAATCCACAAACAGGTGTTCCACACAGAACCTAAATTCAAAAAGCAGTCATACCCTGGTGACCTTGTCAGAGCCTGCACTACATCTTTGACGAGGATTCCAGTGGGTATTTCCATCAGGTGTTTCTTTCAGTCACCCAGAAGAGTCGATTAAAATCCTAACTTGCAGGAGAACAGCAGGACCCAATTTCCTTCAGACTGGTGGTATAAATCACCCTTTATGATTCCATTCTCCCCAGACAGTATAGTATATTCATTTCCTGGTGTAGACAGATAAATAAATCAGTTTGTTCTTCTCATATGCTATATCTGGATAAGTACATCTTTGCTGTGATCTCGTTAAGCGGTTTTACTAACTTATTTCCTTAGGGAGGAAGAGGGAGGTTTGCAGTGAAAGCCGAGTTATTAATAAAACTTAAAAGATCAAACTATTTTGTACCTTTTTCTTTGTACCAAGCATATTCACAACAGCACCAAGTGCTACCAACTGCCCTCTTGTTTGTATTTACTTCTACAATGTCACGAACTTTCCAAAAACTTGCCACATTTGAATTCTGCGATAGACAAAGTTAAGAGATTTCTGGTACAAAAGCAAAGTTCTACAGGTGTTACAGGGGGCCTGAGCAACATGGAGCATAATGAGATTTTTGACAGTCAGTCACAATGTCCTGGAGAAGGCCTGTTTCTATGTTGATGTATCTTTTCACTGTATTTCTGTATATTTGTCAAGTGACAAGGTGAATTTCTTGCTAGGCAGCAGCAAGTTGCCAATTAGAGGGTTACAGCTTGTTAAACATATTGTTAACACCATAATGTATCTCATTAATATTCAGCTTCTTGCCTTACCAAACAACCAAACAAGCTAGATGTCAAGAAATCTTAGCTTGGCAGTCATCGTATGTACCTAGCGCCTTCAGCTGATATTTTGGGGAAAACAATCTCCATGTTGGACACCAGGCATCAAGGTCTCAGAGCATGCTCCATGGGCACTGGCCACATGCTAGCCCACATCAATGGCAATTGGCATCTGACATCTGCCAGCTTCCAAGTACCCTCATGGCACATCTCAAATCCATGCACAGTACAGGGCACTTCTGCACTTCAATACAGTAACTCGTTGTGATGCTGCTTGAAGGAGACTGTGCGCTTGGGGGGACACACTCAACTCAGAGCGGACCAGGCTGCATCTCCAGGCTCTTTGCTTGCTTTCATAATGGTTAGTCACTCGGAACCAAACTCAGATTTGCATTGCTTTGCTGTGCACTTTGGCCCTTCAGCCACAGATATTGGGTACTGCAGCACTGCTTATTATTTAGCACAGACACAAAGCCCAGAAGCTTGGCATGTTTGTCAGAAGGCTACGACGAGGGGCACAGCCGTCAGTATGGGGTACCAAGCACAGAAAATCAAGGGCATTCACCAAATTTGTCTATAGGCTTGGACATAATCAGTAAGACATTCAGAGGGACCAGAATCAGGATCCTCTCCACACAGATGGATGAAGAGCTGAGTATTGGGCAGCCCACCACCTATCATGACTCTCTGTGCCCTATTGTGTTCAGTCTTCCTCCTGGAATGAGAGACAGGCAAGTATTACAAGCGGTGAAAATGGGTGGCACAGCTGGTACTGGTGAGTAGCTGTTCAAGTGAGGCAGCAGGTATGCGGACAGCAGGCAGGGTTAGCAGTGTCAGGGGTTGGTGTAGGTGAGAGCAAGTGGGGAAGATGTAGTAGGCAATAGTGAGAGTGATAGAGGTTCAGCCTTGGTGCCATGTCTATGTAGTTGGAGAGATAGTGTGTGTGTGTCAGGTATCAAACAGGACCTTCTTCTTACACTGCAAGGCATTGGTCCAGACTGCATTGACCCAGGTGGCAAAATTGAGCCGGAATGCCATGGCCTCCACAGATTAAACTCGGGAAATTAGGCTATCACTGCAGCTCAGGGGATTTGTAATTGCTAAATAAATAAGACCTGAACAAGTTGAAATTGTTCATGTTTCAACTTGTTTTTACTGGTCTTATAAAAATAATAATATTCATTTAACTTTTTCTGTCATGTTCCCTGGAAGTTTTTCTTTATAATTTCATACAAAAGGAGAAATGTCTAAGTAGCAATTTCTGACACAGTCTTCAAGGTACTATCTTTCTATGCATCACGTAAAAAAACATTTTGGAAGCTGAAACACCATGCACGGTAGAACCAAGGTCTTCTATTTTTCCTTTAAATTTTCTTCACCTGAATTCAATGCTTAGGTTTTTATACGGGAACACATCTAGACAGTACAGTATTTGAGACTTTTTAAACATAAAATGGTAGTGTGTACACAAGCAAATAATTTTCTTACAAATAGTTTAAATTTCAGGCAGTCTTACATAGTCCTTCAGGTATGGTGGTGCTAATCATTCTAAGTGGCCGGAGGATCTTCCAATCAGAAAGGTGCCTAGAATATCTGATCGGGCCATGTAACAATAGGACCACCTTGTGGTTTGAACTGGTTATTGTGTCCTTTAGAAAAGGACAGCAGAGATGAGGAAATGTTACCAGTTTGAAACAGACTTTTGGCCTGTGTCATTCCTCACCTGACAATGTGATATACTTCAGGCCTGCAGCCTGCAACTTTTTTTTAGAATGGAGCTAAGGAGCATTAGAAAGCTATAGAATTTCCGAAACCAAACCCTAAAAATGTAATTTCCAGATATTTTCAATTAAGAAATAAAAGTGATCAAAAATCCAATATATAGTATAAATGTGACAATACTTAATTTCTTTATCAAGTTCAAAAATCTTACCTGCAGCAGTAAGCTTAATAGAGAAAACAATATGCCAAACTAAAAGCTACTGTTATTAGTTCATCTCCCTGCTTTTATTGCAATATTTTGCTGACTGCTTATTACTTACTTTCACGCATTATTTTTTAAATGAAATTATATGCCTAGCACTGTATTATTAGCTTCCCAGCAAACTATTGCCGATGTTTGTTGCTTAGACAGTTTAAAACTTGACTCAATCAAATTCAAGCATAACAGTTATTTGCATATAGACTCACATTTCATGCAAAGTGTGAAGCTCCGCTGAATAAGCATATCTCAAAAACAGTGGCTAACTTTTCCAATGAGTTCTTCAGATTTCCACACTTTCTACTAATATTTTTCCAACAGGTGACAGATACAGAATTCTAACAGAAATTCAATGATAGTTTTTGTGAATTTATATAAATGCTTGAAACTTGTGTGGTGATACTTGCAGTTGATCACGAGTTATGTTTTATATTGAAATAAAAATCAAATAATAAACAATTCACTGTTCTGAGCCCACAGTAACACAGTGCTTTTATCTGATGTGACTCTTGAAAATGGAAAAATCTCACCATTGTAAGTACAAACAGACTTTTCCAGAGTTTAATCACTAAATTATGAGAAAATGTTAGTGCGCTTATCATTTTCAGGTAAAAAGGTTTTTCACTTGCAATTCCCAAAATACTACAGTTAGAACATGTGCAGAAATTCTCAGTAAGAGTCTTTCGTACACGAACTAACTGCCAGACTTTTATGGAGTATGGCTAACTCCAGAAACCTTTAAAAATGTTGAGCAGGAGGCAGATGTCAAAGATCAGCCCTACCCCCATTTCTGGAGGATACAATTTTTGCTACTGGGGAGTAAAGGTTGAGATATAAACCAAATGGACAAGAAACGATGAGCTCATTAGGGCTGCGTGAAATGAGTTCTGAGTTCAAACTAACTCAATTTTCACTGCCTCAGGCCCTCATCTCAGCGACTGAGTCATGAATTGATGAAGAAGACATCACAGTCTTGAAAAGTGGATAATGGTCATTTCACCATTACTGAAGTAATTTAAATCCTCAGTGGTTTAAACATATAAAAATCACACTGTAGTTGTATCACTTATAGTGAAACATACTCGCTGCTGTATAGCAGTTATTGACAAGCCATCAAGTATATCTTAGAAAAACCACTGTCATCTACTGCTGCAGTTTCATTAGAGTTCAGTGTTGTTGACATTTCCCAAGGGCTGTTACAGATGTGCACAATATATATACACTTCGCTGAGTTTCAAAAGCTCCAAAACTCTAAGAGAGAGGAGGTCTTGATTGTCATTTTGATTGAGTTTTTAAAGCTATTAAAGGATTAACTGTTTTTGATATGATTACTGAATAACAATTTTCTTTAATATTATGAACTAGTGGCCCCAACTGTCACACGATAATGCCCGGTCGACGATGGTGCCACACATCAAATCCCACACGTGAACCTAGTTGGATAGATCAGAATTTTTTGTTACCAGACTGATCTTTTATTGAAACATAAACATGCAATGTTGCAATCTTTGATTTAATAATAAAACAAACAAAAGTTCATGAACAACAGGAATGAAGATTAAAGAAGCTCGTTCTCTTAATGCGGAGATTAAAAAAATTAAAAACACTCTAGAAGTAATCCAGCACTCTTTATAGATAAAACTGAAACACAGCTTTGTATTGGAATCAGTCCACCCTGGTGTGTAAGACAGCTTACAAACATGATCACAACTCTCAGAATATCTAGTGCTGTACCTCTAGCAAGGTCCAGTCCACTCACTTCCAAAGGGAGACACATTTTTCAGTTTTGATAGTTCAGTGGGCTCGAACTAGTTAAAATTTCAACTCATTTGCTGAAACTGTAGATAACTTTTTCATATTTATTATCGTTTTGCTCCTGAATTAGCTTCATTCCAGTGCCACATAACCTGATGCAAATTCCATTCCTTTTCTTTTTTTTAAGACCTTCAAAGTCCCAACTTTAATCTTTTCTCCATAGATTGTATCCCAACTCTCCACTCTTGGATTAATAACAACTTCAATTTCTACAATAATTTCATTATTATATTCCTGATGCCAGCTATAGTGGATATAAGTGATTGGCTATGCAGCTGGTATAGGATTATGAAGTGGCATGGAGGCATGAGGCGAAATAGTGGGTGGCTGGGAGTATAAGGGGACTTGGAGGCGAGAAAGCCCGATAGCACTTATAAAACTAGTAGGCTGAATTTAAAAACTAAAAAGGAGGCCTTCCAACTAGTCTGCCAGTATGTGCCCATCCCCATGGCTATCTCCAAACTGCTTCTGAAAGCATCAGGCTGATTCAATCAGACACCACTTCTAGTGAAAACAGTTCATGCACAACATTGTTTCCATGGCAACAGGAATGCTTCATCATGTGACTTCCCACACAAGCCTTCCATTTCCTTGACAAGAATCCACCTGAGAAGGCTATATTTTCTCAAGTTGTGACTGGAGATCGTTTTGCCAAACTATTTCAAATATTCTTCAGTATTAAAGTTTTTTGATTGGCAGGCAACTAAATTGCAGTAGTTCCCGCCATTGGGAACTTTGCCACCAAAGGACTGAATCAAGGACCCATTTCAATGCTCCTCCTGTTCCTTGGATGCTGTCTGACCTGCTGTGCTTTTCCAGCTCCACATTTATTGACTCCATCTCCACACAACTCCCTGTTATTTTACCACCATCTCCATTCCGTCACCTGGGAACTGCTAAAATTTCACCAGTTAATTTCACTCCATTTAAAGCGATTTTAAAATGATACCATAGATACAAGATGCCATAATAATGGAAAACACATGATCATAGCTGATAGCACAAAATCTGTTAATATTCTTCTAAATTTGCCTTAATCCTACCAGACAATAGGGCTGCTTACTCCTTTTATGGAGAGAAAGAGAGTTGACTGGTGGTGGTTTATCCTGAAGGTCACCACATCTTAGGTAAAGGGTGAGATTGATAGTCCCTCGTTGTAACGTCACCAGGTGTGAGAATTGAACTCGTGCTGTTGGTGTTGCTTTACATCAGAGACCAGCCTGCCAGCAACTGACCTCACCTACCTCCTTTCTTAAATCACCACAAAATGTTATTTCACTGTTAGAACTCTAAACCATCAAGTAGGTCAATCTTAAGCACCATCTTAAACACTAATCTTTTAATTTCTTTGTGAATTATAATTTTTTCTTCTTGTCAATAAGTATGAATATGCAAAACGGAAATCTTTCTCCATCTCAGCACACAGCAACAATAAGAGCACTCTTTGTTGCTATTCAATCTTCACAAAGATTAGAGTTTGCCTGTAAGACAAATATGTAATCTCTGTCTATTTCATTTTCAGGGTGCTCGTAATAATATATCAGTAATTTTCAATACTTAGTTCCTTATACAATATGCTGTATTGTTCTTGAAAAGAACTGGCCTGGTTTCAATGACACATATAACTCACAAGATTGATAGTGAAATTAGTTCACTGACTTAACGATTATTCATTGAATTAACAATCGCCTCTGAGCAAAGTTCATAACTCAAGGCTGGCAACAGATATAATATTTTACCACTTCTAAATTCAATAGCCATTCTTAGTAGCACTTATTCCATGGAAAATAAAGCAATGCTATCAAACGTGTTGATTTCATAATCAACCATTTCAGAATCTAAAAGAAATAGACAATTGAAAGAAAAAGGCCTGATATTCCTGTCAAAATAATGGTGGGACTAAGGACATTCACTACGCTTTATGAATCAACAACTTCAGGTGAGGAGTAAATAGTAAATATACAGTTAAATGCAAGCACATAACATTTGCTGTCTATGATTTGCCACTCTACTGCTAATTGCTACAAACACAGCATGTCACTTCACCTCACTGTTGTAATCTATTGAATGTTACAAAGACACTGAACAATTACAAAGTAAATTTAATATTTAGGGTTTCTAATAAGTGGTGTAAATACAATTATTTGTGCTGTGCTGTGATGATGACTGCTAATCTTTTTCCCTGACACTGAAAATTCACTATTTCAAGAGTGGAGTCACATTCCTTTAACCTTTGAATTTTGAAGGGGTATTTTAGACATGCATTCTTCTGTTTTTTTTCTTTTCATTCCTATCTCTTTTTTAATCTAGTCTTTCTATTCAGGAGAATCTTAAAGTGGTCTAAGGTGAGTTATGTGGAAGGATCACTCAAGTCTGGTCCAGTACAAAAGATAGGGAGAATTTTTGTCCCTCACTGGGTCATCCCATTTGAGTTTAGAAATAAATCAAGACAAATATAATTATCAATGAACAGCAAAGCAAATATGAACCATAACTATTTTTATGGTCTGGCTTACATTGTGAGATTTGAACTTCTTTAATTTTTGGTCATGAAAAATTCTAAAGTGACCATTTAGTTTTGAAAGAGTCCCTTGAACTTCTGTTAATATTGTTTATGATTGAGAAAAAAAGCTTAGGCAAACATACTTATTGCTTAGTACTAACTCTATCTATACTGACAGAATGTCAAAGGGTTGAATTATTTGGGGTGCCATTGTCCACAACACCCTGACTGAAAAGTTGGGGTGAACCCAAGCAGGCAAAACAGGTGTCACACAGATACCTCACAGCCAACTGGCCCTGAATAGGCTGGAAGCTGGATTTCATCTTTCAAAGTCAGGGCAACTGCCTTCCCTCAAAGTATCAGTAATACAACGGGAATGGTAACCACTGTTAGTACTGCACTTTGCCAAAGAGGAAACGAGTTGCGATAGATTGGAAACGTTTGAAAGTCAGGGAGGGTTTGGATCTGAGGTTTAAGGGATCATGGGTGGAGGGCAAGTTATGTGGGAATGCTACATCTTTGACAGTTCCTCCAATGTGCCCAAGAGGCTAGTTAAGGAGGTATCACTTTTCCATACTCCCCTCCAGCCCATGCTGGGTAACTTGCTGCACTTGCCACTTGACGCGGGCCTTTCCTGTCGATGTTTAAATGCCAACATTAGATATTAAATTCACACTGAAGAGAGCCAATTAGCTCACTGGTGCAAAGGTCAACTGAGCCCATCCGATCTGCTGTTATCATTGCAATGGATGTGCAGGAAGGGCAAGCAGGTAGGCAGGCAACAGATAGGCCACCCCGCTCAAAAGGGGTTTATGGAAATCAGAGCTGTCATGTTATCAGCGCTCTGAGGGTACCACCACTGGGACTAAATGCAATTCTTCCTGCTCTAATCCTCGGAACTTTGCCTCTTACGCAGTTGTTGCTGGAAAATTTTGGGGAGTTACTGCAGCACATCTTGTTGCTAGTTCGTACAATGAATGTCAATGGTGGAGGATTTTCTCTTTCCTATATATTTGTGTTTTGTGAATTTACAAGGTCAAACTCAAAAAAATTAAAAAGTTTATTATTCCTTACCTCTAAAATAATAGAAACAGTAAGAAGGTATATTTTTACAGGTCATGTATAATGGATATTTCTGACTCGTCCGTTTTACTGAATTGTGTTCACAGGAAAAGCAATTAGTTATGGCAATGTTTTTTAACTGCATATTCTGTTCTTTATCCACATTTCATACATTTTACATTTCAAAGTTCATTGTCCAGAAGAATGTCCAACATAAACTAATTCACAGTATTGGGATCAGTTATGATGAAGAAAACAAAATCATTCTCAGCCAGTTTGTTTCAACTACATCCTGTTCATCCAAAAGCAAAACACTGTTGATGCTGAAAGACTTAAATAAAACTAGTGCTGGAAAACTGAGCAAGTTGGCTAGCACCTGTGGAGCGAGATGGGGATATTCATCCTGAAACTGCTTTGCCCTCTACAGTGGTGATAAGTTGCTGAATTATTTCCAGCATTTTCTGGTTTTACTTCATCGATGCATGTTTCTTCTTGTACAATTAATTGCAAAATTATCTCAACTTTTCCTTTAACTGGATACACCATGGTTCAGGAAAGACTGTTTGATGAGAAAAGGCCATCACTTTCCCAAGCTTGTAGGAAAATCTGATTATTTTGTTGGCAATTCTCCAGCTCCCTTCATGAGATACATTTGCTTTTGAAAATTCAAAGAGAATAAAGCCTGAAAATACTGAATCAAATGAACTTTCAACTGAAATATTGTTGATGATAGGATTAAAACCCTTTTTGGTATTCACAATGGAAACAAAATACCAACTTGTAGCAAGTTAAAGAAATCTCATCCCTCATTTTGCTAATTCCTAGGTTCTTTAAGACAGAGCTTTGATGCTGATAACAAATGTATTCTTTTAACAAAAAGGGGATTTTGCGTAGTCATTTTTAAGGGTATGAATGTTGCTAGAAGTCACAATGTGCCCTGATACATCCTAGGTCACTTTAAAGTCAAACAAGAGCCAAACGACAGTGGCATGCAACTAGAGTCACATACAGCCAGGCCCGGCAAGAATGAAAGGATTCTTTCTAAGTGAACAGTTGCTGAGCAGCTGAGCATTTATGACAATCCAAAAGCTTAATAGTCAATTTCATCGATAACTTTAAAAAAAATCACTTTTTATTAAGCTAAATTCAAACTGATTTTCTGGGGTTTGAACTCATTGAGGTCAACCTCATTCGTTATACCTGGAATTCATCAGGTGCTACTGGCCTCAAAATGGGGTGTGCGGCTACCACATGACCACCAATAACATAGCCAGTGGCATTTTAAAATGGTATTCAAACTATCTGCCTACTTCAGATAATATGCACCTTTTAATTCATAAACAGTACATCCTATGGCACAAATAGGACTTTTTTTTGCTAACATGTTAAGTGTCTAGTTTCCTCTTAAAAGGACATGGAGGCACACAGCATGGAAATGGGCCCTTTAGTCTAAATCGTCTGCACTGACCAGGCATCCCAATCTGACTTAGTCCCATTTCCCAGCATGTGGCCCATCTCTCGCTAAATGATTCCTAATTACACACACATACAGATGCCTTTTAAATGTTGTAATTTTACTCGCCTCCACCATTTCCTCCGGCAGTTCATTATATGCACGGACCACCCTCTGCGTGAAAAAGTTACCCCTTGTGTCTTTTTCAAATGTTTTCCCTCTCACTTTCAACCTATGCCCTCTAATTTTGGACCACCTACACTAGGAGAAAGACCTTGGCTATTCAACTTATTCATGACCCTCATGATTTTATAAACCTCTATAAGACCACCCCTCAGTCTCTGAAGCTCAAGGGAAAGTAATCCCAATCTATTCAACCTCTCCCCATAACTCCAAACCTCCAGTCCCAGCAACATCCTTGTAAATTTTTTCTGCACCCTGTCAAGTTTAACAACATCCTTTCTATACAAGAGAGACCAGAATTGTACACAGTATTCCAAAAGTGGCCTCAGCAATGTCCTGTACATTGCATCCCAACTTGTATACTCAGTGCACTGACCAATGAAGGCAGGCATGCCAAACTCCTTCTTCCCTACCTTGTCTACCTGTGGCTCCATTTTCAAGGAACTATGGACCTGCATCCTTAGGTCTCTTTTTTTTTGGCAAAAACCTCCAAGGCCTTACTATTTACTGCATAAGTTCTGCCCTGGTTTGCCATCTGTCACGCCTCAGCCCATTGGCCCAGCTGATCAAGATCTCATTGTCCTCTGAAATTGCTTTTTCACTGTCTCCTATACCATCTAATATGCAAACTTACCAAATAAAAACCTAAAGAACTGCAGATGCTGTAAATCAGACAGAAAGATAGAAATTGTGGGAAAAGCTCATCAGGCCTGGCAAAATCTTGAGAGAAATTTCCCATCACAGATGCTGCCAAACCTACTGAGCTTTTCTAGAAATTTCTATTTTTGTTGTTCATGCAAACTTACTCACCACATCTCCTCTATTCACATCCGGATCACTTATATAAATGACGAAAAGTAGTGGACCCAGCACTGGTCCTTGTGGCACACCACTGATCACAGACCTCCAGTCCAAAAGACATCCCTCCATCCTCTGTCTCCCACCTTCAAGATAATTTTGTAACCAGTTGGCTAGCTCCCCCGGATCACATGTGAACTAACCAGTTACCAAGCAGAACCTTGTTGAATGATTTGCTGAAGTCCATCCAGTCAACATCCACTGCCCACCTTCATCAATCTTCTTTGTCACCTCTTCAAAAAACTCAACCAAGTTAGTGAGACACAATTTCCCACGAGCAAGATCATGCTGACTATCTCTAATCAATCCTTGCCTTTCCAAATGCATGTAACCCTGTCCCTCAGAATCCTCCCCAACAACTACCCAACATCAACGTCAGACTCACCAGTCTATAGTTCCCTGGCTTCTCCTTACAGACTTTCTTAAATATTGGCACCACATCAGCCAACCTCCAGTCTTCTGACACCTCACCCATGGCTATCGATGATACAAATATCTCAGCAAGGGGCCCAGCAATCTCTTCCCTATTTCCAACAAAGTTCGGGGAAACACCTCATCTGGTCCAAGGCCTTTATGAGTTTTAAGACCTCGAGCACCTCCTCTTCTGTAATATAAACACTTCTTAAGATATCACTATTTATTTCCTCAAGTTCTCTAGCTTCCATGTCCTCCTTTACAGTAAATACTGATGGGAAATACTTGTTTACTATCTCATCCATCTCCTGTGGGTTTCACACATTGAAAACCTTGATGATCTTTAAGGGGCATTATTTCTCCCTAGTTACTCTTTTGCCCTTAATGTATTTACAATATCTGTTTGGATTCTCCATAACTCTATTTGCCAAAGCTATCTCATTTCTCCTTTTTACAGTCCCAATTTCCCCCTTATGGATACTCCTCCTGCCCTTGTACTCTTCTAGGGATTCACTCAATCTCAGCTGTGTACACCTGATAAATTTCACTAGCCATTCAGTATTTCCTTCACATACCTGCCCTGCCCTTCACACTAACAGAGACATACTGTCTCTGAACTAGCGTTATCTCATTCTTAAGGGCCACCCACTTCCCAACCCTTCCTTTACCAGGGAATAGCCTCCCTAAACAGCTTTACAAAGTTCCTCTCTAAAACCATCAAAATTGGCCCTACTCCAGTTTAGAGCTTTAACTTTTGATCAGTTCCATCCTTTTCCAGAATTCTATTAGTTTTCTAATAGTTATGATAACTTGACTCCAAGGGTTCCCCCAACGACACCTCAGTCAATTGCCCTGCCTTATTTCCCAGCAGAAGGTCAAGTAATTGCTCCTCTTCTAGTAGGTACATCCACATATTGAATTAGAAAGTTTCTTGTACATAATTAACAAATTCTTCCCCACCCAAGTCCTTAACATTGTAACAGTCCCAGTCTATGTTTAGAAAGCTAGAATTCCCTAACATTACAACTCTAATTTTCTTACAGATATCTGAGAACTCCTTACGCATTGCTTCTCAATTTCCTGCTGATGATTCGAGAGCCTATAATACAATCTCAACAAGATGATCATCCCTTTCTTATTTTTAAGTTCCACCCACATAACTTCACTGCACGATCTCCCAGGAATGTCCTCTCCAAGTACAGCCGTAGTGTTCTCCTTAACAAAAACCACCACTCCCCCACCTCTCTTTCTGTTCTTCCTATTGCATCAGTACCCTGGAACATTAAGTTGCCAGTCCTGTCCATCCCTGAGCCATGTTTCTGCTATGATATCGCATTCCCATGAAGTAATTCACTATTAATTTGGAGCAATTAAATGCCAATGCTAATATCAGCCATTCAAAAATCAAAAAAAAAATTATACTGCATTATGAGTCATGAATATTTAAATATTTTAGAGTTTAACTAAACAAGATCAGTGCTAAGCTTTTCATTTAATTATGTGAATTTGTTAGTGGTTACTGCAGCATAACAACATAATGAAGAAAAGAATGGTATCAGTTTGAACTCTATCTATTTCCCAGCCCCCAGCTGTTAGAACATTACTGTTTAAAATCTTTAGAACCAAAACAGGGTTGCAAATGATATGCCAAATATTTCACAAATTCATCATTAACATACAATTTCTTCTTAGGCAAAGTCCTTTGTCAAGGATTACTTGTTTCATTCTGATTTGATTCATTCTGAGCTGGCTGGTAAATCCAATGCTCAACCTGCAGCCACATGCAGGCAATTTGAAGAGTGAGGTATATGAGGTGTTCGGAGCTTGCACACTTTCTCCGATGGCTTGACTTCGCATCTGCATGCTCCTGGCTAAGTGTTTCAATGTGTTCAATATCTTCCTGAATAAGTGGACAGTAAACGGTCCAAGAAGGAAGCTCATCGCCATTTTCTCAAGGGTAGTGATGGATGTGCAATAAATGCTGGCCTTGCTACCAGTGCTCATATCCCATATATTACAAAAGCAAATGCTTATTTTTGTTCGTCACCTGCTGGAGACTTGTATGAATTAGAGGGATGCTTCCTCTTTTCAGAGGTGCTCTATGGACATTCCTAAAGAATTTCCATTGTCATCCTGAGAGTCTCTAGCCTTCACTAAGTTTTAACTAAAACACTTAGTTTGGGAATTTGGTGTCAAACATAATGGTATTATGCCAGCTGAAGCTGTTCCGGGACAAGGCAGAACTCAGACTGCAATCTGGCTTGATAGATCATATTTCATTTTAATTTGGTTATAAATTGGTGGTCTCTCACTGAAACATATGCACACAATGTTGCAGATTTACTTTTAACAATAAAACAGACGTTTACTAGGCAAAAGAAATGAAGATGAAATAATAAATCAAACTACTTACAAATAATATGCCATTTAAGATTTTGAGCTCCTTTATATATCCCAAAAATGCCTCTTTACAGTACCTAAAAAGCACCCTCATACACTACTCACACCAGGCTAACACTGCTATGCATTTAACTGCGAATTTAACTCCTCTTCCTGGAGCTCTCATACACCTCAACATCAACGTCCTCAGCTTCAAATAACCTCTTCAGGGTTTGTATCCATACCATTCCTTGTCTGAAACTATTAGTAAACTCTTTATTCTATATTCTTACTATTTTCTTCCCTTTCCAGGAGTACTGCTTTACACATGCGTCTTGATCCAAGACTTCTGCAGAAATGCCCAAAACTGAAACCAAGATGCAATTTTTCCTCCAAGCTGTGTGTCTCGAGCTTAGAAAAGAAACAAGTCCAGAAACCTCTAACTGAAAGCTGTTTAGTGTACTCCTCTGTTTATCTTCCCAGCCATAAATGTTTCTAATATACACAAAAACTCATTGGTACGAGAGTGGCTACCTCTCTCAAACTGTTTTAAAAGAAATTACCATGGCTACAGAAGTACTTACAAGTTAATATTTAAACCTACTGATACACAGAAAAACCTAAATGTCACTAATTCTAATTTCAAAACTCAAATGTATTAACTAAATGTTATTAAAATAAAGATAAATTACACATCCAAATTACAACATGAATTACACATTTAAACCAACCTTTACTGGCAAGCACACAGACAAGAACTAGTGCACACTTCACGGAATAAAATTAGAAAATACTCAGTCCTGCTGTTCATACGAGGAATTTCACCAAAAAAGAAGCCATTTAAAGTCAGGCATTAACTTGTCTAAATATATTAAACATTTCGATAAACATTCTGGAAGGGCGGCATAGTGTCTTCGTGGTTGGCACTGCTGCCTCACAGAGCCAGGGGCATGGTTTCAACTCGACCATCAGGTGACTGTCTAAATTGAGTTTGCATATTCTCCCTATACCTGCATGGGTTTCCTCTGGGTGCTCTGGTTTCCTCCCACAGTACAAAGATGTGCAGGTTAGGTAGGTTGGCCATGCTAAATTGCCCATAATGTCCAGGAATGTGTAGGTTAGGTGGAGTAGCTGTGGTAAATGCGAAGTTAGAGAGATGGGGTAAGTGGGATGTTCTTTGGAGTGTTGGTGTGGACTCTAGGGGCTGAATGGCCTGCTTCCACACCATTGGGATTCTATTGGTAAAAGTGAGGATTTGAGTTTCCCTTAGTCTGATCATTGCAGGCCAGCTGGAATGTGTGCTAATACTGGTACTGGAAATGCTCTGATCTTATTAAAGAGCTTTTAAAATTGGCTTTAGTGAAAGCAATGCCACAGTCAGCAGCTGCTGGTAAAATTATCTGTACAACAGATGGATCTATCTCACAATTACCAATATTTCAATGAAAGCACTTGTTTGTTCTTTAATGCAAATTTGTTATATTGGCCCATTAATGCATAGAACATAATGAAAACCTGATAGATATGTAACTTAAGTGTCAAAAAGTTTTGAGCAAGAGTTATACTTTAGCAGCAACATGAACATTACTTTTCCAATATCAAACTAGAAGTATTTGCTGTAAATTACTTTGAGATTCCCCAATGCACCAGATAACTGAGCAACTATCAAGTTCTGACAAGGAAAGGCTGTGCTTAAAAAAAACACCATCAGTTCACTCATTTGTATGAAAGTTTCACTCACTTTAAATCATGCTTGGGTGAATATTTGTTGGATCAATTTCATATTTATTGATATTCATAAGTCAGGATTAAATGACTCTACTTAGATTCCAATTGAACTTTCACTGACACCTGCAAGGTTAGAATCAGGGAAACCTGCCATGGAGGAACAGTCGGTTAAGCAAAGGACCAAAAAGGTAAAACTAGTTTAGTGTTTTCAAGCTTTTGTTAGGAACACCACAAGCAGTTCCTGGCCCACCTTGCCTGTGGCTCCTCTTCATATGGCTAAGATATTTGTGTGGCGGGTTCAATCCTTTGAATACAAAATTGATTAAATCTCATACAAAGTAAGCAATGAAGCAATATCATACTGTCAATGTTAACTGTTTGCTAACTAAGTATTAGTAGGAATAGCTGGATGTTCTTTCATGTCATGTTTCTTTTCGTTAGTATCTTTTTCCTCGCAGAGAACAACTTTGATAGTTCTTTCTAAAATTATTTCCTCTAGAATAATGTAAAACGTATGAAAACATTGATCATTGCTTTAAGAGAAATAAGAAAGAAAGCCAATTATTTTTTAGGCAGTGCTGCACTATTTTTAGATTCATTCAAGCTCATCAACCTGAAATGCTGGACCTGAATTGAACCAACTCAAAACTTATCCATTCATGTTAAAATTGAGTCCACTAATTCTTTTACCCTCGTCACAAATGCTGCCTCACCTGCTGAGTGTTGCCATAACTTTCTGTTTATATTCCCCATTTTCAGTGGCCACAGTATTTTCTTTGCAGAACTTGAATTTGTTCAATGGCAAGTGCAACAAATCAACAACAATAACTGGCATTTATGCTGCAACCATTAACATAATAAAATGTCCCAAAGCACTTCACAGCAGCATTGTAAAGAATTGTTTTAGACTGAGCCATATCAGGAAATGTAAGTGAAAATGACAAGTACTTGGTCAAACAGATAGATTTTTGAGTGTTGAGGTGAAATTTTTACAGAGAGATGTCAAGAGAAAATTCTAGACCTTGGCCTACAGCCAGTTAAAGGCACAGTGCCAATAATAGTGTAATTACATTCAGGAAAAGGCCAAGGAGAGATCTGAAAACAAAGATGATAATTTAATCATCTTAAAATAATTACTTAAACACAAATTATAGACTTTCATAACACACAAAGAAATGATGTATATAATTTCCAACTATTTTTAACTAAGCAGATTTAAATTTGAATAATTATAAAATATGAAATTCCAATTTATGGTATACAGAGATGAGTACCTCATATGAAAAGGCTATAATATACATTTTTCTTACTAGGACCTATCAATTCAATTAAATTATTTCTGCCACAAGATGCAATTTAAGTTACTTACGCCTATGGCCATATGTCTGGGTTCCAGAATCCTGACAATCAATTTTGTAACGTCATTGCTCATTGAGCTGGCAGAATTTCTTGCAGTAAAGTTCTTTTAAGTTCAAGAGAGCATATTCTTAAAATTACACAGCGATAGTAGGAACTGCCAATGCTGGAGAATCTGAGACAACACGGTGTGAAGCTGGATGAACACAGCAGGCCAAGCAGCATCAGAGGAGCAGGAAAGCTTCACGTTTTGGGTCGAGACCTTTCTTCAGAAAAAATGTTTTCTGAAGAAAGGTCTCGACCCAAAACGTGAAGCTTTCCTGCTCCTCTGATGCTGCTTGGCCTGCTGTGTTCATCCAGCTTCACACCGTGTTTTCTTAAAATTACAGCTTGGTTCATCAGGAAGGAAGCCAAAAAGAACTTTTTCACACAAAGGGTAGGGAAAATCAGGAACAATTGCCCCTAAAATCCTTTTAATTTAAAAAAAGCATAGTTAAGATTGGCAGACATTACTTAGTCAGCCCTTTTAAGGTGTGTAAAGGTACAGATCATTCATGATCAAATTGAATAGTAGAATAGGTTTGAAGGGCCAAATGCTTACTCCTATTTCCATATTTCTACTTATGTTTCCATTGAAGTGCTATGAGTTTGAGCCAATGCCATTTGTAAACATCATAATTATTTATCATAGGCATCAGAGCACATCTTCCTGTTTGTGTATACATTTTTTTTCAAATTCCCTAGAATCTCATTTGATCTTGGATCACAGTGTTCTCAATGTTATCTTGTATGTGGTGTTTTGGGAGAGAGATCTACTCTTGTACATATCCCTTGGGAGAGTATTTTATTACACTTTTCATTTCTGGAAAGGCTATTGTTCAGCTGCTATCAATATAGCCTCCACAGTAATCAACTTAAGATTTGCCATGTCTGAGGAGAAATGCTTTCTACATCAACTCTATCCAATTAGTATCAAAATTGATTCCCTTAAGTGCCTCAACTGTATGCCAAGAAACTTCATCAGCTTTCTGGAAAAGACACCTCCATTAAATCAAAGTTAAATCTGGCAGAAAGTGGATTGAATTTCAAAGGGAGTAAAATATCAAACACCGGCCACGGTAGACAGAATGCAGCAGTGAAGACGCCTCAGAAATCCTGTGCAGAATATTATGCGTAATGTGAGCACTCACTTTGTCATGGTTAAAATATATGCTCCATTCAAAACATATCCACTCTTAGGCATGACAATGGTGCAGGGTACAGCAGTACCATGTGGTATATCACAGTGCTTCTCACTGGGACAACTTCTGATTTGAGTTCAGCTGTTAAGTAAACCACAAGAAAATACAGGAAATTAAAATAACGAGCATCACTGCTCACCTTCCTGTTATGCAGGTTAACCAACCATATTAGCAGAGGTTATCTGCTTGAAGTCATTACCTGAAGAATAGTACATATAACAGGGTAATTAAAAAGTGCTGTTCAAAAGCATGTGCTGTGACATTCAGTGCATTGTTCTTCACATGGTTTGTATCAATGAGATTAAAACTAATTACAGAAGTTGTGTTTTATTTGCTTATGTGATGTTGGTGTAGCTGGTTAGGCCTGCATTTATCACCTGTTCCTAATGGGCAATTAAGACACGTTGCTGGGTAGTTGGAGTGACATAGAAGTCAGACCAAGTAAGGATGGCAGATTTCCTTCCCTAAAGGGTATGAGCGAACCAGACAGGTTTTTCCAACAATTGACAATGTTTCATAGCAATCTTTAGACCCTTAATTCCAGATTTTTATTGCATTAAAACTTCATCATCTATGGTGTTTATCAATCTGTTGATGAAACTGTTGATCATTACTGTTTACCAATCTCACTGGAATAGAAAATGAAATCTTATAATTAGTCATCCATTAGTACAGAACTAGAGTATTACTAAAACAAAAAAGACACATTTGTCCAAAATTTTCATCTTGCACATATCCGGACATTTCATAAGAAATACAAAATTAAAGAGAAAACAACACATATACTCTATGAGAAAAGAGTGCTGATTAGCTGACATGTGAATTCTCATTGCTAGATAGAGGCATTGCCATGGCTAATGCACCAATTAGATGATAAATAACTACCAAGCATTATTTACATTTGATGACAGGCAGGATGATTCTGATTAGTTAATTTCTAAGAGCAATGCCTTGACTAAAGAGTGGCTATCATCAATTTTGGAGAGCTGAAACAGATCCTATTTGTGAACACATTATTTCTGTGTGCCAAGAACAGATTTTAATTTGTCAGATATTATAAAAATGACAAATATCTTTAATACATTTTGTTCTGTCTCTTAATTTAATCTTTCTTTCCCTTTCTATACCAATAGTTCTTTCTGAGTCCTAGCACTTGCTTTTGCAATCTAGTTTTTAAAAATTTATTCATAGGGTATGAAAATCACTAGATAGGCCAGCATATATTGTTCATCCCTAGTTACCCTTTAGAAGTGATGAGCTGATTCCTTAAAACACTGCAGTCCTTAGATTGTAGGTGCACCAACAGTAATTTGGAAAGAAGTTCCAGGATTATGATCCAGCAATAGTGAGGGAATGGTTACATGGTTTCAAGTCAAGAATAAGGGGAACTGCAGGAGATGATAGCCCCATGCATATTCTGCCCATGTCCTTCTACGAAGAAGTAACAGATTTGGAAGGTGCTAAGGTGAGTTGCTTCTATGTGTTATGTAGATGGTACACATTGCTGCCACTGTGCAGAGGTAGTACAGGGAGTGAATACTGAAGTTGGTAAACTGGCCACCATCAAGCAGGCTGCTCTGTTCTGGATAGTGTCAAAGATTTTGAGCGTTCTTGGAGCTGGAATCATCCGGGTAAGGAGGTGTACTCATAGTCCTGACTTGTGCCTTGTGGATAGTGGACCCATCTAGGGAGACAGGAGATGAGTTACTCACAATAGAACTCCTAACTTCTGGACTGTTCTTATTGCCACAGATGACTGGTAAAGTTCGGTTCAGTTTGAGTCAATAGTCACTCCTATAATCTTAGTTGGAGGGTAATTAAGTGATGGTTATGCAATTGAATGTCAAGGGGAGAAGGCTATATCCTCTCTTGTTGTAAATGATCATTTCCTGGCACTTTTGTAGCATTAATGTTACCTGCCATTCAACAGCCCAAGTGTAGATGGTGACATGGTCTTGCTGCACATGGACAGTGTCCTTTTGTATCTACCCAATGGTTAATAATGATGAGCACCATACAATCTTGCGCAGAACATACCCACCTTGACTTTATGATGGAGTGAAGGTCATTGATGAAGCAGCTGTAGATGTTTGAGCCGAGGAGACTACCCCAAGGAATTTCTGCAGTGATAACCTTGCAATGAGATGGTTAACCTCCAATAAACATGGCCATCTTTCTTTGTGCCATTATGACACCAACCAGTGGAGAATTCTCCCTCTCAATGACTTTAGATTGCTGCAATGCCACACCTGGTTAAATGTCACCTTGATGTCAAAGACAATCACTTTCACCACATCGCTAGAGTTCAGTTCTTTTGTCCATGTTTGGATCAAGTGTGTTATCAAGTCTGATCAGGAGATAACAAGGTGTGAAGCTGGATGAACACAGCAGGCCTGGCAGCATCAGAGGAGTGTTTCATCCATCTCCACACCTTGTTATCTCAGACTCCAGCATCGGCAGTTCCTACTATCTCTGATCAGGAGATAAGTGCCCCTGGCAGAATACAAACAAAGCATCAGTGGCAAGATTTTGAAGATCAAATGCTACTTGATAGCTTTATTGACAACTCCTTTCACCATTTTGCTGATGATTAAGGCATTAATTGGTCAGGTTGAATTTTTCCTGCTTTTCATAGACAGGGCATACCTGAGCAATTTTCTAAGTCATTGGGTAGTGTTGTGACCATATTAGAATGGCTTAGCTCAGGGTATGGCTCATCCTGGAGCACATGTCTTTGATACAATTGTTGGAATATTGTCAATGGCCACAGCATCCAGTGTCTTCAGCAATTTCTTAATCGCCAAATTGTCTGAAGACTCACGCCTATGATGCTGGGGACCTCAAGAAAACGTTGAGATGGTTCATCCATTCGGCACTTCGAGGTGAAGCTGTTTCAGCCTTGTCATTTGCACAAAAATGCTGAGCTGCCCAAATGTTGATCATGGGGATACTTCAGGAGCCTTCCTCTCTTTTGGTTAGGAGATATGCACTTTTTTGATGTTCCATGTTCCTGTTTCCCCAGTTTCTTCTCTGAAAAATTATTACCTTAAACTTTTAGCTGCTGTCTATGAACTAACTGCAAATGTTTGCTGCAGAAAAGTAAGCCCTCATGATTACATTTCCAGATCAATTTTTAAGATTTAATTTAATTGCCAAAAAACTCAATGGGAAAATAGGGAACTTTTTTTAAAAAGCACAGTAGGATGTTATAGAACATAGTACAATACAGCACAGAACAGAACAGGCCCTTCGGCCCTCGATGTTGCGATCTGGAATGAGCTGCAAAACATAATTACAAACCTACAAAACATAATTATACTCAAAAAAATGAATTTTTCTAGACCGTTGTGTAAAAGCAAAGCAAAGGATTAACTAAGTCACTCCTTCAAATAGTACAGACATTATGGGTCAAACGATCGCTTTCTCTGTGGTATTATTCATTAGGAAAATAATTTACTCTTTTATACACAGTTAAAATATATTAGTAGTGAGTAAACCTGGATGTCTTATATTAATGTCACAAAGAGTGCACATAAATTTTCGAAAATACAATCACAGGTTTGAATAAAAAATGGCAGCATATTTTTTTCCACAATTAAGAAATATATGAAGATAAAATAATCATCCATTGTTTGACACCAGATGACGAATAAAGAATTTATAATACTTTAGGGTATCAGTAGCTGTTATATGAATGGTGAGCTTCCTGTAACTGTGTAGAAAATGTCAAATGCCAGAATCAAACCTGTGAATTTTCACTGATACCATGTTCAGCTTTTGTTGCCTTCCAAATGCCACAATTTAAATAAAAGTTCCATGGCTCATAAAAAGTCCATTTTATGTGCAGGTGTGCACAGTATTTTAGATAATAAAGTATGAAGCTGGATGAACACAGCAGGCCAAGCAGCATCTCAGGAGCACAAAAGCTGACGTTTCGGGCCTAGACCCTTCATCAGAGAGGGGGATGGGGTGAGGGTTCTGGAATAAATAGGGAGAGAGGGGGAGGCGGACCGAAGATGGAGAGAAAAGAAGATAGGTGGAGAGGAGCGTATAGGTGGGGAGGTAGGGAGGGGATAGGTCAGTCCAGGGAAGACGGACAGGTCAAGGAGGTGGGATTCCCTGGCCGCCAACACCTCATTTTCACCATGGACGTCCAGTCCCTATACACCTGTATTCCGCATGCAGATGGCCTCAAGGCCCTCCGCTTCTTCCTGTCCCGCAGGCCCAACCAGTCCCCGTCCACTGACACCATCATCCGCCTAGCTGCACTCGTCCTCACCCTCAACAACTTCTCTTTCGATTCCTCCCACTTCCTACAGACAAAGGGGGTGGCCACGGGCACCCGCATGGGCCCCAGCTATGCCTGCTTCTTTGTAGGTTACGTGGAACAGTCCCTCTTCCGTACCTACACAGGCCCCAAACCCCACCTCTACCTCCGTTACATTTATGACTGTATCAGCACCGCCTCTTGCTCCCGAGAGGAGCTCGAACAGTTCATCCACTTCACCAATACCTTCCACCCCAACCTCAAGTTCACCTGGGCCATCTCCAACACATCCCTCACTTTCCTGGACCTCTCAGTCTCCATCTCAGGCAACCAGCTTGTAAGTGATGTCCATTTCAAGCCCATTGACTCCCACAGCTACCTAGAATACACCTCCTCCCACCCACCTTCCTGCAAAAATTCCATCCCCTATTCCCAATTCCTCCGCCTCCGCTGCATCTGCACCCACAATGAGGCATTCCACTCCCGCACATCCCGGATGTCCAAGCTCTTCAAGGACCGCAACTTCCCCCCCACAGTGGTCGAGAATGCCCTTGACCGCGTCTCCCGCATTTCCCGCAACACATCCCTCACTCCCCGCCCCCGCCACAACCGCCCAAAGAGGATCCCCCTTGTTCTCACACACCACCCCACCAACCTCCGGATACAACGCATCATCCTCCAACATTTCCACCATCTACAGTCCGACCCCACCACCAAAGACATTTTTCCATCTCCACCCTTGTCTGCTTTCCGGAGAGACCACTCTCTCCGTGACTCCCTTCTTCGCTCCTCACTGCCCTCCAACCCCACCACACCCGGCACCTTCCCCTGCAACCGCAGGAAGTGCTACACTTGCCCCCACACCTCCTCCCTCACCCCTATCCCAGGCCCCAAGATGACTTTCCATATTAAGCAGATGTTCACCTGCACATCTGCCAATGTAGTATACTGTATCCATTGTACCCGGTGTGGCTTCCTCTAAATTGTGGAAACCAAGCGGAGGCTTGGGGACCGCTTTGCAGAACACCTCCGCTCGGTTCGCAATAAACAACTGCACCTCCCAGTCGCGAACCATTTCAACTCCCCCTCCCATTCTTTAGATGGCATGTCCATCATGGGCCTCCTGCAGTGCCACAATGATGCCACCCAAAGGTTGCAGGAACAGCAACTCATATTCCGCTTGGGAACCCTGCAGCCCACTGGTATCAATGTGGACTTCACCAGCTTAAAAATCTCCCCTTCCCCCACCGCATCCCAAAACCAGCCCAGCTTGTCCCCTGCCCCCACTGCATCCCAAACCCAGCCCAGCCTGTCTCTGCCTCTCTAACCTGTTCTTCCTCTCACCCATCCCTTCCTCCCACCCCAAGCCGCACCTCCATTTCCTACCTACTAACCTTATCCCACCTCCTTGACCTGTCCGTCTTCCCTGGACTGACCTATCCCCTCCCTACCTCCCCACCTATACTCTCCTCTCCACCTATCTTCTTTTCTCTCTCCATTGTCGGTCTGCCTCCCCCTCTCTCCCTATTAATTCCAGAACCCTCACCCCATCCCCCTCTCTGATGAAGGGTCTACGCCCGAAACGTCAGCTTTTGTGCTCCTGAGATGCTGCTTGGCCTGCTGTGTTCATCCAGCTTCACACTTTATTACCTTGGATTCTCTAGCATCTGTAGTTCCCATATATCTCTGATACAGTATTTTAGATCCCTTGTTACAGGAAAAGGCAGGAGTATTTTTTTCAGTTCCATGATCTGGTCTTAAGAATTTAGCTTTTATTGTAATGGATATGTTAAAAATAAACAGTAGTGCATTTTAGATCAACATGTTTAAATCTTGCAACTAACCTAAGTGAAGCATTATATCTAAGGAATCATTTCTGTCAAGTATATATTGATAAAACATTCAAATAACTGAAAAAATATTATATACATCAGAATAACAAACAATAATTAAGCTATATATAAATAGGCTATTAAAAAGACTTTTAACACTAATAAACCTGCCGCATCCGATCAGGGTAGAAACACATATGCAGTTGATCTGTCGGTTAACTATTTAACCTCTTAGTGGATGCAAATGAAACATAGCCAAAATTGTTTTTTTCTATGTTTGATAAATGTACCTCAGCATACTTATGAACCTTATTATATACAAAAATTTTATAACATAGTATGAAGCAAGATGCCTAATGCATCAGAATTCTGGTGCTAGATTTCATAATCGCTATGTTTATGGATCATGCTATTGAGGCTAACAATTCCTCCATCACACAAAATGTATTTCAGAACCATAGGTGAATATTTAAATTATCAGTTAAATGCCCTTCTGGGAAACGCTTATACTACTGCTGCTCTGCTTCTTGCAAACAAAGAAGAATAGACACAATGAAGACAGTGAGAGCTCAGAATACACAATCAAGCATAATCACTTTTCTTAAGGAGCACGAAACTGACAGCACTTCAGAATTGCTCTTAGTGAAAGGGGTCAAGTATCCATTGTTCTGTGACAGGAAAATTGTAAGATTTTCAATGAATTGTCTCCAAGTTGACATTGTCACTATTGATTGGGCAAGGCCTTTGCCTCACTAAAAATATTCTAACATTACTGCAACAATTTCTGTTATTTATTCTTCCCCCAAATCAGTAACCATGTCAATTTCTCCCCTCACACATCTGAAGCAAAATTTGCTGAGGTGTGACATTCTCAATGCGAGGTTGCAGAGATCATGGTGCATAAAAGCTGTGATAAGATTGCTCTACCACTTTGTGGAGGAACTCCCGTCCCATAGTTCTAGTGACTTATATCTTTTTATGAAAACTACTTCTTTACTATAAACTTGAAATTGATGAGGGGCAACTGCTAGCAATCAACAACCTGCTGCCTGTGGCAATCCCTTGCCTGGCATATGCTGTATATTTTGAGGATATTTGAAACAGATTGCCTTGGGTAAAGGTCGACTCGGAAGTATACTGGCTCCCCAGCACTATTACTGGACGGTGATGTTATCAGCAACTTTGAGACCCACTCAACTGAGCCCAGTCCTGTCCTTAAATGACAACCAGCAGACGTCAATAGACCGCAATCATGGACAGAGGCCTTGGTGATTATCAACTCAGTAACTAAGGAATGCCATGTTAAAGTATAACACTCCTAAGAACAAGGAGGTTAGCAGCAGAATGAAGTTTGAACCTGGGTCCCCTCTGGTCTGTTTCATTGAACAACTCAATAAATAGCTTTACTAAACCTTTGTAGAAGTCAATCAATTAATGTTCTTCAAGTGTAACTCTTTCTATCTTATGAGAACAACGGAGAAGTAGCTGGAAAACTGCTGCCTTACAGATAAATATTCATCTTCACTGTCTAATTTGTTGGCGTGGGTCAACTGGCTTTTATAGAACCCATTTAATTTCCATTCCTGGCTCCATAAAGAGGCTTGTCATCACCTTGTCTGAGCACTATATTACACAGGCAGTGAAGACAACAGTCTACCCAGCAATACAGGGTACACAGTCTCAGTTTAAGAGTCCTATACACTAGCTCATTGAAATAACAGCTAAGTATCTCTATGAATGTAGAGAAGTACAATCAAAAGTTAAGATTAATTTCAGAAGAAAGGTCACTGATCCTGAAATGTTAACTTTGCTTTCTATCCACAGATGCTGCCAGACCTGCTGAATTTCTCCAGCTATTACTGTTTCAGATTTCCAGCATCTGCAGTTTTTAATTTCAGTTTTAAATGTCATCAAATCATTAAAATTGCATAATAAGAAAGAGAAGCAAGAATATCCTGAATAAGTAGGTAATTAAGCAATTTCAGAAACAAGTCCATAACCCTTATTGTGAGAGTGTGTGGGTTTCATGTTTTCTAGTCTCACAAAGTGAAATATTTCTTTGGATTCTATTGCTCCCAGCTCAGTCAGTACGTGGGTGCTACAAGTTAGTCCAGTTCAGTCATTACGAAATGCAATTACTACCAATTCATATTTAAATATGGTTGGCAGACAGGCTGTCTTTAATCTATTTCCATTGTTCTGTGATTTGTTTTTAAATTTGTGTCCTTGACCCTCAATGATTTTCCCATGAATATTATAGCTTACCATGTGAATTCCCTCAAGGCATAAGCTACATGTAGCATTGAAATATAATTAATACCTTCTGAAACTAGTAGGTTTGATTCCAATGGATTAGGACTAGTGAAATTGTCTAATCATTCATTAGAGATCAGCCACTGTCCAAGTAACATAGCTGCTTCACAACGGATACTGTTTCGGCTCTCCCAGCAGAAGGTAAAAAAAGGATGAAACTTTGAATTTGCAATATGATAGAATAATTAGTTAGTATCTAAATAGAGAAAGAAGAGCACATTTAGTGAAACAGCATTCTGAAACGAGCCAACTCATTATCTCATTGCCTTCTGATGATGAATTTGTAGAGCGGGTGAACCATAGGAAAATTTCAATTACTGACAATTTTATTTCAGAGCTACTTTAATGCATTGCATGAACAATACAATGCTTCTATTATCACTTCTGACTTAGTATTTTGTCAAACAAATAATAATATGACAAAAAAAAGTCAAAGAAAATTTATTTTCAAATAGAAAAGATCCAACAGTTCATCAATTAATTCAATTACAATATCTATAATCTAAAATAATTTAAATCTGTTTGGTCACTGCAGTTATCGATTCTAATTATGCAACAGTTTTACATTGTACTATATCTTTGTTTTGAAAGCTATTTTAATAAAATGGTTACTTAAATAAAGAAGAAATAATAATTTTAAAATTATCCACTTATTGCAAGAGAGAAATGACTCAGTGGTGTTTATATACATTTCGAGTTTCTAGATCTAACTATGGATGACAGTTAATTTTACCAATGCGTTGAATTAAATCTATATCTTTGCATTAAATACTAACTAACTTTAAAGTATCTGTGGTGAAAATATATTGCCCGTATTACTTTGTGCAGATGACCTTAGCATAAATGAAGAATGTCACTCAATATTACCAGGGAATAATTCAAGTTTTCTAAAAAGGACAATTCCATTAGACCTGAAATTAAAAGATAACAATATCAACCATGTAGCCATTGTCAATTGTTGTACATAACCATCTGGTTCCCTTATGTTCTTTGGGGAAGGAAATCTGCCAATCCTACCTTTTCTGGCCTATATTTATCTGCTAACCCACAGGAGTATGATTGATTCTTAACTACCAGCTAGGGATGGGCAATAAATGCTGGCCTAGTCAGAGATGCTCGCATCTCATAAAAAAATTCAGTTAATGATATACACAGTGGACCATGGACTAAGATGCTGTCTGCTCGCATATGTCAGTATATAATTTTATTAGCAGTATGCTAAATGCTAGCAGTAAAAGGTAACAAAGTAAACCTGTATTGCGAATGAATGAATTAATTGTTTAGCAATGTATGGCCATGTTTCTGTGGAATGGAACTTACTACAGTTGCCTAACATGCAAAAGATCTGCATTCTGAAGCCAGAAAGGGACAATGCTAAAGGTCAGGTATTCACTGGTGAAGCAAAGATATGTGGCTCCCATTTCTTGTTACAAGATAATTGGATCCATCAGCTATGGTTTTGTGATGCATTGATAACGTAACGATCTCTGGACCAGGTTCAACTGCTACCTGGCCTGGAAGTGTGTCATAGCCTGTTCAAAAAGATTAATTGTTTTTTTTTCATATATGTATAAAGAAGATCAGCCAGGAAGTGGCTGAGTTTTATGTTGTGATGTTCCTGGAAGTAAAACTTTAACTGGAAAGTTTATGCCTGGACTTTGTCTTGAGTATTTAACTGTAGTGAATAACGTTATAATTCCAATTTGAAATGTTATGTCAATAACCACTGGAAAATTCAGTTTTCTCCAACAGAACAAAGTAATGGCAATAAAACAAATAAATCTGTTAAAAATACCACCTGAAGTTTTGCCTTATTTAGTACCTACTCTGTTTTACTCGGGTGTAAGATCTGGGTTAATGTTTGAGTGTGGAGTGAAATTTTGATTTAAAAATATTCTAATTCAGAGAAAAAATATTGTCAACTTAGATCCAGTGAGATATAATATGCAACTGTGTACCCAATTCAAGGCACAAAATTCTTATTTTTGGTTAATATTTCTGCTCCATCTATGAAGAAAGGAACCAGCATCATCTGAAAGTACTTTTCTTTCTATTAGGAACATACGACAAATCTTTCCTGTAGGCTTTCCAATGAGCTAGCTTTCCCTTTGCCCAGTGTTACTTTGTGCTAGTAAGTAGTACTTTGGCAAATGCTTCCCCACTTCCTTCGAAGACAAGCATCGTGCAAAAGATGACCCATCAGAAAGTGAAATCCCCAAAGAAATATAAACGAACTCAAATTGACATGCTTAGAAGCCCCGGTTGAATGAGGCAACCGAAGCTGCGCTGCTTTCAGCAAAGAACTTTCAGCAGGTATACAGCAAAGGTCAGCTATAGGGATAAAGACATAATTTTGATTTAGCCAACACAGGCTGAATTAGTTGTGGTTATTTTAAAAATCATACAACTGAAATCTGTAAAACTACCATGTATTAGCTGCTTTCAATGCAGAGATTCTCCCACTGGAATATTGCAGTGGTTACAGCGGTTCAGGTATGAAGAGAGACTAGATAAGTTGAGGTCATTGTCTTCAAGCAGACGAAGCTGATGGGGGTCTGATTGAGGTCTACAAAGTTATGAGGTGCTACTTAGCGCTGACAGGGAAAAACATCTCCCCTTAGTACCGAGATCAGTAACTGGGGGCACAGGTTTAATTAAGGAACAGGAAATTTAGGGGGGATTTGAGGGCAAGAAATCATTGTCTAAAAGGGTATTAGAGACTGGAACCTTCAAGAAATGTAAGAAGGTAAGCAACCGAAGTGCCGCACCATAGCAGCAGCAGGGCAAGTACTGGAAAATGGGATTAGAATAGACAGACTTTGGTGGCTGGCGTGCACACAATGGGACGAAAGGTCTTTTCCTCTGCATTCAACAAATCTATGGCAATTTGGGAAGCCAGGCAAAGAGGAATTCAACTTGTCAGCTTCGTCTTGTCATGTAAAGAGTTAAACTGGGTTTGGAAAACGCGAAAATCAGAGTGACTGATCCTTTAAGGCTATGACTGTGATTATTCCCAGTGACTATTTTTGTATAACTAATCCACTGAGAATTATGACTCCAACATACACGAGGATAATCTGCTGCTGAGTTGTGCTTGCTCCTGGTGTATTCCACACTCCAAGTGAAATCGCACCCTTCAGGCACAGTCTGAATATCAGAGGAAGCGGCAAAATTCCCTTTCTGAATCTGGACCCGACTCGTCTGCAATTTCAGGCTGCTGCTCCAAAGGCTAGACAAACTTCAGATGGCCCAGTCTTTACACGAAGGCACCAAAACAACAATGATTTCAAAACAGGTGCCGCATAGGCGCTGGGAGCACTGCTGGGGATGATCACACATTACAAACAGTCACCTGCATCTAAGTATAGTCCGAAACCGCACCTGTTTACAGGAACACCAACCCCTCTGCCTGAAAGGTTTAGCACCAGTCTAAACTACCCAGATCGAGAGACTGGTCAATCTTCAAGGTTGGCCCGAACGCTGCCCACAGATTGCTGGCGTCTGAATTCCCAATTTAATTTTACACAGAAGGCGTTGTGCGCGGATGGGAAAACTAGACCCATTCGGGTTCAGCTGACACCACAAACGCAGTTCTTTGCGGCAGCAACAAACCTGAACGAGCAGCCCGGAATGTGCCTCTATCCCTTCATTTCACCGGCACTGCATCGTTTAATGTAATACACCCACGCGAACTATACAGACACGCATCTGCATGCGAGAAACAGCCGGACGTTCTGCTCGATCGTAAATCAACGGAACAAAAACTCATCTGCATCACAAGTCATGCAGAGAGGCCATTCCCACCAGCCGTGAACCGGGCGGGGGACTTTAAACATTTGCCGAGATGTAGGTTATAGACGAGTGAGCTTTTCCTATTTCCATTCCGCTTTGAAGCCCCGGCCGTCTGGCTGGGGTCACTCACCTCGGGTGGACATGGCTGGGAAGATCTAGGTTTTGTTTGTCTTCGGAGGGCGAGCACCACACACGGTCGGCAGGTAGAGAGAGAGACGGAAAGGACAATCTTCCAAGGATTTAGAAAACTGCCGGAGTCTTCAGCTGGGGCTGGTCCTCGGCGCGGCTACGTGACCGGTACGTAAGGTACGTGGGCTGGAAGAATAACAAGTGCAGTGCACCGTACCCCCGCCCGACAGGCGGATGGCACCGGTTGAAATGGGCGCCTCCTTTCCCACAACATCACCCTATATCAAGTCACCCTGCGGCTCATGCAACGACTCTCAGCCTTGTCGTCAATGTCAATCGTACAGACTACTATTGTGTTTCAGTGTAGCATTCTGACCATTCAGTATTACGGCTGCATTAATGCTGCAATGTTCATTACTAATACCGTTTATAACTGGGTGCTGCATATGACCTTTGGGGAGAGAGGACGTCCCACAGAGTTAAGGCCAAGGAACACCAAGGATGCAATTACATTGGTCCGTGTGGTCTATGGGCCATCAACGAGAACAAAACATGTAGAAGAACGCATTCGCAAGGAACGAACAGAGAAGTGAGGAATTATAGATAAGTTAGAATGGGGAACTTTAATTATCCAGGAACAGATCGGGATTGTAGAAGTGTCAACGGTTCAGAAAGGTGAAAGTGTTCCCTCAGCGTCTCCAGGACAGTGTTCCAGGGCATGTAACCTGTTAATTTTTAGCCGGATTCTGAATTTAAAATTTACCCCTATATTACACACAGGTGAATCGAGTATTTTAATTACTCAATTCTGTACATTGTAAGAAACTGTAACCATCTCTATAATGTAATCCAGGATTACATGTTATTAAGCAATTAACAAAAAGTTGGTGTCTATGCTCCTTGTCTCAAAGCCCCACAAAAGAAGTAGAAATATGCCTGATATTTAAGATACAAATATACTCAACCTGCAGGTGATATTTAAATAAAGGCCATATCGCATCTTTTTATTTTAGTTTTGATTGTGGGCTGAATTGGGAAAGGACTGTTGCACAATGGACTGAAGATGGAATTGCTGTACGTTTACAAAGCAAGTTATTGAAGCTCATAATAAGTTGTCTTTACACATTGCAAATAGTGGGGCAAGGTGCAAATGGACAGCGTGGAACTAGGGTGTGTGTACAAAATGAGATTCAGCTGGAAACAAGTGGTTAATTGGTATCAATGGTTGCTCACAATTGTGTTAGAGCTCTTGCTGATTTTTCATTTTATTCTTTTATAAGATTTTATTTGGAGCTATGAATTGGCAATTATGAGCTTAGAACTATATAACTTTTAAACTATGGGTAACAGCTTGTGTAAAGGAAAGCAAATCAAACAAGTTTTTATTAATTTGTGAGGCCAAGCCTGGAAGTGAATTGCAGAACAGTTCCGAAACAAGGTTATTCAGATGCTTCATCACTGGGGAAGAACATTATATTGGAACAGATAACAGAAGTTAGCTACTGACAAGGTCAGTACCTTGGAATTGGTTCCAACAAGTATGGAAAAGACCTTACGGTGAAGCATGAACACGCGGGGAATAGAGAGAGACCATGTTCAGGCAGGTAGGAATTAGTTGGAATAGCATCTTGGTTGGCACAGACATAGTGATCAGAAGGGTCAGTTCCTGTGCTGTTCTGTTCCACATTTTGAGGCATGATTGATCTGGAGAAAGTAGTGAGCCAATGGGATCAGATGTTGAAAGGGGAGCACGTAGGAAGTATCATAAGGTTGCACATGTAAGGCCGAAGTCAGAATGTGATAAAATACTCCCCACGTGCCTGGATGGCTTCAGCTACAAAAACATTTGACACCATCCAGGAAAAAAGCAGCCCATTTGGTTGGACATCACATCTACCTCCTTCAACATTCATCCCTTCCACCACTGGCAGTGTGTACCATCTACAAAATGCACTGCTATAACTCACCACAGCTACTCTGACAGTACCTTTCAAACTCATAACCATGACCACAAGGAAGGAGATAATCAGCAGATACACAGCAGCGCCACAACCTGAACATTCCTCTCCATGCCACACACCATCTTGACTGAAACAAAATATATTTATTTTATTCTGAGGAAGGGTCACCGGACCTGAAATGTTAACTCTGTCTTTTCCTTCACAGATGCTGCCAGACCTGTTGGGCTTTTCCAGCGACTTTGCTTTTGTTCCTGATTTACAGCATCTGCAGTTCTTTTTATTTTCATAATTATTTCATTGTTGATGGATGAAAATCCTGAAATTCCCTTCTGAATTATTCTAAATGTACCCACCCACCATGAACTGCAGCATTTCACAGAGATACCGATGCATGACCTCTTCTGAAAGACAATTAAGAACAAACAATAAAAGCTGACCTTGCCATCACACACTCATCCTGTAACCAAATAAATAAAAATAATTTCAAAGGTAGTCAATGTATATTTCAATGAAAGGGAAAAAGAGGGTAAATATAGCAGAGCACCCTAGCTTTAGAAGCAAATAAAAAGTAAGAATAAACAATAAAAAGATGTACTTATGTCACTTGTCACAACTGTAATGCATTTGAGATCCAGGCTGAGTACAGAAGATTCAAAGGGGAAGTGGAAAAACAAATAATAGAAAAAGAGATTATGAGAAGAAACTGGCAGCTAACATAAAAGGGAATCCCAAAGTAATTATAGCATTATGGCCAAGTTCAAAAGGATGCAATCATTTCTCTCTTTCCACTTGTGAAGTTATTTATAACAGGGTTCCAATGTGGGCGATATAGCAGTTTGGATCGGAAATTGGCTTGCTGAAAGAAGACAGAGGGTGGTAGTTGATGGGAAATGTTCATCCTGGAGACCAGTTACTAGTGGTAAACCGCAAGGGTCGGTGTTGGGTCCACTGCTGTTTGTCATTTTTATAAATGACCTGGATGAGGGCGTAGAAGGATGGGTTAGTAAATTTGCAGATGACACTAAGGTCGGTGGAGTTGTGGATAGTGACGAAGAATGCTGTAGGTTGCAGAGAGACATAGATAAGCTGCAGAGCTGGGCTGAGAGGTGGCAAATGGAGTTTAATGCAGACAAGTGTGAGGTGATGCACTTTGGTAGGAGTAACCGGAAGGCAAAGTACAGGGCTAATGGTAAGATTCTTAGCAGTGTAGATGAGCAGAGAGATCTCGGTGTCCATGTACACAGATCCTTGAAAGTTGCCACCCAGGTTGACAGGGCTGTTAAGAAGGTATACAGTGTTTTAGCTTTTATTAATAGAGGGATCGAGTTCCGGAACCAAGAGGTTATGGTAAAGCTGTACAAAACTCTGGTGCGGCCGCACTTGGAGTATTGTGTACAGTTCTGGTCACCGCATTATAAGAAGGATGTGGAAGCTTTGGAAAGGGTGCAGAGGAGATTTACTAGGATGTTGCCTGGTATGGAGGGAAGGTCTTACGAGGAAAGGCTGAGGGACTTGAGGCTGTTTTCATTAGAGAGAAGAAGGTTGAGAGGTGGCTTAATTGAAACATATGAAATAATCAGAGGGTTAGGTAGGGTGGATAGGGAGAGTCTTTTTCCTAGGATGGTGATGGCGAGCACGAGGGGCATAGCTTTAAATTGAGGGGTGAAAAATATAGGACAGATGTCAGAGGTAGTTTCTTTACTCAGAGAGTAGCAAGGGAATGGAACGTTTTGCCTGCAACGGTAGTAGATTCACCAACTTTAGGTACATTTAAGTCGTAATTGGACAAGCATATGGATGTACATGGAATAGCGTAGGTTAGATGGGCTTGAGATCGGTATGACAGGTCGGCACAACATCGAGGGCCGAAGGGCCTGTACTGTGCTATAATGTTCTATGTTCTAAAAAGATATGATCTCTCAAATCAAATGGACTTGATCATATGAAGTTCCACAAAGAAATAAACCAGACAATGCCCTGAGTTAAAAAAAAATTAGTTATAGAAGGCACACTCAAGTAAAATTTAAAATTTATTAGAAAGGCAAAACCTGAGTAAATCCCTTGAGATGCACATATTTCCAAAGTTATAGGGTGAGAGAAGTGAAATTGGAGTTTCAGGCCAATGTAAACTGGTTGTTTCTGTCAAAACAGTTTCTTTTAAATGTAATTAGTCCTTCTCCAACTAGAGTAATGACATTTGAAACTCCTTCTGAATAAAATTCTTTATTTCAGCGATATAGTCCAATATGGAGCAGAGGTAAGAGTACTAGACTTAATTTGCAGAAAGAGAGCAATACTGTGATATGCTCTGCAAAGAATCCTTCTTAATATTACTGCGGCAGTCTCTCTCTCCTGGATGGTACTGATTACTAAAAGTAAAGCTGTCCTGCCTTTTTCTACTTTTATAACAAAACATTAATTTGGATGGCCCCTGATGGAGCCTTTAACAAAAACAAAATAAACAGTCCATGGAAACTTACAGAACCGAAACAGAAACTTATAAAAATCAAAACAAATTGTCATTATCTGACGCACCCCAACCCCTGCTGTGATCACCAGCCCCCTAAAGGCCTCTATTGTGCTGATGGACAATGCATGCTCCCTTTCAATGGATACCCAAATGCAAATATAACTAAAGAGGGGCAGACAATTGGACACAAGACACTCTCCACTGCCCACTACCCAGACCTGTTGTTAGCCACTTTGGCCAAACCCAGGAGCAGGCCCTCTGTTTTGCCAGCCCTTTCTCCTCCACACAGAATACCCATAAAGTAGGAGCATGAAATCCTGCCCTTTTGTAGACTCAACAAACAATTACAATCATATTACTAGCTTTCAACTTGCACAATCTTGGCTGCATCAAGCAACAGGTTTCCCTCATAAACAAAAATAGAAATTGCTGGAAAAGCTCAGCACGTCTGGCAGCATCTGTGGAGAGAAACCAGAGTTAACATTTTGGTTTGAGTAACCTTTCCTCAGAACCGATTGTAGCCAAGAAAATGTTGGCTTATATTGCAAAAAAAGGGTAGAGGGAGGGGTTAAGGAATAACCAATAGGTGGGGATAGAGCCCAAAGATAGAGAACAGTTAGACAAAGGAGTGGATAATGATTCAGTGGGTAGTGTGAATAGCTGTTGATGAGGACTGATTGTGGGTAAAATTATGTAATGCAAACTATTTAATAACAGGGCCTGGTGTGTTGGAGTTGGGGTAAGGAGATGCGAAAGCTCAGACCCTGAAGTTATTGAACTCAACATTGACTTCCGAAGGCTGCAGGGGAAAATGAGGTGTTGTTCTTCAAGATTACGCTGCGCTTCACTGGAGCACTGCAGCAAGCCTGAGACAGAGATGTTGGCCAGGGAACAGGGTGGTGTGTTGAAATGACAGGCAACAGCTGGCCCAGGGATTTTTTTGAGAACAGGAAGCAAGTGTTCTGCAAAGTGGTCAACCAGTCTATACTTTGTTCCCCCAGTATAGAGAACACCACATTGTGAGCAGCGGATGAGGAAGACTAAATTGTGTGAAATGCAGGTAAAGAACTGCTTCACCTGGAAGGTGTGTTTGGGTTCTTGGATACTGAGGAGGGAGGAAGTAAACAGGTAGGTAATAAATGGTCTGCGATTGCAGGGGAAGGTGCCGTGAGGCTGTTGGGGGGAATTGGGAGTGAAAGAGGGGTGGACCAGGGTGTCCCGGAGGGAATGGTCTCCGTGGAAGGCTGACAAGGGAAGGGAGGGGAATATTTGTCTGGTGGTGGCATCTCACTGGAGGAGCCAAAAATTGCGGCTAATGATCCTTTAGATGTGAATGCTGGTGAGATGGTGTGTAAGCACAAGGTGGACCCTATCACTGTTGCGGGAAGGGAGGGGTTGATGCTGATGTGCAGGAGACAGGTCAGACTCAGCTGAGAGCCCTGTCAACAACTGTGCTGGGGAATCCTTGGTTGAAAAAGAAGGTGGACATTTCAGAGGCTCCCTTGTTGATGTTGGTATCATTGGAACAAATACGACAGAGACAGAGGAACTGGGAGAATGGAACAGAGTCTTTACTGAAAGCAGTATGCAAGTATATACAGTTCAGGTAGCCGTTGGAGTTGGTGGTTTTATCGTGGATATTGGTAGCCAGCTATCCCCAGAAATGTAAATGAAGATGTCGAGGAAGGGAAGGGAAGATTCAGAGATGGACCAAGTGAAGGTGAGAGTGGGGTGGAAAGTGGAAGCAAAATCGATAAACTTATCCAATTCTGGACGAGGGGGGGAGACAGCACTAATGGTTTCACCGATATCAGAGAAAGAGTTGTGGATAGGGATCGGAATAGAGCTGAAAAAAGGAATTTTCCACGTAACCTATAAAGAGACAGGTGTAACTGGGGCCCTTGTGGATACCCGTAGCCACCTCTCTGACCTGACTAATTGAGAAGAGTTAAAAGAAAAATTGTTGAGGGTAAGGACGAGTTTGGCCAGGTAGAGGAGATTGATGGTGGATGAGGACAGTTCGGGCTTTGGTTCCAGGAAGAAGTGGAGAGCCCTGAGACCATCCTGGCAGGGGATGGATGTGCAAAAGGATTGCATGTCCATGGTAAGGAGGAGGTGGCCAGAGCCCGCAAACTGAAAATTCTGGAACTGGCATAAAGTGTCAGAGGAATCACAGATGGAAGTGGGCAGAGACTGGACTAGGGGAGAAAAGACTGAATCCAGGTAGAAAGAGATGAGTTCTATGGGTTAGGAGCAATGGATTCACCCGGACAAGCCCGTTTATGAATTTTGAGTTGAAGGTAGAAGTTAGCTGTACGGGGTTGGGGGTCTATCAACATAGATGCAGTGGGGGGAGATCACCAGATGAAGCGAGGTTGTGACCATGGTTGACGCAATGGCCTGATTTTCCATGGTGGGGTCATGGTCTGGGGGAGATAGCAGGAGATATCTGAGAATTGGCACGCAGGCTCTGCAATATAGAGGACAGTTTGCCAGAATTCAACAGCACCATCCTTATCAGCAGGCTTAATTACAAAGTCATGGTTGGATCTGAGAGCACGGAGTGCAGTCACGTCCCAGGAGGATAAATTTGAATGGGTAAGTTAGTGAGGGGGGGGGGAACAGAGAATTTTAAGTGACCAATGTCATGTCAACAGTTCTGAATGAACAGATCAAGTGCAGGTTAACGGCCAGAGGGAGGCATCCAGGTGTAGGGAGAGTGTTGGAGCTAGGTGAAGGGGTCAGTGGGGCAGGGACATGTTCTCTTGTACCTGTTTTTAGAAATTTTCACGATTGAAGATGGTCTTCAACAAAAAATTAATTAATGCATTATGTTATGTTAGCAACCTTACAAGTATTGATCAAAGGGGATTGAATATTAACACCTGAGCTATGACTCCTGAATGGCATTACCATCTTCAGGTAGGAAGAAGCACATCTCAAGGTCATTGTCTATTCAGGTTGCTATAGATAAATTATGTTGCCACAGCCAATTTCAATGATCATAATGCAAACCAGTTCCTGAGCAATGTTTTCAGGAGTCAATGTTTAACCAGCTGGGCAGGTCATGTGATTTCTGTAGCCATTTTAAAAGGCAGTATCTTGAGTCAATTGAAGTCTTTTCCTTCCAAAAGAACATCCCAGCAATTGATTAGATAGAGCCGTGCTGTTGAAAGTAGTGTATTAGCACAGATGGAGCATTGGGGAACTAATAGGAGATGGAGAGTTGGGATAAAGGGGGCATCTTCCTTAAATCCAGGGGTGATCCCAGAGGAGTGAAAATTCTAAATGTCACACTCTTTCCCAGAGTCAATCACAACTGCAGTATTGTCTCCAGTTCTGGCCATCACATTTTAGGAAGCATGTGAAGGCATTAGAGAAGGCTTTAGAAAAGATTCACAGGAATAGTTCTTTGGTCGAGAAATTTCACTAACATAGAAAGGTTGGAGCCTTTGGACTGTTTTCCTTGGAAAAGAGAAAGTTAAATGAAGATTTGATAGAAGTATTCAAAATTGTGAGGGAACTGGAGTGAACAGTATCAGTCAGAAACAGCTACTCCCATCAGTGAAAGCCTGGAGAACAGAGGACACAGGTTTAAGATAATTGCTAAAACGGGCAATGGTGACATGAGGAAAAATGTTTTAATGCAGCAAGTGGTTACAATCTGAGTGCAATGCTCCAGAGTACGTTGAAGGGAAGGCAAAATGAGGCGTTCAAGAGGGAATTGGTTCATTCTCTTGAAAGAAAAAAAATTGCAGGGCTATGGGGAAGTTGCAGTGTAATTGCACTGATTAAATTGCTCCTTCAGAGAGTCAACCCAGGCTCAATGGGCTGAATGGCCACTTTCTGAGCTACAAAAAGTCTACCATCCTATGAGGCAAAAGGTATAACACAATACATTTATATTTAATATATTGTACACCAATAAATGCAACAACAATGAATATTGTTGACAGCAAACCACATTTTGCAGCCAGGAAAATTATTTTGTAATTTCAATAATTTTGACAACATTGCTCAAAACAGAATGGTACTCATTTACAGATAATGTAGGCATTCATGTGATAATCTTTGAAATTACATGTTCTGATGAATGATCCTACCTCCATATTGAAAAATAACTGGGCATAGATCATCAGCCCCTTCAAGCCTGCATTATTCCAAGTGACTTAGCCCTGAACCCTTTGTTTTCCATTAGGTAGGGTCATTTTCAGTTACTCTATTTGACTCAAGCAGGCTTGTAATGATCATTGTCAATCCTTGGATTGGGTTTGGAAATAGGAGAGATGGCAACATTAATATTTTATATATATATATATATATATATAAAATATATTTAATAATTAGAGACTATAATGAGAGCAGCGAACCGGTAGTTCAGAAAAAATTGTAATCACCATTATATAAATTAAATGAATTACCACAAATCACACAAGATGGTGAGACTGACCTGCATACTAATGATAAAATCCCTTTTTGTTCATTCTCTGAATGGGGATATCAGTTGTTTGAGTGCACATTCCTATTTGACTTTAATAAGATGGTGGTTACACTTTTTGAACTGCAACAGTCCAGGAAGTGAAGGTCCTCCTATAAGTAAGGCTTTCCAGAATTTTCACCCAACTCCAATGAAGGAACAGTTTAAGATTTGATGAATGATGGGAAATGTGAAGAAGGTGGTATTATTGCCCACCAGTCGCCCTTATTGTTTTGAAAGTTGCCTTCAAAGAAGACTTGATGAATGGCTGCAACATGCTCTACAGTGTATACTGCAGCTTGGTAAACTGGTGATGGAGAGACTGAATGTTTAATTTTGTAGATGGATTGTCAACCAAGTGGACGCTTTGCCCTGGATTGTTTTGAACTTCTTGAGTGTTGCTGGGGCCAAGGGGACCAATTGTAACCTTGAGTGAGTGAATCGTAGTAGGAAATACAAACTGACTCACTATAGCAAAGAACTTGCAGAGATCATTAATATGGTGCTGACTCCAGATGAGAATGGGTAAGCATGAAGAAGGAGTTATAGTGAGATCTCACAATAACTAATTTGGACTAGGGAAGTCAAGCAAAGGGGAAGTTTATGTTCATGCTCCTCCTGATCTCAGAAAGAGAAATGTAAAATTGCCCGTTGCGGCCTCCTCTTCCTTTTGGCAGGTTTAACCAGCCTTCACTTATTTAGAAAGCCTCAATGATGTCATCATTCAGATCCTAGTTAAAATTGCAGTGATGGCCCAATGACATAACCAGGTCCCAAACAGTTTAACTGTATACTGCAAGACAAGCGCACCAGCTTTGTCCAAGTGACATAACTACCCTTCTGGAAGCCTGCATGAAAATCACAGTTGGTGAAATCAGGGCAGTATTCTGATGAGTAAATAACTTGGGGAATTTACTTGTCCGCCTAACTACTGCGCAGGTACAGCTAAGATTACAATCATAGACAAAGATGCATGTTATATGGGGATTTCATTTAAATTCACAATATCCCATCCTTTGATATATATTACCATTTAAACTATCTCATAATGCACACCAACGAAATAAACTGTTAATCCATATAGACATTAAATGAACTAAGGGATGACATAGTGTGAGTCAAGACAAAGTGTAATATTCTGATCAGAGATAATGGGAACTGCAGAGGCTAGAGAATCCAAGATAACAAAGTGTGGGGCTGGATGAACACAGCAGGCCAAGCAGCATCTCAGGAGCACAAAAACTGACGTTTCGGGCCTAGGTCCTTCATCAGAAAAGGGGTACGGGGAGTGGATTCTGAAATAAATAGGGAGAAAGGGGGGGGCGCAGACTGAAGATGGATAGAGGAGAAGATAGGTGGAGAGGAGAGTATGGGTGGGGAGGTAGGGAGGGGATAGGTCAGTCCGGGGAGGACGGACAGGTCAAGGGGGCGGGATCAGGTTAGTAGGTAGGAAATGGAGGTGCAGCTTCAAGTGTGAGGAGGGGATAGGTGAGAGGAAGAACAGGTTAAGCAGGCGGGGATAAGCTGGGCCGGTTTTGGGATGCAGTGGGGGGTGGGGAGATTTTGAAGCTTGTGAAATCCACATTGATACCATTGGGCTGCAGGGTTCCCAAGCGGAATATGAGTTGCTGTTCCTGCAACCTACGGGTGGCATCATTGTAGCACTGCAGGAGGCCCAGGATCGACATGTCGCCTAAGGAATGGGAGGGGGAGTTGAAATGGTTCGCGACTGGGAGGTGCAGTTGTTTACTGGGAACCAAGCATAGGTGTTCTGCAAAGCGGTCCCCAGGCCTCCGCTTGGTTTCCCCAATGTAGAGGAAGCCACACTGTGGACAGCGGATGCAGTATAACACATTAGCAGATGTGCAGGTGAACATCTGCTTGATGTGGAAAGCCTTCTTGGGGCCTGGGATGGGGGTGTGGGAGGAGGTGTGGGGGCAAGTGTAGCACTTTCTGCGGTTGCAGGGGAAAGTGCCAGGTCTGGTGGGGTTGGAGGGTAGTGTGGACCGGACAAGGGAGTCGTGGAGAGAGTGGTCTCTCCGGAAGGCAGAAAAGGGTGAGGATGGAAAAATGTTTTTAGTGGTGGTGTCGGATTGTAGATGGCAGAAGTGTCGGAGGATGATGTGTTGTATCTGGAGGTTGGTGGGTGGTATGTGAGGACGAGGGGGATTCTCTTTTGGCAATTATTATGAGGGCGGGGTATGAGGGACGAGGTGCGGGAAATGCAGGAGACACGGTTGAGGGCGTTCCCGACCACTGCGGGGGGGGAATTTGCGGGCCTTGAAGATCGACGACATCCGGGATATGTGGGAGTGGAATACCTCATCCTGGGAGCAGATGCGGTGGAGGCAATGGAATTGGGAATTGGGGATGGAATTTTTGCAGGAAGGTGGGTGGGAGGAAGTGTATTCTGGGTAGCTGTGGGAGTCGGTGGGCTTGAAATGGACATTGGTTTGTAGGTGGTTGCCTGAGATTGAGACAGAAAGGTCCAGGAAGATAAGGGATGTGTTGGAGATAGTCCAAGTGAACTTGAGGTTGGGGTGGAAGGTGTTGGTGAAGTGGATGAACTGTTCAAGCTCCTCTTTGGAGCATGAGGCGGCGCCGATACAGTCATCAATGTAACGGAGGAAGAGGTGGGGTTTAGGGCCAGTGTAGGTGCAAAAGAGGGACTGTTCCACATAACCTACAAAGAGGCAGGCATAGCTTGGGCCCATGCAGGTACCCATGGCCACCCACTTCGTCTGTAGGAAGTGGGAGGAATCGGAAGAGAAATTGTCAAGGGTGAGGTCGAGTTCGGCTAGCCGGATAAGGGTGTCGGTGGAGAGGGAATGGTCGGGTCTGCGGGACAGGAAGAAGCGGAGGGCCTTAAGGTCATCTGCATGGGGAATGCAGGTATATAGGGACTGAATGTCCATGGTGAAAATGAAGTGTTGGGGATCGGAAAATTGGAAGTTCTGGAGGAAGTGGAGGGTGTGGGTGGTGTCACGGACCTAGGTAGGGAGTTCCTGGACCAAGGGGGAGAAAATGAAGTCCAGATAGGTGGAGATGAGTCGGTGGGGCAGGAGCAGGCGGAGACAATAGGTCGACCAGGGCAGGCGGGTTTGTGGATTTTGGGAAGGAGATAGAAATGGGCAGTGCAGGGTTGGGGAACAATGAGGTTGGAGACTGTGGATGGGAGGTCACCTAAGGTGATGAGGTCATGGATGGTTTGGGAGATGGGTGCTCAAGGTTGGGGTCATGATCAAGGGGGCGATGTCCATTTCAAGCCCACTGACTCCCACAGCTACCCGGAATACACCTCCTCCCACCCATCTTCCTGCAAAATTTCCATCCCCTATTCCCAATTCCTTCGCCTCTGCCACAAATGCTCTCAGGATGAGGTATTCCACTCCCACACACCTCAGATGTCCTCGTTCTTCAAGGGTTGCAACTTCCCCCCCGCAGTGGTCGAGAACACCCTCAAACGTGTCTCCCGCATTTCCTGCAACACATCCCTCACACCCCGCCTTCGCAATAATCGCCAAAAGAGAATCCCCCAAGTCCTCACATACCACCCCACCAACGTCAGGATACAACGCGTCATCCTCCGACACTTCTGCCATCTACAATCTGACCCCACCACTAAAGACATTTTTCCAACCCCACCCTTGTCTGCCTTCCGGAGCGACAGCTCTCTCCACGACTCCCTTTTCAGCTCCACACTCCCCTCCAACCCCACCACACCCAGCACTTTCCCCTGCAACCGCAGCAAGTGCTACACCTGCCCCCACACCTCCTCCCACACCCCCATCCCAGGACCCAAGATGACTTTCCACATCAAGCAGATGTTCACCTGCACATCCGCCAATGTGGTATACTGCATCCGCTGTCCACAGCGTGGCTTCCTCTACATTGGGGAAACCAAGCGGAGGCTTGGGGACTGCTTTGCAGAACACCTACGCTCAGTTCCCAGTAAACAACTGCACCTCCCAGTTGCGAACCATTTCAACTCCCCCTCCCATTCCTTAGGCAACATGTCGATCCTGGGCCACCTGCAGTGCCACAATGATGCCACCCGAAGGTTGCAGGAACAGCAACTCATATTGTGCTTGGGAACCCTGCAGCCCAATGGTATCAATGTGGATTTCACAAGCTTCAAAATCTCCCCACCCCCCACTGCATCCCAAAACCAGCCCAGCTTATCCCCGCCTGCTTAACCTGTTCTTCCTCTCACCTATCCCCTCCTCGCACCTGAAGCTGCACCTCCATTTCCTACCTACTAACCTCATCCCGACCCCTTGACCTGTCCGTCCTCCCCGGACTGACCTATCCCCTCCCTACCTCCCCACCCATACTCTCCTCTCCACCTATCTTCTTTTCTCTCCATCTTCGGTCCGCCTCCCCCTCTCTCCCTATTTATTTCAGAATCCTCTCCCCACCCCCCCAGGCCCGAAACGTTGGTTTGTTGCTCCTAAGATATTGCTTGGCCTGCTGTGTTCATCCAGCCTCACACTTTGTTCTCTTAGAGTGTAATATTCTGTTTGAGCTGGGTTAGAATGCGGGGTGCAATTGACCCAAACAAAAATGATTGAGGTAAGCAAATGGACAGACAATGGAGGATGATGCATATTTGGGAGGAAGTGGATGGGGAAAAGGACCGAGATGGGATTGCAAGAGGAGAAGTATACGAGGCAAAAGTGTATGGGACAGAGGAGGCAGAGAAGAGAATAACAAAGACAAATGGAATGGATGTAAAGAGACAGAGAAAGAGGGCGACAGAGAGGAGTGCAAGATAAAAGAAATATCCTGTATTTAAACGTGATAATGGGAACTGCAGATGCTGGAGAATCCGAGATAATAAAATGTGAGGCTGGATGAACACAGCAGGCCCAGCAGCATTGTGCTCCTGAGATGCTGCTGGGCCTTCTGTGTTCATCCAGCCTCACATTTTATTATCCTGTATTTAAATGGCTGCTTTCTCAACCTCAAGACCCCTCAAAGCACTTTCTGGCCAAGGAATTACTTAAAGTGTAATCACTATTGTGATTTCATACAAAGTGAGATGTGATTGAGCTCTAAACAGAAAACAAGCACTTGATTCTTTTGGAATCTTTCTTTCTCTTTAATTTGTTCTTGGAGCTTTGTTTTTTGATCCATGTCCCTGAAAAAAATGTGGTTCAATCAGTTTCAGTTCAATGTATTTTCATTGATTCCTTATCTCATTTTCAAATTGATGATTCATAATCACTGTTTTTCATTTATTATCATAATGGCAGGTTACTCAGACTGAACCCATAGAACTGTAATCTAGTTGCTAGTTAGAATCTATTATTAGGGACAGGACAACTAAGTAGGTGGACAAATAGTGATTGAAGAGCAAAAGTTAGCACCAATTCATAATGGGTATGTCATGTCATGTAAAATGTTTTCTTGAATTTTTGAGGAAGCAGCCAGCATGATGGAAAAGGACTTGACTATGGATGTTTTTTATCTGGACTTCTAGGAGGCACAAGCTCAGGTTCTACTCAAGAAACAGTTAATGAAAAATAGAACATATGGAGTAACAGGCAATCTATTTAAGTGAGTAGGGAATAGGTTAAGAGTCAGGGGAGTTGGGGCGATGGGTATATTCTCCATTTGGAAAGATTGACTTGGTCGTGTCCATGAGGGATCAGTACTGAGACCTCAGCTTTTAACCAAATTCATAAGCAGCTTCTATGAAGGAACAGAGAACCATATATTCAAGCTTGTTGACCTGTACCAGAGTGGATGGCACAATAAATAGGTTTCAAAGAGACATTAACTGGATTGAGTGGGCAAAACTGCAGCAGACAGAGGTCAATGCAGAGAAGTGTAAGGTCATCCAACAAGAAAGATAGATCTAAGCATTTTCGTAATGGTGAAAAATTAGGAACTCTGGAGCAGCAGAAATAGATTCCAAGTAGGAAATCACTAAAAATGCTCGCGAACAGGTGTAAATGCAATTTAAAGGCTAAGGTGTTTAGGCCCTAAAATTATTGAAGTTGATATTGAGTCCTGAAGGCTGGAGGGAACCTGAGCAGAAAGTGAGATACTGTTCTTCCAGCTTGCACTGCTCCTTGCTGGGGAAATGTTCGCTAGGGAATATGGTAGTGTTTTGAAGTGGCAGGCAACTTGAAGCTCGGGGCAGTTTCTGCAAACAGAACACAGGTGTTCATTATAGCGGTTGCCCAACCTGTGTTTTGTCTGCCATTATAGAGGGGACCACATTGTGAGCAGCTAATACAGTACACCAGATTGAATGAAGTACAAATAAGTGGCTGCTTCACCTAGAAGGTGTGACTGGACCTTTGCGTAGTATGGAGAGTGCAAGTATTCAGTTGCACCTTCTACGAATGCATTGGAAGGTACCATGCAACTGTGGGAAGGTGTTAGGATCGGAAGAGTGAATTAGGGTACCCTGGAGGAATGGGTCTCTGCAGAATGCTAACAAGGCTTGGGAGTGGAATACGTACCTAGTAGTGGCATCCTATTGAAGGTGATGGAAATAGCACCTGATGATCTTTTGGATGTGGATGCTGGTGGGTGGAAAGTGGGGACCAGGGGATTCTATTGGTGTTGTGAGAGACAAAAGAATGGATGGGGGTAGAAGTGTAGGAAATGGGTTGGATACAGTTAAAGACACCAAAAATCCCCTGTCTTCATATGTATACCATTATTTCCTAGCTACTACTAGTTCTGATGAAAGATCAGTGGACCCAAAACATTAACTGTTTCTCTTTCCAAAAATGCTGCCAGACCTGCTAAGTTTTTCCAGCAATTTCTCTAGCTAATTCTAATTCAATTCTGCTTTTGCTGCAGATTTCCAGCAACCCCGGCTCTTTGTCCTATCTCAGAAATCTGTGATTGGGCTGTTAAATCTGAAAGTAGTTGAAGAACTGTTGGAAATAATCAACCAACAGTATGAAATTGTTCATGCATTCCTCCAAAGTGAGTAATGCTTAACCAACTGAAATTTTGCATTTTTCAACCCGACTGCATTTGGACCACCTTATACACTTACCCCCAACTATACCCATGTGGCATTCCAGGTTAAATCTCCCCTCCTAAAGGGCCATATCTTCCTCCACTTGCTGACACTTCATTTGGAGGACTGAATAAAACATGGTTAATTCTATAAGAAACCAGCAGTAAATGACAATGCATTTTATCTTGGCAATCTGAAAATTAATTCACTGTCATGTTCTGTCCTCTAGTGGCAAGTTGCTGACATCACAGACAACCAATTGGTTTTAAGATTGTGATCATCAGGCTGAATTATATCATTGATCCCTGGATGGTAAGGGTGAAGAAGCCAGTAAAGGAGCAGAGAGCAGCATCAAAGGGCAGGAAGTGGGCCCAGGTGTCTGGAGGAGGACATTCATTTGGGATTCTTTTCTGGTGGGCAGGTTTGTCTGCCACATAGGAAAGCTGCTGTTCTTTTAGAGGTGGCTGCCGTGAAGCTCCAAGCCTCAAAATGGGTTTGGGGGTCAAAGAATCAAGACACAACTATTTCAACGATCACCCCCAAGGGAGGCTTTCTCCTTCAGTCCTCTTGACCCTCCAATGAGGCATCATGTTTTATTTCACTTACGTTTGAGGCCTCCAATGGCTGAGGTTTCACAGTTGCTGGTTCACTCATTTGAAGGCAAGTCCAAAGCAAGCCAATTAGGAAGCCACCTTAAAGAGACAGCCAGTGCATGTACGCTTGGGACACTCATTTAGTCCCAATGTTCAGATCCTGAAGCCTGTGATAAAATTCATAAACAGGCAAAACCAAATATTTTAGCTGTGCTTTGATCCTAGCTAATGGTAATACTGGACAAAGTCAGATTCCAGAATAAAACATGGCCCCATAGATGATGTGTTTGCTTTTTGCAATTTTTTTTAGCATGGTGGTTAGTTACCGAAACACGTTCATGTGAGTCTGCAAATGTTCTTTAAGAAAACAAAACATAGGTTTATTACACAAAAGAAGGAATGAACAAGTAAAACAAAATATAGATTGGTGCTTTATTGTACAGGACTTGAATATTGCTGAAAAATGACACAATTTGTCAAAGTTTTTCATCTGGCACTCATCAGGGTATTTCACAAAAATACCAATTGAAAGGGAACCCAATGTTTATGTGCACGAGAGGACAGTGCTGACTGGTTGGCAAGTGAATTTTGCTCATGGCATTGCCATGGAGAATGCACCAACTGATGATGATTAACAGTTAATAGCGAGGCTTTGTTTAAGTCTTATACCAGACACACTGACACTAGTCAGAGTATTATCTTCAGAAATGAACCAGCAAATGACTGTTGAGTGGAAGCTTATTTGCAGGGCTTACTTATTCTATAAACCTGGTTGAATACAAGAACATCTTTTGGAGGAGTAATGGGTAACAATGGTCAATAACATAATTGTAAAAACCATAGTGTGAAGCTAAAGCTTGTCTACAAGGACATACATTTAAATGGCACTGATTTTGTGGCAAATTATACACCCTTTACTGTATTTTCACAAATACAAGTAACAATAAATTTCTTTCTTTCTATCTATCATCTATCTATCTATCTATCTGTCTGTCTGTCTGTCCGTCCATCCATCCAACTATCTAAAGGGAGATATAATCCTCATTCGTCAGCAAAAAGAGTCTATTGCCAATTTAAAAGTGAGCTACTAAATACTGAATAGACTTGGAGCACCTTGCAGTGCAATCTTGTTAATATATCTTCAAGGTCATTTTTGTTGTCTTCAATATGATTTGCAACTATGTCATCAACAACTAACACAACATAAGGAGGTAACACAGGTCAATCAACAAGAAAAGCTAGTGGATTGTAATGATAATAGCTGTGCAGAAATAGCTTTCCAGCCAGGAAGGCTAGCATCCCAAGCTTTTATACAGTAAACGTTTACCTAATTACATAGCCTGCTCTTTTACTTAATGACGACAACCTACAATTTTATAGTACCCTTTTACACAATAAAATACTACAAAACACTTTACAAAGGTGAATGTTCAGTTCTAAACTGTGTTCTGAACTAATATCATGGGAGCTCATTCCCAAATTTGCTGCTAACTATGTCACATTCTCTTATACATATTCAAATTTAAAGTAATAATAAACGTCAATGTTTTCCATCTCCTGTTCTATTTTATATTCTTTCATAAGATCAACCCTGAGACTGCTCTTCTCCAGGCTAAAAATCCCAAGTTTTTTCTGTTTTCATCCTACGACACCAATTTTCATATTGGGAATCAATTTTGGTGCATTGAATGTTAGTAGCACCTACTAGATAAATACAACCTTGTTTTACAGTTTTCCATGACGAAAAGTGGCATTCTGTATTCACCGCATGTTTCCATAAGATTTCAATTAAATATCTCTTAAACCCTTCCTTGCAACTCAGTGACTGTAAGGGAAAAAACAAATTAGACTATTTTCCGTACGACGATTTAATCAGTATGCTTTAAGAATAATGCTGACCTAGGAAGAGTGTCAATTGTTTTTCATTTGAAAAGCTACTGAGCTGTGAGACATTCTCAGTTACACTATCAGAAGGCAGCAAAGCGAAATAGCAGGCTTTCAAGGCTGATAAGACCAAATAACCGTTTGGAGTTTCGTTTCTGGAAGGCTGGCAATGAAGGAACACCTCACAGTTTCAAGCAAACTGGAAAACTGTGGGAAGGGACTTTAGCAATATAAAAGACTGTGACCTTTAAATTTCAATACTGCAGTAGAGAAAAGAACATCCCAACAGATTGTCAAAAGCAGCTTTCAGAGACAGCCCAATTGATCTGCAAGAAGAGAATCTGCAACCAAAAGAATTTGGGGTGATTGTATGACCAGTAAATTTCAATATACCAGGGCATTGCATTGCTAAGCTTAGAGAAGTGAGGGCATTCTATTCCAGAAAATTGTATTCCGGAGAATTGTTTTTCAGTTTAGATTTAAAATCATGCTTACAAATAAATTAATCTTATTAAACAAGTGAACCTTTGGGTGAGCCATTATTCTTTTATAATTCACAGATCAAAATGAACAAGAGACGTGGCTGTACAAGGCCTACATACTAAAAGGCACGAACAGGCTAAACAAATGTAATAAAGCTTTCAAATTCCAAATGCTAACATCTGCACTGTAGTTCCTTGCTTGTTTACCAAATTGCAATTCCAATTCTTTGTGTATTTACCAGTTACCCATGCTGCACTTGTTTCAAATCTGCAGATACAAAGATCTAATCTTCCTTTTCTCAGTTACTACTGACATCTGCATTGAACAACTTATTGGGCTGTTCTTTGCTCCATTGCAATATTTAAAATTTTCACAGTCATTTTAGCCTGAGAAAACATTTCTTCAATTAAAAGATAATGGGTCTTTGGAATTTGATACTCAAGAGCTGTGGATGCTTCAGCTTATGATATGTTTGCTGAGATGGTCAGATGCTTGGCCTCTTGTGGAAGTATTGGATATGAGGAGGAAGCAGCAAAGTGCAGTTGAAGCTCAAGATTAGCTTTGATCTCACTCTTTGGAAAACCAGGCTAAATAGCATGGGATGGACAACCAAATGGGCAATTCCTGCACCTCTTTCAATTGGAAAAAGGACACTCAGAGGACACAGATTGGATACACATTTGGAGATCTGGTCTGCCAGTGACATTTAACAACAATAATAAAACAGTCAGGTTCTGAAGAAGAATCACCTAGCCTTGAAATATTCCCTGTCCACGGATGCTGCCAGCCCTGCTCCAGAACATTCTGTTTTTACTTCAAATTTCCAAAATCTGCAGAATTTTGCTTTAACATATTTCACCTTTTTCTCCCTCATCAACCTGTTCAGGGACTGTTACACAGCACTGGAGCAAGTGACATCTGAACTCGGGCCTCCCGACCCAGAGGTAGTGACATTACCACCGTGCCCTTTTTACATTTGTAGGACAGTACACTGGGCTTTTCACTTCCCTGGCAGGGCCATATTATCAACCAGTGAGAGCCAGCACGGGATAACAAAGTGTGGAGCTGGATGAACACAGCAGACGAACAATTTGCTGGTGGACCTGCTATGGTCACCCAGCTCCACACTCTGTTTTCTCGGATTCTCCAGCGTCGGCAGTTCCCATTATCTCAGACCCAGCACAGGATTGTGATTTCCATTGTCCCCTGGTGTTGGGAGGACCACATTGTCATCGGTGAGGCAATGTGTACAGAGGTGTACGGGGTAAATGTCTTCTTCACCGCCATCTGGTGCTGGGAGGACCACGTTGCCAGTCGGTGTGTAAGACAGGACGGAGGACTGTGCTCTTGTGCGCCTTCTGACGCCAGGATGACCGCATTATGAGGCGGTGCTGGGTTAGGGCGGCGCCCCCTGGCGCTGGGAGGACCGCGCTGTGAGTTGGGCCGACAGTCTGTTTGTGGTGCCACGGTGTCGGTTGTGTGTTTGTATCGTTTGAGATGTTGAATGTTTACTGTTGGCTTATTTGATCACCGGGGTCTGCCCGCGCGTTGTATCTTTGATTTATTCGTTTCGTGGTCATTCCCCCCCGTTCTGTTATTTTGTGTGTGAGCCGCATGAACAGCCAGGCTGGATCGAACCAGGAAGAAGATTGAGGAATCCAAGGAGAAGATCCGCCGGGAGATCCGCGAGTCCAAGGCCAAGATGTTCACCAAATTTACCAACATCCTGCAGCAGGCGGTGGAGGCGGTGAGTACTGTCCCTGTGGACTAGCAGGCAGTTGGGACCCAGACCCGGGCCGCTTGCTTTCACTTTACATCGGGGTCCCACAGAGGCCTACCGAGTTGGTGTAAATAAGAGAGTGCCCCCCCCAACCTCCCGTCTTCTCTGAGGAGGGGTTAACAGTCAATTTATTTTATCAATTTGAATGAATTCGAACTTGTTTTAAAATTCCTGCTTTTCTGGGGAAACTTCTCTGAAACAGTCAGGTTTTGAGGCCGGAGGGTGATTGATCTTTATTTGGAGTAGCCTCCCTGTCGCTGACAAACATTCAGGGTTTTGGCTCTTCATCCACTTTGTGTGATATTCCGATTATCCTGGGGCAGTGACTAGACAGACGGGACAGCGACTGCTCCCGTGTTGTTTCTCGGGGAAGCAGCTGTTTGTTTCTGCACTGCCCCTTTTTCCTCCCTCCCTTCCATTGTGTGTAGGAGCTGCTTTTGTTTGGGTTATGGCAGAATCCAGCAATCGTGAAACGACAAAAGATCTGGATTCAATAAAAAAAACTACCTGCCAAAACATACTGCAGAGTAATTGCTATCACAGAATCAGGATGATTTATCAGTTACTTCAGTTTGTTTTCTACCTGCTTTGTGTATAGATAATGGATTGTCATCTGAGAAATCGATTATAAGTGTGAGTTTGATTTGAATGCAGTGTGATGTATTTGGGAATTATGGCAGATGTAGTCAACAAAGCTCTAAATACACCAAATGAATTATGAGATAATCTGCTTTTTGGAAAGCGCACGTATTTATACACAACTTGCAATGTGCTATAGCACAGTAATATGTTGTCAGATGGAATGAAATAATGTGTCAATTGATTTGAAAGTGAAGCCCATTGCTAAGCATTTTAACTGTGTTTTGGTCTAGATTCCATTGTTTTATATTTTATGGAATCTTCAACTACCTCCCCCCCGGCACTCCAAAGTGGCATGTAACTTAGTCTGAGACACTTAGGTTAAAATAGCATTGGCAAATAATTTTGGCCTGTAGGCACTTAGAGTCTGTGGGAAATGGTTTTATTCAACTGTGCATGCTTAGAAGCAGTTACAGCTTACTTCATGAAAATTTATGTTATAATTTAATGGAATATGTGAATTGTAGCAATGTTTGGTTTTATTTTGGTCTGTGTTACATTATTCTTTACATGAGCCTTTAATTTGGAAAAGCATTCCAGAGTGCTTCACTGAAGCATATTGGGGAGCAAAAATGGAGACCAAATTAAGGAAGTTGATATTAGGAGAGTTGGCCAAACGTTTGGTACAAGAACTGGGTTTAGGAAAAGGAAGCAAGCAAGCAGAGGGGTGTTTCTGGGGAGTGACTTATATACATGGAGCCAAGGTGGTCACTGAAATGCAGGGATGTGAAAAGCAAAGCAGTCTGGAATTGGAGAACGTGAGAACTTGTGGGAAAAAGGGTTCTGGAGGTTTCTGAATTTGGGGACAAGTAAGGTAATGAAGGGAGATAGTATCTACATAATCTGTTTGTACCTTCGTATGTAATTATGTGGTATATTCAAACCTTCGCCTAGCTACCTGCACCACTTAGTAAGGTTTGGTAATGAAATTTTGCGGTGTCTCAGCTTTAAAATTATAGGTGTCAGAAACATCTGATTACTCTTCTGTCATTCTAAGTCAGACTGAGGACTGTAGGTCAGAATCTAGAAAATCATCAGATTTATTCCCATTGTCATTTGACTTCTGTACTTTTCTGAACTTGTTGGCTATGTTATTTCCATTTTTCTCTACCTAATACTGCCCTTCATCTCCAGCAAGTTAGCCATAGGCATAAAGGTATGTTACAGAACAGATGGGGAAACTGTTCAATCTAAATTGCCTTCAATCCAAACTGAAAAACCACCCCTATCTCCGTCAGAGAGCTTGAATATGTGGGTGAAATTGTGCACACTCACGAAGAAACTGCCTTTCATATCATTTCCAAACCTTCCATCAAATCAAATGAAAATGTAGACTTTTTAAAAACAACTGGAAAGTATAGGTTCTCTTCCAGTAAGTTCCCACAGCATATTACTTCCTCGGGACAGAGATTCTGGGAATGTGGACCTCTGTCTGTATCTTGGGAGCTTTCGGTTGTTAATGGGAGACATAGACAACAACACTTATCATTGTCTGCTGTCGTTGTCCCAGCCTTTAGCCAACAGAAGATAATAATTGAGGGTCAGGATCTCAAACCCAAGACTACCAGGATTTACCAGGCAGCAGTGATCCCCACTGTACTGTATGCATCAGAGCCATGCACAATTTATAGCGGGCACTGCAATGCCATGGGGAAATACTTCCAATGATGCCTTCACAAGATACTCCAATGTAGTGGCAATAAAGGCTGCCCAACAGGACTCACTAGCTCTTTGTCAAGTATCAAGGTGCTAATCATTGAACACCAACTCTGCTGCGGTGGACAAGTTGTTTATATACCTGACTCCCAAAGCAATTGCTCCAGTCAAATCTCAAACACAGCAACAGCACAGTGGAAGTACATTAGAGATGTCCTTAAACATGCCTGAAGAAGTCAAACATAGCTTTCCAACTCATTGGAGACCCCAGCTTGTGACTAACCAAAAAAGAGAAGGCTCACCCAGGAAGTAACCAAAACATGAAGAGACTTTGCATGGGGAGCATGCAAAGCTGAAATCAAAGCACTGGAGAGAGTGCACAAATCTCCAAACAGCCCACCTGTCCAGACCTTCAAACACCATTTTAGAAGGCCGGGAAAGGTGTGTCATCAGGTGAATATTTGCAAGGGCTCCTCTCATTCAAACCTCCCCCACAAGATTTGATCAACACTATTGCACTCAGTCACTGGTTTATAAATTTTTAAGTGTGTAAACACTTGGCTGATACTGACATACTCCCTTGATTTTCAGTCCTAATTTCCTGAGGGCAATGTTAGCTGTTGCATAAAATATTTTGGTAAGGAAAAAATTCAAATCGGCATTTACAAAGCATTTTTCACTATTTCTGGTTGTCTCAAGGCCATTTACAATCAATAAAGTGTTTTTGAAGCGTGGTCACAGCTGCAGGGTAGAAGCATCGTATTTTTTTTACAGAGCAAACTCTCACAAACAAGAATATGGCAATGACCTGATAATCTATTTGTGTAATGTTTGATTCGGGGTATATAGTAATAACCGTGGTAGTGGTAAAACTCTGTAATCCAGGAATACCATAGCACTGCTCATTGATGAGAAATAACTGGTGGTGGTCTAATCTCAGTGTTGTAATGGCTCAGGCAAGAAGTGAGGTTGGGAAAGCAGGACCTTCATGATAATCTCAGCAGGTTTGGAAACTGAACTCAGTTTGCTGATATCACACTGCACCGTAAAGCAGCCATCCAGTCAATTTAGCTAACCAACCCCAAGGGGTAAATAGGAATAACTAGGGTTAATACCTATTCTTCATTCTGAAAGAAGAATGGAGATAGCATCCATGTTAACAGAGGTACCTCACAAACTAATGTACCTCCTGGGATCTTCCACCCAAGTTAAGATAAGTTAGAAAATCTTTTCTTACACATAACACTTAATTGCATTAACATGTACCTTTTAATTGTATTGCAGTATAACAATAATATAACTTTGGAAAAAGTATAAACTATTGGGAGGCATTTTGTTCTCTTAAGCAGAATGTATTGTGAACTGTTTTTCCTCCTCTCTTTCTCCCATCTCCCCATCCAATGGCTGTCAGGTTGAAATGTCTCTTTAGCTTTCTGAGGGAGCTTGTCTGCTGACTTGCAGTATGAATCCTTAGTGTTCCTTTAAATTCTTGCTAAGTCTCAGTGACACTTTTGATAGCTTTTATTGTCTTTTTTCAGCATAATGAATCAATAACTTTCAATAATTCCTTCCTCCTTTTCTTTAACCCCAGCAAATGGTTTATCACTGACAGTTCGGTGTTGACAGAAGGTTTGCATTGATCATTAGATTACTTCTGTCAAGCTCTGTTTGTAGTTAAAGATATTTCTTCAGTAAAATGAATGAATCATCAAAGGTGGGCCAAATTCTTGTTCCTCTACATGAACAGGTATGTGTTTAAATGAATAGAAATTGAAGAAACATCTATGGGATAGTTTGATTTGCATCTCAACACACGTGTGACATATTAGCCTGCTAATATTAACTTTGTCAGGTTTCTTCATAGTTATGAAACACTTTGTGAACAAATGGAGATAGATTCCACACTGTAGGGATTCTATGAGATGTTTCCCCTGGCTGGGGAGTCCAGAATATGGGGCTTTGCTTCAGGAGAAGGGGTCAGTCATTTAGGACTGAGATGAGAACAAATACCACCACTCAAAAGATTCAATCTCTGGAATTTTCTGTCCCACAACATAGTTGGTGCTTCTTCATTAAATGTACCACACTGGGATTGACAGATTTTGATCTCTGAGAGAGATCGAGGAAAATGGGCGACAGGCAGGAAAGTAAAGTTGTGACTAAAGATCAGTTATGATCATACTGAATGGTAAAGCAACATGGGCCATATCCTCCTAATTCTTATGTCCTTAAAAGTAAAATCCATGTGTTAGTAGTGGTTGTTTGGCAGTAATTGAGACTAATCACATCATTAAAGTTTCACAAGTCCCACCTTTTTCTGGCAAAATTCTTGGGTAACTACCGTATTAATTCAGCAGCAGGTATGTTGCGTATTTTAGTTCTCAATCTCAATAAGGTAGGCACTGTTATTGTAAAGTTTTGGAACGAGCAAAACAGCTCAAACAATAAATTCCTGATTTAACACTTTTAACTGTGTTGGAGTGTTTGTGCAAAGCTCCTGTCTGATATATTGTTTAATAGTAGTGAGAGCTGATAGCTCCACTGTTATTTCTGTTGGATTGGAAGGTTTTGCTGTCCAAAGCGTGTGTCCTTTTTAGTAAATCACTGAAAGCTGGCGCACAGATGCAGTAGCATTTTGCAAGAAAATTGGTACATTATCCTTTATCATAAGATTGTTTGAGTACAAGAGCAAAGCCGTTTTCCTTCAATCATATCGAACATTGGTGTGACTGCAGGTGGAGCAGAGTGCAGTTCAGGTCCCTTTCCTGAAGGAACGATTTAGTTATCAGTGAGTGAATGTGGCAGAGATGGTGTAACTCTTCTATGACGAAAGAGTAAGGAGACTGGGCCTGTATTCTCTGGAGTTTAGAACAATCAGAGGTGATCTTGCAGTAACTGAGAAAATTGTTAAACAGGTCGACAAAATAGATATAGTGAGCACATTTTTCCTGCCTGTGGGATCTAGAACCAGGAGAGACATTCCTGAAATAAAAGGCCTAATGGGGAACTTTTTCCCTCAGAGGGTGGGTGAATCATTGGAATTCCAATGCCCAGAGGATTGTGGAAATTCAGCCATTAAGTAAGTTCAAGACAGAGATTGATAGCTGTCTAATTAATAATGACGTTAAGAGTATATGGAAAGTAAGGTTGGTAATAGGCGTTCAGGTACATAATTGTTTGAAGTTTGCATCAAATATAGACGGATGGTTAAAAAAGCATTTAGCACACTGGCCTGCATTGCCCAGTCTTTTGGGTACGGGATTGGGAAGTCATGTTTAGGTTGTATAGGCCATTGGTGTGAGGCCTCAACTTGAATACTGTGTCCTGTTCTGGTTACCCAGTATAGGAAAGTTATTATCAAGCTGGGAGGGTTCAGAAGAGATTTACAAAGATGTTGCCAGGTATGGAAGATTTAAATTATAAGGAGATGCTGGATAGACTGAGACTTCTTTCACCGGACCGTAGGAGGTTGAGAGGCAACCTTTCTCGAAGTTTATAAAATCATGAAGGGTATAGATAGGATTAGTGGTGATTGTTTTTTCGGTGGATGGGAGATTTCAAGACGAGGGGGCACGTTTTTAAGGTGAGAGGAGAGAGATTTAAAGTAGGTAGGGGAGCAAATTTTTTTTACACTGAGAGTGGCTTAAATCGGAATGAACTTCCTGAGTAAGTGGTGGATGTGGGTACAATTACAATGTTAAAAAGACATTTAGATAAATACATGAATAGGAAAGGTCTGGAGGGAAATGAACAATGAGTAGATCGGTGGTGTTAGTTTAGTTTGGGATTATGTTTGGTATGGACTGGTTGGACTGAAGGGTCTGTTTCCATACTGTATGACTCTGTGGGAACAGTGCAGTTATATGACATTGAGGTAGATGATGAGCCACGCAATGAAATGGCAGAGCAGGCTCAATGGGCGGAATGGCCCATTCCTGCTGCTGTGTCTGTACCGCAAAAGCGGGGCTGTCGTATAAATAAGAACTGCATGGGCAACATGGAATGTTGTGAAAATGTCAGAATTATACGCATCTCTGAAGTGTATTAGTTAGTAATTCTCTGATTTCTGAATTGTTTACCCCCCGTGTTTTGTCACTGTTTTTGTAATCTTTAGTTGCGTTCATGTGCAGATTATTGAAGAGTTTGAACTGCTTCAATAAGTTGAAAACTTGTAACTTGTGTCCTGATTAAAAGTAACAATAAACTGCTGAAGTGATAATGTAGTGTCAAGTTGGAGTGTCCTTATCATAAATTATGATACATTATTTATATTGACGCATTTTCTTTTGATCATTAACCGAAGGTGATAATTTGTGCTGGATCTTGGCTGTATGGATTGCTGCAGCTGAACCTGACTTTTGTCCTTCCTCACCACGTACACTGACATTTGCTTCTGCGACTTGCCCGTGGAAACGTGGACCACTTGTGATAACTAGAGTGCCATTTCATCTGATATCACCTAATATAACACAATGATCGAAATTGAAGCCTGGTCTGTCTGGCTCACTCCTGTACCACCACGTAATGACAGTGAGAGATATTAATTGTTTTTTTTTTAATCAAAATAAACTTCAAGGAATCTCATTTCATATGTTTGCTGGTGAGCTAACATATGACACAGGGTTTTTGTACTTGATAAGGTTTCTTTCAGTGGTCTACCACCAAGGAATTTTCACAGGAGGTGAACAATGAGGGCACTTGATAGACGCATTAATTTTTTAAAATTCAGCAGATTTTCCTTAAATTAATTATTAAAGAATATATGGTGCAGGCAGGAAAGTGGAGCTGAGATCATAGTCAGATCAGCTGTGATCTTATTGAATGACAGTTCAGACTTGCAAAACTGGATAGTCTACTTCTGATTCAAAGGCCAGTGTTCCTAGGGCATCGAGATTAAGGTTTGCGGAAAGTTGCTCCAGTCCTTTGAGTAAAACTGATAAATCCACTTTATGCTGAATATAATAACTTTGCTCACACTGCATCTTGATTTCAGAATATTACTTTCATAGAAATGCTATGCCAAATTGGAGTTGACAGTTTGGAAACTATTTTTGTAAAGCATACGGACTGTAAGATGGTTCATATGCACATATCATTTAGAGTTTTAGCTGCCAACCAATCATCTTGTGTAGATTTCTATTGCAGTAAAAAATTCTTTATTCAGGAGATAACTTTAAGTGAAAAGACTTCAAATTAGCTATAAATAGAACTGTTTCAGGGAAAAACAATTGTGTAGATACTGCGGAAGAAGTTCCAGTTTTAGTTTTATTTTAACAGAGACTAGTGTCACCTTAGTTCAAATACATTATATTCATCTTTATGAAATTTTCTTGTTAGAAAAACATTAATCTGCAAAAGTTGAGGTCCTTTTAAGTGTTGATGGTAAAAATAACAAGAGAGTGCATGCTTCTGCTGACTCAGCTGGAAACTTCTCAAGGCTTGCTTTAGGTTTCCTCCTGGCTGGATGATAGTCTATAATTACCAATTGCTTCATTTCACTGAGGCAGCTTCAGGCTAAATGTCATCCAACAACGTTCTCTGAAAACTCTGACCATGTTTTGACAGCTGTGAAAAGTTACACCATGGCAGCAGAGGCAATCCTTAATATTTTAAAAAAGGGATTCTGAATAAAACAATCCACATCATTCTCAAACAAAAGTCAATTTATCATTTCTCCCAATGTTAATGAATTGTTTTTAAAAAAATTCACGATCTAGAGCTGCATCTTCATCAAAACACTAATCAGCTCTAACTTGGGCCATAGCCAATCAATGTATCAAGTTTTTGTTGAATCAGTCCATTAGTTTTTAAAATATATTGTTTACAGACTCTCAAATAGTGAATATTTTAGTTTCTGTCCATCTTCAGTGAGGAATATTTAGCAAAAAGGATTTAATTTTGATGTATGTGTTTTGGTCCTGTAGGAAAACAAATTGCGAAACGTAAGCCTTGAATGAATGGACGTCGAATTTGTTTGTGGTATTTTAGGCCAAGCTTTTGAAAGGTACTTGCGTGATATTGTACCATCGATGTTAATGAGGATCCTTTACTAAAACTTAATATATATTACCTGCCTATCGTAACGTATGTTGCCACTTAGTTTTGTTAACAAATTCAACAGATCCCTTGCTACACCTGGCCTTTCCGTACTCTTACCTACAACTGGTTTGAGGGGGCCTGCTGTTAATTTCACTAGGCAAGCTTTTGAATAATTCTGGGATTAGTTGAAGAACTAAAGTTAAGAGTCGGATCATGCAGAATTGGTGAGAAAGGGGTTGGCAGCACCAAGTTACATTCTTAGTTGTTTCTACATGTGCTACTGCAAGTTTAAACCTTGATAGCTGTGTGAATCATATATTAGGATTTGAAACAAAATCAGTTTCTTGTTGATTGCTAACCAAATAGCGCTGACAGTGTTGCAAACTCATTTCTCTAATTAGAAAATATATTCTAGTGCGGGTGAAGACTGCACCTCAGATATTCATCATCGTGTTTCTGCCTAAATTGGATGTTTGTCACCCTGTTTCTATTCATTGAAACCTGTGCAATGACTGGAGTGCACTTCAACCTTTCAGATATCTAACTTGTTGTAATCTATTTGGAAAAGAAGAATTAAACTTCAGGCCTCTGATTTTGTTTGGTAATAGATAACTAAGGTTGTGCAAATGCAGTACAGAAGGTACGATGCAATAGTTCAAGATTTCAATAAATTTTAACAATCGCTAATAATGATGGACTATTCACGGCAGCTAACAAGTGTTCAGCTGGATGAATCTTTAATTGCGTGTCATTCATCATGAAATATTGCTTATGGGGACTAACTGTAAGATCACCCATGCAATAACAATGTTCTGTTAGCCATTGTAGGATGTCAGTATCCATTGTTTTAGATTAAGTGCACATCAGTAGTAATGACATTGCTTATTTCTTCTGTGGGGCCTTAAACTTTGGATTTGCCATCAGTGAGTGGGTTTAACATACATTTGAATCTTGTGGTTAACTTTAAGAAATAAAATACACCTGTGCTATTAAATTGTTGAAATTTGAACCCTTCAAGCTGTAGTTCTCTTTGTAGGTTAATTGAGGGATATCCATTTACCTTGTCTGTGGGAATGGTTTCATCAGCTGACAATCAGAGTCCAAGGTTCACTATGCTGCATTCTGACCGGCACTGTCAAAAAGCAGGAATCCTACTCAAGATGTGTTCTTCTAGATCCACCCTGTTATCTCTGACTTCAGCATCAGCATTTCTTACTGTCTCTGAAGAATCCTATTTAAGATGTAAATTAATGGGACAGGATCCTTTCTGTTGGATTATTAGCACTTTATAATACGCAGCAGCAGAATTAAATCTTTGCATTCAAATTGAGTAGAAGTGAGAAAATTGCGGTGGTGTTAAGAAACAGCTTGGAAACTCAAAAGACTAGTGAGGTACAATTTTTATGTGAAACTTGCTTATTGATTATATTATTTTTATTCCAAATGATACTCAGTTTGCACTTTATAAATAACCTTGAAAATAGATGCATTTTAAAAAAAATTATAGCTGGTGCCCAAAGGGGGTGGGATCCAAAATGTGCTATTGACACAATAACAACATCTATTGTTCATGTTAGCACCTCCTGAACAATAAAACATTGTTAAAATATGACACTGGGCCACAAAAGTGATATTTGGACAGATGACCAAAAAATTCCAGCCAAAGAGTCCGACTTCTGAAAAAGAAAGATTTGAATTAATATAACGCATTATGCCCTTTACTGCCATGGGGCATGACAATGTGCTTTACAACCAATTAAGTGCATTGGCACAGTGGTTAACACTACTGCCTCTCGAACCAGGGATTGGAGTTCAATTCCAGTTTTTTGTGACTGTTGTGAAGTTTGCACATTTTCCCTGGATTTCCTCCTGGTGCTCAGGTTTCTTCCCACAATCTAAAAATGTGCAGGTTAGGTGGATTGGCCATGCTAAATTGTCCATAGTGTCCAGTTAAATGCAGGCTAGTTGGATTAGCCATGGGAAATACAGCGTTACAGGGATAGGGTACAGGGGCGGGCCTAAATGGAAAGCGGAATGCTCTTCAAAATGGTTGGTGTAGATTCAATGGGCTGAATGCCCTGCTTTCACACTGTAAGAATTCAGTGATTCACGTTACATTCACATCCACATTAACAAAAGGATGTGGATGCTTTGGAAAGGATGCAGAGGAGGTTCACCAGGATGTTGCCTAGTATGGTGGGTGCTAGCTATGAAGAGAGGCTGAGTAGGTTAGGATTATTTACATTAGAAAGAGATTGAGAGGGGACCTGATTAAGAGCTACAAAATCATGAGAGGTATAGACAAGGTGGAGAACAAGAAGTTTTTTTTCCCCACAGTGGGGCACTCAGTTACTAAGGGTCATGATTTCAAGGTGAGAGGGGAAAAGTTTAAGGGAGATATGTGTGGAAAGTTCTTTACGCAGAGGGTGGTGGGTGCCTGGAATGTGTTGCCAGCGGAGCTGGTAGAGGCGGGCACGATAGCGCCATTTAAGATGTGCCTAGACAGATAAATGAGTGGGTGGGGAGCAGAAGGATTCAGATCCTTGGAAAATAGGCGACAGGTTTAGATAGAGGATCTGGATCGGCGCAGGCTTGGAGGGCTGAAGATTCTGTTCCTGTGCTGTAATTTTCTTTGTTCTTTATAACTACTTTTAAAGCGAAATCACTGTTGTAATGTAGGAATCGGGCTGCAATTTGATAATGATGAGTTCATGTTTTCGGTTTATGATGTTGATTGAGGGATCCGCCAGGACTCCAGGGATTACTTCAAAATTGAACCAGGAGATCTTTTACAAGCACCTGAGAAAGCAGTTAAGCTTTGATCTGATGCCTCGACCAAAAGGTGGCACCTGCAGCAGTGGTACATTTGCTGAGTACTAATTGAAGTGTAAGCCTTTTAAGTTTGAGTTTCAGCCCTGGAGTAGAACTTGAAACCTGGAACCTTCCGATTCAGATGTGACAATGCTCCCAACTGAAACATGGTTGACACTGAAGAACATATTGGTTGAAGTTAGAAAGGCGGAGGGATTTAGAGCTGGGAGATTTGCAAAGGGGTCAGCGATAGATGCCTCCATGAGGATGAAGCATTCAATTCAGGGATGCTTAAGATGCCAGAATTAGAGAACAACTATTTCAGAGGGGGTAAGGTGCAAGATAATGCATTAATGAGCAAAGGTGATACAGTGGCGTTTTTGAAAACTGGGTGAGTAGTTTAAATCACGACGTTGCTTTATTGGGTGTCATTGAAGGTTAGTTATGAATGGTTAATTTCCATCTATTTTGTGCTCTGGAAATGATGCACCCAATTTGTGGAATATATTTTAATCTAAATTATAATAAAGATCAACAAATTGAAGGCATGCATTATATTTTTGCATGCACTCTACTATGTGAAGCATATTGTACAACGTCTAATTCCTGACCATTTACCTGCAAATTGTAAAGCTGTCAGAAATGTAAGTTTCTGCATGATGGTAAATCTCTCAGCCTTGGCTACATAAAAAAGCTAAGTGTAGGTTTAGCTCTAAACAGCAGAAGCTTTAAGCGTGAATGATATGAACTGATGTCAACAGAATTACGTATATCCCCGTGAACCCCTCAATGACAATCCTGTGTGTATCCCATTTACAAAAGGTGAGACAAATTCAGTCTGCCCAATTACCAACTCATCAGCCTACTCTCAATTAGCAGCAAAGTGATGAAAGATAGCATTGACGGTGCTGTCAAGTTATTACTAGTTTATCAATGTTCAGTTTGGGTCCCAACAGAACCACTGAGCCCCAGACCTCATTATGGCTGTGATCTAATCATGGAAAGAGGTAATGTGAAAGTTATTCAAAGTAGGATTTGACCAACTGCAGTATTAAGGAGTGCTAGCAAATTGAGGCTAATAAGAATCAGGGTGTAGGAGGGCTTGTTGAATTTTCCACAGTTTGAAATCATATCAAGCACAAAACAAAATGACCTGTGGTTAAGGAGTTCCACAGATCAATGTGCTAGATCCAACCATTTTCATCAATTACCTTCCGTCCATAATATCAGAAGTAATTTCTTGCCAGGTAAGTTTAGAGTGTTCACAACCATTTATGATTCTGAAGCAACCTGGGCCCACATGCAACAAAATCTGGGCACATGCTGGCTTGGATTGACAAGGGGTAACTAATATTATTGCCACACAAATCCCAGGCAATGACCATCCCCAAGCATGAAGAGTCAAGCCATCACCTTGACATTGAACAACCTTGTTGAATCCCTCACTATCAACATCCTGGAATTCACCATTAATAGCCCAACTCTGTAAATACTGTAGCGAACCTAGCTGATTTGAGGCTGAGATACGATGTAGTTAGGAGCTCACATTAACTGATCTTCTAAAGCCTGCCCGTTATCACAAGTCAGGAATGCAGTAGAATACTCTCCATTTGCTTAGATGAGTGAAGTGCGAACAACAATCAATATTCTCAACACCATCTAGAGGAAGGCAACTCACTTGATCAGTATTTCATCCACCACTGTTAATATTCACTATTTCTACCAGTGATAAGCACAACGTGTGTGCCAGCAACAAAATGGACTGTGTAGAAAAAGGATTTTTGTCCAGTTCCACAACTCCTAATGCCTCGAGGGACAATAACAGGAGGACCTTCAATTTTCACACCTTCCTGACTTGTAAACTAATCCTTCATCTTTGCTGCACTAGAATCTTAGCATGTTTGCACACAGTATTAAGGACATATTGGGTATTTTTCTTTAAATTGATGTTCCTTCAAATTGTGACCGTAACTTCTCCAGGGTTAAATATAAAGTGCTAGGATGATAATTTGATCAGATTAATTCAGAATTAACCACTCGAACTGAGGTCATAATAGTTGAAAGATCAGCTTGAATACAATGTCGCAAAATACATTTTGCTCAGATTATAATGCTCCTAAAATGTTGAGGTGTTTGTATGAAATTCTCAGATACTGTGACAAAGTTGGCAATGTCACGTGTATACATATATACAGTGGTTGGTACATTTGCTGAGCTGATTCATTAGTTTGCAGACGTTTTATTACCCTGCTGGGTAACATCATCACTGCAGCCTCTGATGAAGTATTGTTGTGTTTTCCCGCTTGCTATTTAAACTCTTGGGTCCACTGGAGTTGGTTACCTCATTTCTGGTTTCTCTTCACAGTGGTGTGTATATAGGGTCTAATTCTACATGTTTATTTATGGCCACCTTGGTGGAGAGCCAGACCTCTAGAAATTCCCGTGCCTGTCTCTGTTTGGCTTGTCCTCGATTCCTGACGTTATCCCAATCAAACTGGTGGTTCTGCTTCTCTGTGTTCATGGAGATGAGTGAGTATTGGTTGTGACTTTTTGTGCTGGTTGATGTTCATGTATTCTTGTAGCCAGTTGTCTTCCTGTCTGTCCAATGTAATGTTTGTTGCAGTCCTTGCTTGAAATTTCGTAAATTATATTTGTTCGGTCCATAATGGGTAAGAGATATTTGATTCTTGTTAGCAGTTGGCATAGGGTTGTTGTAGGTTTGTGTGCTGCTCTGATGTCCAGTGGCCGTAGGAATCTGTGGTGAGTTCAGATGTGTTCTTGATGTACGGTAACGTGACAAGCATGTCGGGGCATACTGTATCATCTTGTTGTTAGTGTGATGGGCATCGTCGGATACAGCTGTTTGGGTATCTGGTGTCTCTAAATAATTGGTGGAGGTATTCTTCTTCATTTTGGCCTAGTTCTGGGTTGTTGATATGTGTAATGGCTCATTTGAACAGTATTTTTACACAGCTCTGTGCATAACAACATTTGTGTTTTTTTTGGGATGTGGGACTTGTGTGGCATTGTGGACTGAAATGGAGTTGTGTAAAAACACTCAAAATTATGTAAGGGTTCGTTGACAGTGCTGTCAGTGGCACTTACATTGGTTTCTGCAGGACCACTAAGCTCCTGACCTCATTATAGTTTTGTCCAAACATGAGCAAAAAAGCTGAACTGAGAGTGAGAGTCCTTGGCATTATGTCAGCATTTAGCTGAGAAGGACAGCAAGATTCCCCAGCACAATTGGAGTTAATGAGAATCAGGAGAAAAACCTCCACTGGTTGGAGTTACACAAGATAAAGGAAAATGGTTGTGATTGTGAGAGGTCAGTCATCTCAGTCCCAGTGGTTAACTACAGGAATTCTTTAAGGTAGTTAAGTCCTTACATTCAACTCCTTCACGAATGACCGTTTCTTTTACGTGATGTCAAAGTGGAGATGTTCATTGCTCAGTTTTCACCATTCACAGCTCTTCAAATATACCTGCAGTCTGTGTCCTTATGCAGGAAGGTTTGGACAGCATCAAGAGTTGGCCTGCTAAGTAACAAATAACATTCCAGTGGCACCAGTATCTGGCAATGACCATCTTCATCATGAGAATCTAAGTATTGGCCCTTGACTTAATACTGTTACCATCGCTTTGAGCAACCTGACGGTTACCTTTGACCAGAGACTGAACTGGATCAGCCATATAAGTACTGTGGCTCCAAGTAAGGGGCAAAGTGTATGAATTCTGAGGTGAATAACTTGCTTCCTGTCTCCCCAGTGTCTGTCCACAAGCCCAAGTTTGGGAGTGCTACAGAATTTTTGTTTTTGGAGATGAGTGCAACTCCAACAAATCTGTACAATCTTGGCTTCATCCAGAACGAACAAACTGACTTGACTGACTTCCTGTTCACCACCTTTAATATTCGCTTCCTTCACTACCAACGCACAATGCAAGAGTGTGTACCATGGTGCAACTCACTGAGGCTGTTTCAACAGCACCATCCAAATAGGCAATCTCAACCACTTAGAAGAGCAGAACATGCATGAGAATTCCACTTACTGCAGGTTCCCCTTTGAGCCACACTTTTTTTTTGCCTACAAGTCATAGAGTTATACAGCGCGGAAACAGATCCTTCAGTCCGACTTGGCCATGCCGACTAGATATCCGATATAAATCTAGTCCCATTTGCCAATATTTGGCCGATATCCCTGTAAACCCTCCCTATTCATGTACCCATCCAGATGCTTTTCTGAGGAAGGGGCACCAGACCTAAAATGTTAACTCTGATTTTTCTTCAAGGATGCTGCCAGACCTGCAGTGCTTTTCCAGCGACTTCTGTTTTTGTGCCTTTTAAATATTGTAATCATACAGCCTCCACCACTTCCTCTGGCTTGTTGCAGCTCATTACCATCCTCTGCATGAAAACATTGACCTTTAGGTCCCTTTTACATCTTTCCCCCCCTCACCTGAAACCTATGTCCTCTAGCTGTGGACTCCCCGACCCCAGGGAAAGACCTTGTCTATTTACCCTATCTTTGTCCTTCATGATTTTATAAACTCTTATAAGGTTACCCCTCAACCTCTGATGCTCCAGGGAAAATAGCCCCAGCCAGTCAGCCTATCTCTATAGTTCAAACTCTCCAGTGCTGGCAACATCCTAGTAAATCTTCTCTGAACCCTGTCTGGTTTCATAACATCCTTCTTATAAGAGGGAGATCAGAATTCCATGCAGTATTCAAAAAGTGGCCAAACTAATGTTCTGTGCAGCTGCACATGACCTCCCAACTCCTATACTCAGCGCACTGACCAAAAAAGGCAAGCATCCCAAACACCACCTTCACTATGCTATCTACCTGCGACTTCACTTTCAACGAATTATGAACCTGCACTCCATGCACTTCTTTGTTCAGCAACACACCACAGGACCTCACCATTAATTGTATAAGTCCTGCCATGATTTGCCTTTCCAAAAAGCAGCACCTCACATTTATCTAAACTCTGTCTGTCACTCCTCAGCCCATTGGCCAATATGATCATGATCTTTTTGTACTCTGACATAACCTTCTTTGTTGCACACTGCACCTCCAGTTTTAGAATTATATGTAAACTTACTTACCAGACCTCCTCTGTGTTCACATCCAAGTCATTTATATAAATGATAAAAAGCAGTGGACCCAGGTAGTCACAGGCCTCCAGTCTGAAAATCAGCCCTCCACCATCATCCTGTGTCTTCTGCCTTTGAGCCAGTTCTGTATCCAAATAGCTAGTTCTCCCTCTATTCATGTGGTCTAAACTTGCTACCCAGTGTACCATGAGGCACCTTGTTGAATGCCTTTCTGAAGTCCGTATGGATCACATCCACCACTCTGCCGTCATCAATCCTCTTTGTGACTTCTTCAAAAAACTCAATCAAATTAGAGAGTCAGGATCTCCCACACACAAAGCCATGTTGACTATCCCTAATAAGTCCTTGCCTTTTCAAATACATGTAAATCCTGGCCCTTGGAATTCCCCTAACGTCTTGCCCACCACCGAGTGAGGCTCACTGGCCTGTTGTTAACTGGCTTTTCTTTATCGTCTTTCTTAAATAGTGGCTGAACGTTAGCCAATTGCCAGTCTTCTGGCATCTCATCTGTGGCTATCGATGAAACAGATATCTCAGCAAGGGGCCCATCAATCCCTTTCCTTAATTCCCATAGAGTTCTAGGGTACCCCTGATCAGGTCCCAGGATTTATCCACCTCTGTGCATTTTAAGACATTCAGCACCTTCTTTTCTGAGATGTTGCTATTTGTTTCCCTGCCATATCCTGCCCCACTGTAAACACTGATGCAAAATACTCATTTAGTATCTTCCCTATCTCCTGCAGTTCCAAACATTGATGGCCTTGCTGGTCTTTAAGGGACCCTATTCTCTCCCGAGCTACTGTTTTGACCTTAATGTATTTGTAGAAACCCTTTGGATTCCCCTTAGCCCTATTTGCCAAAGCTATTTCATGTCCCATTTTTGCCCTCGTGATCTCCCTCGAGTATACTCCTAAGCTGTTAAGTGGATTGACCATGCTAAATTGCCCATAGTATCTGGAGACGTGTGGGCTAGGGGGTGAATTAGCAGTGGGAAATGCAGGGTTACAGGGATAGGGTTTGGGTAGAATGCTCCTTAGAAGGCTGGTATGGATGTAATGGGCCAAATGGCCTAATTCCAAATGATTCTGCGGTAGCAACAGACCAATGAGCCTCTCATCGGTGGTGGGCAAGATGTTGGGGGGATTCCCGAGGGCCAGGATTTACAAGTATTTGGAAAGGTAAGGACTTATTAAGGATAGTCAACATGGCTTTGTGCGTGGGAAATCCTGACTTACGAAGTTGATTGAGTTTTTTTAATCTTTTTTAAGGATTCACTTGATCCTTGCTGTCTATACCTGACATATGCTTCCTTCTTTTTCTTGACCAAAACCTCAATTTCCCTAGTCATCCAGCATTCCCTACACCTACTAGCTTCGCCCTTCACCCTAACAGGAACATTCTGTCTCCGGGCTCCCGTTATCGCATTTTGAATGTTTTCCATTTTCCAGCTGTTCTTTTCCTGTGAACATCTGCCCCCAATCAACTTTTGAAAGTTCTTGCCTTCTACCGTCAAAATTGGCCTTATTCCACTTCAGAACTTTAACTTTTAGATCAGTCTATCATTTTCCGTCATTATTTTAAAACTATTAGAATTGTGGTCACTGGCCCCAAAGTGCTTCCCCATTGACACCATTGTCACCTGCCCTGTCTTATTTCCCAAGAGTAGGTCACTTTTGCGCCTTTTCTAGTCAGTACATTCACATATTGAATCAGAAAATTTTCTTATGCACGCTTAACAAATTCCTCTCCATCCAAGCCCTTAACACTATGGCAGTCCCAGCCTACGTTTGGAAAATTAAAATCCCCTAAATATAGCACCCTATTATTCTCACCGATAATTGAGCAGAGTTCTGGATTGCCTTCACTAACAGTATCACATGGACTGCAGCAATTCAAGAAGACAACTCACCATCACCAAATTGAAGACATTTGGGTATGGGCAGTGATTGCTGGTTCAGCTGGTGACATCTACATTCTGTGAACAAACATTGAAATAAAAACTACCATTTTGAAAGCTGTTGAGCTTAGTGTTTCTGACTACTAATCTGTTGTGATAGTGAAAATATAACCTAAGTTTGAAAAAGGAATACATGTCCAATTGTATAAAGTTATATTCTGCTTAGCACCCGATATCTTTGCTGTGATTCTGTGTTTTTGGTTGCCTTCAAATAATATCTAAGCATGCTGTGAACAGATGTGCACAATCTAATTTTGTGATTGGTTGCAGATGTACTTCTTAAATTTGTGAAACCAAAAGTAAGATTGTCAATTAGCAGTTTAAGGCAGCTGCTTTCTCAATTTTAGGCAGTGTTGCTCAGGCAGGACAAATAGGAAATTGTGAAATACCGAGTCAGTGATCTGTCATTTCAAACAAAAATCAGACCTTTAAAGGCATAGCAAATACAATCTTCTAATTCAAAATATGGACCAGTTGCCTTTATTTGTGGCTGATGAAGTGCGGTGTTGAAGGAGGATGTAATAACTGAAAATGAGCACTGAATGAGGAATTGACTGATCGAAAGGTGTAGAGGGTATATACAGCTACATAAAATAGTAGAAGATTGCAGATGTTCCATACACTCATTGAATTTCATGGCACAGAAGCGGACTATTTAGCCACTGCATTGGTGCCAGCTTGAAAAGAGTTACAGTTCTGCACTGGGCCTGACATGACAGCCAGGGATATGAATGGATTCCAAGTCAGAGGTACCTATGTAAAGGTGGAAATAATGGAGATAATTTCAGTTCTTCTGATGTTGAACTGCAGCTAGACTTTCAGCTTAATTATTTCTTAATGCTTGATAGACAACTCAGTCCTGTTGTAATAACATTTAGATCGATAGGCAGGCAAAAAGCAGGTGCCATTTGTCATACTTATGAATTTGACCATTTGTTTCCCAAATGTTATTTTCTAAAGGTTAGCAGTCTGATTTTCTGAAATAAAACATTGAAGGTGAAAAAGGAAATAGTCTTTGTATTACTGTTTGCATATCAGCAGTTGACCAAAGTCGGTGACAGTTGCATTTATGACATTCCTACTCCCAAGCATTTGAATATTCATTATGACCGGGGTATCCAGAACTAAATTATTACCAGAGTTGTCTTGAACAATGATTGCTGACCCATTAGCACCTTTTTGCCCCCTCATATTGTGTACCAACTCTTTGAAGGACCTACCTACTCTGTCCATTCCAGTGGCTTTTCACATGCCCTTTTAAGAATACAGTCTAATATTTATCTTGTTCTTTTTAAATCTTATCATTAATTCTGCTTCCAGATTGTAGAAAAATGTTGTACAGAAAGCAAATTAGAAAGGGAAAGGAAGAAGAGTTGAAGGAAAGAGATGAGAGGAAGAAAAATTTAAAAGTTATTTTGCATTAATAATTATTCTGCACTTTTTTCAAAAATGAACGTTCACCTCTAAAACTATAGGAGATGACTTACCAATGAGTTTGTTCCTTTGTTTAATTTCACACATCGGTGAAATACTTGGCTTGGAGCATTCATTGACCTTTTAAATTTCAACAAGTCTAACCTGCTGTATCATTTCTCGTTTGAATGTTGTAGTTGGCTCCGTCCCTCCCACTACAAGAAGATTTTGTGTTTCATTGGAAGGCCATTACTCACTATTACATCGATACATCAGGTAAGGGTCTTATTTTTTTATTTCATTTGTTTTATCCTGTGACAGCAAAAACATATTTATGAACTTGAATTCACAAAATAAATCCTGGCCAGTTTAAACAGAGCCAATTGTTCATTAGAAAAGTGAATGGTGATAATGCAAGTTTTCTGTTCAACATGTTTTTTCACATTTTAATCAGCAGCATTATTTAAGTACCTATAAAAGCCAAAAGAACTGCGGATGCTGTAAATCAGGAACAAAAACAAAGTTACTGGAAAAGCTCAGCAAGTCTGGCAGCAACCGTGCAGGAGAAAAAAGAGTTAACGTTTCAGGTCCGGTGACCCTTTCTCAGAACTGATGGTGTTTGGGACAAGGTCAGTTTATATGCAGAAAATAGGGAGGTGGATGGGGTAGCGAGTACCTATATTCTGCACAGTTAGCCATGGAGGGAATTTCTGGTTACTGTAATAACTGATTTCACAATCAGTAAGTGCTCAGCTCACTGGAATTATTTTCAAGTAGAATTTATTTCAGATGGTAGTGACCAAAAGTGTGCTGTGTCTTGAACAAAGCAACAGATTTTGACAGTTGTCAAGTAGTCAGATTCATCTTTCTCAGTGGCTGCTTTGCGAAACTCTAATTTTAAACCATTGCAGCTGAATTCAGCAGATTGTTTGGTGACTTAAGAGCAGCTAACTCAGTAAGCAGCTTGAGAGTTTTTTTTCATTAGAAAAAGGGGCAACACTGATGAATCAAAATTATCGTAGTGAATGGATAAAATAAACAACACATCAGCAGGAAGTGGGGATGGAATATTTTAATTACCCATAATTTTTGCACATTGAAGCTTACAATGCGATTGGTAACAATTTTTACCATGCCAGATTGCTAATATTGTTAGAGAACTGTGACCAATGTTTGACTTGTTCATGGCTCAGTTTCCATGAAAGGATTTAATAAATTCACCTGTCTATTCACGTAGTAATTTCCAACTGTCCTCTGTAGTCGAACCACTTTTCAAACTTGGCACAGGGACATCAGGAATGAAAATGTCACGTTTTGGTTATTGTGAATATGTGATATTTAAGTGCTCATTCAGTTTATTTAATTGATTAGACTTGACCATTTTCTTCGAATATGCCTTGGCTTAGTTTGTAGTGGCTTGGTCTTGACTTGTTTTCTCAATCAAAATCAGCTATTTTTGTCAAAAATGCTTTACAAATTCTCAGTGGCAAATGTTCGATAAAGTTAAAAGTTCACACACCTTTCTTTGCAAGTGCTGCAATTTAGCAAGAACTATGGCAAATGTCATGCTCAACCAGTGCAAAAGTAACTACTGTTGTTCTCACCCATTATATGAACTTTTTTTAATTGAAGAGCTTTGTAAAAGGGGACTTAACAGAGCAATTGTAATTGTTATATCCTAGGCATGGCTTGCAATAAAAAAGTCACAGGCACAAATTTCATACTTAAAATTTAAGAGCCAAATAACCTTTCACTAATCTGAGTTTACAAAAACTGTAGTAACAACTTAATTCTTGTCGCTTTTCTGGTCATCAGGAGCAGTGCAGTGTGTTACCATGGAGGAAAATATTTGTCTTTTCTTCTCAGAATCAGTTACTAAAGTTTTTGCAATGATATACATTACTCCATGATATGCAACACTAACTTGGAATTTCCCATTATATATTTGCACCAGTTGTCATGTTTTCCATGCCCTGTCCTTGCGTTTTGCTAACTGGACTATTCTTTTTAGTCTTTATATTCCTCAGAAGTTGTGTACAGAGGCCCTTTGGAGCTGTAGCATACTATAGGTCCTGCTAATCATTTGCTTTAAATCAACAGTTAACCTTTTAGATGCCTGTTACCAAGGTATCTTTAGATTGTTATACTATATTCTCCATTTGTCATAAACCATTAGGCTAGAATTTTCATGTTCTACAGGTGATTGTGTTCTTAAATCATTTATGAAATGTGCAGGCATGGCAAAATGCGTATGCTTTTGTTAAATACTTTGCCTCCGCTTGAAGTTCAAAGTTGGTGCAGTTTTTAGTGCACTATTAATTCTAGCGTGAAATAATTAACAGTTTTTCACATTTCATCCTTTTCAGCACCATCGTGGCATAATCCTGTATTTAACAAATAAAGAAAAATGACAGTTCAGTTAGTTCTATAATCCTCATTCTTTGAATGTAGTTTATTCTCTTATTTCAAAAGTTGTCTTTGCACTACATCATCAGTGGTTCCGATTATAACATTTGGTTAATTTTTGTTGGAAAATATATTTTAGTTTGCAAAGAAATTGTTTCCAGTGGTTTCATTCAGTAAAGAACTTGGACTTCATTTGGCGTGCAAATAGGAGGGTGTCCTTGGGCTGTTGAGTTTGCAATAAATAAAACTGTAACAAGTCACAATTATTTCAGTGACTTGCTCCTATTCTCACCTCCTAGCCCCTGTTGGATGCAATATTTAACATGTAAAAAGAAGTCTATATCAAAGGTGGGTACCAAACTTCATTAAAAGCTTTCAGTATGTTTTTTCTTATTTGAATGTGTTTGCTTTTGATTAGATGTTTGACTTGAAAGAAATAAAGGGAATTTGAGAACAGTGAAAGATGAGCTGTTGTGTTTTATTGACAGATGATAAAGCTCCAGTAACAGATACAAACATCCCATCACACTTGGATCAGATGTTAGAAATTTTGGTTCAGGAGGAACATGAAAGGGAATCTGGTGAGACAGGCCCCTGTATGGAGTACTTGCTTCATCACAAGATTTTGGAGACTCTGTACACGTTGGGAAAAGCTGATGTATGTTTTAAGAACTAATGCTGAATTATTACTTCTAATTAATCATGCTGAATGGATGCAGGTTTTTTGATTCTTGAAAGACTTGTACCAGTGAATCATTAACCTAGAAAATGTAGAACAACTAAAAATGAAATTATAGATTATGAATAGACATATTGTCTGTGACCTGCCCACAGAAAATTTTAATTGTGTTGAATATTTTAACAAAGAACAAAATTAACATATGGTCATTAATTCTCTTATAAGTAGCTGAGACACATGAGTTAAGACGATGTGTTGCAGTACTTGTAATGCACATTAAGTTAGTTTCTAAACAATTCAGTGCTTTATTTGCCATTCTATCTATCTAATACTTTGTTATAAATGGTTGAGAACCTTCAGAAACTTGTGAAATCTAACCGCGAGAATTCAACACAAAGATTTTAGTGGTTATTCAGTTAGGTCCATTCAGAATGAGGAATTGAGCTGGTTTTCACCTGTAATATAAAATATTCCATTGCACTATTCTTAGAAGAACAAGAGAATTGGACCAGTAGGTATCCCTTAATCAGAATCTCTGCATCACTGACCAATTTGTCACTTATCTCATGTTCATGGCCTCTTGCTATGTTAAGTTGCTTGCCAAAGTTTAATGATAAAGCAATCACTGCACTTATTAAGCAGTTATTGGCTGTAATATATACAGAACATACAACGGTTTAGCACTGGAACTGGGATTAAGACAACCTTTGGATCGGAAAGGTGTGATCTACATGCCAGATTTGTCTTGCTGAAAAGGGATTATGTAATAGTAAATTGCATCATGTAGAATAAGGGATTTCTTAATTGTAATTGTTCAGTGGAATCCATGTAATTTTTATGTGACCTCAAATAACCATTGATATACTTCCTGATCTAAATAAACATCCTCAGTAAATTTCAGTTTTAAAGCAGTAGGCCAAGGTTTTAGACTTGCTTGCCAAGTTGTGGATATGGGTGTAGACTTGCTGACTGAGTTGCTTGCTACAACCTCATCCACAACCTGAGCTACGAATCTTATCAAAAACTTTAGGTCTAGGTTTTGAGTTGATGTTTGTAATTTTACTCAATGTGGTATTGATTTGAAAAGTGAGAATTTCTGCAACATAGGAATGTATTGGCAACGATAGCTGAAAAAAATTCCAACTAAACAACAGTGTATTTCTAATGGGGAGCCAACTCTCTACTGGAATATTTCATCACGCTGAACCAGTCTTTCAGTGGTTGTTAAGATATTTTTCCCTTAATTCACCTTTTTGAGCAGAAGGCTTGTGACTATTATCAAACCAAACTACTTACAATGACCAAAAGAATTGAGCTTTGAGAAGGTAGAATCCTGTCTCCTCCTACCTGTTAAGATGGATATGTTCTATGCAGGAAAACTAGCATGACATTCTTGATTCGTTTCCTTGAAATCCTGGCATTGTGCATGACTATGTGTGAATCATAACTCCTATTTCCAACATAATGTCTATGTTCCTGAAATTAGGAGTATATATTTCCATACAAACATTGACACTTAGAGTCAGAGTCATACAGCACGCAAACAGACCCTTTGGTCCAACCAGTCCATGCCGAGCACAATCCCAAACTAAACTAGTCCCATTTGCCTGCTCCTGTCCCATATCCTTCCAAACCTTTCTTAGTAATATATCTGTCTAAATGTCTTTTAAATGTTGTAGTTGTACCCGCATCCACCACTTAATCAGAAAGTTCATTCCAAACACAAACGACCCTCTGTAAAAAATTCGCCTCTTGCATCTTTTTTAACATGAGAGGAGAGATGTTTAAAAATGTGCCCCCTAGTCTTGAAATTCCCCATTTTAGAGTTAATAGTAGTTGTCTTTTCCCTGTATGTAAACTTTAAACTTCTGTCAGGTCTCTCAACATCTTACACCCCAGTGGAAAAAAAGGTCCCAGCCTATCTAGCCTTACCTTCTAATTCGAGCCTTCCATAGATGGCAACATCCTGGTAAGTCTCTTCTGAACCCTGTCTAGCTTTATAATATCTTTCCTATAGCTAGTGACCAGACTTGGTCTATGTATGCCAGAAGAGGCCCCACCAGTGTCCTTTACAACCTCAACATAATGTCCCAACTCCTGTACTGAAAGAACTGAGCAAGGAAGGCCAGCGTGCCACATGCCTGCTTAACCATCCTGTCTATTTGTGATGCAAACTTACAGAATTATGTACCTGCACCTCTAGGTCCCTATGTTCTATAACACTACCCAAGGCTCTACCATTAATTGGATAAGACCATAAGACGTAGGAGAAGAAGTAAGGCCATTCAGCCCATTGAGTCCACACCTACCCTTGATAAGCCCTACCCTTGTTTGTTGTACCAAAATACCTTGCATTTATCCAAATTGAACCCCATCTGCTGTTTATCAGTCCACTGACCCTTTTGATCAAGATCCCTTTGAAATCTTAGAAAACCTTCTTCACTGTCTACTATGCTACCAATATCGGTGTTGCATTATAAGTTAATAAAACGTTGAAAAGAATCATTAGTAAATCTATCCGATAATGATGAAACTAAGGAAGTGTTAAGCTCGGACACTCACCAAGCTGTCAAGTCTTATTAGGGAAACAAGTGAATTGTGGTGGAGGTGGCTTTTTTCTTGATTTGGGAGGACTTGTTGTATGTGATTTTTGATCCAGCGGAGCACTCTAAACACCATCCCTTTATAGATCTTTGCACTGGGACTTGTAAAGATTTTTTCCGTGATAACAGCACTTTTTGTTTTTTTTCCACTTTTTGGAGTTCTCTAGCTTTTGACTGCTTTGTTAATACTTGTGTTTACTCCTGAATCATACTGTCTGTCAAGGAGCTCTCATTAAGGATGGCCATTGCCTCAACAAAACTTTTCTAGGCATCACCTCTTGGTTGAATCTTGTTGTTCATTACCCTCCCCCTCCTCTGCAGCACACTATTGTTCCACTTCTTTTAGGCCCTTGATAATTAAAGTTCTGCACAGGAGGGAATGACATTCTTGGTATTTAGCTAATATAATCCAAATTGCTTGGTTTTCATGTTTTTTTAATGTCAGCAGAAAACACTTCATAATCACTTGATCTTTTATGACTCATAATGAATATAGTGGTAAGATTCAATACTACTACAGCTATTCAAGACGACCAACAGGAGATAATGAGTAATTTACCCAATTCACAGTTGATGTCCAACTGTGCGCACGTACCTTCTGTATAATTTGGTGACTATTTAAAGGAATCACTGGAGATCATCTCCGGCGTGTATCTTGGGCCTAGCATGCATAAAGGCCTGGACAGCTCTCTGGTCTGTCTTCGGCTCATGCCCCCTCTCAAGATAACTCCCCACCTTGGCCGAAACCCAACTCTCATTGCTCAGCATCAGAATTATGTGAGAATACCCAGGCATGTGGGTCCAGCTGTGCAAACAATAGTAACATGATGTGAGTAGTGTGGGACAGCATTAATTGAGGACTCCCACTATTCAGTTATATTGTAAGTATTAATCTTTCCTGAACAATAAAATGACTAGCATATAACCTTCAGAGGAGGTTTCTTTTGGTGAGGACCAGCTAGCTATGAACCAATAATAAAATCAGTGTTCAAGTGATGTTGTAAAAAGTCTTGCAACTTGAAATGGCTTTTGAATTTATTTGTATTTTTTAATTGGCTAACAACAGCACTGAAATGTCCTTTTACTGAGGAGGGGTTTTTGTTCAGTCCTCAAACCTGATGTGTTTGTTAAATGTGGTAGGTTCTTCAAAAAAACTCAAAACTGTAAATCAAGAATTCTTTGAAGGGCAGTGAGCAAGAGGGACGGAATACAACTGCATCCGCAAGCATCATGTTAAGCAATCCCAGAATGCTGTTTACATGAAAGTCAGCATGACTCTGAGCTTCAGCATTAATGGAAATAAAATTGTCATGATTGAGATAAAAAATAAAAGAACCAGGCTAATAGAATTCTTTTAAAACAACATCTTGTTTCAGTATTATTAAGCCAAAATTATGTGTTTGATCCAAAATTGTTGAAGTGAAATCATTCAAGTTTAAATGTGAGTGTACTGTATACTGTAATCAAGTAATAGCATATGCTATGCGAATTGAATCATTTGTTGATTTTAATTTTCCAAAAGTGCATTTATTTTCTCATTGCTACTTTTCTTCTTCCCCCCCCACCCCCGGCTTGAAGTGCCCACCGGGAATGAAGCAACAAGTCCTAACTTTCTACACAAAATTACTAGGAAGAATCAAACAACCCCTCTTGCCGCACATAAATGTTCACAGGCCTGTCCAGGTATGATCTCCTTTCAGCATTTAAGTGGCAGGTGCCATACTGATGTGTTAAGTACTTCTCAAATTGGGCAAATGCATTCTTCTGTGATGTAAACAGATGACCCGGCACCTGGTCAAGTTTGAATGAACATTATGGCGCTGTACTGCTTTAAGGCCCTTTGGCCCACGATGTTGTGTTGAACTTTTACCCTAAACCCAAGGTGTATCTAACCTCCACCCCTACCTTATACTGTATCTAATAGCTGCTTAAATGCCCCTAATGAGGCCAACTCCACTACCCGCTCTGGCAATGAATTCCACGCCCCACCACTCTGAGTAGAGAACCTACCTCTGACATCTCCCCCATATCTACCTCCATTCATTTGAAAACTATGCCCCCTCGTAATAGCTACCTCCATCCTAGGAAAAGGTCTCTGGCTGTCCACTGTGTCTGTACCTCTGATCATTTTGTACACCTCTATCAAGTCACCTCTCATCTTTCGTCATTCTAAAGACAAAAGCCTTAGCTCACTCAACCTTTCCTCGTAAGAACTTCCCTCCATTCCAGGCAACAGCCTGGTAAATCGCCTCTGCACCTTTTCCAATGCTTCCACATCTTTCCTGTAATGAGGCGATCAGAACTGGACACAATACTCCAGATGTGGCCGAACCAGGCTTTTGTATAGCTGGAACATAACTTCACAGCTCTTGAACTCAATCCCTCTATTAATGAAAGCTAACACACCATACGCCGCCTTAACAACTCTATCGACCTGGGTGGCAGCTTTCAGGAAACTGTGGACATGAACCCCAAGATCCCCCTGCTCCTACACACAGCCAAGAATCCTTCCATTAACCTTGTATTCTGCTTTCAAATTTGCCCTTCCAAAACGAATCACCTCACACTTCTCAGGGTTAAACTTCATTTGCCACTTCTCAGCCCAGCTCTGCATCCTATCAATGTCCCTATATAACCTAGAACAGCCCTCCGCACTATCCACAACTTAACCCACCTTCGTATCATCCACAGACTTACTAATCCACCCTTCCACTCCTAGGGCGGCACAATGGTTCAGTGGTTAGCACTGCAGCTTCACAGCACCAGGGACCCAGGATCGATTCCAGCCTTGGGTAACTGTCTGCGGAGTTTGCACGTTCTCCCCATGTCTGCATGGGTTTCCTCCAGGTGCTCTGGTTTCCTCCCACAGTCCAAAGATGTGCTAGGTGGAGTAGCCATGCTAAATTGCCTGCAGTGTTCAGGGGTGTGTGGGTTATAGGGAGATGGGTCTGGGTGGGATGCTGCAAGGGGCGGTGTGGACTTGTTGGGCCGAAGGGTCTGTTTCCACACTGTTGGGAATCTAATCTAATCTAATCCAAATCATTTACAAAAATCACAAATAGAATAAAGAATATTATAACTAAAATTTTCAAGACAGTTGGCAGTCACTCTGAAAATGAAGCCCTAGTTCTTCAAATTTTCTGTTACATTATAAAGAAGGAGGTTTTGCTGCTCCTTGGCTTGGTGGGTAATTGTTTTGTCTGATGTAGAGCTAAATCTTTTAAAGTCCTAAAGTTGTACCTACTCTATAATAATCTAAGTATCCATTATCTGAACAGCAGGTGATGTATAGATTTAGTCATAATATCCGAGAGTAGACAAGAAAAATTGTTGGATTTCTGCTCCTGATTGTGATCAAGTGATCTATTCTGCAAATTATACTTGTCAAGATAGCAGTAGAGTACTGTTACGATTTTTCCACAATTTAAACTTCTGCATGTAGAATATCCACTTGGGAGGACTATCAGAAAATGGCCAGGACCTGTGCATCCGAACAGATCTTAGTCTTGGCTGTCACACTTGTGCGTGGAGAATCGTTATTTCTTCAGAATGCCGAAGGCAACTGGCAGTCTAGAACATAGAACATAGAAAAGTACAGCGCAGTACAGGCCCTTCGGCCCACGATGTTGTGCCGTGCAATATTGCTAATCCAAAAATAAAATAACCTAACCTACATTCCCTTCAATTCACTGCTGTCCATGTGCATGTCCAGCAGTCGCTTAGCTGTCACTAATGACTCTGCTTCCATGACTACCACTGGTAAACTATCCCATGCGCTCACAACTCTCTGGGTGAAGAACCTCCCTCTGACGTCTCCTCTATATGTTTCTCCTAACACCTTAAAACTACGACCCCTTGTGGCAATCAGTCCTGCCCTGGGGAAAAGTCTCTGGCTATCGACTCTATCCGTGCCTCTCATTACCTTGTACACCTTGATCAGGTCACCTCTCTGCCTCCTTCTCTCCAGAGAGAAAAGTCCGAGCTCAGTCAACCTCTCCTCGTAAGACAAGCCCTCCAGTCCAGGCGGCATCCTGGTAAACCTCCTTTGCACCCTCTCCAAAGCCTCCACATCTTTCCTATAATAGGGCGACCAGAACTGGACACAGTATTCCAAGTGTGGTCTCTCTGTTTAGGTCTAGGTCTATAAAACAGCATGAAATATTGAAGTTAAGATTGGAGTATTGCAGAAAAGAGTGAAATATTTAGAAAATGAAGCTCACTTGCTCTTACACCAGCATAAACCATTATTGTAGTAATTGAGTTAAATTGTGCATGTTTTTCATTTTGGCTAATTGATATCTTTTACTGACCCTCAGATCAAACTGGTCCTTATGAACCAGTGCCTTGTTAATAAGTGTAAATATAAGAAGTAGCAATTTTTTTCTAAAACTTGGGTTTATTATTAAATATTCCACTTTTCAATGATATATTTTTCCCATAGAAATTAATTCGACTTTGTGGTGAAGTTCTTGCTGCCCCCACGGAAAATGAAGAAATACAGTTTCTTTGCATAGTCTGTGCAAAATTGAAACAAGATCCCTATTTGGTCAATTTTTTCCTAGAGGTATGTATACCATGCTGTAACCATTTTTATGATACAGTATAACTATTGCATAGTTCTTTGACTGTTTATTATCTACATAACTAATGTAATGACTTTGACCAGAAAAAGACCTTTATAGAAAAAATGTTTGATCCCTCCCTTCCTCCAACACAGTGGGTGATATGTTGAATTGCATAAATGAGGAAGTTTCTGTTACATTCTAAACTACCTTTCTAAATTAATCTAAATATTCTAAACTGTTTTGTTCCTGTATTAAGTCTATTTGCATCTTTACTGTTCAATATTTTCATTGGTGTTCCAGGCATTTTTATCTAAGTTCCAAGCAGGATAAGGTATTGATGTAAGGGGTTGTATAAATCTGATTATTTGTTCAATAACATGACATTTATTTTTGTAAATACCCAATTGGTTTACTGCTATTCTTCCTACAGGAAAAAGAATCTGTTATTCATATCCAGTCTGTCTTGCATGTCCCAGTTAAATACAAGACTCTTGTATGCTTTCTGAAGCAGCCAAGCAAGCCAATTAAGTACAAAAACAAAATTGTTGGCCAACTGATGTCGATGTTGCTAAATATAAATTTTGTTCAGGCCTGTCAAATTAAACAAAGCACAAGTGTATATGTTTTAAAAATAAATTTGAACTTACTTTTGATAGACTTCTACGTACCACCCAAACCCCAGCATGATCATGAGAACAAGAGGACACTGTCCAACGTGAGTGTGTGAGGGCATCCTTCCCATCAGAACATGGTGATCATTTTATGCTGGAAACTGTACATATGTCTGTTATGGAATGTATGGTTTGGCTCCCCATTGGCGAAAAAAAATTGTTCCTTTAGAACCTTTCTTACTACTGATGCTCTTCTGTAGTTTCCATTTGTTTTTCAGATTTTCCATGAATTTTATCTCACCTATCTAAAGAATGATGAAATTTTGGCCTTGTTGCTAGCCTCGTAGTTAGCACATTAGTTTTTTTTCATCTGAACTGTTCTGTTTCCATCCCATCTTTTTCAAAACTATTTCCAAATCACAGGGTACTTTCTTATACAATGTAATTTATTTAGACATTCCAAAACATTGATTAGCTATTTCAAAATATTATGACTGGAAACTATATTTTAATGTTCAAATTTCTGAAAGTTGCAACACTTCCTGTGTCACTGCAAAATATAAGTAAACTGGGATCTATTTCTGCAGTTATCCTGATTAATTTGTTTCTGGTTCCCTTCATTCACCAAAAATTGTTATCCGAAGAAAACTAATAGGCTTCTCTGAATTCCTCTGTCAATGTATTTACCCAAAGAGTGGCTGGAAAATGGAGCTTGTTACCACAGAGTGTAGATGAGGCAACAAATGTAGATGCATTTCAGGGAACCTTAAAAAGTTAGCGCTGAAGAGATAACATGTCTTGTATTGCATTTCATTAGAATAGCATTAAAGACAGAAATGACTAAATCTACAGTGCAAATGGTAAAAGGAAGTTAATAGGTGAGTGATGTGAGGTTTTCAGACAGGACGGAGGTGTTTGATGAAGCCCTCAGCAAAGTTCCCAACTGCTGCTCCCAATGTGGAGGAGACAAAATTCATAAATGACATAAAATACACAGTTAAAATGGATGAAGTACGTGTAATTTTTGTCTCAGTTATAAAAAGAATTGCTTTAAAAATTGATGTTGAATGGAAAACTTGACTGCAGTTATACTGTTCATTCTAAATTCTACTTAGCAAACCAAATTTCACTGCTGCAGTGCAAATTGATTCACATGTAAAGAATTTCCTGATTATTGCTGGAACTCCAGAGAGTGAGAGTAGAAAGCTTTTTTCATCCAATTGCAACTGAATGATTTTGAATAAATTTACCTAAAAATCTGATGTGTATTAAGTGTTCCATAAAGCGGAAACAATATTGAGTGGGCATCTTTAAGAAAAAATGCATCCCAATTTACTAAAGTATTGAGTTTGAATTGTATCCAAATATAGTAGAACTTGGACCAGGTGTTTATTTTATATTTCCCTGACACCATGAAAATTCCTCATGGTGATACCCAGTTGAATGCTTGAAAATTTTACAATTGAAACAAAAAAGACGAAGCGGGTTTCCCTTGTGACCACTTGCAATGAGATCACCTCTTCATTTTTTACAATCAGTGCTCTCTGGCACTTATTATTTTCTCCAGCTCGTAATACCTGTGTTTTTGTTTGCAGGATTTATCATGGCACCATTCATAGTTGGTTTCTGTTTCATATATATATATAAAATGTTGCACGCAGGCGTCAATTCTAACCTTTCCGGATGAAAATAACAGTTTAACTGAAACTAAAATTTGATGTCGAAAGGTCCTTGCTTTCATTAGCGATGACTGTTTAAAAAATGTACCTGTATGATTAGTTGGCAAGACATTATATATAAGAATAAATAGTATTTCACACTTAAAATGCACAGTCTAGTGCAGTTTTGCTGTCCTTATTTAAGGAAAAGTTTAATATTTTGGAGGCAGTCAGAGGACATTTACTCGATTGACACCTGAATGAGCAAGTTGTTTTATGAGGATGAATTGGACAATTGTTTCCACTGGATTTCGGGAGAGGAAGGGGTGACTTGATTATGTGAATAAGATCCTGAATTAAGTGATAAAGATCTTGAATGGTCTTGAAAGGGTGGGCATGGGATGTTTTCTGTTGGGCACTGTTTTAAAATTAGGGGCGACCTTTTCAAGACAGATGAGGAGAATCATCTTTTCTTCTCAAAGGGTTGCAAAACTTTTAGGTGGATAGACCTTTGCTCAGCAGGGTAATCAAGAATGTAGATGGGAATGTAGAATTCAAAACACAAGCATATCAGCTATCATCTTGTTGAATGGTGGAGCACTTTCAAAGGACTGAATAGCATGGTTGTGCTTTTATTTCATACGTTCATTTGAGAGTGTCTGTCCTTACCATCAAGGTCACTTTTGACCATGTGTGACATCAATGAACCTAGCATAATTAGGATCAGTAGGAATAAGAGAAAAGTATTAAAAACATAGATGGCACAAGTCAAGATTGTTATGATTCTTGGAAGTTGATCCTGTCAGCTCAAGGACATCACTGCAGGAGTTCCTCAGGGTAGTATCCTTGGCCCAAATTTTAGCTGCTTCATCGATAACCTTAACTCCAGAAGTGGGGATCTTTGCTGCTGATGATACAATGTTCAGCATCGTACAGGACTCTGTAGATGTTGAAACAGTCTGTCCATATGCAGCAAAATCTGGATGATGTCAAGGCTTGGTCTGGTAAGTGGAAGTAACATCACACCAAACAAGTGCCAGGAAGTGACCATCCATGATCACTAGTATTAACATCATTGAATCCCTCACTATCAATACCCTGAATGATAGCAGTGACCAGAAACTAAACTGGACCAGCTATGTACACACTGTAACTACAACACCAGGTTAAAGGCTGGGAGTTCTGAGAGTTCAGAACTAGGAGTTCATGTTTTTTGTCATGTACATTGTTTTCTGGATAAAAAATATGCAATGGAATCTGATCCAACATTGATCCCTGTGGGAGCGTATTATTTGCTTATAGCCGTGATTATCGGGAACACAACCACAATGTTAAATAAGGAATAATAGCATTGTACACCTTCACCTTGATCATAAGTATTAATCTTTTAGTTCACAAAATAAGACCTGATCTATGACTGACATCTTTAATGACCTTGGTGATGTTTTGAACTAAATATGCTTAATGAAGATCCCATGTTCTAAGCTAGGCTTGTTATAAACCATCTAAAATTTGAAAATAAATACTCAACACATTACTACGTTCTTATTTTTTCTATTCATATCACTCTAATTGACAAAAATAGATCAACATAGTTCTAAAGCGCTCAAAATTTGCTTCATTCAGAGTCATCTGAGAGTGGAGTGATGTAAGCGATAATTTGATACTGAGAGAATGGTCCTCGATATTCTCACTCGTTTTAGTGGCTTCCTTAAACAGATTGCTGTTTTGATTGTATTTTAATGATTCAATAAACCAGAGTGCCTTATTTACTTACCTGGATACTTAAATCTCTCTTCAGCTTTCTGCTATAACCAAATGTTTTCCTTTTCTAGAACAAATCTCCAAGAGCTACAGGAGTTGCCAAGCCACAGAAAGCAGAAGTCGATGTTTCAGAAGATACTGTTGTGCCAGCAGATATATCATCAGAGACAGAACAAGCCCAACTTCCTGAAGGCAACACTAGTACAGGACTGTGCAATGCTACCTGTAGAGCTGTAATCAGCCCATTGGACAGCAATAGCAACTTGTCTGAACACAGTACCAATCTTTCTACGTCATTAAATACCATGACCCTTTCATTACAAACAGCCGCTGCAAACTCTTCTGAGCTCTGTCAAAGCCAAGATTATAATCTGGTGAATTCATTAATAAACCTTAGTAAAAGTCCGGTAGGTGAGCTTTTAAAACTGCAGATTTTCCTTTTTACATTTGATGCTGCACTTATTTAATTTTATTAACTTACCAAAAATAAAATCAGAAAAACTGTGCTTGCAGGATTTAGCATGGTCAGTCCACCTAACCTGAATATTTACTGAAATGAAATTGTTTGGGGTCAGATTTTTATACGGGTACTTTCAGAATAAGTGAAATAAATAAGAAACGTTCAAGTTTAATATTGTTGTGAACACATTAATTAGCATCTGCAGAGTTGTTATAGAAAAGATGTTGCTTGTCTAGTTGATGTTAGAAGTAACTTTCTACTTGTCGTATTTCCAGGATTCTTGAAAGCATGCGGTAAAAATTAAGTAACGAAATGTGGAGTGCTAAAAACAGTTTGATATCAGATTTGTTTTGGTTTTTTTGAAATCTACATGGTCATTGATGGCCTGTTCATGCATATTGGCTGAATTATGCAGAGAGTTTGTATTTTCTTTGTTTGTAGCACCAACCAGCTATTTTTCTGTTTGCATTCCAGGATGGTCGAATTGTTGTTAAAGCATCTGAGGGTCTGATGCTACTAGTTAGTTTGCCAGAGCCAGCAGCTGCAAAGTGCCTGACTGACAACACTTCTCTGTGCCAATTGCTTACGGAAAGATTGGGCAAGCTTTATCGAGCACTGCCACAGTCGATAGATCCAATGGATATTGAATCTTTGGAGTCGGTTAACTGGGGGTTGGTAGAAAAAAATTGTATCCATTTTTTTTTCTCAGGCATGTATTTTTGAAATAGTTTGCACTGGAAAGTGCAGGTGATACTAAGTAGATATAGTCAGACAGTTTGCAATGGTAAGTAACCTCGAAAGCAGGTTTGCTTGTTTGCTGAATGAAAGACTTGGTACATGTTCCTTAAACTTCTGCTACAATTATAGGAAGGCTGCAGACAAGACATAAAGTGAACCTATTCATTTACCGTATTGCACTTCTTCTGAATTAAATAATTACATTTGGCATAAAATATAGAGAGTGCTGATACTGTCAGTCCCCTCCCCAAAATAGTTAAAATCCTGAATAAAGACAAAATACTGTGGATGCTGAAATCTCAGATTACCACACAGAATGCTGGAGAAACTCATCAGATCTGGCAGCTTCTGTGGAGAGTGAAACATTTACTGCTCCGACTTGGATATGATTGTTTCTAAATTGCCCTTACCTCCAAGCAAAATGTATAATTTATGTAAAACTGTAAATCTCCAGTGTGTTTTTTTAAACCAAACAATCACCGCATAGTGGTTTACTCTCAGAAATCACTAATTCCAGTTCAAAGACATAACATTCAGTGGGCTCTCCATGTGTCTGGGGAAAAGAACATGTCGTTTTGGATTGCATTCTCTAGGTCAGTTGGAAGACAGTGTAGACGATGGTGTGAGACCACAATTGTGCAACAAGATTAGTATTACTACAAGGCAGTTTTAACTTTGCACTGACAAGTTAAAGTTGCAGTATTCTGATTGATCTTATCTTTGAATCTACTGAAGAGAAGTAGTGCAGTTGGCAATCTCCCACAGCAAGGAGTCTAACGAGTTTTAAGAAATGGAAAAGAAGCACATTTGAATGATTTTAGTCAATTTAATTTTTTGGAATTCTGTCTTCCATTTTTTTAACTTAAAACCTTTAATGTTTGGTCAGATGTTGTCCACAATTAAAAGCCCTTGACAGGCAGAGTCTATTGAAGCTAATAATTTGAGCTGAAAAGTGAAAGTTTTCCCTGAACTGTGGTCAGGTGGCTAGCAACAGAAATGGTTACAAGATAACAAAGTGTGGAGCTGGATGAACACAGCAGGCCAAGCAGCATCTTAGGAGCACAAAAGCTGATGTTTCGGGCCTAGACCCTGGTTACAAGACTGGTTAAGAGCTAAAATCAGGTATGCTGGGAACTTTGGTTAGGCTAGTTTCAACTCTGACAGTTTAAAACTGCAGCCAGGCCATGCTGTGGCCTGTCCTGTAAGCTGTGACTTGCAGTTTCCTGTCTTGAACAAATAGGGGAGGTCATATGGTTACCTGCTAGACATTATGGCACTATATTACCTTATATGGAGCATGGAATGTGGCTGCTTATGACTTGGTGTAAACATTTGGGAATTATTTACCAGTAAACTCTCTTATTGTGATTAAATGGTGTGATCAGGTTTGGCCAATTCATTGGCTGAGTGCCAGAAGTGCTCCTGGAAATGAGCACTTTTTGTGATAAAAGTTAGCAGAACAAAGGATTTTGCAGGAGAAGCCTCGGAGGCCAGCATTTGAGAAGTACGTGACCTAAAGTTATCTTCAGAGAAGACAAAGAACCTCTATGCAAGATCCACACGAGAGCAAAGTTGATAATTTTGCTTGAATCAGGGTAGTATTTGTTTCAAGCCAAATTTAGAGTTAAAATTAGAGTTAGGGTTAAATGAATTGAGTTAAAGTTATATGAAGTAAGAAGTGACTGTTGCAATGAATAAATGTTTTATAAAGAGTATTGGTACATGAAGGGTTAAATAAAGAAAGGTTTGTTAAAGTCTGAGATAATAAAATGTGAGGCTGGATGAACACAGCAGGCCAAGCAGCATCTCAGGAGCACAAAAGCTGACGTTTCGGGCCCAGACCCTTCATCAGAGAGGGGGATGGGGGGAGGGAACTGGAATAAATAGGGAGAGAGGGGGAGGCGGACCGAAGATGGAGAGTAAAGAAGATAGGTGGAGAGAGTGTAGGTGGGGAGGTAGGGAGGGGATAGGTCAGTCCAGGGAAGACGGACAGGTCAAGGAGGTGGGATGAGGTTAGTAGGTAGCGGGGGGTGCGGCTTGGGGTGGGTGGAAGGGATGGGTGAGAGGAAGAACTGGTTAGGGAGGCAGAGACAGGTTGGACTGGTTTTGGGATGCAGTGGGTGGGGGGGAAGAGCTGGGCTGGTTGTGTGGTGCAGTGGGGGGAGGGGACGAACTGGGCTGGTTTAGGGATGCAGTAGGGGAAGGGGAGATTTTGAAACTGGTGAAGTCCCCTATTCATCCCCTATTCCCAATTCCTCCGCCTCCGCCGCATCTGCTCCCACGACAAGACATTCCACTCCCGCACATCCCAGATGTCCAAGTTCTTTAAGGACCGCAACTTTCCCCCCACGGTGATCGAGAACGCCCTTGACCGCGTCTCCCGCATTTCCCGCGACACATCCCTCACACCCCGCCCCCGCCACAACCGCCCCAAGAGGATCCCCCTCGTTCTCACATACCACCCTACCAACCTCCGGATACAACGCATTATCCTCCGACACTTCCGCCATTTACAATCCGACCCCACCACCCAAGACATTTTTCCATCCCCTCCCCGTCTGCTTTCCGGAGAGACCACTCTCTCCGTGACTCCCTTGTTCGCTCCACACTGCCCTCCAACCCCACCACACCCGGCACCTTCCCCTGCAACCGCAGGAAATGCTACACTTGTCCCCACACCTCCTCCCTCACCCCCATCCTAGGCCCCAAGATGACATTCCACATCAAGCAGAGGTTCACCTGCACATCTGCCAATGTGGTATACTGCATCCACTGTACCCGGTGCGGCTTCCTCTACATTGGGGAAACCAAGCGGAGGCTTGGGGACCGCTTTGCAGAACACCTCCGCTCAGTTCGCAAAAAACAACTGCACCTCCCAGTCGCAAACCATTTCCACTCCCCCTCCCATTCTCTTGATGACATGTCCATCATGGGCCTCCTGCACTGCCACAATGATGCCACCCGAAAGTTGCAGGAACAGCAACTCATATTCCGCCTGGGAACCCTGCAGCCTAATGGTATCAATGTGGACTTCACCAGTTTCAAAATCTCCCCTTCCCCTACTGCATCCCTCAACCAGCCCAGTTCGTCCCCTCCCCCCACTGCACCACACAACCAGCCCAGCTCTTCCCCCCCCACCCACTGCATCCCAAAACCAGTCCAACCTGTCTCTGCCTCCCTAACCGGTTCTTCCTCTCACCCATCCCTTCCTCCCACCCCAAGCCGCACCCCCCGCTACCTACTAACCTCATCCCACCTCCTTGACCTGTCCGTCTTCCCTGGACTGACCTATCTCCTCCCTACCTCCCCACCTACACTCTCTCCACCTATCTTCTTTACTCTCCATCTTCGGTCCGCCTCCCCCTCTCTCCCTATTTATTCCAGTTCCCTCCCCCCATCCCCCTCTCTGATGAAGGGTCTAGGCCCGAAACGTCAGCTTTTGTGCTCCTGAGATGCTGCTTGGCCTGCTGTGTTCATCCAGTCTCACATTTTATTATCTTGGAATCTCCAGCATCTGCAGTTCCCATTATCTTTGTTAAAGTCTGAGTCAGTTCCATGTCTTTTGTCTATCACACAGGAAAGAACATCTGGGTAAAACATGTGAGCATTACTTACCGATATTACAGCAATTAACAATTTACCATTTACCAAAGCGTCAGTCTATGCCTTGTGATGAATAGGAGAGGACTTGAAGTTTTCTTCTAAGCTAAAAACTTGGGCAGACTTCCTGATTAGCAATTTACATATGTAATGTTACAGGCTAGGACTGTAAGGTGCACTTTGTTCTGCTTGTACCTCGTTTAATTCTAGACCTTGATATTTCTTCATTTATCTGGCATTGGCTAAGGATTATGGTCAATAGTTCAATGTCTTACAGAACTTTTGTTCTTACTTCAATCAAATGAATCATAAACTACAGTGTTTCCTATCTACTTTATTAACAACAGACAAAATACACTGCCCAGCTTTATATTTTAATCATTTGTAAAATGATTTCTCATAGCAATTACTCTTCTAAAGTAATCTTGCAGTCCTGTTCCTTTATTTTTGACATTGTTGGTTTTCCAGCCTGATATGGTGGAATTGTTCGTAACATATTCAACTGCTAGCTTCTTTTGTATTCACCTTTCTTGAGCCTTTCAAGTGCCAGGTTTCATTTCCTGTGGTTTTGCTGTACGTGGTGGCATTGGATAAAAGAGTACACAAGAATACAGTGAGACTTTTTTTTAACATTTTTTGTTTTCAGCTTGAAGGCATTACTGGCGAGGAATATATTTTGTTGTACTCCAGTCACCTTGATAGGTTATCCTTTTGTGGGACTGGTGTCACACGTATACTAAGCAGAGTAGGGTGAGAAGTTCAACACCCTAAAGACCTTGGGAAATCTGGAGTAGATTTTGCAGGTCAAGACGATCTGGAAATGTCCATTGTTGCAAGTTGAGAGAGCATCTGGGGATGCAGAGACCCTTCAGTGAATATAAATTGGAGTTTGGTTCAAAACGTAATGAATGTACTATAATATCTTTTGCAATACAAAAGTTATACAAAGATTAAACTTACATTAAACTGTCCGTTGCATTTTTTGTTTTGATTGAGAGTTTCTCCTCATTTTCAGTGCTTTCACATAGAATTATCTTTGATATAACACAAGCAACACATACAATTGAATTGAGCACCACAACCAAACCTATAAGTGCTGATTTTTCTCTCCTATCACCACCTCACTGATGTGACTAAGATCCCCGACCTGACCTAAAATGGCACCCCCCATCAAGCTGACTCGACTAACCTGATCAACCCCCCGAGCAACCCAACCTGACCATCCCCTCAACCCAACGACCTGCTCTGAAACCACCATCCAACCACCTAATCACTCACACATCCCTCACTTAACCACAGATGTTTGTCCATCTGTCTCGAATGCAAACTAAGAAGAGTAAAACTCACATCATGAGGTGAATTCAAAGGACAAGCTACCATCTTTTCAATGCTGTGTTACTTCTCCAGGTCTTCATATCCATTCTATCCATTATGCTACACCTGAATCAAATTGTCAGCAGGTTTTGTTTTTACTTCACATTGAAAATCAACATTTTTTTTTCCATTGATGTTTCACAAACTCCATCCCCAGATACCCACAATTTTACCTGAATTCTAACTTGTGCTTATGACTGATACAGCATTTTTGGAGGACCTATCCTTTAAAGATTAAATTCTGTTAAATATTTCAATACCATGTTCAGGCAATTTCTACAGATTGTACTTTTTCTTTTACAGTTTAGACTCTTACAGCCATAAAGAAGATACCACAGCTTTTCCTGGAAAGCGTGCCCTCATCTCTTTCCTATCTTGGCTGGATTATTGTGACCAACTAATTAAGGAAGCCCACAAGGTCTGCACAAAAGGGGAGAAAAAGTGAATTCATTGAAAATTTGAACTTATGTGTTGACATTTTTTTTGTAATGGTGACTGGAGCTTGTTTCAAGTACGTTTTCATGAAGACAGCAACATAATTTCAGCAGGGTTCTATCTTATAGGAAAATCATACCATATGCATCTTTTACTCAACTTTATTCCAGAAACAACTTTCTAGAACATGGTATTAATTGGGATAGTAGGAACCAAAGTATGAGGGAGCTACTAAATCCATCTGAGTATTGTGATGGCAGTTACAAACTCAAGAAATTAATATGATGCATTGAATGGTTATTTTTCATCCATCTTTGATTTGTTTAAATTCCATACATACTGAAATGACCAGTTGAAAGGTGCCATCAGTTTTTAATGCAATAAAAGAATTCTGATAACATGTTTATCATGGATAAGCACGTTTATATCCAAGATGGCAGGCTAAATCGATAATTATCCAAATGTGAGATGTGATGAGCTATTCTTGCATTGCTGTAGTAAAATTGACTGAAATGAAGATGGTTTACTGACAGAGTTAAGTAACCCAATTTAATGTAGCAATGCCAAAAACAATGAGCAAACAAAATTTCCTGTGAAATGAATCTGAAATTAATTGAAAGATATTGAAAATTAGGGGGGAAAAAGACAAAACAGTAAAGGCATTGAGTACAGAATACTAGTTCTACTGCATGCCAGCTACTGCTACAGCTGATGTTTTGGCCTAAAACTGTCACACTAAGATCTGGTCAGGTACCTTTTGGCAACAGAATAATACGTTTGGTGTGGAGCTGGACGAACACAGCAGGCCAGACAGCATCAGAGGAGCAGGAAATCTGATGTTTTGGGTCTGGACCTTTCTTCAGAAATGGGGGAGGAGAAGGGGGCTGTGAAATCCTTTCAGGACCCCCTTCCCCTCCTCCATTTCTGAAGAAGGGTCCAGACCCAAAACATCAGCTTTCCTGCTCCTCTGATGCTGCCTGGTCTGCTGTGTTCGTCCAGCTCCACACCTTGTTATCTCAGACTCCAGCATCGGCAGTTCCTGCTGTCTTAAAATAATATGCTGGTTTAGTGCACCAGGAGAATTGAAAGTTAGAAGTAAAATAATGGAAATTATCTTTAAATAATGAAACTGAAAGTTTATATATCTACACAGTACGAAGGAGGCTGCATACATTTAAGTTCTGAATAACACATTGATTTCTTTGGGATTGCGTACTTGATTGTTGGAATAGATGGTGAACTCATTTAAATTTGGCTTGAAATGTCAAAAGTTGCATACTTGTCTGTACTTAGGTAAGAATGAATATGATACTTTGGAATATCTCATAAAATGTGGGATCAGAAGTAGACCATATGTCTGATTGATAATCCACTCCTCTATTTTTTTTGCTTTTCAGCACAACCCATGAATCCCTGACTGATTAAACATCTGTCTCAGCCTTGAATATACTTAATGACTTGATCTCTACCAGCTTTGTCGTGTGTCAAGTTCCACTGATTCATTATTGTCTAAAAGAAGAAATTCATCTGACTATTTCTTAAATAGGTGGTGATCCCCTTCTGGTCATGGTTATGTCTTGTGGTCCTAGACTGTCCCACAAGGGGACATAACCTCTCAACATGCACCTTGTCAAGCCCCAATATGTTTTAATAAGTTTGCTTCTAATTCTAAGTTCCAACCTTCAATGGACCCAAACTTGAGAGCACACAGATTAGCTACTCAACCTTTCCTCTTAAAATCCCTCCATATCTAGTGATTTCCCACTTGTATCCGACAATATAGTTTTAGCAAACTTTCACATTTTTATACTCCATTCCCATTGAAATAAAGGCTAACATTTCATTGTCTTCCTTATTACCTGCAGACCTTTTTTGTGATTTGTGCACAATGGTCCAAAATCCTTTTGTGTTGCAGCTGTCTGCTATCTTTGTTGATGTAAATAATTTTCAGTTCTTCTATTCTTGCCAAAGTGCACTTCCCACAATATATTCTGTCCACTAGATTCTTATGTACTGACTTACTCTGTCTATATCTCACTGCAGACTGTGTCATCTTCATCACTTCCCACCTGTTTTTGTGTCACCTGCAAACTTGATGATTAGATTAGATTAGATTACCTACAGTGTGGAAACAGGCCTTTCGGCCCAACAAGTCCATGATAATATATCCATATCCCTCATCCAAGATATTCAAATATATTGGAAATAATTATGACCCTAGCACTGATCCATGTGACGGGCTTTTTTATTAAACAGCCTTAAGTCAGTACGTTAAAGTCCATCTTTTGGAAATCTGAGTTTATTACATCTGCTTCCCTGTCATCTATCCTGCATGTAACAACCTTGGAAAATTCTGATAAATTTGTCAGGCATTATTTCCCTTTCATAAAAGCATGCTCACTCTGCTTAGTTACATTATGGTATTCTAAATGTTCTGCTGTTACATCATTTATAGCAGATTCCTAACATTTCTCCCATCACAGGTGGTTTATACGTAAAATTAAATATGAAAGAGGCCTTTTTTAAATTGAATGTTAAATGGAGGTACAGATATCGAGGATTCTAGCCTATGCTTGAATATTTGTTGTTGCCTGGCATAGATGATTGGTCTGGATATAAAAACTTCAACTACAAATTTAAAATACACTGATAATAATATAAAAAGAGCATTATAAATCAAACTTGCAGTAAGACAGTGAAAAATACATTTTAATTGTCTGGTAAAATTGCAAGTAAAGTTTAATGCTGCTAAGTATGAAGTATAGTTTTTATCATGAACGATCACAAAGTAGAACTAAATTGTTGCAGAAATATGAGGAAAATCCTTTTCAAGGTTATTTATGGCAAGACAAAGGTAAAACTCAGAGTCCACACCACCTTCTGTGTTGGAACTTAACAGAGAGGCCTGTGAAGGGATAGGGACTTGCTTACATCAGTCTCTGGAGTTTTATACCTAACCATGTTGGTATTCGTGCCAAAGTGCATCCAGGTCCACTGTTGTAAGAACAACATTTCATCATTACAGCTGCAAAATTCAGGCCAGTGTTTTCATTGATGTTACAGTGTGACAGTGTAATTAACAAAGCTGTGATACATTCTGCCATGGCATATAGGTACTTGGAATGTTTATATTAAGTCTTGACAATGCACTTGTAAACAATATGTTTAAATCTGGCTGCTATGAAGTAAATTTTTTCACATGCCTTTGGGAGGGAATAAGAAAAAAGTAACAGAACTGATGTTGAATGTAAAGATGAACAATGCAGAAAGGTTTTTAAAAAACCTAATACATTCCTTCTTAAAACTTGTTAAATAATGTTCATAACATAAACCAAAATACTACCTAAGTAAGTCAAAAGAACAGAACCAAAAGATATTAATTTGTTGAAAATAAATTTACGTTAGGAATGACATTTATACTGAGTGATAAATGTTTGGATTAAAATGTGAGGCAGTGTTGAGACAACAGCAATTTAAGATGCATTTGAATGGGTCAGTAGTAGAGTCTAGATAAGAGAGAGTTCCTATCAGTAGAACCTAAAATGCTGCCTTTCTCTTGCCTTTTCCTTCTGTTAATGTTTAGAGGTTAAAATGTCATAACTTTTGAAATTGAATTAGAATATTTTAAAATGTAGGGAATAATAAACATCAGCTGTTTATTTAAGTTGACCTTCACTTTACAGCTCACTGCCGTTGCCTTGGCAAGGGCCATTCGAGAGAGATTTTTTGTTCCAGTTATGGAGCCACAATTGCTTCAGACGTAAGTTGGTTCGGCTTTTTGCTGTAAATCATTGCTTTATTCAACTTTAGTCAAGCAGTCCATGGAAGAGTTTTCATTGCTTAGTAATCTTTGACATTGAAGTTTATCAATTAAAAATTTGTAAATACTGTGGGAGGCTGAGACTTGGCAAGTGGAGGGGTGGTTTTTGCCACTTCTGGTAAATCAGACATGTTGAATACATGATAGATGATGTGGAAAGTTCTATAGTCAAAACAGTGTGTGAAGTTGCGAAATGCTCTTTTGCTGATTTGTTTCTTAGCTTCCGTTTTTTCAAACTCACTGTTTTTTCTGTGTATATTTATTTGGAAAAGTTAAGAACTCTATTCTTAATATACATCCCACAATTCTTACTTGGTTCATAAAGTCACCATAATTAATTGCTTAATGTTCTTTTTTGTGTGAGTGTAGATCAGAAATTGGTATTCTGACTTCAATATCACTGCTAAATCGCATCATCCGCCAGATCACATCAAGTGCAATGCTACAAGAGTTAGTTTTCTTCCTCTTAGGAGATCAGAGACAGTCTGAAACAGCTGGAGAACATAAGCATCAGTTACGATATCGACTTATAGAGCATTGTGACCATCTCTCAGATGAGGTAAATATTTAGCCGTACAAAATCTATTTTGTTGCTTATAGGTGTTTTAGAAATAATTATTCCCCCTTTTAAAAAGTATTTCCTATATTTCTTTACTATCGTGGTGCAAGTTTGTTAGTAAATATAGCTTGGATCATTTGGGTAAGGGAATAGAATGCATTATCTTTCAAGTTGTTTTATCATCAATTCAGGTCAAATGATGAGCAGAATAATTTCTGTGTCAATACCATGCACAACTTCAAAAAGTTACGGCCGGAAATGCAATTCCCTCGTCCTTATCTATACTGAAAAACTAAGAAATAATGAGTTTGAAAGCAGTAAAACCTCTTTGTTGTTCATGTGAATCTTGGCCAGATGAAAGAACTATATTTTCATAAGTATATTAAAGTGTACTGGTGCTCAAAAATTTGCAGCACAAAGTCAGTAGAAATACATTAAAGCGTCTATTGAATAGAATGACCCATCAGTGAAATGTTAAATGGCATGCACATATTTGTATTTATTCAGATTGGAGTCTGAAACATTAACCATTTAAATTAACTTGCAATCTGAGGACTGAATACGTTGTAACCTGTATTAAACTACTTGAATTTGTGACCTTGAATAGTTGCCATGAAGTGGTGTTAGCTACCTTATAAATGTTATCCCATTGAACATTATCAACAGTTGTCTTTTAACTTCTTTTGGCACTACACAGCATTATGAAGCAGAATTTGACACTGAGCCTGTTTCAGCGCTATTAGAGCAGACAGCTGAAAGAAAGAAGTATTAAGAAAAATAAAGAGCATTTGATGAAATGGCAAAAAGACAGCAAGATTTTGCAAGCGATTCTAGAGTTTAGGGCCAAGGGAGCTATGGCACAGTGGAGCAGTGATGCTTAAAAGACCAACATTAAGTACGTGTAAATATCTTGAAAAATTGTAGTGCTGGAGAAGATTGCAGAAAAGGAAGAGGTGAGGCTTCAGGAAAATTTGAAAATAAGATGAGGATTTTCACGTGGAGGGACTGTTTAGCTGGGAGCCAAGGCACATCAGCAAAATTGGGTGATAAACGAATGAGAAGGAGTTTAAGGCACCAAAGTTTTGAAGTACCTCTGGTTTACTAGACATTACTTCTTTTAAGATCTTATATGGGCATGTGTTGGTACTGAAGCTAGAGTTACTTACGGAAGTGGCAGTAGGTGATCATCTGGTTTTGTTGAAAAGCACATTGCTGTCCAAGGAATTGAGCTGGACGCTATCTTATAGACACATTAGAGGTTGAGGTAGGGAGCCATTGGGAAGATCACACCGAATGCAACACCATGAAGAAATGGCTTATAAAGGTCTATCTTCCAGATTTGACTCCTATTCTACTGCCTGTAGTTCAATGGTTTTTAAGCTGTTTCAATTGAGCCATAAAGATTGATCCTATATTTATAGTTCTGCAATTTTGTGGTAAAATAATTTACTGTTTGTAAAATTGCAGATAATGGAATGATAGAATATATATTGCATTCTGTATAAGACCATAAGATATAGGAGCAGAATTAGTCTAAATTGCCCATTGACTCTGCTCTACCATTCGATTATGGCTGATGTTTTTCTCAACCCTATTCTCCTGCCTTCTACCTGTAATCCCTGACCCTCCTCACCAAGCCAAGATCTGATCTGTGTCTTAAATACACTTGATGACTTGGCCTCCACAGTCCTCTATAGCAACGCGTTCCACAGATTAACCACCCTCTGGCTGTAGAAATATCTCCTCATGTCTGTTTTAAAGGGTTGTCACTTCACTGTAAGGCTGTTGGGCCCTGGTCTCTCCTACTAGTGGGAACACTTCCTCCATGTCCACACTATCCAGGCTTCTGTAAGTTTCAATCAGATCCCTACCTCATCCTTCTAAATTCCATCAAGTATAGACCTAGAATCCTCATACACTGCTCATATGACAAGTCCTTCAAACCCAGGATCATGCTTGTAAAATAATAAAATGTGAGGCTGGATGAACACAGCAGGCCCAGCAGCATCTCAGCAGCACAAAAGCTGACGTTTCGGAAAATTCCTTTTTAGCAGTGAATGGCTTTGTGCATGGTAAATCGTGTATCACAGATTTGATTTGTGTGTTTTTTTGAAGAGTTGCCTGCATAGACTTTAGCAAGGCCTTTGATAAGGTTCCACATGGTAGCCTAGTTAGTGAGATTAGATTGTATGAGGTCCAGGGAGAGCTAGCCAATGGTTACAAAATTTGCTTGACGGTAGGTGACAGAAGTTGGTGGTACAGCATTGTTGTTCAGACAAGAGGCCTATGACCAGCAGTGTGCTACAACTATCAATGCTAGATCCACAATTTCTTTGTTATTTAATTAATTTGAATTAAAATATAGGAGGCATGATTAGTAGGTTTGTGTATGACGCCATAATTGGTGGTTTAGTGGTCAGTGAAGATGATATTTAGGATCTTGATCAATTGGGCTACTGAGCCGAGGAATGGCAGCTGGAGTTTAATACGGATAAATGTTGCATTTTGGTCAAACCAGGACATGGCTTCCACAGTTAATGTTCGGACTCTGGAGGGTAGTGTGGAAGAGAGACCTAGGAGTGCTCATACATGGTCGTTTGAAAGTGGTGTCGCAGGTAGACTCGGTGGTGAAAGTAGTGTTTGGCATGCTTGCATTCATTGTTCAGAACGCTGAGAGCAGGAACTGGGGCATCATGTTACAGCTGTACAAGTCATGGGTAAGGCCACATTTGGAGTTCTGCATACAATTCTGGTCACCCTGCTACGGAAACGATGGTTTTCACCTGGAAAGGTTCCGAGGAAGGGTCAGCTGAAACATTGACTCTGAATTTTTTCTTCGCAGATGCTGCCAGACCTTCTGAGCTTTTCCAGCAACTTTGTTTTTGTTCCAGAATACCTGTTTCTACTGGGATTTACCACCAGCTGCTCCAAAACCCATCTTGTAGATTTTCCTCAAATTCTTTTTTTTTTGAGATCTGCAACCAACCTGATTTTGTCAGTCCACTTGCATGTTGAATACCCCAAGATAATTGTAATAGTGCCTTTTTTATTTTACAGATAAGTATAATGACACTGAGAATGTTTGAGCATCTATTACAAAAGCCAAATGAGCACATTATTTACAGCATGGTCTTAAGGAATTTGGAGGAACGAAACTACGTTGAAAATAAACCACCTTGCCAGGAGGACAAGGATATTGTTGAAAATGGACAGATAGCAGGAGCAGTGTGAGTTGTTACTTGTTAGTTTTGTTCTTTTTCACCAATTTGTTAGTGCATTATTATATTAATACTAATAGTATTACTAAATGTATTGATGACTGCTCTTGAGGCTTAAAAGAAAATGGCAGCAATATTGTCTGAATGCCGTCATTCTAAAAAGAAGCATTAAAGAAGGCAGTGGGTGTTTAATTCATGTGCTTTTTAAAATATCTTTAATTTTTAGTTGTAAATTTCTGTTAAAGCAGAAGTATCCAGTATAAAAGTATGTCCCTAAAATCAAGTATTAGTCAGTTTAAAATATGTTCTTGGATCTTTTGGAGAATAGGTGTCAACTGCCTCATTTCAATTCTTGGTCAAAATTGCAGTGGAATGCTGCAGGTAATTTGCACAGAGCCCAGCCCCATAAACAGCAATGTATTAATTGACCAGTTAATCCATTCTTTTGGTTATGTTCTTGGAGAGATTGGCATTGGCCTGAACACCAGGAGTGTTTTTTTTCAGATACCACCTCGGAATTCTATACATCTGTCCACGAGGACTGTTTGTACCTTTGTTCAAAATCTCATCTAAAGTAATACCTGTGACAGTTAACAAGAATATCTTCAAAGATAGTGTTTAGAAACATCCTTGCTTAGCCAAAAGAAAAATGCGCACGTGTAGCACTTCACTGGGTAGTGACTTGGAAATGAAGCCCTGCTATTCCTGGAGTCATCACAAAGTTAACAACTTTTTTTTTAAAAAATGCAGAAATCTCTGATTTAGCTATCCTTTAGCACCAAGTTGACAGAAAGCGTTGACCATGTGTTTGCACTTGACAGGAATGTCTTTATTATAAGTAAATAGATTGTAAATGCAGGTAAACCGTTATGAACCATTAACATGTAATTCTACAAGTTAAAATTCCTATCCCCTTATAAACTAACAATTACACATACAGGCAGATGCTCATACAAGGAAAAAAATACACGGTGTTATGGATGGAGGGAAAGATAGGGATGGCAGTTCAATAGTCCCTGTTCACAGGTGCCTGAAATGGTCCGTTTGGTTTGTCAGGACATGTTATTCAATAGTTGTCTTTCTGTAGCAACATTCACTTGCTCACTTGGAACAGGGTGGCCGTTTGATATTCATAAAGTCTCAGGCTTCCTGTTTAAGAACTGAGCTTAGAGTAACTGCTGAAGGAAAAATAAATTGGCTTTCCTCAGGCTTAATATCCTGAGACACAAGACAGCTCCTGGCTTTGTAGAACTCTGATAGCCTCTTCCTGTGTTATTCATAGCCACAAGCTGTTTGTCTACCTGAGCACCAATGCTATTGCTGCCAACAAATGCAGAAATCTGAATAGTTCATAAGCTTCTTAAAGCCACTGGACACCAGTCCATCACCTAATCATTCCAATGCACTATGTGTGCTAAACACTTCTGTTGTAATTATAAAACTACACTATACACTGTTAGTCCACAGACCCAGATAGTATTCTGGGGACCCAGGTTTGAATCCTGCCCTGGCTGATGCTGGAATTTAAATTCAATAAAATATCTGGAATTAGGAGTCTAATGATGACCATGAATCCATTGTCGAATGTCAGAACCGATCTCATTCACTAATATCCTTCAGGGAGGGAAATCTGCCATCCTTACCTGGTCTAGCCTACATGTGACTCTAGGCCCACAGCAATGTAATTGACTCTTAACTGCCCTCTGGGCATTTAGGGATGGGCAATAAATGCTGCCTAGCCAGCGACGCCTTCATCCCATGAATGAATAAAGGAAAAAACAATTTAGAATTGATGCTATATAAGCGAAATACTTTGAACACTTAAATCAGAATCCGATCCACCTCTGATCGGCTGATTAATTCTTGAATACAGTTTCCCGGATACCTTAGAGTTCTTTGGTCAAATGAGCGTTTTTCATGGTAGAGAATGATAGTGGGCTGTCCATGCCTGAGAAAGCATCTCAGAAGACCTATATATCAGTAAAATTCACTGGCTAGCAATCGAAAACAAAATATCTTGTTGGATTATTTCTAGTGCTTCCATCTATATCACAGCTCAGATTAGCCTTCTCACCAAACAGGGGATCAAATTGGAGGACATTCTGATACAAATGGCTTATCTATTGCTTGAACTCCTCAACTTTTGGCAAAATCAACACAATGATTCTTAAAATTTAATTTTGGCATTTCTGTGTTCAACATGGTGGCAGGATAAGATGCTGCATCCAGAACGCCTCTGCTCCACCCATTTTCTTTTCTCCCTTTTCTTTTCCCTCCTTTTCTGCATTTTTTTAAACGGAGGAGCTGGCAAGCCCTGGAGACAAGTCCCGGGGCGGAGGCCGGCACGGGAAAGCGAGTCCCGGAGCGGAGGCTGGCACGGGAAGCAAGTCCCAAAGCCGAGGCCAGCGTGGGGAAGCAAGTCCTGGAGTGGAGAGGGGACCGGCATAGGGAGGCGAGTCCCAGAGCGGGGGCCGGCACAGGGAGGCGAGTCCCGGAGCGGGGGCCGGTGCGGGGAAGCGAGTCCCAGAGCAGGGGCTGGCACGGGGAGGCGAGTCCCGGCGCGGAGCGGGGGCCGGCGCAGGAAAGCAAGTCCCGGAGAAAACCTTAACTTGGAGCAGCTGAGGTCTCATTTGAAACAGACTGGAGGCTTCAAATGGAGCGGGGATAGTTGTCGGAGTCAGGTCTGGTGTGGATGGTCAGACCATGTGCGGAAGCCCCTGTGCTGAGCTACTGCAATCTAAAATTTATTTATCTGACAATAATGTCTATTCTTTCAACAATGTCATATTTCTAACTTACACTATGAATCACCAAAGTAATGCAATTACTTTTCTTTTGTAATTCCTCTTTGTGTATCTAAGATTTGTGCCTCGCTACTTTGTACCTAAGATAGCACCATAAAAAGTGACATTGTAAAACTTTTCATTCCTGTACTCCTGTATGTCTGTACTTGAGTACACATGACAATAAAGGATATTCTGTTCTATTTTTTCTTTCCTTCACTGTTTTTTGGAATCCTTTATTTACCTTCATTTCTTTTATACAATTCTCACCATTTATTTTAGAATTAGGTGCAAGCTTTTCTTGAATTGGATTTCTGGGTTAGAGATTTTCAGCAAGGTATATCTTAAGGTTAGAGAGGGGATATAGAGTATCTCAAAACAGAAATTTCCACAGATAACTGTCAGCATAAATCATGTCTGACGTAGAGTTAGATTGATTCTATGTGTTTGTATAATTGAAGTAGGTAAGGAATAAAGTCCTCAGTGGTCTCATGAAGTCAGTAGCTTTCTGAGAAGTTGTCTTACTGTAATCTGAACTGTTCAACATCGCAAACCACAATCCCAAATACATGTAAAAATTAACCTACATTCAGATTTTCCTCTTGCTTTTAAAAATAATACCAATCTGCAGTTCACTTGAGATTCTTTTTGAATAGTTTCACATTACCTTGATGTTTCATTGCAAGGTTTTTAAATTTTGTTAATGTAACTTCATCATTCTTCGCATTTTTCCTGATTTACATGAAAGTTGACTGTCTTTCATTTTGGGACTAGAGTGCTTGTCGATGCACCATACAATTCTGAGCAGCATGACAGAAAACATGGTCCTGTTCACAGCTGACACCTAAATATCATCTTCTGCCTTGTGACTAAAAACTGAGCTGAGAATGCCCAAAGTCATTTTACATCAGAATTAGAAGGCCAGTACATAGATTTTCTTCCCTTAGTGGTAAATGGCTACTCAACCAACCAAATATGTCACTTAATCTCTCAGGTTGGCATGTTATTATCATATTGGCATCCGTACTAGATAGAAAATTAACACACTTAACCAAGAACGTTTTAATATTGCATAACGTTCATCTTACGAGATGTTCATAACAAAATAATGTTTAAAGAAATACAGATTACTTGCACTATTGCCGTCAGGGTGACTGGTAATAAGGTTGAATACTTGATAATATTCTTGCCAGACAAAATCTATATTTAAAAGAAGACAATCTGCAATGGTATGTTGGGTATTTTCAGATGAAGTCAATAAAACGAGTAAATTCCATGTTTCTGTTATTGTGATTTGCAAAATCCCAGCAGCAGTGCTGAGTGATATTTTGTTTTGTAATGGAATATGCTCTACATATTCTAATTAAGTTTCATTGTTGTCTGTATTCAGAGATTTGGAGGAAGATCCAATTTTTACAGATCTGTCACCTGATAACAGACTGCTTGGTTCCAGTTGGCTGACTGCTTCCCCACCTCCAACACCAGACCATACAAAATCTGATGGGAAAACAGAAGTTCATAAGATTGTAAATAGGTATGTTCAAAGATCAACTGTAACTTTGCTGAATTAAATGAAAAAAATTATTTGGTCACTGTGAAAGGTTTGAACGAGTGAGTACTGAATGCATTCTCTTGTGGATCAGGTTGTAACAGGCACCATAAAGCAGGCAGTAAAAGCGAGATTCTGTTGGGCGCCCAGAACTCCACATGTTGTAGCTGCAGTGAAACAATGTGTCAGGGCTCCACACGCAGGTTCTTACCAAGGTTATACTCCAACATGGCAAGCATCTGCTCACTCAGAGGAACCACCAGCTGAAAAACAATAACGTAAATCTATTAATGTGGCTTAAAGAATTTGAACAGATATGCACAGATATTAAATTTCCACTGGAGAACTCATTAAATAACATTGTAATTATGGCTTGACTTTGAATTGGATACAAATACTAATTTATATGATGAGTTTACAATAAAGCATTTGGTTCCTAGCATTACACTGGAATATTCAAAAACACTTGTAAATTGAAATACACTTACAATTGTGACATACAGGCAAAAACTAATTTGTGGACAGCAAGTTGCCATGCAAAACAAGAGGAAAGTGATCAGATAAGCAGCTTTAGTGAATTAGTGATAACATAGTGTGGCGCTAGAGGAACACAGCAGGCCAGGCAGCATCAGAGGAGTAGGAACATTGACGTTTCGGGTCGGGACCCTTCTTCAGAAACCTCCAGCTCCACACTGTGTTACCTCTGACTTCAGCATTGGCGGTTTTCACTGTCTCTTTAGTGAATTAGTATTGTCCAGCACGCACACGAACTCACATTGTTCCTATTAGCTGGTAATGTAGAATATTTTACGTCCGACTGAAAGTTTCAATGATGTTTTGAAAATTTAAGTTCTGAAGTATCCAAATATCATCTTACTACACAGAAACTGCTTGGACTAATATTGCAGTAACATTGAAGTACAAAATTTTGCAATGAATGATAGTCAGTATCATAATTGCATAATCATCATAGCTTGATTGCATAATGTAAAGTATTTGACTTTTCTGTTGTAAATTCCTTGAATACTTTAGTTTCCTGTGTCTTGTTCCTGATGAAGCAAAGTCATCTTACTATGTGGAAGGCACAGGATATGATACCTACCTCAGAGATGCACATAGGCAGGTAAGGCCAGTAAGATTATTATCCTGAAAAGGTGAAACATTTAAGTTTTCATTCAAAGGGGTGTGAAAGTATGGAATTTGCTACTGCAGAGAATGTTCAATTATTGAATATATTTAAGGCCAAGAGAGACAGATTGTTGGTGTCTCACGGAATGGAATGGTATGGGGGGCAAGGGTGGAAATGCACTTTAAGCCCAAGATTAACCATTGTCATGTTGAATGGCAGAGCAGCCTCAAGCAACATGTAGCCTTCTGCTCCTATTTCTTATGTTCTCAGCACATCAAATAATACTTGTGTGACCTCTCATGAATGGAAATTAATCTGTTCCTAAGAACTGGTTATGTGCAGCATAAGTAGGTAAAAATACTTAGTGTAGAGATCTTCTTCATAATATGATTGCTGGAGAGTCATTTGTGATCACTTTACCCTTATTCAATTTTCAGTGGCTAAATCTCAAATACGAAAATGTCTCTGAGCTCTTTTAGCTTCAAAGTAATTGAATTCTGTGATTTCTACTCATTGACTGGACAGCAGTCTGTTAATGTAGCTGTTTTTCTTACCGGAATTCATGATTGCTTCTTTTAATGACAGTTCCGGGATTGTTGTGGTAACTGTATGAAGTGGGACTGGCCTTCAATACCTAAGCCTTTGGAGAAATGTAATCTGGAAACACCTTTCTTTGAGGGACATTTTTTAAAAGTTCTGTTTGATCGAATGGGCAGAATCCTTGATCAGGTACTAAAACGTTTTGAAATGATTTTGATTATTTATGACAGAAAATGTGTATACTTCAGTGCTCTAAAAATGTACTTGTATTTAAAATGAAGATGGCATGCCCTCACTGCAATGATTTACATGGCTTGGCTTATTCCTGATAAATTGGCCTAACCTACCCAGCTGTGTAAAGCAGTCAAGATTCATTTTTGTATGGAATTAAAGTCCGAATTACAGTATGAAATTTGTATTATTTCACAATTAAACATCTGGTGGTATGTGTTTCTTAGGTGAAGTTACTCTAAATAAGCAATTGTTTATTACTGATATACTCATCAAGATGAAGATGTTCAAGCTGGAAGTGGCACATTTTTGACTTTTTATCCAGTGACTGCATCAAGTTTGATGTAATTGGGGTGGAATGCAAAGTTCTGTTGTGTTACAGTTGATAGTAGTCCTTAAAATCTAACAGGTATGCCAGTGCAGCTTTACACTTCCATTACACGTTGGATAACTCTTGAGAGTTGAGAAACATCTCAGAGATGACACTTGAGAAACAGAATACTGCAGATGCTGAAAATTTGAATTAACACTTAGGAATACTAAAACTACTCAGTGGTTTGGGCAGCATCCGTGGACAGAGAGAAAGGATTCACATGTTACAGCATTGGACCTGGAAGAGTTTCAATATCCAATAAGTTTTGAGCAAGGTTTGGATGGAACAAAAGGATGGCTTGTGATTACATGGATGACTGGAGAGATTTAAGTCAACACCATTAGTCAACCAGAACTAAAGACATTGCAGTGAAATGAGAAAAGAAGCAAAAGATGTGCCTTTGGCAAGTGTGTTACTGTGTGTAAGCCAATGAAATATTAAACAGAAACTGAAAAACACAAAGATTTGGAAACAAAATGTGGTGCAGATAAGGAAGTAAAATGTGCTAGTGACCTGAAATTGTTGAATACCGTGTTGAATCATGAAGTCTATAAGTGCTTAATTGAAAATTGAAAGTTTCAGCTTCCTTAACCAAGGACAGAGATGACAATGTGAGAGCAAGTTCGAAAATTAAAATGACAGACCACTGGAAGCTCAGGTTCATGCTGACAGACTGAATAAGACATTCTGCAATTGTCCATTTGCTCTAGCCAGTGTAGATGAGACTGCAGTGTGTACACTGAGTGCATCAGAAATAACACAGATAAACTGGTTCACTTGGAAGGAATTTTAGGACCTTGGATCATGAGAAGAAAAGAGTTAAAGAATAAAAAGCAGATGATTTAGCTCTGCACTTGCTTAGAAAGATGCCATGGGAAGGGAGGGAGTGGACCAGGGTGTCACGGATGGAACAGTCTCTTCAGAATGCTGAAATCAAAGAATCCCTACAGTGCAGAACAGAGAACAATACAGCGCAGAACAGGCCCTTCGGCTCTCGATGTCGCACCAGCCTGTGAACTAATCTAAACCCCCTCCCCCGACACTATCCTGTCATTATCGTATGCTTATCCAAGGACTGTTTAAATGCCCCTAATGTGGCTGAGTTAACTACATTGGCAGGCAGGGCATTCCACGCCCTTACCGGTCTCTGAGTAAAGAACCTGCCTCTGACATCTCTCTTAAATCTATCACCCCTCAATTTGTAGCTATGCCCCCTTGTACAAGCTGAAATCATCATCCTCGGAAAAAGACTCTCACTGTCCACCCTATCTAATCCTCTGATCATCTTGTATGTCTCTATTAAATCCCCTCTTAGCCTCCTTCTCTCCAATGAGAACAGACCCAAGTCCCTCAGCCTTTCTTCATAGGGCCTGCGCTCCAGACCAGGCAACATCCTGGTAAATCTCCTCTGCACTTTTTCCAATGCTTTCACATCCTTCCTGTAATGGGGCGACCAGAACTGCACGCAGTATTCCAAATGAGGCCGCACTTGCGTTTTGTACACATCGGACAAAAACCGATCCATCCAACGTACTAGAGTGATAGCGTTTCCAGTCAATGTTAGGGAAGTGAAAGTCTCCCATAATGACCACCCTGTTCCTTTCGCTCCTGCCCAGAATAGTTTTACCAATCCTCTCCTCCACATCCCTGGAACTTTGCGGAGGCCTATAAAAAAACTCCCAGCAGTGTTACCTCTCCTCTCCTGTTTCTGACCTCAGCCCATACCACCTCTGTAGACGAGTCCTCATCAAAAGTTTTTTCAGCCGCCATTATACTGTCCTTCAGAAAGAGGCCATTCAGCCCATTGACTCTGCACCGACCCTGTGAAGAATATTTCCACCCAGACTCAGTCCCTCCCATGTCCCTGGTAAAGTCGAAGGAAGATATTTGGTGGTAGGTTCACATTGGATGTGGCAGAAATTAGCTGTTGAGCACAAAGACTGGTAGGCTGTAAAAATGAGGAAAATTTGTATCCTATCATGGTTGAGGGAGGGAAGAGATGTGATGAGAGCAAAGGCGCAGGAATTGTAGTGAACTCTTTTGAGCCCTGTCAACCTTTGTGGGGTGGTGGAGAGAGGAGCATAAGACATGACACCTCTGAATCGCTGGTGTGAAACCCTGTACAGATAGTTCTGCTATAACACAATAATTGCATTGTTGCGTGATATCACGCAATAGAAAATTGCCATAGAAAATAGTGTTGTGGAGAAATGGCTATTCTGTACAATAGAACGTTTGCATTATCCAAATAACGTCCACTATTCACTAATCGTGTTATATATCATTTCTTATTAATTTTAAAAACATGAAATTGCCATAGTACCAGAAGATCAGCGGGTTGCTCTCATTAGGGAGACATGATTGGCAGTGGTTTAACTTGAGGATTATCATGTCTTGAGAGAGGTCGAGAAGGCAGGACCTGCAGGGTGACCTCAGTCAGTACAGCAGTTGAACTGTGTTTTTGGCTTTTGGCGCACTGCATTGCAAATCAGTCATCAAGCCACCTGAGCTGACTGCCTCCTAAATGCTAATAGTACCATGCTTCAAGGCAGTTTTATAACATGCGTATAAACTATTAGAAACAGTAATGAAAACCAAATAGAACATTTAATTTTTGGTGATGTGATATAAGTTTTTTTCAATTCACGATTACGTGGCGTTCTTTTATAACTTGTACTGAGTGCAAACAAAACAATTTTCAAGCAGGTATTTTAGGTAACACTGAACTGCATAATGTGGTTCATCTCTGTAACAAGACAGTGTGGAGCTGGAGGAACATAGCAGACCAGGCAGCATTAGAGGAACAGGAAAGTAATCATTTTTTCTGAAGAAGGGTCCTGACTCAAAACATCAACTTTCCTACACCTCGGATGCTACCTGGCCTACTGTGTTGGTTCTGATTCCAGCATCTGCAGTTCTTGCTATCTCCATATGATTTATCTCTGCATGGTTTTACAGTTTGTATGGAATCCATAATCAATACATTTTGTTTCTAATGCCTACTTGTATTGGAGAACTTGCAAGCTATTTGAAATGACTTGTATATTCTTGCCTTTTCAAAATGCTAATTCTTTGGAACGTTTTCCTCCTTTCTAGCCGTATGATGTGAATTTGCAAGTGACATCTGTTTTGTCAAAGTTATCATTATTTCCCCATCCCCACCTACATGAATACTTACTGGATCCTTACATTAACTTGGCTCCCAACTGCAGATCTTTGTTTTCTGTTATTGTAAGGGTAAGTACATAACTTAGCTGTTTCATATTGTTAGATGTGAAAATTACGCATGCTTGTTAAAAATCAGATTTTTTTCATTTCTGTTGGATATTTGCCCTTACTATTTCTGTATACTAGCTTTTAAACATACTGTTGAAACATGAAGACGATTATCTTAAATTCTCACGAATAAATTTCTAGGTGGTTGGCGACTTAATGTTGCGAATACAACGTATCCCAGACTTCACACCAAAGCTTTTGCTTGTCAGAAAACGCCTGCTGGGCTTTGAGCCAGATGGACCTATGTAAGTTCAGATTAATCAATGCTTCTGATTACTATTTTATAATACTGATAATGTCCATATTACTGTAAGTGGGAAATTGGTAGGTGCCTAAATCCAGGATACTGCAACAGAGTCCTCTAAATGGAATTACATTCCTTGGGTCATTCCAATTTCAGAAAGGCACAAGACTCAAACTCAAATAGAAAAATGTTGTTCATGCCTGTGTGTAGCCTATAGTGCCAGAACTCGTTCTTCAGCTGTGAGTAGTGAATGTAATCACATTTCCTTTCTTTTTCTTAATGACCTTTTATATTTTTTAATGCTTAACCAGTCCCTTTTATATTAGTCAATAGGCACTTGTAATAAATCATTCCATGTTGTAATAATTCTTCATGAAATAGTTCTTAGTTGTCACTTTCATTATTCCATGATAATCTCTACATTTTCTTGTCAATTCACCAGTATTTAATTTTACCCTGTTGAGACCTTTAATGATTTTGACAGTCTGAGTTCGATCTACCTTCTGTCAGTGGAAAAAGTATTTTTAAAAAAAAATTGTAGTCCCATTTTATAGCCAGTTCATTGCTTTTTGAAATGTAGTCACAGTATTGCACCATTAACCACCTTGTATTTTCGTTATAATGCTTAAACCTACATCGCAATCTGCCATGCTTCCTGATGCACCATGGGTCTGGGAAGGGATGCAATCTTCCTCCTATGCTTTCTTCAAAAATTTCATCCACAACCTGGCCTTTAATTTCTTGGATTTTTTCCCAGTTTCTTTAACATTGAACACAGTCCAGTTCTTAATACACAATTTGTAATTGCAAACAGTTTGGAAAATTGTTATTTTGCTCTCTAGCAGCCTCAGGATGCAGTATACCATCTATGATTGGTGAACTAATTTCAAATAGCTCTATTTTGAATATCACTGTCTACCAATGGATCTTCTAAATTTGGAAACCCCTCCAGTTTGGCTTTCATATTCTTTTAAAGTTGAGTTCAGTCTTTCACTCACATAAAAGTATTGCACTTGCTGGAGATCTAAAACTAAAGCAGGAAGTACAGGAAAATCTCAGCAGGTTTGGCAGCGTCTTTGGTGAGAGAAACATGGTTAACATTTCAAGTCCAATAATTTCTTCAGAATTGAAGAGGGATGGGCATAAAAAAAATCATCCTCCTTCAGTTCTAAAATGGGCATTGGACTCATGACATTAACTCTGTTTCTGTGTTCACAGATGCTGGGTTTCTCCTGCACTTTCTGTTTTCATGTTTATCCTTCCCTCCTACTGGATGATGTCTATCATATTTAAATCTCTCCTCTTTTTAATTGTTTCAGTTCTGGATTAACTGACTTGTGACTTGAACTCAATTCGTTGTGTTGCATCTTCCTGAATGCAGACAAAGTTAACACTGAAGTTAAAACAAAAACTTGGTTTTAATTATAAGTGACCTGCATCTACAGATAAAGCACAGGGCAAGTAATTTAATGAGAGCTTCTTGATGCAACATGTTGAATGCCCATTCATAGAAGTCTGGCTCCTTGCAATCGAATAAAGTGAGAAAGCATTGCAACCATTCAGTCGACTTGCCATTCTCACTGCTATACAAATACAAATGAGGAGTAATGGGTTTGGAAATGTAATCTGCAGATTTTGAGAACACCATTTGATGCATGTCACTGTTCAGCTCTGGAATGAGAAGTTGCAATCAAATCAATCCAATCAAGACTCACATTCAGTTTGTGATTCATTAGTAGTAACCTTTTTGCCATGTAGCAATTAGATTGCCATGTAGCAATTGCTCTTTCTAAAGAATTTACAGAAAATATAATAAATTGAGCATCTTCCTTTTCAGTCACACTTGAACTATTTGCCTCTCAATTTTATCCCAGTTTATCTGGTTCTGATATAGAAAATAAGATCTGATCTCTTTTCAGTTTTATTGTCTATTATTTGGTTGTTTCTATTATGCTTTTGCAGTGTTAGAATAACAAGTTTTGATGGAATGCACAAAATTTGACTTAACCTATTGGCCTACTGTTAAATTTCATTTATTCAAATGTTGGCATTTAATTTTTTATGTTGAATTGGATAATAAACACGAATCATATCAGATAAAGTATACTTTCTAAAGCTAATTTATTTTACTTTTCTCCCCCTCCCTCCCACAGCATTGACCATATGACTTTGCTGGAAGGTGTAATAGTGTTGGAAGAGTTCTGTAAAGAGCTAGCAGCAATAGCTTTTGTTAAGTTCCATGCTTCTACCACACCTTAACCATTGGCTGGATTCCATACAGAAGCATCCTATCACAACTTCAGTTTTACAGGCCAGCTTCAAAGGAAATGTTTGGAACAACAAGGCCATCTTAAACTGTAGCACACTGTATCTGTGTCTTGGACATGGATAGGAAAAGGGAAATGTGCCTAAAAATGGGGCAACTGATGCAGTTATCTGTAAAAAATGGAAGACAATGTCAAGAAGAAGAGTAATACTTTGAATTAATATTGGAAGATTGTTTTTCAGTTAACAGCGACAACCTCAAAATGTTGTATATGTTATATTTTACAGAAAGAAGTAGTAATTTTCCTACTTCTGATCCCTTTTAAAATCATGATCTTTACTCTTGATAAGATTGTTCTCAACATGTGAGAATCGGGTAGGCAAAGGTCCATATCAGAAATGTTTACCAGTATTTTAGCAAATCAAAGAATTATTTAAGTAACAAAAGCTGGGGTGCTGATCTGAAGTTATTGTATGTTTCTGTGCCTTTGAAAAGGGCAACATTAAGTGTTAAGTCATGTTAATATTTTGTCACTCTTCTCTTCCTTTCTTCACCACTTTCAAGCAGCCCAGAAGCCATAATTTCTCAGACTGTGGCTTTTGTATCTGTTTCCGAGCCTTCATACACATAGCAGGGAATCGCCTCCATATTTGGATGCAAGCCTAAGCTTAAGTATTGTATACTTGCGCAAAAAGTGGTGTTTCATTTATGGTTAATGCTGCATTTCAAGTGTTCACTCTTAACAAGTACTTAGTGTTCGGCAAAGCTGTAATAGAACCAAATTTTTCAGTCTAATATTTCATTAGCCAGTATTAATTAACCATTTAAAACAGACCATCACCTATATTTTTTAATATTAAAGTAGAAAAACCATAGATATTTATAAAGCACCAAACTGCGTACCTATATCAAGTTAAATTGCTCAATATAATTCACATTGGATGCCTGAAATAACTTGGGGTTGTTGTGCAATGATTTAATGATCTCTTTACAATGGTTCCTCACCAATGTTTGTTACAAATTATGTATTAAGTTCTGTATTTAAACTTTTACTAAAATAGTACCAATGGTGCATCTTTTCTATTTTCATTTCGTTTGTAGAAAGTTAAGGTAAAGTAACAAGGTCTTTTTTATAGTTAACAGCATTATTGAACATGGAGTACTAGTTTATAATAGGTGCTTGAAGTGTTGGTTTATGTTTCTGTAAATAATACTTACTTGTAATGTATTTGTGCATTACAAACCAAATATCTTGGGAGTTCACTGCATTTAATGTCAGTCTTCCTCTTTTTGTTTATAAGAGTGCAACACTTTTTGTGTGCAATATAAAAGCTGTATTACCTTGGATGCAGCTTACATGCAACACTTCTGTCATATATAAGAGACTCTTATATATCGATCCGTGCTTGCTTCTACTGTCACTATTGTATATGGTAAATGGATTATAATCTGCCTAATTTACATTAAAAATACATTCAGAATTTTCCTGTTGAAGGAATTATTTATTTTAGCACCCTCATATCTTTAGCACTGACTACGGATGATCTCGTGTTAACCTCCAGTATAAATGCAGATTTTCAAGCGCATTTGGGCACAATGGGAAAATTGATACTAAGATTACATATCCCTGTGGTTCTTGGAGCAACAAGGCCGAGTTAAATGTTGGTTTTCCCTTGCTGCATTTTTAGTGGCCTTCAGTTAATCATATTTATATTGAAAAAGTGCAATGCCACCTTCAAACTAAACAACAAAGCACTTGCTAGCTACATGTAAGTTTTATGGGGATGATAAATTAATCTGTATATATAAACAGCAAGGAGAAGACGTTAACAAATTAATTAGCTTAAGCCTTAGGCAGTCTTGTAAATTATCGCCCAATTTTTAATCTCTCCTTCCTGTCCAAAGTCCTTCAGTATGTTGTTTTCCAAATCTTCTGTCAATCTTTCTTAAAACTCCGATGACGTTTCCATCCTTTGCACACCATGGAAACAACCCTTGTCAAAGACACAAATGACATCTTTTATCACTGTGACAAAAGTAAGCTGTCTCTCCTTGTCTTTCTCAACCTGAATGCAGCCTTTAAAATAATTAGCACATTCCCCCTTCTCCAACACTGTCTTCAAGCTGTATGGGACTGCATTCACCTGGATCTATTCTTGTTATTTCATTGTAGACATAGCACCACATGGAGTAGCCTCTCTTCCTCCAACTGAATTACTTCTTGGTATCTATCTTTGAAAACCTCCTGTATGCTATCACTCCGTGATATCATCCAAAATCACAATGTTAGTTTTCACTCGTACTCTGGCACTCAACATTATTTAACCTTGAGTCATTGCTAATTTATCAGATTTCTTATGTATTAAAGGACAAGAAATTTTCTCCAGTTTACTGCTAGCAAAATTGAAGCCTTCGTCTCCAAACCCTGCTAGAAACTCAATTCCCCATTTCCTAATCTCACCCCAATTCCTGGCAACATTCCACAAGCTTGGTATTACATATGACCCTGAAATGAGTGACCAACCACTGCACCATAAATAAGCACACCTCTGTAACATCACCTGATTTTGCCACTCTCTTTGCTTATTTGCTGCTGAAATTGGCATTCCATATTGTATCTCCTCTAAACATGAGGTCATCCAAAAACTCTACTACCTGGGTCCTTGCTTGCACCATGACCCTTTGGCTAATCACTGGCTGTGTCTGTTGGCCTTCACAAGGTGCTAGTCAAGCAATACCTTGACTTTAAAATTCTCAGACTTGCTTTTAAATCCCTCCTAGCCCTGCCTCTTCCAATCTCTGTAATCTCTCCCAGCCCCACAAACTTCCAGGTTATTTATTTTAATATAATTCTTGCTGTTCAGACATCTTCAGTTTTATTTGCACTACCATTGTTGACTAACCTTTTAGCTGTCATTGCACCATCTAGAATTCCCCCTCCGACTCTATACTTCTGCTTTAAGGCACCTCTTAAAAACCAATCTCTGACTAAGCTCTTGGCCGTCACCCTTAATGTCAGTTGATATGCTGTAGTTTGTAATTTGACTTTATAGATCATCTGTGGAGCACCTTGGGACATGAAAGGCATTATATAGATATAATTTGTTATTTTTCCAAGCTCGTAGTCATGTTGTTGATATGCAGTTTCTTTCATTTTTCAGGAGAATCGTTGTCCTTCATTTTAGTTAAATCTTTGCTGTGAAATGAAATGGGTTTTACATATACATTGCAATGTTTGTCAGCTATGACCATGAAGGTTTTTCATTTACCAGGGATGCCCATGGATAAGTTAGTTATTCAATTAGTCTTTCAGTTTAAATACAAGTGGTTTTATGATTCTGTTATTTTTCATCTTTTGTGCCCCATAAGAATTTGTCCAGTTCTGTTTTTAGTTTTGTGTGAATGTGAGATTTATTGCAGGGTATATAGTTATCTTTTGCTTCATTTTTAATTTTTGTCTGCGTCATTTTTCCCCTTTCCCCAGAAATCTCAGGTATTGCATTCATAAAATTGTCAACAAATTTAACATTCAACCTATTGGTGCCAAATTGTAGTGTGCATATTCTTACGAGAACGTACCACCAAAAAGAAATTAAAATATGATTTAGTTGTCCATGCAAACTATTCTGTTATTGATTTAGTGTATGTACATTCCAAAGGCCAGCTAGTTCAAGAAGAGAGCTCACCATCACCCTCTCAAGGGCAGTTAGGGAAGCAATATATGCTGGCCATCCTAGCGATGCCCACATCCCTTGAATGAATGAAAACAAAATATATGGGAAAAGTATTCTTAATGTTCTTCTGCCATTTGCAGCACATGTAAAGTAAGTTGTACAGTTTTGATAAGGAAACCTGAATTTGGGTTGTCCTCATTCTTTGATTTAAAAAATGCTGCTTACATTTTTAGAGAGGATTATGTTGGTATTTTGATTGTGTAGGGCTGGCCTACATGGTGGTCATCTTTTTTATGATCTTGTTCATTTGGGCGTTCTTGCAGTAATGCTGTTAAAAGATTGCATAAGGTCAGCAGAATTGAGATGGTTTTGCCTTGAATAGGTTGGAAGGGATATTCTGCAAAAGCCTACAGGTTTGGTAAATTCTGTTCAGTGTGTGAAGATGCTTTTATTCAAAGACTGAAGAAAATCCATTGTCAATATTCTGTAGACATATGACTGATGAAAATTGTACGATTAGGAGAAAAAGGAAACAGAGACTTCAACAGCCAAGGTGCACGTAACAGAATAGGAATCATTTTATAGTTGCTGACCCCAGATATATCAGGAAAGACAGGGTAGTTTAATTCAAGATATGTCTCCACGTTCTTGGGTTCAAAAATGTTTAACATAATAGTCATGTCTACTTCTTACTGATAAGGTAACAACAGTGGAGATCCAGCCTATTATCCTATCTGTTTTATTTGTCACACTCTAGATTTTAGGATGTATTCTGAAGTCAATGTCCTATCTATCTATATAATAGCAAAACCTGAGGATGTAAGAGTCCATCTGGCTGTCATACTGGATGCTGCAAGCTGGCACATGCTCCTGCCTTAAGAGAATGCACTGAAAAGTTCAAGTTGATCTTGTATTTGTATATTTTCCAATACACATTATTCTACACAAAATGCCAATATTAGTGGTTCACCTGATTTACTGTTCTTTAGTTTTATTAAGTCTACTCAAAGATTTTAATGAACCTCTTGCAAGTCAATTGGATTTAGGGGAAAGCTCTCCAAGGTTGAAGTTGTGCCTAACATAAAGGAAGAAGGATGTGATTGTTGGAGGTTAGTGATCTCCACTCCTGAACATCGTTGCAGGAGTTCTTCAGAGTGGTGTCTTAGGCCTAAACATCTTCAGATGCTTCATCAATTACCTTCTGTCCATCATACAATCAGAAATTGACTTGGCTGCACAATGTTCAAGACCATGTGTTCAGATACTGAAGCAGTACATGTCCAACTACAGCAAGACTTGGTTGATTACCAGGCTTTGGCTGACAGGTGGTAAGTAACAGTTGTGCCACACAAGAATCAGAAAATGATCATCTTCAACCAGAGAGAATCTAGGCATCGTCTCTTGACATTCAAAGGCATTATCATACTGGAATCCCCCAGTATCAGCTTCACGGTACTTACTGGCATTAAACTGGACCAGCCATATAAATGGCTACAAAAGCATGTCACATGCTAGGAATCCTGCAGCAAGTAACTCACCACCTGATTCACCAAAGTACATGTTGGAGTGTAATGGAATACTCCCCACTCGCCTAGATGAGTGCACCTCCAACAACACTCAAGACTGGCACCAGGACACACAACCCTGCTTGATTAGCATCTCATCCATAGACATCTGCTCTCTCCATCACTCAATAGCAGAATTGTGTACCATCTGCAAGGTGCACTGCAAAAATTCATCAAAGTTCCTTTATGCAGCACCTTCTAAATTCATTACCACTTCTATCTCAAAGGATATGTGCAACAGATACCTGGGAGCACAACTACTAACAAGTCTCCAAGCCACTCACTATCTTAACTTAGAAATACATTGCCATTTCTTCAGTGTTGCTGAGTCAAAATCCTGGAATTCCATTCCTGACAGAATGTTGAGTATACCTACACCAGATAGATTGCAGCGATTACGGAAAGAAACTCAATATCACCATTGTGCTTCCAAATGTGTCGTTTGAGTAGGAATGAGAACTTTTCTGCATTGATCAAAAGGTGCAAGTAAGAAATATATTGCAGTAGATCTTGATGGTCTGTTATCACTGGGTGTTTGTGAGTATTGTACAAATGATATCTCCATGGTGTGACAATTTGTAAAGGATCTATTAGTGCATTTTGAAGAAGTGTAGTAAAGGTTCAAAATACTTTTATTGTCAAATGGAATTAGTCATAGTGTCATACAGCATGGATACAGACCCTTCTGTCCAATTCATCTATGCTGATCAAGTTTCTGAAACTAAACTAATCACACTTGACTGTTTGCCCCCAATTCCGTCTATACTTTTCCTATTCATCTACCTATCCAAATGTCTTAAATGTTGTAACTATACCTGTATCCGCCACTTCCTGTAGAAGGTCATTCCACACATACACACCACTCTGTTTAAAAAAAAAGTTGCACCTCATGTCGCTTTATAATCTTTCTCCTCTCCCTTTACAAATATCACCTCGGACTTGAAAACCCCACCCTAGGGAATAGACACCTGCCATTCACCCTGTCTATATCCGTTATGATTTGATAAATTTGCTTTAAGGTCACCCCTCATCTTCCTATGTTACTGTGAAAAAAGTCCCAACCTTTCCAGCTTCTCCTTGTAACTCAAACTCTTAATTCTTGGCAACATCCTGATAAATCTTTCCTGATCCCCCTCAAGCTTTAATAATATCCTTTCTATAACACAGCAACTAGAACTGGTCACAGTACTCCAGAAGATGCCTCACCAACATCCCGTACAAGCTCAACATGATGTTCCAACTCCTATATGCAAAGCCTGAGCAATGAAGGGAAGTGGGCCAAACGCCTTCTTAACTACCCAGTCTACATGTGACTCAAACTTCAAAGAATTATGTACCTGAACACTTAAGTCTCTCCATTCTACAACACTAGTCAAGGCCCCACTTTTAATTGTATAAGTCCTGCCATTGTTTGGTTTACCAAAATGCAATGCCTTACATTTATCCAAATTAAACTCCATCTGCCACTCCTCAGCCCATTGACCCAATTGATCAAGATTTTTTTGTTATCTTCATTAACCTTCTTCATTGTCCACTATACCACAAACTTTGGTGTCATCCAAAAACTTATGAACCATGCCTTGTCTGTTCTCATCTAAATCATTTATATAAATGACAGACAAAAGAGCACCTAGCACTAATCCCTGTGGAACACCACTAATAACAGGCCTCCAGTCTGAAAAACAACTCTCCACCACCACACTCTGTCTCCTGCATTGTAATAGCTATTAATGCAGTGCACTGGGGAGGAAGACTAATCTGCAAAATACAACATCAAATCTGAATGATTCCCGTCCCAGAATCCATTATGTGGAGAACTGCCTGTTATTAAATAGCTGGAGTCGAAAGGTAAAAATCACCAATGAGAAATTTGTTTAACATTAAGTAACTGTGAAGTCCATTTGTTGCAGTGTTAGCCATTACTCAGTGGCATTAAATAGATTTTTAAAGTATAGTTTTGCATTATTATTCATAAAATGTTTTATCATTTTTAATAACTAAATAGTTATCTAATAGAATGAAATGTTAACAGGATGTGAGGCTGGATGAACACAGCAGGCCAAGCAGCATCTCAGGAGCACAAAAGCTGACGTTTCGGGCCTAGACCCTTCATCAGAGAGGGGGATGGGGGGAGGGAACTGGAATAAATAGGGAGAGAGGGGGAGGCAGACCGAAGATGGAGAGTAAAGAAGATAGGTGGAGAAGGTGTGGGTGGGGAGGTAGGGAGGGGATAGGTCAGTCCAGGGAAGACGGACAGGTCAAGGAGGTGGGATGAGGTTAGTAGGTAGCTGGGGGTGCGGCTTGGGGTGGGAGGAAGGGATGGGTGAGAGGAAGAACCGGTTAGGGAGGCAGAGACAGGTTGGACTGGTTTTGGGATGCAGTGGGTGGGGGGGAAGAGCTGGGCTGGTTGTGTGGTGCAGTGGGGGGAGGGGATGAACTGGGCTGGTTTAGGGATGCAGTGGGGGAAGGGGAGATTTTGAAACTGGTGAAGTCCACATTGATACCATATGGCTGCAGGGTTCCCAGGCGGAATATGAGTTGCTGTTCCTGCAACCTTCGGGTGGCATCATTGTGGCAGTGCAGGAGGCCCATGATGGACATGTCATCAAGAGAATGGGAGGGGGAGTGGAAATGGTTTGCGACTGGGAGGTGCAGTTGTTTGTTGCGAACTGAGCGGAGGTGTTCTGCAAAGCGGTCCCCGAGCCTCCGCTTGGTTTCCCCAATGTAGAGAAAGCCGCACCGGGTACAGTGGATGCAGTATACCACATTGGCAGATGTGCAGGTGAACCTCTGCTTAATGTGGAATGTCATCTTGGGGCCTGGGATGGGGGTGAGGGAGGAGGTGTGGGGACAAGTGTACCATTTCCTGCGGTTGCAGGGGAAGGTGCCGGGTGTGGTGGGGTTGGAGGGCAGTGTGGAGCGAACAAGGGAGTCACGGAGAGAGTGGTCTCTCCGGAAAGCAGACAGGGGTGGGGATGGAAAAATGTCTTGGGTGGTGGGGTCGGATTGTAAATGGCGGAAGTGTCGGAGGATAATGCGTTGTATCCGGAGGTTGGTAGGGTGGTGTGTGAGAACGAGGGGGATCCTCTTGGGGCGGTTGTGGCGGGGGCGGGGTGTGAGGGATGTGTCGCGGGAAATGCGGGAGACGCGGTCAAGGGCGTTCTCAATCACCGTGGGGGGGGAAGTTGCGGTCCTTAAAGAACTTGGACATCTGGGATGTGCGGGAGTGGAATGTCTTATCGTGGGAGCAGATGCGGCGGAGGCGGAGGAATTGGGAATAGGGGATGGAATTTTTGCAGGAGGGTGGGTGGGAGGAGGTGTATTCTAGGTAGCTGTGGGAGTCGGTGGGCTTGAAATGGACATCAGTTACAAGCTGGTTGCCTGAGATGGAGACTGAGAGGTCCAGGAAGGTGAGGGATGTGCTGGAGATGGCCCAGGTGAACTGAAGGTTGGGGTGGAAGGTGTTGGTGAAGTGGATGAACTGTTCGAGCTCCTCTGGGGAGCAAGAGGCGGCGCCGATACAGTCATCAATGTACCGGAGGAAGAGGTGGGGTTTGGGGCCTGTGTAGGTGCGGAAGAGGGACTGTTCCACGTAACCTACAAAGAGGCAGGCATAGCTGGGGCCCATGCGGGTGCCCATGGCCACCCCCTTAGTCTGTAGGAAGTGGGAGGAGTCAAAAGAGAAGTTGTTGAGTGTGAGGACGAGTTCCGCTAGGCGGATGAGAGTGTCGGTGGAGGGGGCCTGGTCGGGCCTGCGGGACAGGAAGAAGCGGAGGGCCTTGAGGCCATCTCCATGCGGAATGCAGGTGTACAGGGACTGGACGTCCATGGTGAATATGAGGTGTTGGGGGCCAGGGAATTGGAAGTCCTGGAGGAGGTGGAGGGCGTGGGTGGTGTCACGGACATAGGTGGGGAGTTCCTGGACCAAAGGGGAGAAAATGGAGTCCAGATAGGTGGAGATGAGTTCGGTGGGGCAGGAGCAGGCTGAGACGATGGGTCGACCAGGGCAGGCAGGTTTGTGGATTTTGGGAAGGAGATAGAAACGGGCCGTGCGGGGTTGGGGAACAATGAGGTTGGAGGCTGTGGGTGGGAGGTCCCCTGAGGTGATGAGGTCATGAATGGTGTTGGAGATGATGGTTTGGTGCTCGGGTGTGGGGTCATGATCGAGGAGGCGGTAGGAGGTGGTGTCGGAGAGTTGGCGTCTGGCCTCGGCGATGTAGAGGTCAGTACGCCATACTACCACTGCGCCACCCTTGTCTGCGGGTTTGATGGTGAGGTTGGGGTTGGAGCGGAGGGCTGCCCGTTCTGCGGGGGAGAGGTTGGAGTGGGTGAGAGGGGTGGAGAGGTTGAGGCGGTTAATGTCTCGACGGCAGTTGGAGATGAAGAGGTCGAGGGAGGGTAGGAGGCCTGGGGGTGGTGTCCAGGAGGAGGACTTGTGTTGGAAGCGGGTGAAGGGGTCAGTGGAAGGAGGGTTGGGTTCCCGGTTGAAGAAGTAGGCATGGAGGCGAAGACGGCGGAAAAACTGCTCTGTGTCCGACCGTGACTGGTATTCGTTGATGTGTGGTTGTAGGGGGACAAAGGTGAGCCCCTTGCTCAGGACTGACCGTTCGTCCTCAGTCAGTGGGAGGTCTGGGGGGATGGTGAAGATTCGGCAGGGCTCAAGGAGATGGCCTCAAGGCCCTCCGCTTCTTCCTGTCCCGCAGGCCCGACCAGGCCCCCTCCACCGACACTCTCATCCGCCTAGCGGAACTCGTCCTCACACTCAACAACTTCTCTTTTGACTCCTCCCACTTCCTACAGACTAAGGGGGTGGCCATGGGCACCCGCATGGGCCCCAGCTATGCCTGCCTCTTTGTAGGTTACGTGGAACAGTCCCTCTTCCGCACCTACACAGGCCCCAAACCCCACCTCTTCCTCCGGTACATTGATGACTGTATCGGCGCCGCCTCTTGCTCCCCAGAGGAGCTCGAACAGTTCATCCACTTCACCAACACCTTCCACCCCAACCTTCAGTTCACCTGGGCCATCTCCAGCACATCCCTCACCTTCCTGGACCTCTCAGTCTCCATCTCAGGCAACCAGCTTGTAACTGATGTCCATTTCAAGCCCACCGACTCCCACAGCTACCTAGAATACACCTCCTCCCACCCACCCTCCTGCAAAAATTCCATCCCCTATTCCCAATTCCTCCGCCTCCGCCGCATCTGCTCCCACGATAAGACATTCCACTCCCGCACATCCCAGATGTCCAAGTTCTTTAAGGACCGCAACTTCCCCCCCACGGTGATTGAGAACGCCCTTGACCGCGTCTCCCGCATTTCCCGCGACACATCCCTCACACCCCGCCCCCGCCACAACCGCCCCAAGAGGATCCCCCTCGTTCTCACACACCACCCTACCAACCTCCGGATACAACGCATTATCCTCCGACACTTCCGCCATTTACAATCCGACCCCACCACCCAAGACATTTTTCCATCCCCACCCCTGTCTGCTTTCCGGAGAGACCACTCTCTCCGTGACTCCCTTGTTCGCTCCACACTGCCCTCCAACCCCACCACACCCGGCACCTTCCCCTGCAACCGCAGGAAATGGTACACTTGTCCCCACACCTCCTCCCTCACCCCCATCCCAGGCCCCAAGATGACATTCCACATTAAGCAGAGGTTCACCTGCACATCTGCCAATGTGGTATACTGCATCCACTGTACCCGGTGCGGCTTTCTCTACATTGGGGAAACCAAGCGGAGGCTCGGGGACCGCTTTGCAGAACACCTCCGCTCAGTTCGCAACAAACAACTGCACCTCCCAGTCGCAAACCATTTCCACTCCCCCTCCCATTCTCTTGATGACATGTCCATCATGGGCCTCCTGCACTGCCACAATGATGCCACCCGAAGGTTGCAGGAACAGCAACTCATATTCCGCCTGGGAACCCTGCAGCCATATGGTATCAATGTGGACTTCACCAGTTTCAAAATCTCCCCTTCCCCCACTGCATCCCTAAACCAGCCCAGTTCATCCCCTCCCCCCACTGCACCACACAACCAGCCCAGCTCTTCCCCCCCACCCACTGCATCCCAAAACCAGTCCAACCTGTCTCTGCCTCCCTAACCGGTTCTTCCTCTCACCCATCCCTTCCTCCCACCCCAAGCCGCACCCCCAGCTACCTACTAACCTCATCCCACCTCCTTGACCTGTCCGTCTTCCCTGGACTGACCTATCCCCTCCCTACCTCCCCACCCACACCTTCTCCACCTATCTTCTTTACTCTCCATCTTCGGTCTGCCTCCCCCTCTCTCCCTATTTATTCCAGTTCCCTCCCCCCATCCCCCTCTCTGATGAAGGGTCTAGGCCCGAAACGTCAGCTTTTGTGCTCCTGAGATGCTGCTTGGCCTGCTGTGTTCATCCAGCCTCACATTTTATTATCTTGGAATCTCCAGCATCTGCAGTTCCCATTATCTCTGAAATGTTAACAGTCTGTTTTGTATGCATGCAAAATTCAGAATATACTCATTCAAATATTAGTTAGCATTTTAATAACTTGTAATATGGCTGTAATTAAGTGAAGATTGCAGCTATATGACAAACATGTAACTGCCAACTTATTCTGAATATGTCAGAAGGTTTTATTCTGAAATGTTCACTAGATGGCAGCATAAGCTGTTATTGCAATTTTTCTCTCATGCCTGATCATAGTAAATGTCTTTAAGGAAGAATAAGCTACAGAAACCACAATCCCAATCAGCTATTCATTACTAGATCAACTTTTTTTTAAACAAAGTCCAGCTAGATCACAGAATGGAATGAAAAAGAAGAAAAAACTAAACTCTGGTATTATGGACAGAGTATGGGGACTGTCTGTATGTGACAAAGAAGAACTGTGTTTCAGATGTTGCCTTTTTGTCATGCATTTACATATTGTGCATTTCAAAAACTGTTTTATTGGCTGTGAATCACTTGGGATATCCTTAGAAAATGAAAGTTGTGCATTATCCTTTTAAAATTGAGGGCTTACTGGCATGGTTCTACACTTTAAATACTATGTGATAGCTCGACCGTAACAACATGGGGGAAATAAGAGCAAAAGCAGAGTCTGAGCTGAGATTATGACAAAGACAGAGTGCAGTTCATGCACGTACTTCCTATCCTGATCTCTAATTTACCATGTATTATTTGCTTCTTTACTTCGAGGACCAGAGCAGATACTTTTGCCCAGCACAGTTGATTAATATTATTGATGATGCGATTTGGAGAACACAAGGGAATCAGTGGGAAGTGCATGTTGGCATAGCTATTTCCACAGCATGGTAACTGTGACTCATGCTTTTGCCTCAGCTTTGTTCACCCAGTCATCCCAGTGATAAGTGCTGACACAGGTTCAGATCTGGCAGAATGGTAATGGTAATGGTTAGAGTTTACTTTCACAGTACACTTTCACAGTGCGGTTTCTCAGAACAGAATCAGCAGTTGAATTGGAGAGGTGGCACCAAGTTGGCCAGGTGCATGCTACAGTGATGCAGACATAATGTCAATATGCCATGAAGGTAGAGACAACCACTTTTTGTCATTTTTCTTACTAGAAGCGCACTATTTACATGCATCAATTCTTGAGAATCCAGCAATGAAGTAACTATTTTACCAAAATCATGCTGTTTTCAGTAAAATTTGTCATCTTCCAATAACGTCCCTTTTTAAATTCTGAGTAACTGGTGAGACACCACTGTTCTGTCTACATTTGGTGGTTACAAGTTGCAGTCTCAGTGGAGTCTGCTTACCATATGCGTATTTGATTTTGTCAACTTGTACCTAAGTCCAATGTTGGGAGTGTGTGCAGCTAAATAATAAATAATGTGAATAAATTGATGTTTAAGAATTACATTTTTACATGCAATGACTTTTTTTGTACTCAAGAATGCAAAGTATTGTTGAGATATTTCACAATGTTGAATGTGCAACATAAATGGAAATTAGGTTGAGAAATCTTGACTGACTGAAACCTAAGAATTGCCTTAATTGCCTTTTGTCTATGGGACTAGTTGTTACAAATTCAGGCACATAAGACAGATAAGTGAAAAAGTCTGGTCAATGATATAAATTTAAGTGATATAGATTAAAAGGAGGATAAAATTAGAGAGGTTTAGGGTGTTAATTTCAGCGTTTCGAGTCCAAGCGGTTGAAATCACAGCCATCAATAGTGGAGTGACTAAGGGTGGTGATGCAAAAGACATTTCTCTCTCCAAAGTTGCCCCGACCTGAGCATTTTCTCCTTTTATTTCAAATAAACTGTATTTCATTAATAATGTTGCTTTGACAACACTATACTTGATTTTGAAATAATGCAGAAGTATTGATCTATGACATGTCAACATTTCTTGCAAAGATTAATTTTGTTATTTTTGACACACAGTTGCATCCTATGAAAATATAAATTGCTGCTTAGCAGAGGGTACTTACCATTGCAAATAAGAATCTAATGGTATCAATCTTTAGCTGCAAGATGAATGTCTTATGATCAGAGATGTAAACCTTTTAATGTTTTTCTTGGTAAGATTAGGGCCATAAATTGAAACTGAAGACTGAGTTTCCTGTCACATGCATGGTTGATTGACAGCTGAGCCTTTCTCTGCTAAAATATGCAATTACCGTTGATTGCTTTTGGCATGTGAGTCTGTTGATGTTAATGTAATGGGACTTCCAAAAGCACACTTGTATACGGTTATATTTATGTGATCAATAGTGTGTTACTAATAAAATGTGTTGTAAATTCAGATATTTTACTAAAATATTTAGCTTTTTTTAACCTTTTGGTCCCTCAACTACATTCAGCTCAATATAATAATGAACAAAATTATTTGTTTCAACAAAAAGATTATCTGCTTCCAAGATAGGTTCATAATGGTGATTACAAAAGAATTGTTTATATGAATAAACTATGCATTTATTTTTGTAACATTAAAGAGATGAATCTCTGCAGAGCATCTGCTTGTGACCTGCAACTTGTGCAAGAGAACAGTAGCAATCAATAGCACAGAAAAAGGCCATTCAGCTCATTGAGTTTGTACCAGTGAAAGACAAGCACCTAACTATTCGAATTGGATTTTTCAGCACTTGTCCTTGTACACTTAGGCATTGCAAATGCACATCTAAATACATAAGAGTCATAGAGTCCTACAGCCCAGAGACAGGCCCTTCAGCCCAAACTGGCCCTTGCCGACCAAATTGTTCATACACATAAACCCCATTTCCATGCAATTGGCCCATATCCTTCCAAACTTTTCCTTTCCGTGTATTTGTCCAAATGCCTTTTAAAGTTGTTAATGTACCTGCCTCAACCACTTCTGCTGGCACTACATTCCATATGCGCACCACGCTCAGTGTAAAATGTTACCCCTCAGGTTCTCACGTATTCTTTCCTCTCTTAGCCTAAAATGATGCCCTCCAGTCCTCGATTTCCCCAACCCTGGGAAAAAGACTGCATGTGTTTGCTCTATCCATTGCCTCTCGTGATCTTTTACACTTCTATAACATCCTCCCTTAGTCTCTTATACCCTAAAGAAAAGAGTCTTAGATTGTCCAACCTCTCCTGATAACTCACTCACTTGAGCCCTGGCAAAATCCTTTAAATCTCCTCTGCACTCTTTCTAGTTTAATAACATCCTTCCTATAGCAAGGTGACCAAAACTGAACACAATACTCCTAGTGCAGCCTGACCATCGTCTTGTACACCTACAAAATAACATCCTAATTTGTACTCAGTGCCCTGACTGATGAAGGCCAGTGTGTCAAAAGCCTTCTTCACTGCCCTGCCTACCTGTGACTCCACATTCAGAGAACCGTGCACCTGAATTCCAAGGTCCTTCTTTTCCACTACACTCCTTAATGCCCCACCATTCACCATGAAACTTTCTTTGACTTTCTAAAATGCAACATCTCACACTTATCTATATTAAACTCCATTTGCCATTTCTTGGCCCACTTCCCCAGCTGATCAAGATCCTGCTGCAGTTCCTGATAACCCTCCTCACTGTCCATAATACTGCCTATTTTAGTGTCATCCACAAACTTACTAATCATGCCTTGTACATTCTCATCCAAATCATTGATATAGATAACAAATAGCAATAGGCACAGCACTGACCCCTGAGGCACAGCACTATTCACAGGCCTTGAGTCTGACAAGCATCCTTCCACTATTCCTCTCTGCATCTTACCATCAGGCCAATTATGTATCCAATTTTCCAGCTCTCACTGGAACCACATGGAACCTTATCATAGGCCTTACTGAATTCCATATGGATATTGTCTACCACACTGCTATCATCAACCTTCCCAGTTACTTCATCAAAGAACTCTAACAAATGTGTGAGGTATGATCTCCCACACATGGAACCATGCTGACTACTCCTAATCAAACCCTGTCTTTCCAAATGCATGTTTATTTTATGCCTCAGAATCTTCTCAAGTAATTTACCTACCACAGATGTTAGGTTTACTGATCTATAATTCCCAGGTTTTTCTTTGCAGCTCTTCTTGAATAAGGACACAGCATTCGCTACCCTCCAGTCTTCTCGGACCTCACCCAAAGCTAATGATGATGCAAATATATTAGCCAGGGCACCTGCAATTTATTCTCTAGCCTCTTGCAGGGTTCTTGGATATATCTGGTCAGGACCAGAAGATTTATCCACCTTATATGTTCTAATGCTTCCAACACCACCTCTTCTGATAAGGACTCTCCCCAAGGTATGACCACGAACTTACCAAATCTTCATGTCTTTGTCCACAGGAAACACAGAGGAGAAATATTCATTGAGGACCTCACCCATCTTATGTGGTTCCACACCTACATGTCCACTTTGCTCCTATTCTGTCTCTAGTTTTTTTTTCCATAAGTATACTTACAGATCTTTTTGGATTCACCCTAATCTTCGTAGCCAAAGCTATCTCATGCCCCCTTTTTGCCATCCTGATTTCCTTCTTCAGTAAACTCCTGCATCTCCAATATACCTCCAAGGATTCCCCTGATCCCAGCTGCCTGTACCTGAGCCATGCCTCCTTTTTTTCTGGTCAAAGCCTCAATATTGCTTGTCATTTCAGGTTCCCTACTCCCATCAACCATGCCCTTCACCTCACAGGAATATATAGACCTTGAACTCTAGCTATCACACTTTTATAGGCCTTCCACTTGCCAGAGGTCTCTCTGCCTGCAAGCAAATGACTCCAATCAACTTCTGCAAGCTCCTGTTTAATTCCATCAAAATTCGCCTTGCCCCAATTTAGAACTTGAATCTGTGGACGAGTTTTGTCTCTCTCCATAACTATTTAAAAATTAATAGAACTCTGGTCACTGGTCCCAAAGTGCTCCCCCACCGTCACCTCAGTCATCTGTCCTGCCCTATTTTCCAAGAGTAGATCAGGTTTTGCCCCTTTCCATGTAAGACCCTCTCTATTCTGCTTGAAAAAACATTCCTGAATACATTTAACAAATTCCACCCATCAAAACCCTTAACATGATGGCAGTTTCAGTCTATGTTAGTAAAATTAAAATGCCCCACTCTGACAACCCTATTGCTCCTACAAGTCTCCCCAGTCTCCCTACATATTTGTTCCTCTAAGTCCCATCGACTGTTTGGGAGCCGATAGTATACCCCACTGACATCACCAACCCCTTCCTATTTCCTAGGTTCACCCATGAAGCCTCACTGGATGATCCCTGTGATGATACTCTTAATCAAAAATACAATTCCCCCTCCCCTCTTTCATCTACCTCTGACCCACCTAAAACACCTGTACCCTGGCATATTAAGCTGCCAGTCCTGTCCCTCCCTTAGCCATGTTTCTGCAATGGCTATAATATCCAGTCCCAAGTACCTATCCATGCCCTGAATTCATTGGCCTCACCTGTCAGCCCTCCTGCATTGAAGTGGATGCAATTGTATTCAGCCAGCATTCCTTGCTCCCTGTGGTGTTCCAGCCTGACCTGTCTCTTCACTTTGCTGTTTTTGATTACCGTATCTCCTTCTAGCCTTGTGTTTGCCTCCCTGCTGTTGAGGATCCCACTCCCTGCCAATCTAGTTTAAACCTCCCCTTGTAGCGTTAGCAAATCTATCTGCCAGGATATTGGTCCCCCTTCAACCCATACCTCTTGAACACGTCACCTCTGCTCCAGAAAAGATCCCAACGATCCTGAAATCAGAATTCCTGCCCCCTGCACAAAAGCTTTAGCCACACGTTCATTTCCCATATCCTCCTGTTTTTACGCTGACTAGCACATGGCACCGGAAGTAGGGCGTTGCCACTGCCGGGGTCCTGGTTTTTAACTTTTTTCCTAGCTCTCTATGATCACTCCACAGGACCTCATCCCTATTTCTGACTTGTCATTCATACCAGCATGCACAATCACTTCTGGCTGCTCACCCTCCTCCTTGAGAACATTCTGCACTGCTCCATGACATCCTGGACCCTAACACCTGGGAAGCAACACACCAACCTGGATTCCTGTGCAGCTAGAGTCTCCTGTCTGTCCCCCTAACTATCTAGTCTCCTATCACTACCGTCCTGTTTACCCTTACCCTTTCCCACAGTGCTCCAGAGCCTGTCACAGTGGCACTGACCAGGCTATTGGTGCTTCACCCTGAAGTCATTCCTCCCAACAGTATCCAAAATGGTATATTTGTTTTCAAGGAGAATGGCCACCAGGGGATTCCTGCATTTTCTGTCTATTCCCTTTGCCTTTCCTGGTGTTTACCCAGCTACTCTCTGCCTGCACCTTAGGTGTGACCACCTCACTAAAACTCTTATATATGCCACGCTCAGTATTTCGGATGATCCTGAGTGCATCCAACTCCAGCTCCCTGACACAGTCTCCCAGGAGCTGGAGCTGGGTGCACTTCCAACAGATGTAGTCATCAGGGACAACGAAAGGCTCCCAAATCCTATAGGAGAAGCATGCCAGTGCCCTAACTATCATCTCAAATGCTCTAAGACCAAAGAGGAAAGTTAAAAGTACTTTCCCTGAGCTTACCTGTACTTTTTGCTGCGCTGCTGTTCAACAAAGCCTTACTTCTCACTCTGCCACCAACAACTTTTCAATAGCACATCTCTCTTTTTATTGGTTAGAGGAGGGAGGGGGGAGTGTTGGAAACACTATAGCGATGTCATGTTTGGTTCTTAAGCATGCCTTGATGTCAGGCCCACAACAATCCGCACTTCAGTGCACGTGACTACTTCCAGGCTCAAATGTACGTGCCGAAGTAATGTCTCTCCCTCTCAGTTGCCCTCTGCTGGATCTTAAATGTTAAGAGGGTTTCTGCCTGCACCACTCTTACAGGAAGTGAGTTCCAGATGCCCACTGTCTTCTGGGTGAAAATATTTTTTTTCTCACAACCCCTCTAAACCTCCTACCCCTTGCCTTAAATCTATGCGCCTGCTCATTGATCTCTCAATCAAAGGGAAACATTACATCCTGTTGACCTATCTATGCCCCCTTGTACATCTCAATCATGTACCCATCTGCTCCAAAGAAAACAACTTCAGTCTATCCAATCACTCTTCCTAACTGAAAATCTCAAGCCCAAGCAACATCCTGGTAAATCTACTCTGCACCTTCTCCAGGGTAATCGTATCCTTCCCATGGCATAGGAACTACACATAATACTCCAGCTGTGGTCTAACCAATATTTTATACAGTTCCAGCATAAACTCCTTGTTTTTAAGGTCTCTGCGATGGTGAATAAAGGCACACTTTATGTACCTGTCACCCCATCTTAAGGGACCAGTGAACATGTGCACCAAGGTCTCTTTAATCTTTGGTGTTTCCCACGGCCCTTATTCTTCATCATGTATTCCCTTGCCTTATTTGTCCTGCCCAAGGGCATCACCTCACACTTACCCAGATTGAATTCCATTTTCCACTGATCAACACAACTCTATCCTCCACTGACCTTAGGCTATCCTCCTCATTATTTACCATCCCACCAACATATTCTACAAACAGCAAGGACCCTAACATTGATCACGAAGAAACCCCACTGGACACAGACTCCTAGTCGCAAAAGCTCCCCCTGACCATTACACTCTGCTTCCTGCCATTTAATCAGTTGTGGATCTTAATAGCCAAATTTCCTTCGATCCCGTGGGCTCATGCCTTTGCTATCATTTTCCCATAGGGGACCTTATCAAAAGTCTTTCTGAAATTCAATAGACTCATTCAAATGCATTACTCTCACCCATAACCTTTGCAAAATTCAGTCAAGTTAATCATGATGTCTCCTTAACAAAACGGTGCTGATTGTTTTAAATAATCTTTGCCTGTCCATGTGCACCTTAATTCTGTTCCTCAGAATTATTTCCAATAGTTTTACCATCACTGAGGTTAGACTGACTGGACAATAGTTTCTTGGTGTATCCCTTCCTTCCTACTTGAATAATAGTACCACCTTGGCTGTCACCTAATCCTCTGGTACCTCTTCTGTGAGCAGAGAGGAATTGAAAATTGTTGCCAGTGCCCCAGATTTTTCCACCCTTGCCTCACTCAACAGCCTGGGATACATTTCATCCGGTCCTGGAAATTTATCTACTTTTAAGCCTGCTAAATGCAGAATATTCAGGAAATCTTGCACCAAAGTTTACTTCAGAGTTGCTGAGCTTAGCAGATGTATTACCAATTTCCCAAGTGGTGGCAAAATTGAGTTTTTGAACCAGCTATAGCTGGATAAATGCCAAAAAAAAAGCTGGCCAATAAATTCAAGTACTAACCACTCTTCCAAGCTTCCAATATGACAGTAAATATGTGCTATATGTCATATTGGTGAAGGAAATAATATGATGTATGTTGTCTTATTAGGTTCCTGATCTGACAGGCAGGTAACCTTTATGGCAGTGACATCAAGACTTGTGACATTCCTTCAGTCACTCTGTCAATGTAATGGAGTCAGTTAAGTGTGTTCAGTCAGTTTAGTATGCATATATAATGTACAGTAAGTATGTCTGTGACAGAATAGCAATGTAAAAAGTGTTACTAATAAACTTCAAGACATCTATCTTTAAAGTTTATGTTACGTGAGCCAATATATAGGGCAGCAGTTAATCCACGTCATGCTGCTTGACCCCAGAAATAATATCATTGCCTCCTGCAGGACTAATGCCTAAAAGAGAACAGGCTTGTTGCATGTGCAAATGAGGAGTCTATAGCCTCTTTGAAGAGTCCACTACAAGATCAATTTGACCTGACAGCTTGATAAAGATCAGTTTTTCTTATTTACTTTTCTGCACATAGATTAAAAGGTACATGCTAATAATTAAGCTGCATGATGATAGATGACGTTAAATCATGTGGGACTAGAACCTGGTGAAAGAAAGTTCAAGTAAAATCTTTCTTTACCGTGCTTCTGTCCATGGTGTGATAATTCTAATAAACAGTCATTGTTTGCACCTGCATGGTGTCCTGTCGCCTGCCGAAATCTCCCAGAGCCTGCTCATGACATCTATACATTAAGTTGGATGATCTGTGTTTTCTCTACTAGTTGATCACATCACATTAGATCTACTGACATGAAGCATGAGACCCAATTATCTTAGCTTAACCCTCCTTGTTCAGGCATGGGGAATGTGCTGAAATGTTTGTCAAGTCTGCGAATTGCTACACCATTACTTGAAAAAGAAATGTTGACTATTCTGTATTTGTTACATGAGTGCTCTCTTGATTAACCATTTCAACAGTGTTTGGACTGAAGAGAAGCAACATAGAAATCTGAAGGGAATATGCTGCATACTCCAAAGTGTAGCTCTATTCAGATAGTAAAGTTAAGTCAAGGTTTACAGGGAAAGGGCAGAAAACTGGGCATGAGGAGCCCTGGATCAGCCATGATCATTATTGAACAGTGGAGCAGGCTAGAGGTGCTCAATGGTTACTCCTGTTTGTATTTCTTTTGGTCTAATGGTCCTCATAGTCTGATTGAAAAATAAATGTACGTGTGAAAGTTCAATACAGATTTCCACCACTTAAGTTTAAAATAAAATTCAGGTGTAATGTCGTATGGCTCAAATGAGCAATTAGTTGTCAGTAGATATTAGAGTGAACCGATTGAATTAATCAAAATAAATTTTTGCCCACATTTTATGTGACATCCTTTCACCCATATTTTATTGACAGGCTGAAACCTATGGGAGAAGCAACGGTGTAGTGGTATTGTCACAGAAATAACACTCCAGAGACCCTCAAAATGGTGACAAAAACAAAAATTGCTGGAGAAACTCAGCAGGTTTTGGCAGCATCTGTGGAGATAAAGCAGAGTCAACTTTTCAAGTCCGGTGACTCTTCATCAGAACATTGTGTTCTGAAGACCTGAATTCAAATCTCATTACAGCAGAAACTGCTGTACTTACCTTAGGTGTTCAAAATGATCAGAGGTATAGATAGGGTGGACAACCAGAGACTTTTTCCTAGGGCGGAGATAGCTATTACGAGGAGGCACATTTTTAAAGTGAGTCGAGGTAGATATAGGGGAGATATCAGAGGTAGGTTCTGTACTCAGAGAGTGGCCGGGGTGTGGAATGCATTGCTGGAGAGGAGGGGCATGTAAGCAGCTGGTAGATAGGCATATGGATGATAATATAAGGTAGCGGTGGAGGTTAGATAGACCTTAAGTTGAGGGTAAAAGTTTAGCACAATATCGTGGGCCAAAGGGCCTGTATTGTGCAGTACTGTTCCAAGTTCTACCTAGTGTGATCTACATCTGACCAACACTCAGTGGTTGCTTAATGCCATTCATGGAATTGACTTCTGGTTCCGGAAGTCACTGTTACACAGAGTTCATAGAGGTCGATATAGTCAATAAGAAAATTACTGACCTCTACTCAGACATCTCAGGCATCTGAAATTGGTGGTCTGGTTTCACCTTAATATTTTTGATCCAAGGATCCAAATGTAGACATTTGTGAACTTAGAGTGGCAATGGCCTTTTTTTTAACTGAATTGTCATGGGTCACAGAAAATGATTTTCTCACCAAATCTCAGAACTTAAATGAAATTGCGGTAACTGTAAATGAAGAAAATATAAACGCTAAATAGAAAGTTGGAAGTGCTCACAGTAAAGCAGTGGTTTTCCATTTAAAAAGCTTTTTCTACAATTTCAGTTTTAGATGACAATCAGACTCTCTTTCTTCCTAGCACACTCCATTAGTTTGATCTATATTCAACACTCAAAAGTAAAATAAAAGTTATGTTTGTATATTTATGTGCTGTGTCAATTGATAGTGCGCTAAACGTGATTTTATGAAATAGAAGTATCCTAAATTGTGACTTATAGCCCAAGAGGTCCATGCATAGATTTCAAGGGGTCCACCAAAAGCTCCCTGTTTCCATTGTGCAGATAACTTCAATTGAATACAATTGGCATATAGCACCAGATCACAGACTTTTACTTTCCATTGCCAAATAACTGATCAACACCAACACAAGATAATTTTAGCCCTTCACCCTGGCACCACTCTGAAATTGGCAACTGCCATTTGGAGTGAGAGAGGTGGACTTAGAGAGTATTACTTGGACTTCAAAGTGCGTGTGAGAAAGAGGGAGAAGGAGTGGACGCCAGATAAAACAGAGTACAAGAGAGAAAAGATATCCGAATGACATCAAAAGAAAGTTGTGAGTTGATTGTTTATTGATCAGCTGCTGTTAGCAGTAGTTTTTAAAAATGCATATTTTGAAATAAGCATAGGGAAATAAATAATTTAAAGGAGGAACTAATTTATGAATTAGGGTGAAGATTTTCTACTATTATTAATTAATAATTATTAATTATTATTAATCTTCAGTTTATAGTTAATGGTACAAGAATCAGTAAAGGCAATTTGTTCCAATCAGTAAAGTACCTTAAAAATGTAAGTTCAGGCCAGCCTGGCCAAGAGCAATGCTTGTCCTATGACATTTGGCAGTCATGGATGATCCTCGTGAGCTATATGAAACCATTTGCAGGAACTGCCAACAGCTGCACAAGCATAAGGTCTGGGTTTTAGAACTCAAGCATTAGCTACACTCACTGAGGTGCACCTATGAAATAAAATCAGTCACAGCACACATTCATGACAAGCAGACAGAATGGAAATGGATAAGCACTAGGTCATTTAAGAGAAGGAGTCAGATAGCATCAGAGGTCCCACTCATTAACTAAAACCATGTCTTCAATATTGATGAGATCAATAGATAATTGAAGGAGTGTGGAAAGACCTGAGACATAACACATGTGTGGCTTATAGAATAGAACCCCGACAGTGTGGAAAAAGGTCATTCAGCCTAACAAGTCCACACCAACTCACCCCCTTACCCTATTCCTGCAGTTCTCTTGGTTAATCCATCAAACCTACACATCTCTAAACAATTTAACATGGCCAATCCACCTAACCTTCACGTCTTCGGACTGTGAGAGAAAACTCACACAGACATGGAGAGAATATGCAAGCTCCACAAAGGCAGTCACCCAAGGTTGGAATTGAACTTCTGTCCCTGGCACTGTTAGGTAACAGTGCTACCCACTGAGCCACCGTGCCACTTAGCTGTAGAGAGGAGGAAGATGCATGAAAGGGCAGTATTGAGGAGATTCTATTGTCGGGAGGTCAGGCTGGTGATTCTGCAACCGTCAACATAACTGCAGGATGGCATGTTGCCTTTATGGTGCTAGAGTCAGGAATATCACAGAACAGCTGCAGGACATTCTTTTGGGGAAAGGCAAACAGCCAGAGGTCATGGGTTATATTACTCATAACAGCAGAGGCAAGAAGGGGGATGTGGTCTTGCCATCAGAATTTAGGGATCTAGGTAGAAAATTTGCAAGCTAATTAGTAACTTCTGCATTAGTCCAAGTTCCATATGCAAGCGAGTATAGATATAGGAGGATAAGATTTGTGGCTGGAAAGATAGTGCAGGAGGAAAGATGTGGGATTCTTGTGACTGGCTCTGGGGAAATGGTTGCAAAGGGTTGTATTGGATTGCGTTTCTTGCGGCTGTTTTGCTAGTATTGTAATGGAGGGCTTAAACTAACTCAACAGGAGTGTGCGAACGAGGAGAGAATATTAGAAACCAAAATCAGTGCGTAGAAAATGCTAGGAGAGGCAAATAGCTCTAAAATAGAGAATGATAAATTAGTAGGTACAGTCACAAAGTAAGGGAGAGACTAATGAAGTGTGAATCAGGATTACACCGAAAGCAGCGTATAGTAAATAAATTTGGGAATTACAGATGCAGATTGCCTTGTGGGATTATGATGCTGCGGCAATAATGAAGACCTGGTTTAAGGAAAGTATAAACCAGGTGTTAAACATTCCTGGTTACAAGATGTCAGCAAAGATAGGAAAGGCTAAAATGGAGGAGTATGGTGCTCTTTGGTCAAGGGTAGCATTGCAGTACTGGAGAGAGAGGGTCCAAGGACAGAATTGATTTGGCTAGAGATAAGGAGTAGAAGGGTGCAATTACTTGCTTGGTGTGATTTACAGACCACCAACTAAAGGCAATGGTATAGAGGAACAAACATGCAGGAAATCACAGAGGTGAGTAAACATGGTGGAGTAGTTATAATGGGGACTTTAATTACCTATACATCAACTGGGACAGTGCAAGAAAAAGGGGCAGTGATGAATAAGTGTTCTTAAATTGTGCTCATGAGAATTTCCTATAGCAGTAGGTGTCCAGTCCATCAAGAAAGGAGGCAGTGCTGGACCCACTTCTTAGGGATGAGGTGGGACAAGTGGAAACATTTAGGGAACAGTGATCATTACCATAAAATTTAGCAAGACAGTAGAATATGACATTTGTCAATTCAGAGTAATAATCAACAGGACAAGGACAGACTGGGGCCGGATAGACTGGAATCGAAGTTTGGAGGGGTAAACAGTAGCTGACGATGGCCTACCTTTCATAGAGAGAAGTTTAGACACTGTCCATGTATAGTCCCTCAAAAGGAAAAGGCAATATAAACAAATCCAGTGCCCCTAAGCTGACAAAGGAGGTAGAAATTAAGTTAAAGAAGAAAAGGTGTGCTGACAGGTGTCAGATAATAAACCCAGTTGAGTATAGGCTGACTACAGATGGTTCAGCAGGAAGATGAAAATGTAAATGTGAGAAGGAAAGAGGGATTATGACAAAACACTGGCAACTAACATAAAAGGAATTCCCAAAGTAATATAAACACATCAATAGAAAAAGGACAGTTAAAGGAAAAGCTGATTAGAGACCAGGGACATGACTGAGGTGTTAACTGAATGCTTTGCATCTGTCTTTACGTACATGATTGATGCTACACAGCCACGATAACAGATGAAGAACCTTAGTCATTAGAAGGCTTTAAAATTGATTAGGAGGAGCTACTGGTTAAGCCATCACTCCTTCAGGTTGTTAAGGCTCCTGGGCTCGATGAGACACATTCAATGCTTTTGAAGGCAATGATAGAACAGAGTGGCAAGTGGAAAACTGAGTCTTGACAAAAATTTCCAAAATCATGAGGGTCTGGAGTTGATGAGAGAGACTGTTTCCTCCCGTAATAGATTGAGAACAACTGGGTACAATCTTTAAAAGTTTTGCACTGGAAGCAAATGCAAAATGAGAAAACAAAACTATTTTATTTAGCCAGTAATTCGGGTTTGGGATGCACTGCTTGGAAATGTGGTAGGGGTGGGATATGGGATATTTATTTTAATGGAAACAGTATGCAGAGTTATGAGAAAAGGCAAGAGATTGACACTGTGTTAAAGTGCTCGAGAGCCAGTGTGGATACATGGGCCAAATGGCCTCCTTCTGCAATGCAAAAGTTCTGTGATCTGTAATTTGGTCCAGAGACTCATAGTCATTGGATCACCAATGAGTTCAGTTTCTATGGGAATTAAAACCAGAATCCTAGAGAAGGATCATACTGGTCTCAAAATGCTTGTATCTCTCTCCATAGATGCTGCAAGGTCTGTTGAGTTTCACCAACATTCTCTCTAATCGTTTCAGTTTCTGAAAGTGTTTTACCGAGTTCATTAGTAAGGGACTAGAGCAGAAAACACCAGTGATCTCGTCAATATTCCAACTTAAAACATAAGCCAGAATGAACACTGAGCATGACGTGTGCGGTTGATGGAGATAACTTCATGTGCTGACATAATTATTTGATATCAGCAGAAAGTTGAGAACACCTGTTTAAAACAGATGTCGGAGGCAGGTTCTTTATCAGAAAGTGGTAAGAGCGTGGAACGCCCTGCCTGCCAATGTAGTTATCTCAGCCACATTAGAGGCATTTAAACAGTCCTTGGATAAGCATATGGATGATGATGGGATGGTGTTGGGGGATGGGCTTAGATTAGTTCACAGGTTAGCGCAACATGGAGGGCCGAAGGGCCAGTTCTGCGCTGTATTGTTCTATGTTCTAACACCTGATGTACAGGACAGATGTCTGGAGCACCCCACCATTTGTAAGAGATGGAGGAAGTTGTGCAAAAATTTCTAAAATAACACCATATTTGTATTTACTTCCATCAATTTAAAAATTGCTTTCTTCAGAGCTGTTGAATTATTTGTGACGTGTCAGTTAGCTGGACGACTGATTTGCAATGCAGAATGACATCAACTGCATAGATTCAATTCCTGCACCAGCTGAGGTCACGATGAAGGGCTCATCTTCTCAGCCTCTCCCCTTAACTGAGGCGTGGTGACCCTCAGGTTAAACCAGTACCCATCATCTCTCTCTATTGAGACAGCAGGCCTATGGTCTGGTAAGGAAACTATGGCAACCTTAATCAAGACATTTGCAGTATCTTAAAGTCTGCTTCAAATAAATGAATCAAGTTAAATAAAATGAAAGACAATTTCAACAAAGTTAAAAGTAATAGATATTCAACTTAATGTCATTTAGCATATCCCTATGTATCACAGTTCAACTAATGTTTGAGACACTTCAAAAATTTTCTATAATTTTATTCTGGGCAGTCATGGAGCTCTGACTTTACTTACTGTTTAATACCCAGTCGCAATGCATGAAGTTTGTAGATTAGTTTTACATGATGTTAATGCCATCTGATGACTTTCATGGAACTGATGCACTGACATTCCACAACTTCTGACAAGCCCTTTGAGGATGATGTTGAACATGTATCTGATTCTGAGCATTAAAATGTAAATAAATTGATTTTGAAGATGTTATGATTTTACAAAGTGGATTTCAAAAATTCGTACAAAGAACACTCAAAGGGAGTAATCGCGGCTGCAGGAAGAAAATATTTCATATTTTGAACACATGAACAGTAATGCAGTGTGATAGGCATGATCATTTTTGGGATTAATTTTTCAGGATTAATATTTTAATAGCCCTGGAGCTAAAGCTTGGATGAAATGGGATTTTTCTTTCAATTCGGTTTACGACAAATAATTGCAGCTGGTCGATTAATGCTAAAATAACTACAGTTGACCACTAGTGTAACAGCATTTATTTAAAAAGCTTTTGTTTCTTCAGGCTGTTGCAAGATTTATTAAACAGCATCAAGGCACACGATCTGGTCCCTTCACTGTCTAGACTTTCACGATTTAATAGCTTTCCACTGTACTTTTCACAAAGTTGGCAACATCTCAGTATCAAAGTATCAATGAATTAGATTTTCAACATTAAGTGAATGCAGTGAGCTTTTGAAATTTGCAACAATGGGAAAGCATTCTGTCAACTTAAAGATATAGGTCTCGTGTTTGCACCATTGAGATTTGCCTGAAAGTCTCCAAACCAGCGTAATAAAGGCACAGAGCTTGAAGTGTAAGTTAAATTAGGCATCAATTGAGTTTGTGTGGTCTTTAAAAGAGCTGATTTAAAAACAAAATTGCTGGAATCTGGCCCATACTCTCACTAAATTGGACATGCTTCCAGATAGAAATAATGAGCACAGTGATTTTCCACCACTTGCATCAGTTTACGACCATTCAATGATATTTTTCAATGCCTAAAGGTGCAAAAGAATTATTGAACACATACTAAACTAATAAATTTACTAAGAAACTGTTCAGTGTACGCTAATCAACCGAACGATTCGGTATAGTTTCATTGAAGAATTCACTTGTAGCGATTTAAAATAAGGTTACTCTCAGAAAATGAATTAGAAATTCTGATTAAGTGGTTTTTATGTGATAAGCTTACTTTCAGTGGTAGTGATAAAACTGCAGTAGGTCACTGCTCAGTTACATTAACTAATATTTTTAATGCATGGTCAAAATATGTTGTACTGCTGCCTGATTGTGCATGTTCATGGATGATTTTGTATTTCTCACTATGCAAATTAGTTTGGATGAAATTTGAATCAGAACTTTACTTCAGAAAACCAGCATAATTTCAAGTAGATTTGACACCAGATTTTTGATTGCGCCTGAAATGAAAACTCCTACACTTGTAAGTATGCAATTATGTAGTATTGCGGTTGACTCTGAACTGCCCTCTGGGTAATTAGGGATGGGTAATAACTGCTGCCTAGCCATCCCATTAATGAATAAAAAAAATTCAACAGAGCTAAATAATGACCTTTGAGGCCCCATTCTGACTTCAGAGAAACCCTTGAAAAAATAAGTTTTCAAAACTTCCTAAGGATCAAACATTTTGCTCCTGGCCTCACACCAACTCTGTATGTCTTACCTCTGTCTCACCTACCAACCTCACACACAAGCCATTCAATAGTTGTCAGTTTTCAAGCCATGAAATGGGGATCACAGTGAGAACAAATGCATCATCTTCAAGGAAACAAATTGATGTCACACCAGTAAAATGCAGTTTTTATTCTGCTTATATTTTCCTCCCTCCAAAGCTCACATTCCTTCCTCCCTCCAGTTTGTGAAAGCACAATTAGTTAATCTGCTACTGATTTTAAGGTGTTCCTATGAAATGGCCATGTAAATATTTATGCAGGAAATAATATACACAGTTCTCCTTAGAAAAGAGTTAGCTCAGGTTCACAGGAGCTTATCGTACATGGAATTACGAATGAACCCACCCCCAAAAGTGTACCTGCTTCTTAATAAAGATTCATAAAATGAAACAAAATAACATTTCTGAGTCATAGGGTATACAATTGCAGAAGAGCTTTCTAAACTAGCTGACAGCACAGAAGACAGATGCTCTGAATACACAAAGCATGAAAAATGAAATGAAGACTTCATATTGAAATGAATAAGAACTGTCGCAAATTCATGTATTTGGGGAGAAGTAGTCAGGGAAAGGCATCCAGTATAAATAAAATGAATTTGAAAAAGGTGATTGAAAGCAGTTACGGCAATGCCCTAGATTCTCATGTCATAGTCAGAGATTCTACTTACGAAGTCTGCAGCGCATAAAAGTGACATCGGCATTCCTTTGGGCATACATATTCCTAGCTGTAAGAAAAGCTATGCCATTGTTTTGTAAGAATAAAATTGGTCCTCTGATGCCCTTACACTTGCCATTACAGACACAAATAAATGACTGGTCTTTTTAACTGATTTCTCACAACAGCCACAATATTAAAATTTTCAATGTGATATGTTTCTCTCTAAAAATGATCTGGAAAGTGGGTGCTTGAAATTCATAAACAAGCATTACAAACCTCAGTAATAAAACTGACACTCAATCTTTGTGAAAAATCTAATACAGTAGATTGTTTTAATTCTCAGAACTGGCTTAATTTAGAACTGGTGACCAGGGAGAAGGTAATATAGTAAAAACACACCAGCTATGGGCTTCTGGACTGGTGAGTGTTTATACTTGTGAAGGCACAATGGTAATATTAATATGACATATTGTCTTAATATTTTGGAAATAAATGTACATCTCAAGTGTGATTCCTAGCATGGTATGTGAAAATGTGACCAACAGCATTGATGGAGTATAGGAAATTAAAATGCCAAGATGGAGCTACAAAATTGGCTATTAGCAGGATAACTTGTGGTATGGTGACTTGTACAGTCCCTGACTTGGGATGTTTCACGCTGACAGTGAGTTCTATAAAATTGTGCTGCAAATGTCTTCCCATTTTTTGTCACTGTCATAGAGACTACAAATTGTAATGCCCACCAGGTTGTACCATGACAAATATTTAGCAATTGCCGTAGGAATAGGTGTAATCACACTAAATTTAACATTAATAAGAAATGCAGATCATTGTATAATCATGCTAATCTTGCAATACTAACAATGTTTTTTGAAGAGTATACTCTGTCCTTTATTTTGTACACATTTCCTTCAAAATCAATTAAACCTGTCTTGGTAGAAAGACAGGGCCAATGTAATTGGGAGGGCCTGCCATCTTCAATGCCAATAAGTGGGCAGTGGTGGACATTCCCTGTCATGAAGGGTCCCAGTGATTTTCCTTCTGGATTTTTTCTTACTTTTTGGATCTTTTACTTATTTTTTTCTGTTTTATTTACAATCTATTTTATGACACTGGTTTTAACCATATTATTTCAAATGAATAAATGTTGCTACCAAAGGATGGAACAAGTGATGGACACATTAAGTGTTCTTCCATGAGTACTGGATAAAAGCAACAGTAACCTCTAGACTTTGTAAGATATTTTAATATTAAAGTGATTTTTTTCCCCAAAGGTTTATTGAGATCTAGATTCAACATCAATAGTTAATGTCATGGATATTTTGAGGTAATTAAATGTGTTCACTCTTGAATGGGTTTAATAAAACTGTCCTTTTCTTTGGGATTGTAAGTGCCTTCCATTTTCGAAAGTATTGTGTTTCAAGATGAAACTTCAAACCAAAGTCTCTCTGCCCTCTCAGGTGAGTGTAAAAGATCTCTTAACACTGGTTTATAATTGACCAAGGCAGTGCTTCCTCATATCCTAATATTTATCTTGTAACCAATGCCACTTATAAAGATTATCTGGTTATTGGAGAGATTTTCTAATCAACTTGTTGAGAAATGTTCTAACACACATCTGGAGCAAGTGGGGCTTGAACCCAGGGACTTGAACCTATTGCATCTTAAGAGCCCTATTATCTGGTTATGATCATATCATTGTTTATGGGATACAGCTGTGTGCAAATTGACTGTCACATTTCCTAAATTTCAACAGTAGGAGGGAGGGTTTTGGATTTTTGGATCATTGGGACAGCTTCTGGAGTCGGTGGAGCATGCACAAGCTGGATGGATTGCACCTGAACCAAAATGAATCCAATATCCTTGCTGGGAGGTTTTTGACTGATTTGGCAGGGGAATGGGGTATGGAGTAAATGTAAAGTTAGGAGGAAGGTCCAATTAGACATAAAGGAATGCTAGGACAGTCCAATAGGCAAATAAGACATGGGCAGGACAAGGTGGCATGAGAGGTCTAGAAAGCTAAATAGTGTCTATTTTAATGCAAGGAGCTTGACAGGTAAGGCAAATAAACTTTGAGCATTGATCAGCCCATGGGACTATGATATTGTTGCAATTACTGAGACATGGTTGAAGGAAAGACAGGTCTGGCAGTTCAACTTTCTGGTGTATGTTTCAGGTGGCGGGGGGGGGGGGGGGTGATGTAAGAGAGGTGGAGGCATTGCATTATTGACAAAGTTAAACCATCACTGCAGTAAATTGAAAGGATGTCCTAGAAGGGTCCTCAATGACGCCATGTGGTTGGAGCTTAGAAATAAAAAAGATGTAATTATTTTGCTGGGATTATACCACAGGCCTCCCAACAGTTGAGGGAGCTGAACAGTAGATATGTAGGCAAATCACAGAACGGTGTGAAAGAGGGTTATAATTGCAGGCGATTTCAACTGTGCTAACACCTTAATGTGAAAGGATTAGAAACATGAAATTTTTAAAGTGCATCCAGGGGAGCTTTTGGTGACAATTTGTAGATGGCTCTACAAGAGATGAGGCAGTGCTAGACCTAATCCTCGGAAATGAAGCCAGTCAAGTGGTTGAAGTTTCAGTGGGTGGACATTTTCAGAATAGTGACCATAACTCTGTAATTTTCAAAGTTATTATGTGAAGGGATAAGGATAGTGCAGAAGTTAAGTATCTAAATTGGGGAAGACTAATTTCAGGATCTGGCAAACTTAGACTGGGAGCAGCTACTTGCTGTTAATTCTACAAATGGAAAGTAGGAATATTTTAAAAGTGGTTTTGTGGGAGTTCAGGGTCAGCATGTTCCTCTAAAAATGAGGGGCAAAGACATCAAGTCCAAGAAACCCTGGATCTAAAGGATATTGTGAATTTTATATTTAAAAAGGAAGCATGTCAGGTACAGTGCACTAAAAAACAAGGGGGGCCCTTCAAAAGTATAGAGAGTATGGGGGTTGCTTAAAGAATAAATTAGGAGGGCAAAGAGGAGCCATGAAATATCTTTGGCAGATAGGCTCAAGGAAAATCCCAGGGCTTTTCACTCAGTAAGAGGATAAGAAGGAAATAGTGGGACCTGTTAGGGACTAAAGGGGAAAGTGGTGCATGGAGCCTAAGGCCATGAGTGGGGTCTTAAATGGATATTTCTTACCTGTATCCACAGAGGAGAAAGAAAATGTAACTGAAGATTTCAGATGGGATGGTAACATTCGAGAATGCATTAAGGTTAATAAGGAGGAAATATTAGACATTTTAGTAGGAATAAAGGTGCATAAATCCCTAGGGCCTGATGAGGTATATCCCAGGCTGCTATGAGAGGCAAGGGAGGAAGACTGGGTCAAAAGGTAACAGCCCATGGGATCCAAGGCAAGTTGGCAAACTGGTTCTACAAGTGGTTTGCAAACAGGAGGTAAAAGGTGATGGTGGGGTGTGGTTTTTGTGATTGGAAGCCTGTCACCAGTGGTGTGCCACAGAGATCAGAGCTGGGGACCTTGATGTTTATTATATACATTCATAACTCGATATGAGTGTAGATGCTATAATTACTAAATTTTCAAATGACACAAAAGTTGGTGGTGTTGTTAATAGTGAGGAGGATGATCTCAGGCTGCAGCTTGATATTGATTGGCTGGTAAATTGGGAAAAGCAATGGCAGGTGAAATTTAACCCCGATAAATGTCAGGTGATAGATTTTGGGTTGTCTAATAATGGAAGGATATACACATGAATGGTAGATCCCTGGGGAGTACTGAGGAACAAAGAGACCTTGCGTACAAGTCTATAGATCCCTGAACATTTCAGCACAAGCAGACAGAGTGGTGAAGAATGTGTACAGGATAATTGCCCTCATTAGCCAAGGTATAGAGTACAGGAGCAGGGAGTCTTGAAACTTCATAAAATATTGTTTAGGACAGAAAACTGTGCGCAATTTTGGTCCCCCTACTGTTGGAAGGATGTAATTGCACTGTAGTGGGTGCAGAGGAATTTCACCAGGATATTGTGATCAGAGATAATGGGAACTGCAGATGCTTGAGAATGCAAGATAACAAAGTGTGGGGCTGGATGAACACAACAGGCCAAGCAACATCTCAGGAGCACAAAAGCTGATGTCTCGGAAGGGTCTAGGCCCGAAACGTCAGCTTTTGTGCTCCTGAGATGCTGCTTGGCCTGCTGTGTTCATCCAGCTCCACACTTTGTTGTCTTCACCAGGATATTGCCGAGTTTGAAAAGTCTCAGTTAGGAGGGGAAACTAGATTGACTGGGTTTGTTTTCCTTGAAGCAGAGGAAGCTGAGAGGTGTTCTAATTGTGATATACAAAATTATGAAAAGCATAAACAGAGTAGATTGTGAGAATGTTTTCCCCATGGCAGATGTGTTGAAGACCAGAGGGTGTAAGTTTAAGGTGATGAGTAAGTGGTTTGTAAGAGTTTGGCGTACTGTTGCAACATTTAAGAAGCATCTAGATGAGCACCAAAAATGCCAGGGCTAGTAGGACTAAAACAAGTACACCAAGTGCAGAAAAATTGGTTCAGTGTAGTTTGGTGTTTGTTGGTCAGCATGGTGGGCTGAAGGGCCTGTTTCTATGCTGTATGATCTTTTGACTATGAGTAACTGCACTTCAAAAACTGAAATGATTTGGAACATCCCAAAAGCCACTATATTAATGTGGGTCCTTCCATATTTAACCAACCAAGATGTGGAGGTGCCAGGGCTGGACTGAGGGTTGACAAAGTCAGAAGTCACATGACACCAGGTTATAGGAAAAACAGAGTTAACGCTTTGGGTCTGGTGACTCTTCCTCAGAACTCAGATTTATTTGAAATGACTTTGCCTGCGAAGGAGCAGTGCTCAGAAAGCTTGTGTTTTCAAATAAACCTGTTCGACTATAACCTGGTGTCATGTGACTTCTGACCTTAACCAAATAAGAATTTGCATTTTTAAGAGAGCCTTTCATGACTACTGGATGTCCTAAAGTTCTTTATATCAGTGACTTCAAAAATTACTCATTTACTCATGTTATCATTACTCATATTATAAACACAGCAGCCAATTTGCAAAACGCTAGCTCCCACAAACACCCCTTTACTAATGAGTGGATTTTTTTAAACTGATGATGATTGAGGGATAAATTTTGGATAAAGCACAAAAGATAAATGTCTTGCCTTTACTCTTCTTGAAAATATTGAGATTGAACCTTTCAAATGCACCATAGAGGGTGACAAGACCTTATATAATATTTCCTCTGAATGACAGCATCTCCAGCAGTGCAATCAAGTGCAAGAATTATTTCCACCACCTTGTCATCCCGCCACTTTGCTTATCCCACTGTGAATGATATAACTGAAACTACACAGTTGTGACCAAAACTTTTTTCTACACTTATACCTCTCATTCTACCTGGCTTGCACACTGTTAGGTAGAGGTCTTTATACTTCCATTAATGGAAAGGAAGCCTGTTCTTCAAGTTGGTTTCACAGAACTCTTCCCCCTTCCAAACTGTGAGAATTAATTTAAAATATTTTTAATTAATCAGGGTCTATTTTGAAAAAGTGGTAAACAAAAAGAGCATTATATATTGTGTGTGCTCCCAGTGGATCCTGCTTCCAACATAATGTCCCTGCCATCGAAAATGCTTTAAGTAGTCTTATACAAAGGACTACTGAACATTAGACTTTGCAGGACCTTCAACTGTATTTCAAGATTTCACTTCTCCAAGTTAATTCACATTGGTAAATGAATGCTGTAAGTGTTGCTAGGAGACAATGCTTTACCCTGAAGGGTCAATTGAGACAGAGATGAGATGCTGATAAACTGCATTACGACAGATAATTGTCTCTACCTGAAAGCCACCATCATGTCAGCCTTCTTATTCATGGCTGAGTGTGCTACAGAATATAAATGTTTGCATTTTAACAAGCATTTCTGTCTCTAGGGCATTACAAAGAGCAAAGAAGAATGTGAATGCTGCACGCATCAAAAAATCTTTGATATTTTAACTGACTGTATTTCTGCCCAAGGTCATGTAGTTTCTTTCCATTAGTTCATAGCGTACTTTAAATCAGAATCTAGACTATTTTGCAGGTATGTTTTTGCACTTTAGTTTTACATTTTAAGAATCTGCAGCCAGAAAGTTTTATTTTTTGAAAAGGGAATAATAGAATCTGAATGCATGTTTTGAATTATTTATTTTAGTGTTTGATGATTCAATTTAATACCACATCCTGATCCATTAAAAATAACAATCTGTGCATATAAAATAGAAAATTTTCTGCTGAATTTATTGTTGTTCTTCTAAAATACTGTATAATCAGAAGTATCAAGGCTTTGTTCTTGAAAGTAATCTCAATTAATTTATGTAACATCAGAGTTTAAAATCTGTGCTAATAAGGAAATGGAATCTGAAGGAAGACTGTTCTAATAGAGTTCTGTTGAATTTCATCTCTGTCAGTAGCTAATACATGGGCTCTTATAGCACAGTGATAGTATCTTTACCTCAGAGTCAGAGGTTTGGGCTCAAGGCCCACCTACTCCAAAGGTATGTAATAGCATTTCTGAACAGATTGATTAGGAAGGTATCTGAACCCAAATGAGAACCTGGGTTTTGTGGTGCAAGAGAAAACCCAGGTTCAGGTCCCACCTGTTCCTGAGGTGTGTCATACAAAGTTTCCGAATAGGTTGATTAAAAATAGGTAAATGCAAGGTTAATGGAATATTTAAAATAAAATGCGGAATTTGAATAAATTTGGTAATTGCTTTAGACCAATACACAGGGGTTTTATGAAATGTAATGGCCTAGTGATATTACTGCTAGGCTATAAATCCAGACACCCAGCTGTTCTGGGGACTCAGGTTCAAATCAGAAGGTCACAAAACTGAATTCAATAAAAATCTTGAATTAAGAATCCAATGATAACCACAAAACTATTGTTGATTGTTGAAAAGACCCAGCTGGTTCACTAATGTCTTACAGGAAGGGAAGCTGTCATACTTATCTGGGCTGGACTATATGTGACTTCAGACCCACAGCAATGTGGTTGACTCTTACCTGCCCTCTGGGATGCGCAATAAATGCTGACATAGTACCAAGACAAGATACTGTGAATAATGGAAGATGAATAAAAAGCAGAAAATACTCAGCAGGTCTTGCAGTATATGTGGAGGGAGAAATAGAGTTAATGGACTTTCATGTTTCCCTACCCTTGGGACTGATAGTAAGTTCTGAGCACAGGTGGAGGAAAGGTGGCACCCAAGGTTCCAACTGAGGAGGGCATCTCTACTCCAAAGTCACCAGGCCTAACTAACAACTGACAATTTGGCAGATTCAGTTGCACTGTTGATAGAGGGTGAGGCTCAGGAATAAAATCCTCCTTATGACCCCAAAAGTCAGGTATTCTTTCCTTCTTACTTTACCAGGGTCAGACAGACACCAATGATAGGATAATCTCTCTCACAATTAACAGAGCTGTGATGCTAGCCTTTCCATAGAGCAGCCAATAGGAAACAATGAAGGAAAACCCAGTAAGATATAGCCTTCTGACTCATATACTTCAAAATGGAAGACCCGTATGACTGGTATTTTCATTTCCAAATATTTTCCCTCTGAGATGGTTTCTTCCCCGACTATCCCACAGAACTGTTTCGAGGCTGCAGCAGCTCACCAGTTGACCTTTCCACATGCTGGGACTTGCCTCCTGAAGGGACATGTCAATCAGCCTGGAAGGTAGCTGTTAATTGCCAACTGATTGGTTTAATTGCCACCTGCTGGTTGTTGGGCAACCATGCTGCTCCCATTCGTGTCATTGATAATAACTTGTGTTGTTGGGAAGACATTGGACTTCCCTCTTATATCCCTATTTTATGAAGCTAAACACTTCTGAGCAAATCCAAAACCCAGCCCTATGTTTCCAATCAATAGACATCCAACAGAACGCTCTTTAATTTATCTGATCAATTGACCATTGTATTGCATACAGGTAATCCTAATGTGATGAAAGGCTGTTGAACTGAAATTTTAATTCACCAAGTTGCGGAAACTATTTAGTAGTTCCAATGTTTTCTATTTATACTCTATATCATTTCCATGAAGAGGCAAATGAATTTAAAACTATATTTTTAAGATGCATTCATCAGCTGTTAGGATAGGCATGTAATCCGTACCGGTACCAGAACTGAAAACCTGAAACCCAAGAAAGTACCTCATTAAATTATGAAAAATTAAATTAAATTATGAAATTATGAAAAATTCCAAGCTAATAGCAGAAGCTGAGAGAACAAGGTGTAGAGCTAGATGAACACAGCAGGTCAAGCAGCATCAGAGGAACAGGAAGGCTGACGTTTCAGGTGAAATGTCAGCCTTTCTGCTCCTCTGATTCTGCTTGACCTGCTGTGTTCATCCACCTTGTTATCTCAGGTTCTCCAGCATCTGCAGTTCCTACTATCTCTGTAACAGCAGAAGCTGTTTGGATCAGAGGAACACTATGATGGATACCATCCGAAAAATCATCTAAGATGCCACTCAATCAGCTCCAAGCCAACTGTGCAACCAGTATAAAACAGCAACACATCAATCTGATTCAACTTCAATTTTAGCTGAGAGCTGATATCCTATCAAGTTAACTACATGAAAGCACACAGCAAATTGAAAATCTTCTGCATTAACCCAGCCTTCATTCTAGCAATAGCAACAATTACTACAGAAACTACAGGCCTCCTCGAAAAGAGACCATAATTACTGTACTACAACTTGAAATTCTTTTTCATTTTTTGTTTCTAATCATTGTGTGTTTGACGGTGTGTGTGAGATGTCAAATCCAAGGTAAGTATAAGTTAATATATCATCTATATTTTGAAATTCAAAGCTTGCTGCTGGAAGTTATTTCAATTTGGACAAATCACTCAGAGACTTTGACACACTTTCACTCGTTAAGATTCTTTGAAAAGAACATCCATAAATTTGGTCTGTGACAATTCAGTTGTGTGTTTCACAATAACCCTCTTGAATGGACCCAAACTGTTATAAAAATAATTAAACAAAGCCACCTCAGGACATTTGGAAATGGGTAATAACATATTTTTGTAGTACTATGGATTCAGAGATAAAAGGACAAAGGACACCAATTTCAATAACTATATGGAAGTGACACAGCCCATTCTAACTACATTATATTTCAGTACTTGCTATGAGGAGATTGGTGGATCCAGTACACTGAATTTGACAGGAAAGCTCTATTGGAAGTCTACATTCTCGGCCATCAATCAAATTATATTAGAAAGTTTCAATATATTTTCTACTGAGTATGACTCCCCAGCATAAAACTGCTCATAAATTAGCACTAATTGGCATTAAATTGGCAATATGATTTAAAGTGTATAAGGATGGCTGATTTGGGAAATTGAAATGTCACAAGAATTCAGACAGACTTGGTGTCTGAGATTCAGTTAACATACGTTATTGAGAGAGAGTAGCTTAATTCTGCCTTTCAGTAATGCTATATCTGAATTAACTGTGCATAATGCTGATACTGAATGCAAAAAAAAATTAATGAGATTAGGTCTTGTTGTGACAATGTGAAAAGAAATTTATCCTGTGTTTAATTTATCACTTAAAAATACCTGCTATTCAGATTGGGTGTAACTATTAGAAAAAACATTTCCTTTTCTATTGAAATTCCTTACCTTGTTAATCAAGAAATGTTATGACAATTCCTCTCATTTTTAACCTATGCAATTATGCCAGGAGCAAATGTCATACATCCAGTGATCCGGCTATATTAAGAAATGCAAATCTGTGTCACTGCTTTGTTCAATGGAATTACATTTCTCGACAGGAGCAAAAGCCAGAAACATTGAGGCCCGGTATTGTGCCTCTTCAATGCATAATCAATCCATTCATTGTTAGTCAGAGACCATCTGGATCACACAACTTGAAGAAATGCAATGTCCACATAATGAGGGAATTGAAAATAGTACCTAGGCGTTCATTAAAAAACTGTCTAAGCTTTTTTTGTTGTATGACGCCATGGAGTAGGGCAACATAGCCATTTTAACCAATTTGCACTGAAAGACCTTAAAGTGTCATCTGTTAGACACATAAGTAATAAATTTCAGTTATGGTACTGTGTTGTCAGTATTATTTCCATTCTCTTATACTTTATGGGGCTCAAGGATGAAGAGATAGCTAATCTACTCAGTTCAGTGCACCAGTCATTTTTCTAGATTTAGCATAAAACAAATTATCTTTAAGCTTTACAAAATCTTGTATATTTCATATTAGTCTATCAAATAGATTATTGCTTGCACTTATACAGCTTGGAATAATGTGGTATTTGGTATCACACTACAAAAGCAATTAGGATCATTTCAACATAGAAAAATATTACCTCTTGGTCACATAAAATGAATGCATTTGCGGTACAAATTACATACACAGGAAATTTCCACAAGCTTTTATAATTGCTGCTATCTCACTGCAATATATAAATTGGGTATAACATTGACAGTATGTGGTGCAATGAAATAATCTGCATGATGTATTGTGGTCATGTGTGTTTTAGAGCAACCTAATTTGCAGACCTTTCTATGTGCAGTGAAACCAAGTCCACATCTCAGGTAGGGTAGATGTGCTACTAGTATCCTCTTTAGGTGTAAGGATCTACAGGACCTATTGGGTGAATGCAAAGGAGGAAACCACTGACTGCTCAAACTTCTTTAATTGATCACAGGATTTATTGTCTTAATCCTTAGTTAAGAGCTAACAACATTGCCATAGATCTGGAGTCAGATGTAGGCGAGGCCAGACCAGGCAAGAACAGTAGATTCCTTTCCTAAAGAACATTAGTGAGCCAGATAGGTTTTTATGACAATTAACAGGGTCAACAATAGTATTTTGTATTTCAGATGTTTATTTAATTCAAATTTCACCATCTGCCATTGTAGGATTCAAACCCATGTTCCAGAATATTAGCCTGAGATTCCAGATTATTAGTCCAAAGACATGACAATGACACCACCACATCTCTTGAAGAAAACACTTGTTACTTGAAATAAGAAACAGTTTATGCCAACACGTGAGTTAGGGGCAGGAGTAGAAAATTCAGCCCTTCAAGCCTGCTCCACCATTCAGTGAGATTATGACTGAACTGTTTGTGTTCAGAATTCTACATTCACATCTACCCTGATAAACTTTTGATTCCCAGGTCAAACAAGAATCAGTCAATCTCCTCTTTGAAAATTTCAAATGACACAGCAGCACAATGGCTCCATGATTAACACTGTAACCTCAGAGTGCCAGGGACCTGGGTTTGATTACAGCCTCAGGTGACTGTCAGTGTGGAATTTGTACATTTTCCCTCTCTCTGCATGAGTTTGCTCCAGTTTCCTCCTGATGTGCAGATTAGGTGGATTTGCCATACTAAATTGTCCATAGTCTACTTTGGAAAATGTAGGGATAGGAGGGATAACAGAGGCGGGGGGGGGGGGGGGGTGCAGGAGAATGCCCTCTCAGAGGGTTGGTGTGAAATCAAGGGGCTGCATACTGCTTCCACACAGTAAGGATTCAACAACATCACCACTACCTTCTGAGGCAGAGCTCCAATGTTGAACAGCCCTATCACAGGGAAAATAAAATCCTTTTATCTATATCTCAAAAGGGCTATCCCTACTTTTAAAAAAATGTTTCTTAGTTCTGAACTCACCCACGAGAGTAAACATTCTTTCTACATCTACCATATCAAGACCATTCAGGATCTTACAAACTTTAAACAAATCATCCCTCATTGTTCTAAACTCCATTGGAAACAAACCCAGCCTGTCCATTCTTCACTGATAGGACAACTTGCTCACTCAATTTAACAGGAAATAGAAAAGTTGCTAGCAAGACGAATGATACCTGGAATGGTAGGTTTAGCATATGATGAACAGCTAAGGATCCTGGGATTGTACTCATTAGAGTTCAGAAGGTTGAGGGGAGATCTAATAGAAACTTACAAGATAATGTATGGTTTAGAGGGGGTGGATGCTAGGAAGTTGTTTCCGTTAGGTGGGGAGACTAGGACCCGTGGGCACAGCCTTAAAATTAGAGGGGGTAAATTTAAAACTGAAATGAGACGACATTTCTTCAGCCAGAGAGTGGTGGGCTTGTGGAATTCATTGCCGCAGACTGTAGTGGAGGCCGGGACGTTGGATGCCTTCAAGGCAGAGATTGACAAATTCTTGATCTCAGAAGGAATCAAGAGCTACGGGGAGAGTGCAGGGAAGTGGTGTTGAAATGTCCATCAGTCATGATTTAAATGGCGGAGTGGACTTGATGGGCCAAATGGCCTTACTTCCACTCCTATGTCTTATGGTCTTATGGTCTAAGACAAGAAGACAAGAGAAACAAAGCTGAGCATCAAATATACTTCAAATGCAGAATGATGTCAAAAAGACAAAGTTATCCCTATCTCAATGCACATAGCTTTTATAACAAGGCAGTTGATCTAAAGAACAATATAGGTAAATGTAACATCTAATTGCCACTACAGAAACATGGCTGCTGGGTGACCAGGACTGGGAATTGAATATTTAAGCATTTTTAGGAAAAATGGACAAGAAGGAAATGGATAGTAAAATCAAGAACAATAGACACAGGAAATCTGAAGTGAAAACATAAATTGTTGGAGAAACTCAGCAGGTGCGGCATGGAAGGAAATAGATTTGTGTTCAAATAAGAGATAGGATCAATACAGTATGGGAGGATCTCAGATTGGAAAAGCCATGTGGTGAATCTAATGGGTGGGGCTAAAAAGCAGCAAGGTGAAGCAGACATTGGTTGGACTTATTTATAAGCAATCAAAGAGTACTGGTCGTGTAGGTTGTGAGACCAAAACGATACACAGTATTCAAGTTTTGGAGTCGAATTTTATCTGAACTTATCTCCCAGTTGTTTGGAGCAGAGGTTCTGAGTATCACACACTATTCTCTGTCTGGAAGGTATCAGTATGAATCCCAAAGATGTCCTATGTGAAAACGTGATGTTTAGGGGCCATCCTATGTTCCTCAAAGGTCCCAGTGGAAGGATGTGCTCCATTGCAGATATCTCATGACATTCTGACCACCACCTCTGAGCAGAATATGATGCCACTGACCCTGTTTTATCTGCTTTGAATGCCATTAAAGAAGAAGTGGTTCTCTTGCATCTTCAACCTAACATGAGGATTATTATGGATGTAAGGTCCATGGTAGGGATGAGCTCCACATAAGTTGTGTGTTGATGCTGGTCCTGGGCAAGTCGATGCATGTGCTCCTCATCCATTCATGTAGCTGCCCTAAATGCAGCAACCACAGGGAGGACACAGGGATGTATTGATCCATTGGGAACCTGTAGGAAATGTCAGAAATAGCAGCTCCTCAGTAATTATTCAGTAGTTGCAGCACACACACAAAAATAACATTTGAACAGTTTCTGCCAAACACTGGGAGTGGGATGCCTCCACATAGACATCGCAGTGTTGTCCTGACTCAGACCTCAGAAAATGAAATACTTACCCCACATCTGCCAATGTGGTATACTGCATCCACTGTACCCGGTGTGGCTTCCTCTACATTGGGGAAACCAAGCGGAGGCTTGGAGACCGCTTTGCAGAACACCTCCGCTCAGTTCGCAACAAACAACTGCACCTCCCAGTCGCAAACCATTTCCACTCCCCCTTCTATTCTCTAGATGACATGTCCGTCATGGGCCTCCTGCAGTGCCACAATGATGCCACCCGAAGGTTGCAGGAACAGCAACTCATATTCCACTTGGGAACCCTGCAGCCTAATGGTATCAATGTGGACTTCACCAGTTTCAAAATCTCCCCTTCCCCTACTGCATCCCTAAACCAGCCCAGTTCGTCCCCTCCCCCCACTGCACCACACAACCAGCCCAGCTCTTCCCCCCCACCCACTGCATCCCAAAACCAGTCCAACCTGTCTCTGCCTCCCTAACCGGTTCTTCCTCTCACCCATCCCTTCCTCCCACCCCAAGCCGCACCCCCATCTACCTATTAACCTCATCCCACCTCCTTGACCTGTCCGTCTTCCCTGGACTGACCTATCCCCTCCCTACCTCCCCACCTATACTCTCCTCTCCACCTATCTTCTTTACTCTCCATCTTCGGTCCGCCTCCCCCTCTCTCCCTATTTATTCCAGAACCCTCACCCCATCCCCCTCTCTGATGAAGGGTCTAGGCCCGAAACGTCAGCTTTTGTGCTCCTGAGATGCTGCTTGGCCTGCTGTGTTAATCCAGCCTCACATTTTATTACTTACCCCACCTACTCTTTTCATTGTGCACTAGCTGTTTGGTTGAAAACGAAGGAAACAGCAGTCATGACTCAGCCTCTCAGTCTAGGTGATGCTCTAAATCTTTATTCCCTTCTTGTCTGCCTTTTTGTAAACCCCGTCAGCTTTGATCTTCTCCATGTTCCCAACCAACCTCCTCACTTTACCCTGAGCCCCAAGCATACTGCACAGTCATGCCAGACGTAGTAGTGTACTGCGCTCTCACTGAAGCTACAGTGATGCTGACAGTCAATTACCCTTTTCCCTCCTACATTACCCTTTCCCTCCATGATCTATTGTCTCCTCCCATGACGTGTTGTTGCTATCCCCTCACAATTGGTATCCTTTATATATCCCAGCATGCTGCCCATAATCCCCACAATTGAGTTCCCCAATTTCCCTATCACAGAAGTGGAACCTGATAACCTCCTTGACTTTCAGTGGACAGACTCCAGGACTGACTAAGGCCCATCCCACTGACTGACTTTGAGAGACAACCCTAACCAATGGGTGTCTGGACCCCTGACTGATGTCTGTGCAGCACTTTGACTGACTGACTTACTGCAACTACCCAGACTGGTGCTCTGGACTCACAGTGCTGACCATGGCTCACTCCCTGGGCTGTAGAGGTACAGACAGCTGACAATAACCACCCCAAGTAACTGACGGACAATGCCCAATCCCTGTACCAATATTTGGTGACACCCTTGACTTGTTGTGCAAGGGACCCCTAACTCAAGTTTCCCTTGACCTCCTCGAGGACATGGCTATTTAGTTGAATCACATTCAGGTTGTTTTCTGCATAAGCTGCTGGCACAAGGTGCAAGGGTGTCATTGATGTAGCAAAATGCCATACAGGAACACACCCATCCTTTGACTGATCACTGCTGACGACCATGGCAAGCTGCCTGGTTTTGTGTCTACTCTAGAAGACGAGGCAAACGCAGAAACATAGAAAATAGGTGCTGACACAGGCCATTCGGCCCTTCAAGAATGCATCACTGTTCAACATGATCCTGGCTGATCATGCAATTTCAGTATCCCACTCCTGCTTTTTCTCCATATCCCTGTGACCCCTACTTCTGGACTTCTCAACATCAGGAACACTCTTCCTGCATGTAGCTTATCCAGTCCCACCAGGATTTTATACATTTCTATGAGATGCCCCACTGATTCTTCTAAATTTCAGTGAGTACAAGCCCAGTTGATCCAGTGTTTCTTCATACGTCAGGTCTGTCTTCCTGGGAATCAGGTGAACCTTTGCTGGACTCCCTTAAAAGCAAGAATGCCCTTCCTCAGACTAGGATACCAAAACTGCATGCAATGATCAAGGTATGGCCTCACCAAAGCCGTGTATAACTGCAGCATGACATCTTTATTACGATGTTCAAATCCTCTTGCTATGAAGGTCAGCATGCCATTGCCTTTCCTTACTGCCTGCTGCACCTGCATGCCAACCTTCAGCGACTGTTTCACCATGACATCCAGGTCTTGTGTTTCACGTTTTCCTAAATTGTCACCATTCAGATAATAATGTCTTCCTAACCTTTTGCCACAAAAGTGGATAACCTCACATTTATCCACGTTATATTGAATTTACCAAGTATTTGCCCACTCAAGCCAGTCTGTACAAGTCACCCTGCAGTCTCTTAGCATCCTCCTCACAGCACACACTGCTACCCAGCTTAGAGTCATCTGAAAAGTTGGAGATGTTGCATTCGATTCCTTCATCCAAATCATTAATGGGTATTGTGAATAGCTGGGGTCCACTGAACCATGCCATACCCCACTCATGACTGCCTGCCACTCTGAAAAGGACATGTTTATTCCAACTCTCTGCTTCCTGTCTGCCAAAGAGTTCTCTGTCCATATCAATACATTACCTCTGATATCGTGAGCTTTAATTTTGCTTACTAATCTATTGTGTAGGACCTTGACAAAAGCCTTTTGCATGTCCTGATACATATTACTCACTAATTCATCCTTGTGCACGTTACTGGTCACATCCTCAAAAATTCTAGAAGATTTGTCAAGCCTGCAGTGACTGGTCTGACTTTCACAATGGGCCAGCTAGCTGCTCTCTGGCACGTGGCAGAATGGGAAATGCATATCAATCCGATGAAATGAGATATTCAATATCTTTACTAAACAAATCCTGCACACTTTAAGTATAGTTTACTAAATTAGAAAATAGTTTTCCTTGTGTCATACCCACTCCCCACAATTTAAGTAAAAGCTTCCTGATTGTAATGTGGTTTTAATGATCTGATCTTCCACCTTCTCTGCAGCTGAAATAAAGAAGCTTAACTTTCTTCATCCATTGCACCAAGGATGCTGAGGTCTCTGATAGGCCACAGAGTTGCTTTAATTCTGGCTGTGTGACATTCCTGGGTCCCTAATCTATGTTTAGATTGCTTTTGTGGCCTATGTTTTCCATTGGCATATCTGTGCCTTGTGGTATCCATATGCTATAGCAGCAATCTTCGATCTGAATTGTAAGTACTTTCCCTACTTTTTGTCTCCTAAGTCTGTAAGACTGGTGTTTTATAAGGTTTTTATCATGTTCACCAGGGATTTTAACTATATTCAACAAGCCACCAATGTCTGTTTGCTTTCTGGCTGAACCCTGGCTTGCTCCTACAGACCAGTGCTATTCGATTCAGTCCACTGTGGTTGCTTCGAAGTAAGTGTTTCTCCTTCTGCAGGGAGGTCCTAACTCATTTGTTGCTGCACATCACTTACTAGGTCTGATGCATTCACTATAGATTCATTCTTGCTGAAACTTGGCACAAGGGTTTCTGCAATGCTTTAATCTTTAGTCTTCCCTGCCGTTAACTGTGCTGTACAATACAAGGAGGTGACTTAGCCGTGCGTCTGAAGATCTCACAGTCCTATTCATCTTGTGTTGTATGAAGAGTCAAATCAGATCTGCAGTATTTCCAGCCAGTTACAAAACCAACTTGCACTTCACCATGGGATAGGTTTGCAACCACCATCTTCTTTAAGTAAAGGGATCTACATGGCTAGCTTGATCTATTGTGGCAGAGGAAAGCTACATACTGATTTAACGAAAAGAGGCTCTTGTATTGAACAAGAAATAGTTTGTTATATGTCAGCAATTAGTTACGTTACAGAGACTTTGAGGACCAGATGTTCGGCCTAATTCATCAAAATTGTCAACTGTTCTACCCAAAAGTCCTTCCAGTATTGTCACTGTGGGTAATACTTATGGAACCCCTCAATATTAAACCTTTCTGGTCCTTGCACCTTAGACAACACTAGAGAATGTTTGCAGGAAATTGCAATGGTGTTAAGTGCACATGCTCCATCCCCACCTCTTTGACTTGTCTGTCTCTTCTCCGCATAATTTCTCCTCTATCCATCTTCTATCCACCTCCCCCTATCTCCTTATTTATTTCAGAACTCTGTTCCCCTCCTCCATTTCTGAAGGAAGGTCTAGGCCCAAAACGTCAGCCTTCCTTGCTCCTAAGATGCTGCTTGGCCTGCTGAGTTCATCCAGCTCCACACCTTGTTGTCCCAGCAAGAATATATCACCTTAGTCTGCATTGTGCATGAATTTTGTAGTCACCACTTGTCTTGGCCTTAATGAATTAGAGCAATGCATCTCTACGTTATTTTCCTTCTAAGAGATGAATTATGCGGATCAATATGCTGTGATGATCATCTGAATGACACCATCCTTGGAATCTGGGGCAAGAGCTCTAGAATAAACTGACAGATAGGGCCCTTAATGGTTTGGGAATTGATTTTTGAAGGATATTCCATATTTTGTCTAAATTGAATCAGCTTTGTCTTAAATATGACTGATAGATTTTACTCACTGCTGGAGTCCGGAGAGATTAATTCCCTAAAGTGCATGTTAGTGTTGGATTAGATTGTTGACTTCCATGAGGAAAAGAGTGATAACCAACTAAAATTAACCTGATACAAAATTACAATAAAAAGAAACACAAAGAAAATAGTGGAGACTGTTTTGTTATAGCATGTGCAAACTATTGTTTATTTTGAATACAATTTTATTCACAACACAAAACCTTCATACAAGATCATGTATGGGGCTTTGTAATGCCAAGCTCTACCTCCCGATCCTACAAATATTCTGATTTGCTAGTGTTGAGGAATTGCTAATGGAGATGAAGCCTGTGAGAACTAGATTGCAACATCTCTTTCAGATGAAAGGCTGACCTTTGAAACTCATTTTTGAACAAAGGTCAACATAGCATCTTGAAGAGGTTTCCTGATGCAATTAGAAATCAAATCCCAAAAGAATAGGCCATATTTACTTTCAAACATTCTGATCATCTTGTTCTGTTTTTGAGCATGATGATGGTATTAGCTTGACTTTATGATAAGCAGCGTTGGGGAGCTGCAGGATTGTTAAAGATTTTCTATTGGATAACAAGTTAAACTGAGGTCCAGTCTGTTCCTAAATGTGGATCTAATACGGCGGTCTCCAACCTTTTTAAGCACAAAGTTACTTTTTGAATTTAAATGCAATCCATGATCTACTCCAAAGAAAGTACAGAATAAATAGATTATTTTCAGTGCTGCATAAATCTTGTAATCACGTATCTATTATTATCCAGTTTGGCTCCTAACGACCGAATACAATGACTGCACATTATCCGCTAGCATACTGAAGTCTCAGCTGCAATTTGAGACTGAGTCATATCTAGACCATCAAATGGGTATGTATGAGGAGGGGCCAACTCTTGCACTTGATCTCATCATTTCGTAGAACAACATATCAAAAGGTATGCGGAATGAAATTAAATACTCAATTCAAAAGCACAGAATGACAGAAGCAGGTATTTTTCTCCGTTCATGAGTCTCCAAAAATCAATGTCCCTTTCTCTGACTTTCAGTTCAATATTTTACACAGTAATCATTTCCATATCAGCTCCACTGCTTTGTACACCAAACACTTGATGGAATTCGGTGTCTAGCCCAACACTGTCTACTTGAAGGAGTGAATTTGAGCCAAATACAATGATTTGTTTCATCATATCTAATTCCTGAAATAGCCTGTTAAATTCCTTGTTACCTTCCTCGGGTATGCACAGAGGTTTTCTGGATGGAACCATTTCTTTCCTTTGTCTTTAGTTTTTTTTTGTGATATCGTCCCCAGGCTTGGGAATTGTTGCAGCTTTTTATCTTTTTAGAATTGGGAGGGCCACAGGCGCAGATTCAATTTGAATGTATTAACAGTGCTGATCATGTGTCCGGAGTGTCTGTCCTTTCCTTGCAGTTCAAAGTTCAACTCATTCAGTATTGACATTATGTCCATTATGGAACTCAAAGTCATACAGCTCACAGCACAATTCATTGCTTGGTTTAGCAAAAGTTGATTTCAGGCATCAGGTCAAAAAATATTTGCAGGGCATTCCTGTGACTTAACCACATCACATCAACATGGAAATTAACTCACTGTAGGAAGCATCACATGTATTAACTAAGGATTTAAACATGTGGTGCTGAAGGGCTCTTGCCTGAACTTAGTTTACAAGATTAAAAGCAACTTTCACTACATGAGAAAAAGCCACAGCTTTAGCCATTAATACAATGGTAATTAACAGAAGAGAGGAAATCAGGATCATTTCAACAAAATGCAACAAAGCCTGCATTTTGGCTTTGCAAGCATAGCTGGTATGCCATCAGTAGTGATTGAAACCAGTTCCTTTTTGGAATGTTTGTCTTAATCATGAACCCTTTTTTATTTGTTGCAGATATCTTCACCCCTTGTTCTCCCTTTAAGGGGCAAAAGACTGAGAAGATACTCTTTAGTTGTTATGACATAATCCTATTTTTCTAACCAACCAACCTGTTCACAGATGTTATTACACACATCTGGAACAGATGGGACTTGAAACTGGGCCTCCTGGTCTTGGGGTACAGACATTACCACCAGAGCACAAGAAGGTCCCACGGTCATTAATAAACATGTTTACAAATAGAACTGCACTGTAGGTACTGAAAAGCATTTTCAAACAAAGACTCCACTCATTTTCTACTGTGGAAACATCAAGTGAAATGCTTTTATTTCCTGTTATTATTTGTTCTTTGCTTTTAAAGTCTTGAATAAAGAGACAACAGCCACAGTAATTGTTTCTTTAATTACTTCATCATCTTTGAATGATTCCTTGTATTTTTCCAGAAGAGGGAAAAAGTGAAGTGATGCTTCAGTGCTAGCCTTACCTTTAGCTGCCAATTTAGTAAAAAAAGTGATTGTTGAGTTTTCAAAATGGCCTTCAGCTCTTCAACATTCTCTATCTGCCACATGCTATTGAAGGGCCAGACTATCACTGAAATTACAGCGCATTGCTCGTGCTATCATTCCAAATTCCCATTTTAAGTTGTTGATATACTTTGGTGACAGATAAGACAAACTTACTTGTCCTTTATGGTCATGAACAGAAATTCATCTTTCCCACTTTGAGTGGAAATTGTACATTTTTGGTTTCTTTTCAGATGGTCTATAATTATTGCTTCACTTTGTGGTTGTGATGTCACTCTGCAACAGGTTGTCCTCTTGATCCACATTTCTGACACATCTGGGAATATTGCTGGTTACTTTCAAATGTGGAGGCACAGGACAATGATTTGTTTCTGCAACCCTTGGACAATTTGAATTGCTTGGCTATTTAAGATGAAGTATAATAGCATTCCATGCAATTTTTCTTTGTCCTATGCAGACCCTGTTGGTTAAGCTACTGAAGGAAAAAACTGCAAGTCTACAGAGAGAGTGGACGAAGTGTGAGACTATCCAAGCTGTTATAAAGAGTATGTATGGGCATGATGGGCTGACTAGCCTTCTATGTTTCTAGTACATGCATTATACTAGATTCAAACATCATTTTGCAACGTATGTCTTATTAAATTTGTCTGCATCATTATTACAAATTTGCTTTGTGATAATAGTCCAATATTGGTAGGAGGTTATCTGACATATGGAATTTCTTAGAAATAAATAAAAATGTGACATGTCTTGATGTACTTGAATGAATATATGTGAGAAATGTGATTCACAATAAGTACAGACAATACTCATGCTAATGCAATCTGAAACAAGATTCAACAAATTCGCAAACCTATTAAGGCCGTACACTTTTTGCAAGCCACGTGGCTCCCGGAAGTGGGAGTCAAGCAGGGATACAATGATCAACAAATGTGAGGTGAGGGAATACAAGTGACCAATGAGATCAACTGTCAGAAATATATATTTGGATGTAAAAGATCCCATGCACTACTTAGAACAAGAACAGGGGAATACACTCAGGATGCTGCCTCTTATTTAGTTCTCAACCAACATCTCTAGAACTGTTGTGTACTGTATCTGTTTGCTGTTTATGGTAACTTACTGTGTAAACATTGGAATTCTACATTTCCGGACATCTCAACACTGGTTGAATTTCAAAATTACTTTATTGGCATAAAATGTATGGGATTCAAGGTTTTCTCTGCTTATAAATTTATGAGCAATAGTCACAAATATCTTAGAGATAAATATTGCAGCTCTTTGAGAGGCTGGAATGTGCTCAACAGACACTCAACCAAATGAATTTGTAGAATGACTCAAGGGCACTTGAAAATTTTAAAAGTTTTGAGACAAACATATCTCTGGAAGATGCAAAGACATAGAAGGCTGAATGATTTACCAAAAGCCATCGGGGGTCAAACACAACATGCTTTTTTTAAAAGGATACTAGTCTCAGGCTTTGGCATCTCAACTACTTGTGCTGTTTTTTGAAAGATGCGTACAGAGGTACAAATGGTCAAAAGTTCAATTTCTTTTCACAGACCCTCACTTTTTGAAGAAGTCTTCTTCTGATGTATGAACAGAAATAAGCCTTATTATGTTCTGAAATACTGTTGTTTGTTTAAGTCAATGTTACCAAGGGACAACAGTCTTTAATATATGTAATACAGACAGATGAATCACTCATTAATCATCTTGTGCTCACGTAAGTTAAGAGTTGTGATTCACTAGGGAGTCAGAAAAATAAGTGCATTAATGAGGTAAACACTAGGGCCACATCCTGAGCTGTATATCATATTAAATATTTAAATTAAGTGAAACTGCTGTGCAACTTAAATTTAAAGGATGCATTGCGTTTATGAGATCTATGCCTTTGATTTAACAGGAAGATGCTCTGAGAGACAGAGGAAATTACTTTTACACAGACTGCACTACTGTGAGCAATTTTCACATATAGAAATTATTGGCAAGAGGTTATCTGACATGGAATTTCTTAGAAATAAATAGAAATGTAACATGCATTGATGGAATTAATTGAATATCTGTGAGAAATATGAATCACAAACTGTACAGGCACTACTCATGCCAATGCAATGCTTCTGTCGTGTATTGTCTCTTGATACGAAACTGCATCTGAGAATACTGCCAAGAATAGAATGGTATGAGGAATAGCTTTACTTCTTAAGAACGATTAGATTCCCTATGGTGTGGAAACAGGCCCTTTGGCCCAACAAGTCCACACCACCCCTTGGAGCATCCCACCTAGACCCATTCCCCTATAACCCGCACACCCCTGAACACTATGGGCAATATAGCATGGCCAATCCACCAAGCTTGCACATCTTTGGACTGTGGGAGGAAACCAGAGCACCCGTAGAAAACCCATGTAGACACGGGGAGAATTGCAAACTCCACACAGACAGATGCCCAAGGCTGGAATCATACACGGGTCCCTGGCGCTGTGAGGCTGCAGTGCTAAACACTGAGTCACCATGCCTCCCCAAAGTAACTTCTAAGATTGCCTTAATTTAAAAATATATAAAAATGCTGAAGTTTACTTTTGAGCTGGGACAAAAAGTCAACGGAACATTATTTGATTGTTACTTACCTATGAACTGTCTGTCATATCAACAGCTACAATGTCTTATTCATTAAGGAAGGAGCAGTATTTAACTTACAATGGCACAAATGCAGTGACACAGGCCAACGTTTTTAAGGCAGAATCATAGATAGTACCTTTACTGAATTGCAACTGTTCACAAAACATTTGCAGTTCTATTTTATCAATCAAGTGATAGATGACCCTGAGAAAACAGCTCAAGATTTTCCTGACATGGTAAGAAATGGCTTCACAGATTTAACATAACTAGTCTTCCCATGCAAAATCAGAAAGATCCCGAAAAAATAAAATCTTGAAGTTTCTCAAACCTCAAGTTAAGAACTAATTTCAGGATTAACAGACTGTAACTCATGCCATACAAACAGCAACCCCCAAGAATTGACTGGCCAATTTGTCTGAAGATAGTGCAGCAAAGGACATGAATAGGACTTCTCCCAAAAGGGAACTGCTAGAGAGGTTATTGAGTTAATCATTGCTGTATCCGAATTAAAGATTTTTTTAGGAAAGCCATAACAGCAGGCTAACAACCATTAGATGCTTTAGGTGCAGTCAATGCTATTGCTACTGTCAATAAAGTGCATTAAACTAACAAAAATCTGTAACAGATGCAGCTTGTCACACCAACTCAAAGGCTGCCCAGTTTTTTTAATACCTGTAAAGCGTGGCACCAAGGGGCATTGGATACACGTGTGCAGGAAATTCAGTGTCAAAGACCAAGCCAAACATCATAAAACAACACAAGGCAGTACAACACAACAATATTGATAGCAAGGAGAATATCATGAAGGTGCGTAAATGCAAACATATCAATGAGTTGTTGAGTCAAACAAGTTAAAGGTAAATTTCAGAATGTGACCAGATATTTGGTATTGTTAACCTCATGCACCATGTTGCCTGTATAAGCCAAGCAGAAACTTTTACAATTGTTAATATCATGTCCTGTAAAGGTAGTACAATGTACGTAGGAGGAGGTGCCAACATATTACTACTATAGACATTCTGAAAGTCATGTATCTCAGGAGCTGACATACCTTGGTAAAACCTACGTGAGGTTGCTTCACAATGCCTAATGAATCACCAATTCTGTAGATTTCTTAGAATAGTGCTACAGCATTAATATGCAAGTTCTATAACTTCCCGAAATCTTCTACCTCACAGATACCAACAATCCAGCAACGGCAAGACTACCAACATGCACTAATATTAGTTTAGTCACGATTCATAATATGCAAGTCACGCTGACTGTGGCAGAAGAGATAACACATGATACACTTGAATTAGTCAATGATCTTCAACTTTGGAATTTGGAAGATGCAATGGCAAAGTTGTAATGTCATTGGATAGGTACGCTGGAGACCAGGCTAATATTCTGGGGGAATGAGTTTAAATCTTGCCATGTCAACTGGTGAAATTTGAATTAAATAAATCTGGAGTTTAAAAACTAGTCTAATGCAGCTATAATTGTAAAAATTCATCTGGCTTACTAATGTCCTTGCAGAAAGGAAATCTTACGTGGTCTAGCCTACGTATGATTTTTGACCCATGGCAATGTGGTTGACACTTAAGTGTTCTCTGAAATGGCCTCGAGTTCATGGGTGACTAATGATCTAGCTGCATGCATTTGCATATTGAAAATTACACCAAACTCTTGTTATTGGTGGGGCATCGGAGGAATGGACTTCTAGTGCATAACAAAAAATGCAGATGCCACTCCTACGTAACTCTCTCATGCACTGTGAAAGATCATGCAATCTGATCAATAAATCCATGAGAAAAAAAATGAAATAAGATCTCGTGTCAACCTTACGAGCATGCTTATTGATGGGTAACGAATCAACAGACAGCGAGGGCTGAGTTTACACAACTTGCCAGAATGAACTTCCCCTCCCAATTAACTTCTATTGATTTGAGACACCTCACACTTCAGAAATTTGCATAAAGCAAGAGTATACCCATTGACTTTTCATTTTTGAGTATGTACAAAACTTTGGCTGCCTGTGGCGAAATGTTCCCAATGTTCCATGTTTTCATCTTTTGCTGTATCCTCAACAACTGCAGCAGTCTATTCATGGCAAGCAAGACAGGTGTACATTCCCGGCTCATTACATTTCACAACGAGAGAATGACAAATTACCAGCTTCTCTTCCACAGTGGCACTTTAATAGACAAGGTCTATTTGTCTCGAATGGCACTTGAGTGCAGAAAGGGGTGGGGTAGAGGTGACTGAAGGGCATGATGCTGCATCAAGATCCTAGATTGAACATCTATGAGCCACACACAGTGTATTTGCATGAACAACATGGCAATGAGTCAACAATAAAGAGGAGATGGGGTAGATGGTGGATAGTGGAGTCCAGGCAGTAAGACAGCAGGGTGATAACAAAGTGTGGAGCTGGATGAACATAGCAGGCCAAGCAGCATCTCAGGAGCACAAAAGCTGACATTTCGGGCCTAGACCCTTCATCAGAGAGTAGGGTGAAGTCTGTTCAGGGTTGGGCCATTTCTAGTCCACTTTGGCCATGGCCAGTTACGCAGTTGGTAAAAAAACAAGTCCAGGGATTGGGCCATGGTCAGTACTGGAGGTCAAGCAAAATCAGTCAAGGTCAGTTGGTCAGGTTTGAACTGTAAAATCACTCCAAGGACAGGCCACAGTCAGTCAGGGTTGAGTCTTAATCATCCATTTCAATTCTCCACACTTCACATTCCAGTAGTTTTCTCTTAATTTCTCTCTCTGCACATTCTCTGCAGTTGTAACACTATATTCTGCACTCCATTCTGCTCCTGAAGCACTTTGTATGGCACAATCTGCCTGGAGAGCATACAAAACAATATTTTTCACTCTATCTCAGTACTTGTGATAATAATAAATCAAATCAAAAAGAACCTCCTGTGTCCATTTGGAATGAGTTAAGATTAACATGGCTGAGAATAATACTACATGCAGATGTTTCCTATTTCCTTTCCGGTGTATCTAAAGGAAACTCAAATCCTGTTCCCTAAGCATTCCTTGTAAGTACTATTGTCCTTCTCAGCTCTAGCACATTTGCCAACACCATTGGCAGATCATTGGTTCTTCTGCTGCCCATAGCTTGTAAACTCAAGCACATGATCCTTGGGCCTGAACTAACTATTCTGTGAGGTCTCAAATGACTCTGCTACTCTGCCTAAAGCATTGCAGGACCCTAATGAATAAAAATTATGTTGGTTGAACAAACATCAGTTCTTTCCTCTTGAAATATTAAAATGACTGAAGGCTCTGACAGTTGAAAGATCTACCTCGACCAGGCTTTGAACTAATAGTTTAGCTGCTGTACAAGTGTTTTTAATTCCACAGTCAGTTACATATGTGAGATCAAATTCCTACCCACACCTGACACGAATCACTGCCTTGCCAGCAGAAGGGTACAAGAACTTGGGTAACAATAGGTTACCACCAAAGAGAGACCCACAGCAATGATCCTTGACACAAGTTAACTGGAAGGCCACATGAGAGGATTCATTACTGGGGAGACGAGTAAGTGGTGATAGGGTAGGGTATAGAAAGAAAGGCAGTGGTGACACAAAGTTTCCCTGTGGTTCTCAGACCAGCATGCTGCTCCTCCTGCACCCTGGTGAAACTAAGATTTAAAAAAAAATCACCTTGCTGGTACTTCCTTGCCCAGCTGATCCTTCTGGCAGGTTTCTATATACATTATAAGGAAGCCACTTGTTCTTCCACCATTCAGATTAAAGATTTAGATCAGGCCCTGGCTATATTATTGTTGCCTGATTTGAATATTTAAGAAGGATATTGTCAATTTGGGTGACCACCTCTGCCATCTGTGGTTTAAAATTTGAGTCATCCAGGTAGGAAAAGAAGAAAGTGTCTCCCTTACTCCATTTTAACTGCCCCTACACTCTCCTACCATTTACCATGTCGAGGAAGCAGCGTTGTCATTAAAATTGAAGTGCCTCCCCTTTTTTTGCAAAGAAAGAAAGTGCCTAGAAGAAGGATTACCTAATAAAGAAACTCTCCTCTAAGTAACATCATGCCCAAAAGAATAACATATTAAATGTAATTCCCACTGATCAGAAAATGGCAAGGTAGATCATACTGTGGATTACATTGTAGCTGAGGCAAGTTGTACTCTGGATTATATTGTTGACGTGCTTGGAATTGGAAATAGTTGTGAACAGAGGCAGTAATAAAAGGCTTAAAACCTGCAGGAAATGTAACTAAACGGGCTCCATTGACTTGGTAATTTCATTTATGTTGACTGACACAATTCTAATACATCAATTTAATCCAAGTGTTCGGAAGAATGCTCTCAATTTTTAAATTATCTGGTGGGATCAAAGAACATGGTTGTTAATGAGAATGCAATGCATTTTATCAACTAACAGATGATGACATTGTTTTTAAATTATTTCCTGGAAATTACTTTTTACTAATGTAGTGCTCTGAGCACATTATGAGTCACATTAAAAGAAAGTGGTTGTTGACTGATTTTGCCCTGATATTGCCTCCAGCATCCAAAACAACATTAGTTGTTTGTTGCTAGTCTGCCTTTCAACACTTATAATGCAGCATCTTAGCAGCTTTCTGAGAACAATTTTAGTGGTCATATGCTTCATACACACTTGCTTTGCTTTCACAATTCAAAATATCTGTTGCTATCACTATAAATTATGTTTCTTTGACAAAGTGTTCTTTAATTTCAGTGGCTCTGTACGAAACTAGTTAAATACGTTTTGTGCTCTTATTACTGATATGTTTGCTTCCTGAAAGAGGCATAGTCTGTTGATTGTTTTTACTTTAGATTAACTTCCATAACTCATATTTGTTTCTGAGAAAATCCTTTGCAACAAGTGCTCCATGATAGAACGTAACCCACTTTTCAATTGCAAGGCAGATCTCAATTGCACTTTAAAATTTAAATTCGATTGACTTAAGTAAATTCATAGGGATAATGTATTTTAGTGAGTAATTAACAATAATTTGGGTTTATATTCACAAGAATTTAGAAGGACGGGATGGAATCTGATTAAAACCGATTGAAATTAAGATTATTATTAAACTGAAGAAAGGTTAGAAGAGATTAATCAGGATGTTGCTGAGAATGGAGGGTTTGAGTTATATGGAAAGGGTGGGGGAGAGATAATGGGAACTGCAGATGCTGGAAAATCCGAGGTAACAAAGTGGGAAGCTGGATGAACACAGCAGGCCAAGCAGCATCTTAGGAGCACAAAAGCTGACGTTTCAGGCCTACACCCTTCAGAGAGGGGGGGGGATTCTCCTTCTCCCCCTCCCTCTTTTCTGATGGAGGGTCTAGGCCCAAAATGTCAGCTTTTGTGTTCCTCAGATGCTGCTTGGCCTGCTGTGTTCACCCAGCTCCAAACTTTGTTATCTTGACTGTGAAATGAACTTCTATAGGAAGCAGTGGAGTGGCCACAGTTACAATGTTTAAAAGACATCTAGATAAGTACATGAATAAGAAATTTTGGAGGGATATGGCCCAAGCATAGGCAGGTAGGGTTAGTTTAGCTTGGGATTATGGTCAGCATAGACTAGTTGGGCCAAATGGTCTGTTTCCATACTGTATGACTCTATGAAACATGTAAAATTATAACAGGGCTAGGTAGACTAAAGGCAGGGAAGATGTTTTCCTGGCTGGGGAGTGTAGAACCGGGGGTCATGGTCTCAGGATATGGGGTAGCCATATAGGATCGAGATACGGAAATATTTCTTCACTCAGAGGTGGTTAACCTGTGGAATTCACTACCACAGAGGCTGTGGAGGTTGGATCACTGAGTGTATTCAAAAAAGATTAATACATTTTTACATCTCAAAGGTGTCATGATGTTTGGGGAAAAAGTGGGAATATGGCATTGGGATAGAGGGTCAAAAAGGCTCAAAGGGCCAAATGACCTACTCTGGTTCCTTGTTTCTGTTTTTATTAAGCCTGCATTTTCTAAAAATTTTACATTGGTGATTGGAAATATATTTAAGGAGTAAAAGGTGATAAAATATACCTTGAAGATCGACAAATGGAGCAGCCAGTAGCTAGTGCATCCAACAGGCAGGTGGTAGGGATTCTCTAAGACTGCTGGAGCCATTACACTTCTGGCCAACTTCCAGATTTCCATTTCCAGATACCTAAACTCATCTTCACTGCCTAGACAATTTAGCCAGCTTCCTTTCATTGCTCTCTTAATAAGTGTCTTTAGGTACGTACCCTGTGTGGGTGCATAGCCCCTGGTATTCCCTGATCCTGTCTCTGGCATGGCCAGGTGAAATGGATCCTGAAATTTGGCATGCTAGCCATCATACCTTCCATCTACTTCTTACCCTAGTCTTAGTGGGGACCAAAATTCCAAAGCTTCAGGTTGATGGCCTTTTTTCGAAACTGGGAAAGTGTTTGAATTTTTAAACAAGTACAGAACCAGGTAAAGAACTGGAGAAAGGGGAATATTTTGGAATGTGTGTGTCGGCATCAGCACAATTTTAATTTGCATATCACTCAAAATACAGAATCAACAAATAATAAGTCTGATTTACTTGAATTTTACAAAATCAGTATTGAAATGCTAATACTTAGAGCAAGCAAAAGGAAACCTGCACCAGAAATGTACCAGAAGGTAGCACCCTGCCTTTAAGTCAGAAGCTCTGGGTTGAAGTCCTACTCCAGGAGTTGATTGCAAAGAAAAGTGCATTCATACGGCAGCTAAACAGATTGAATATCAACTTGTAAATCTTTCTGTAAAACCATAAGATTCAAGACCAGATGACAGTCATTTGGCCCATCAAATTTACTCCATTATTCAGTGAGATCATTCAACACATGCCAGTAGTTGGTGGTAAGAATGGGAGATATGCCTCATCAGTCATCTAATGGAAAGAAACTTGGAACCTTATGTTACTAAGCTCCAGGTTACAGCCTACATGTAAAGATTTATGTTACCATGCCTACTCATAAGAGTCGCTCTTTACCTCGAATCAAATTGGAACCAACAGCAGCATGTTCAATTTTTGTTTCAGCTGGGAAGGAATCAGGTCCTACATGAGTGCCCTAACCATAGGGAGATCACAGCACTGTGAGTTGGTTCAAATCCCACTTCTTCCAGGGTGTGTATTAACATCTTTATATATGCTAACTAGAAGTAGCTAGAAAAATAACAGGTAGATTCCATCCTTCCATAACAAATACTGCTGAATTATGCTTGCAAAGAGAGGACAAATTTTCTAACTCAAATGTTCTAAATTCTACTTTAAGATCTTTTGAAGATTGCATTTTAAAGAAAAATGCTCTAAATGAACTGGTACAGACTTTGTTCAACTTGTGCGTAAGTCACCACCAGTATTAACTTATTTTTGCTGAGCAATTTCTGGAGGTGATAACAATCCTAATCTTGCTGCATAGCAGAGATGCCGTGAGATTTCTGTCTGCCTACTGTGACTCCAGCTACAACAGTCAGCCCAATTTCTTGTCAGGATAGAACTGCAAATAAAACAGATTATTACAAAGATCATTGCTGTCTGATAGCAAAGAAAATACACTTAACACCTTTCACAGATCCAATATATGTACCAGAGATATTTGAACAATTCTGTGCATCCTATAACATTTAGAACGTTTTTGCCTTCTATGGAATTACACTTCCGGCAACATTCTTTTGCTTAGATGCTCTAGTTTGATCATCGTTGTCAACAAATGAATTTGGACTGCAAACAGTAACAAGTTTTTAAAAGGCATGTTAGGTGCACATATATTCCTTTTTATAAGTAACTGGCTATTAAGTACTCCTGTACTTTAAACTTTCCTGCAGCTTTAATTAATTGCTTGTATTTGTTATAAATTACCATTCATTTAACATGTATTAGAACCAATCCTCAAATTATTTGTAGAAATTTGTTGATGTACTTGTTTTTTACTGGGTATTTATTCAATCAGCCTGTGCTAAGAAAACAATGTATAATTTATTAACTAAAAAGTTTACAGAGAAGTGAGGCTGTTGAAAAGATACTAACAAAACTATTTTCTGACTGGCACTGTGCTACCTCTGAGCCTAAGGCTGAACTGATTAAGGGGAAAAAAGCATTATGAGAATTTCTAATGTCTTACATTTGTTCAAAAGCTTTTCAAGGTTTGGAAGCCAATTACCATTTCATCACTACTGCAGTTAGAATTTCCAACAAGAACTATTGGATTTTAGTTTAGATTCACTACAGTGTGGAAACAGGCCCTTCGGCCCAACAAGCTCACACCGCCCCTTGGAGCATCCCACCCAGACCCATCCCACTCCCTATAATCCACAAACCCCTGAACACTACAGGCAATTTAGCAAGGCCAATCCACCTAGCCTGTACATCTTTGTGGGAGGAAACCAGAGCACTTGGAGGAAACCCACGCAGACACAGGGAGAATGTGTAAACTTCACATAGACAATTGCCCGAGGCCGGAATTGAATCCGTGTCCCTGGCGCTGTGAGGCTGCAGTGCTAACCAATGAGCCACCGTGCCGCGCCAAATTCATGTTATGTAGAACAAAAAAAAATCACCTTTGGCTTTGACAGTAGGAAGTGGGAGGAATTGAAACAGAGGTTGTTCAGGGCGAGGACGAGTTTGGTTAAGTGGATGAGGGTGTCAGTGGAGGAGGACTAGTCGGGCCTGCGGGACAAGAAAAAGTGGAAGACCTATCACCTCCTCCCACTTCAAGCCCCACCCCCATCTCCTACCTACTAGCCTCATCCCACGCCCTTAACCTAATCCCACCAACAACTTCTGTTTCAAGTCCTCCCACTTCCTATAAAGGGGGTGGCCATGGGTACCCGCATGGGCCCAAGCCATACCTGCCTCTTTGTAGGTTACCTGGAACAATCCCTCTTCCATAGCTACACTGGCCCTAAACCCAACCTCTTCTTCCGTTGCATTGACAACTGAATCGGCACCACTTCGTGCTCCTATGAGGAGCTCAAACAGTTCATCCACTTCACCAACACTTCCCACCCGAACTTTAAATTCACCTGGACAATCTCTGATATCTCTCTCTCTCTCCTCTCTGTTTCCATCTCTGACAACCACCTGGAAACTTATATCCTTTTCAAGATCACCTGGACTGACCTATCCCCTCCCTAGTTCGCCACCTACACTCACCTTTACTGGCTCATCCCCATCTCTTTGATCTGTCTGTCTCCTCTCCACCTATCTTCTCCTCTATCCTTCTTCTATCTCTGTTCCCCCACCTCCCTATTTATTTCAGAGCCCTCTTCCCCTCCCCCATTTCTGCAGAAGGGTCTAGGCCTGAAACATCAGCTTTCCTGCTCCTCTGACATTGCTTGGCCTGCTGTGTTCATCCAGCATCTGCAGTTCCTACTAAGTCTGCTGATGTGACTTCCTTTAAGTTTCTTAATTGTCCCCTTGTCAAAAAAAGTGCTAATGTCAGAATACTATTAGCTTACTTCCCTAACCCTACCTTGCTGATTTATATTACTGCAGCGATTGGAACCAAGGCCTGATGGATCTTGTTAACAAGATTTTTTGATTGGGGCTGTTCTTGATTGGCTCAGAGTGCCCCAGCTGACACATATAAAGAGATTCAGAAGGGGTTCTCAATCTTGGATTGCCTTGAGCTGGTTGGTCACAGCCCATACGAATAAAGGGTGACTTGCTGTCTGGATGCCATCCTCTTTACGGTTATTTCAATTACCTTATGGTATTGCAGGTACAAAACCAAAAATAAAACTTTGTTTTTGTACCTGATATACAGCATCTGCAGTTCTTTTGCTTTTTACCTTATGGTACTGCCCCTGACTTTCCTGATATTCATCAGTTAATCCTTTCTCCAACAATTTTTTTTAAATCACAAACTAATCAAAACACCATTTCCCAGTGATAATAAAATGTGGACCGCAACTTTCCCCCCACAGTGATCGAGAACGCCCTTGACCGCGTCTCCCGTATTTCCCGCAACACATCCCTCACAACCCGCCCCCGCCACAACCGCCCCAAGAGGATCCCGCTCGTTCTCACACACCACCCTACCAACCTCCGGATACAACGCATTATCCTCCGACACTTCCGCCATTTACAATCCGACCCCACCACCCAAGACATTTTTCCATCCCCTCCCCTGTCAGCTTTCCGGAGAGACCACTCTCTCCGTGACTCCCTTGTTCGCTCCACACTGCCCTCCAACCCCACCACACCCGGCACCTTCCCCTGCAACCGCAGGAAATGCTACACTTGTCCCCACACCTCCTCCCTCACCCCCATCCCAGGCCCCAAGATGACATTCCACATTAAGCAGAGGTTCACCTGCACATCTGCCAATGTGGTATACTGCATCCACTGTACCCGGTGCGGCTTCCTCTACATTGGGGAAACCAAGCGGAGGCTTGGGGACCGCTTTGCAGAACACCTCCGCTCAGTCCGCAACAAACAACTGCACCTCCCAGTCGCAAACCATTTCCACTCCCCCTCCCATTCTCTAGATGACATGTCCATCATGGGCCTCCTGCAGTGCCACAATGATGCCACCCGAAGGTTGCAGGAACAGCAACTCATATTCCGCCTGGGAACCCTGCAGCCATATGGTATCAATGTGGACTTCACCAGTTTCAAAATCTCCCCTTCCCCTACTGCATCCCTAAACCAGCCCAGTTCGTCCCCTCCCCCCACTGCACCACACAACCAGCCCAGCTCTTCCCCCCCACCCACTGCACCACACAACCAGCCCAGCTCTTCCCCACCCACCCACTGCACCACACAACCAGCCCAGCTCTTCCCCACCCACCCACTGCACCACACAACCAGCCCAGCTCTTCCCCCCCACCCACCCACTGCATCCCAAAACCAGTCTAACCTGTCTCTGCCTCCCTAACCGGTTCTTCCTCTCACCCATCCCTTCCTCCCACCCCAAGCCGCACCCCCAGCTACCTACTAACCTCATCCCACCTCCTTGACCTGTCCGTCTTCCCTGGACTGACCTATCCCCTCCCTACGTCCCCACCTACACTCTCTCCACCTATCTTCTTTACTCTCCATCTTCGGTCCGCCTCCCCCTCTCTCCCTATTTATTCCAGTTCCCTCCCCCCAACCCCCTCTCTGATGAAGGGTCTAGGCCCGAAACGTCAGCTTTTGTGCTCCTGAGATGCTGCTTGGCCTGCTGTGTTCATCCAGCCTCACATTTTATTATCTTGGAATTCTCCAGCATCTGCAGTTCCCATTATCTCTGATACCATTTCCCAGTGATATCATTTCAGGGTCAATTTGGCAAACAATCAACCTTCATTTCTCCTGCCATATATGTCATTGTCATCATTTGAAATGTGGGATTTTTGAACTTGTGCCAATAAATAGCAAAGCCAAAAACTTTGGGGAATGTTTCTCACATTTTCAGCAAAATAAAAGTTAGCCTAAATTTTTCTTTATTTTTCAGGTGCTGACATTTCAGCGTGTGTTTGTAAAATGTGTTTTTTTTGTTATATCACAATTAATTTCCCAAAACTCACCTTTCTGCTTTTCACATTGGCAAGATTGATCACTACACCATACAACAGTCAGAATTATCCAGTCACAAGAACACAATGACTTTCCACATCAAGCAGGTGTTCACCTGCACATCAGCCAATGTGGTATACTGCATGAGCTGTACCCAGTGTGGCCTCCTCCACATTGGGGAAACCAAGTGGAGGCTTGGGGACTGCTTTGCAGAACACCGACACTTGGTGTGCAACAAACAACTGCACCTCCCAGTCACGAAACATTTCAACTCCCCCTCCCATTCTTTAGATGACATGTCCATCCTGGGCCTCCTGCAGTGCCACAACGATGCTACCCGAAGGTCGCAGGAACAGCAACTCAGATTCCGCTTGGGAACCCTGCAGCCCTATGGTATCAACGTGGGTGTCACAAGCTTCAAAATCTCCCCTCCCCACCCCGCTGCATCCCAAAACCAGCCCAGCTCATCCCCGCCTGCCTAATCTGTTCTTCCTCTCACCTATCCCCTTCTCCAACCTCAAGCCGCACCTCCATTTCCTACCTCCTAACCTCATCCCGCCCCCTTGACCCATCCGTCCTTCCCAGACTGACGTATCCCCTCCCTACCTCCCCTTTTACACTCACCTCAACAGGTTCTATCCCTGCCCCTGTAACTTGTCTGTCTCCTCTCCAACTATCTTCTCCTTTATCCATATTTAGTCCGTCTCCCTATCCTCCTTTTCTGATGAAGGGTCTAGGCCCGAAACGTCAGCTTTTGTGCTCCTGAGATGCTGCTCGGTCTGCTGTGTTCATCCAGCTTCACACTTCATTGTCACAAGAGCGCAGTCCTTCGTCTTGGTCTGGTTTCTCCAATCACTGAGCTCGTTGCTGTCACCGCGCATGAATCCTCCAATCAAAATGGCGGACTACAAATCCCAGAATGCAATTGTGGCCGCTAGGAGCACGCGCTCGGAGAGTCGGTTGGGTTTGTTTTGGATTGACATGGCGTCCAGCTCAGGGTCTGTTGCTTTGGCTGAGAAGCTGCAGGGTCTGAATGGGCTGTTTGCGATCCACAAAAAGAAAGGACCCACTTCAGCAGACGTGCTGAATCTCCTGAAAGCTAACCTTTTAAAAGGTACGTACGCTTTACAGTTCCTGTTTGCGTAATGAAGCGCCACTGCGTCTAAAGTAAACACACGAGTTTTGATTCGTTTCTGACATATTATACGTATTTAATATTGTTGTTTAAAAGGACATTTCCTGGAAGTCTACCAACGGGGTAAACTCCATATCATAAGACGAGACAGTAGATCAAAGGCAAAATGTATATTATTTTTATGTTGTGGAAGTGCTTGTGTTGGAGTGGGGTCGACAAGGTCAGAAATCAGATGACACCAGGTTATAGTCCAACAGGTTTATTTGAAATCACAAGATTTTGAAGCATTGCCCCTTTGTCAGGTGAAGTGAGAGGGAAGTACACAAGCACAGAATTTATAGGCAGGAAGATCTAAAAATCACACGAATAGTGTGAGTAGTGTCTTACCAGGCACTTTGCAAGTGATCAAGAGTGTCTGATGGTGTGAGTAAAGTGTCAACAGCTGAATAACAAGTGAAGTGATGATTTTATAATATGATCAAATGAGGCAGAGTTATAATTACAAAAAAAACTAAAAATAAAGTGGCGCTGGAGACAAACCAAATGACTGAAATAACATAGTAGGTATAGGAGGTGCATGCCAAGGGTCTAACCAAAGTTAAAAAAAATCCAAAACTGTACAAATTAATTAATGTAGAACTATCATAACAATTTATCAAGGTGATGGTGTCAAAACAGGACAGTAAGGAGGATTTTGCACATACATAAGTATGGTGCGATCACAAGTAGCGCAACCTGAATCCAAGATCACAATTGAGGCTGTTCTCAAGGCTACTTAACTTAGCTATGAGTTCCTGCTTGTGTATCTCAAAGGCTGCCTTGGAGGACCTTTACCTGAAGGCCAGAGGCTGAAGTGTTGCCCGAATTGGTAGGGGTGGGGGAACATTGCTCTCTGGTGACTGTTGCACTGTGTTTGTTCATCTGTTGTCATAGCATCTTCGTGATCTTGCGCTGAGTAAGGTTTCAACAGCTGAATAATATTAGAACACCACACACCACGTACACAGCAGATACTCATGTGACTCAGCCAATGTTGTCTTTCTGGGATAACGCTCTGAAAGCTTGTGATTTCAAATAAACCTGTTGGACTATAACCTGGCTTCTGACCTTATAGTATTTTTAGGTATTCCTTTGTTTCTTTTCAGCTCTTGGGATGTAACAGTGGTTTAAATATTTCCTGCTGAGAAGGACAGAGCTTCTTTATAAGGGCTGTTTGCTTAAAATAGTTCCTAAACAGATTCCAGTATCTGTGTACTTGGAAGACTGCACAATAGTGCAGAGGTTGAGCAGATTGTTTCTAGGCAAAGTTTTTAAACTTAAAGTTGCTGAAGACCAGTAGTGTATATACTGTGTAATGTTCTGATATTGAGATATCCAAACTGGGAAGATTCAGGATTTGTCCCTGATCATCAGATTTCGGCAGAGTAGTCAGGGTTATTCCTGTGGTTAAAATGGGCTCACTATTATTAACCTTGATTTAGTAAAATTTACATGACTGAATAGTGACAAATGCAGAATCAATCAAGGTTTTGTATCTGGACGGGAAAGTGGAATCATCCATATAATATGAGAGATTTTATATCAGGATCATGGTTTCATGAGGAAATCAGGAGCGTAGACTATTAAGAATCTTGAGCCATTCAGTAAGATTATGGCTGTGGTGATGTAAATGTAAAAAGATAAAATATCAGAAAAGGTGAGAAGTTAGTTCTGCTGTCTCCGGTGGCTATTCCTCTTTCTGTTTTGGGTACTCTTGAGGAAAGTATAAGTGGTAGTCACATCTTGGACACAAGAAAGAATCTTGCTTTAAATGGGGTCTGTCAAGATTTAAAAGAATAATTGTTATAGGTTACTCTGCTGTCAGGCACAGACAGGAGATTCTGTGGCACTGAGTGTGAATCTACAATAATATGTTGCTTTCCCAGTGCCAGGGATAGGGACCTCTCAACATTTGAAGCATATTGTCAAAGGGGAGAGTGAAAAGCCAGAAGCTGTTCTACACGTTGGAAGGAACAATGTCATTCACGAAGGGGCTCAGGCTTTGTAGATTGAAAATAAGAGGTAGAAGGCTAAAATAAAGAATCTCATAGTAATGTGATAATGGGAACTGCAGATGCTGGAGAATCCAAGATAATAAAATGTGAGGCTGGATGAACACAGCAGGCCCAGCAGCATCTCAGGAGCACAAAAGCTGACGTTTCGGGCCTAGACCCTTCATCAGAGAATGTTGAAGGGTCTAGGCCCGAAACGTCAGCTTTTGTGCTCCTGAGATGCTGCTGGGCCTGCTGTGTTCATCCAGCCTCACATTTTATAATCTCATAGTAATCACTGGTTTACTCATGGTGCTAAGTTCTAATTAAGGATGGAGAGAAAGGATAGGGTAGATAAATCAATGGTTGAAGAGGTAGTGCAATGTGCAGGGATTCAGATTCTTGGGATCATTGGTGTCTCTTCTGTGGTAGAAAAATTCTGTTTGAAAGGGAGGGGTTTCACCTGAACTGGAAAGGGACCAATATCATGGTAGGGGAATTTGCTATGTCTGTTTTGGAAGCCTGGAGACTTTTTGGGGGCAGTGTTGGTGTTCCTAATTGGCAGTGAAAATAGACAGATGAGCATAGTTCTGAATCAGAAAACACCAAGTTAATTAGAAAAGACACACCAGCAAGTTTGAGAACGAGGTAACTGAGGAATTAAACTGCATTAATTTGAAAGCAAGGGTCTTTCAGATAAGGATGATGAACTTAGAGCATGTATGCAAACATGGGACTGAGATGTCATTGATATCACAAAAATTTTGCTGAATGAAGGACAGGACCTTCAGCTCAAATGTTTCAGGCTTTAGATGTAATAGGAATGATAGAAGTGGAGGCAAGAGAGGAAGGGAGTGGTGTTTTTGATTAAGGAAAACATTACTACTGTAATTAGAGAGGATATTTGGATTGTTCAGTGAAAATATATGTGTTGAAATTAGAAAGGGATGATCACCTTGAAGGGAATTGTACTTTAGGTTCCCCAATAGTCGGAGGGAAATTGAGGAGCAAATATGTAGAGAGGTCTCTGATATATCTAAGAATAATAGAACTGTAATAGTAAGAGATTTTAGTTTTCCGAACATTGACACTGTGGCAGTCCCAGTCAATGGTTTGGATGGTGTGGAATTTGTTAAGCATATCCAAGAAAATTTTCTTAATTAATATGTGAATGTATTCACTGAAAAGGAGCAAAACATGACCATCTCTTGGGAAACAAGGCAAGGGAAGTGACTACAGTGTGGAGCTGAAGAAACACAGCAGGCCAGGCAGTATCAGAGGAGCAGTAAAGTTGACATTTCAGGTTTACATTCTTCAGCAGGACTGGGGAGGGGAAGGCAACTTGGAAAAAATAGAGGGGTAAGGTGGAAGCTAGGTGGGATAGTCATAGGTGGATGCAGGTAGGGGGTTGTGGAGATAGGTGAAAAAGATGATGGATAAGTTGTTTCAGGTCAAGGAGGCAGGAATGAGAGGGAGTGTTGGGCATGGGGTGAGGCCAGGGTGGGGAGATTTTGAAACTGATGAATTCCACGTTGAGGCCATTGGGCTGTAAGCTCATGAGGTAGAATATGAGATGTTGTTCTTCCAGTTTACATGTAGTGTCATTTTTGATACTGGAGGAGGCCCAGGATGGACATGTCACCAAGGGAGTGGGGGAAAAGTTAAAACGGTTAGCAACTGGAAGGTACTGTTGCTTATAGCATACAGAGCTCAGAGGCTCCGTGAATTGGCCACTGAGTCTGCGCTTGAGGAGACCACTTAGGGAGCAACAGATAGAGTACAGCAAGTTGGAAGATGTACACATGAATCCCTGTTGGATTTGGAAAGATTGTTTGGGGCCTTGGATGGAGGTGAGATGGGAGGTGTAGAGGCAGGTTTAGCACCTCCAGTGGTTGTGGGGAAAGGTGCAAGGTGTAGTGTGGTCGATGGGGAGTGTGGAGCGGGCAAGGGCTTCGCGGAGTGAGCGGTGCCTTTGGAAGGCAAATAGGGGTGGAGACGGAAATATCTCTTTTGTGGTGGAAGTGGTGGATGTGCACGATGCAGAGGTTGGTGGGGTGGTATGTGAGGTCCAGGGGACTCTGTCCTTACCTTTGGGAGACGGGAATGGTTTGAGGGCAGATGTTCGGGAACTTCAAGAGATGTAGTTGATGGCATTGTGAATTATTGGAGGTGGGGGATGTCATGGCCCTTGAAGTTGGAGGACATCTGGAATGTCTGGGAATGGAACGCTTCACCTTAAGAGCATATGCAATGGAGACAGAGGAATTGGGAGTATGGGATTGCATTCCTGCAGGAGGGTAGGTGAGAGGAGGTGTAGTCAACGTAGCTGTGGGAGTCGGTGAGTTTGAAAAAGATGTTGGTGCTGAGACGGTTACTGGACGTGGAGACAGAGGCCCAGGGAGGAGAGGAGGTGTCAGAGATGGTCCAGGTGAATTTGAGGTTGTGGTGAAAGGTGTGAGTAAAGTTGATGAACTGTTCATGCTCCTCATGGGAGCATGAGGCAGTACCAACACAGTCATCAATGTAGCAGAGGAAGAAGTGAGGAATGGTGAACCGCAGAAGGCAGTCCATTCCACATATCCCACAAGATCCAGGCATAGCTCGGACCCATGCCGATGCACGTAGCCACCCCTTTAGTTTGTAGCAAGTGGGAGGAGTTAAAGTTGTTGAGGGTAAGGACAAGTTCCATTAAACGGACGAGAATGTCAGTGGAGGGGGAGTGGTTGGGCCTGTAAGAGCTGAAGAAGCAGAGGACTTTTAGGCCCTTGTCGGGGATATGGGTGTAGAGCGACTGGATATCCATGGTGAAAATGAGGTGTTGGGGCCGGGGAATTGAAAGTCTTGGAGGAGGTGGAGGGCATGCATAGTGTCCCAGATGTAGCTGAGGAGCTCCTGGACCGAGGAAGGGGAAAAAACTGAGTCTAGGTAGAAGTCCCTCAAATCTGACAGGGATTAACCTGTACACCCTCCAACTTAGTCTGCTGTATGTTTTGCATCCCGATGTGGTCTCCTCGACATCAGTGGGACCAAGCGCAGATTTGGAGACTGATTCGCCGAGTATCTACACTCAGTACACTATAATCAACAATATCTTATGGTTGCCAACCATTTTAACTCCCTCTCCCACTCCTTGATGATATGTCAGACCTGGGCCGCCCCAGTGTCACAGTTATGCCACATGGAAGAGCAACACCTCATATCGCCTCAGGAGTTTGCAGCCTGATGGCCTGAACATAGAATTCACCAGTTTCAAAATCTCCCCACCCCTCGTCACATCCCATGTCAAACCCTCGCTCTCATCCATGCCTTCTTGACTTGACACAACCTGCCTATCTGCTTTCTCACCAGCTCCACAAACCCCTACCTGCACCCACCTATCACCACCCCACCAACCTTCCCCCAGTGCCACTCCCCCCTCTCTATTTATTTCTGAGCTCCCTTTCCCTTCCTTGGTCCTGACCCGAAACGTCAACTTTCCTACTCCTCTGATGTTGCTGACCTGCTCTGGTCCTTCAGCTCCACACTGTATTGACTCTGACTCCAGCATCTGTAGTTCTTGCTATCTCAGGACAAGTGACTGACGTGTTAGGGGAACAATTTGGGACCAGTGATCATAATTCTATGAATTTTAAAATAGTTATGGAAAAGGATAAGCCTTCCGTAAAAGTTAGACTTCTTATTTGGAGTAAATTTTAATGGTATGAGACAAGAGCTTCCAAAAGTTAGAAATGACCCTTCACACGTAAATGAGTGATGAGTGGATGGCTTTCAAAAGTGTGACGATGAGGGTTCAGAGGCATTATTTTCCTGTTAGAGTGGAAGGTAAGGCTAGAAGATTAGGGAACAATGGATGAACGAAGATTTTGAGGTTCTAGTCAAGAATAAAACTGAATCATATATTAGATATAGACAACTGGGAACAGATGAATCTCTTGAGGATTATAAAGCATGTAAGGGCAATCTTAAGAGAGAAATCAGGAAAGCAAAGAGAGGATATCACTTTGCCTTGGCAGGTAAGGTTAAGGATAATTCAAAGAGATTCTACATGTAAATTTAAGAGCAAAAGTGCAACTAGAGAGAGTAAAAAAAATCAACAAAGTCATATTTGTGTTGAATCTCAGTATGTGGGAGTAATAGTAAATGAATATTTTGAGTCCGTTTCTATTGTGGAGAAAGAAATGGAGGCAAGAGAACCCTGGAAAATCAGCACTAATGTTTTGAAAATAGTTCACAGTAGGGAAGAGGAAGTGCTGGATATCTCAACAAACATAAAGCTGGATAAATCTCTGGAACCTGTGTATCCCAGGATGTTGTGAAAGGTTAAGGAGGAAATTGTGGGGCCTAAGTAGAAATAATTGTTTCATCCGTAACCACAGGTGAGCTGTCAGAGGACTGGACGATGGCTGATATTTTGCCTCTATTTAGGAAAGGCCGTAAGGAGAAGCGTGGAAATTATAGACCTGAGAGTCTGACATTGGTGGTGGGTAGGTTCTTGCAGGTAATTCTAAAAGATAGAATTTACATGCATTTGGAGAGGCAAGGACTGATTAGGGACAGTCAGCATGATTTTGTGTGAGAGAAATTTTATGTCACAAACTTCATCGTGTTTTTTGAGGAAGTAACAAAAATAATTAATGAGAGCAGAGCAGTAGATGTTGTTTATGTGGACTTTATTAAAACCTTTAATAAGGTTTCACATGGTAGATTAATTAGCAAGGTTAGAGCACATGGGATTTAGGATGAGCTTGCTAATTGGATACAAAATTGGCTTTATGGTACGAAACAGAGGGTAGTTGGGAGAGCCAATTTTTAAAATTTGTTTTTGTTTTTCCCCAGAGTGATAGGGTCTTTATTTTTGTTCAGCAAAGTCAAAGCAACTTTATTTACTGTTTTGAAAGAGGAGAGTGTGACTTTGTTCTGTATTTCACCTGGTGCTGTGCCTGTCCTAGGAATGTCTGTTGGGAGCAATTTTTGGGGTGTCTTGGATTTTTCTGTTACACCTATCCTTGAAAGGAGTGGAGGTTTTTTTTTGGGGACTGGAGGCCTGTGATCAGCGGTGTTCTAGAGGGATCAGTATTAGGTCTGCTTTTTTTTGTCATTTTATGTAAATGATTTGGATGAAAATACAGCAAGCATGGTTAGCAAGTTTGCAGATGACAGTAAAATTCGTGGAATAGTGAATAGTGAAGATGTTTATCTAAGATTATAAACAGATCTTGATTAATTTGGTTAGTGGGCTGAGGAAAGAGCAGATAGAGGTTAATTTGCATAGAAGTGAGGCATTGCATTTTGATCAAATGATCAAGGGCAGAACTTACACAGTTGATGGAAAGGTTGTGTCGTAGACCAGAGACCTAGGGGTTCAAGTACATTACTGTTCAAAATTTATGTCAAAGAAGACAGGGTGGTTAAGAATATGTTTAGCATGCTCACCTTCATTGCTCAGACTGGCATACGGAGTTGGGATGTAATGCTGAGGTTGTATAGGATGTTGGTGAGGCCACTTCAGGAGTAGTGTGTCTGTTTCTGTTTGCCTGTTGTAGGAAGGATATTATTAAACTGCAGGGGGTTCAGAAAAGATTTACCAGAATGTTGTCAGGAATTGTGGGTATGAGTTGTTAAAAATAGCCTACATTGGTTGGAACTTTCCTCACTGAAGTGAAGGAGGTTGAGGGGTGACCTTTAGAGTTTGTCAAATCATTGGAGCACAGAATAGCAAAAGTCATTTCCCTAAAGTGGGGTTTCAAAACTAGGGGACATATTTTTAAGGTGAGAGGAGAAAGATTAAAAAAAAACATGAGGGGCAGTATTTTTACAGAGTCATTGTTGTGTGGAATGAACTGAGGGAGGAAGTGGTAGACTTAGAATGTTTGAAAGACATTTGGATAAGTACACGAAAAGGAAACATTTGGAGGGATACGAGCCAAATACAGGCAAGTGGGAATAGTTTACTTTGGGAACATGGTTGGCATAGAATAGTTGAATTGAAGGGTCTGTTTCCATGCTGTATAATGATCTGATAATGACCTGAACCTTCTCTTCCTGCCTGCGCTATAACTCCTGACTTCCCTGCAGATGAAAAATCTGTCTAACTCAGTCTTGAATATATTCCATGACACAGCCTCTCCTGCTTTCTGGGCAAGAACATGCCAAAGATCTGAAAGAAGAAATTTCTCTTTATCCCAATTTTCAATCAGAAACTCCTTATTTTGAAACTCTGCATTCTAGTTTTAGATTCTTTTACAAAGGGAAGCATCAGCACCTACCTTGTCAAATGCACTCAAAATCGTTTTTTTCATTCATATCACCTCTCAATCCTTTTAATGCTAATATGTATAGGACCAATCTGCTCAACCTTTTCGTTCAGACATTCTAGGATACAACCTAGTGAACCTTCTCTGGACTCCCTCCTTTCGGTAAGAAGAGCAAAACTGCATACAGTGCAGTAGGTATGGTCTCAGCAATGCCTTATACAAGCTACATTGTAGGACTTCCTGCCTTTAAATTCCATCTTCTGCAATTAAAGTCAACATTCTATTTGCCTTGCTAATTATTTGTTATGCTTTCATACCAATGTTTTGTGATATTGAGATATATCTCAAAGGATAGCCAGATCCAACTGTACTACAGTTTTGTGTGGTCTCCATTTAAATAATATTGTTTTCTATTCTTTCCACCAAAGTGAACAATTTCACCTTTCTTCATAGGAAACTCTTAACTGTAAAACTTTATCTATTCATTAATCTACCTATATCCCTTTCCATGCTCTGTGTCGTCCTCACAGCTTACTTTCCTAACTATCATTGAATCATCAGCAAATATCAGATGGTGCACTTTGCATCTTCATCTAAATCAATTACACAGACGACACAACTATTTAAGGCCTCAGTGCTGATTCTGGTGGCACTTCAATAGTTACAATTTGCCAAATTGAAAATGATCAATTTATCCAGACTCTGTCCAGCTAACAGGAAACAGTCTTGTGTCTGCTTGTTACTTCCTTATAGAACTCTGATTTTATTCAATGTAATTTTCCTTTAATGAAGCTATGTTGACATTGTCTATTTTGTATAGTGATTTTCTAAATGTCTCATTACAACCGACTTAATAATGGAATCCTGCAATTTCCCAAGATCAGAGATGTAAGGACAGGGCTAGGGAGGCATTTGAAAAGATGAGAATGAAAATAATTTGCATTTATGGGGCATAAAATGTTTCATAGTCAATGCAGTTTTGTTTCAAGTGTTGTCATTATTGTTATATCAGAAACCATGGCACTTAGTTTGTGTACAGCATCATTTCACATGCAGCTAACTATATCACTAGATCATCTGTTTTAATGATACAGTTCAAATATTATGACTGAAAGATTATCCAGTCATGGTAGCTCTGCTACTTGTTGGACCTTGCTATGTTCCAAAAGGTAGCTACGTGTGTTATGTCAGTTTGTCAGGTGTGAAATGCTTTAGGAGATTGCAAAAAGTATTATGTAAGTGCAAGTTTTATTAAACGTTGTGAAAAAGAGACATAATTGAAACTATTCATGTTGCACTCTTGACTGAAACACAAGGAAGCTAACTTTAGAAAGGAACAGTGATATATACAGCATGAAGGTAGGGTGCTGTCAATTGTTATTAGTCAATCTGAATTAACTGATGAAATTCAAACCAGCAAGTCAACAATGACTAGGATGTTGCCATGGCGAATGCACCAAGTATTACTTATTTCCTGAGCCCATTTTTATTTGAAGAGCTGCAAAGAACAGGTTCCTATTTGTAAATGTGATTGTTATCACATACTGTTAGGGATCAGAAAACTCCCCTCAAATTATTCAGAAGGTAGTCTAGATCCTCACTTTTTCTTATTGTAAATGTAAATGTAAGGTTTTACATTCCAGATCCAATTTGATTGGTCAGTCTTCTGGATTTAAAGCAAAACACGTTTTATTCATCTACTATAGTTAACATATAAATAAAGAGGAATTGAATAACTTAATTCTATTGGGAAACTTAACAGCATAATAGTTACCATTACTAATTAACTGTTCCTATATTGGAACATCCCACAGATGCACTCTCGGTAAAAGGCAAAGTCAGAATACAGATTGTTTCACATGCAACTCCAATAGCAAGAAGAGAACCCTGGCTTTTGGCTGTAACTAAGTGGGGTTGGGGAAAAATAGCTTCTAATTCTTCTCATCCCCAACAGCAATAGCTGAAAGCTAAAACTCAAAATCCAGGTTCCGAGAGAGCTTGACCACACCCATTCCGGCTGCTTCTAGTGTTCCAACTTAGTAAAAGAAAACCCAAGGCCTCACAAAGTGTTTACTTCCGTTGCTTTGGTACACCTGCTCTTGTCAAAAGAAAAGACAAATACTCCCCTTAAAGCCAAAGTATCATCACAAGACAAATGAATCACATAGTGAGCCCAACTGATGATCTTAAATTGGTTTCTGGTGTGCTCCTTGGTGCAGCCAGGATTAATTAGGCAATGTTGTCCAATAACAGAATTTATCTAATGTTCGATGTTATGTTCTAAGTTTTTTGAACCTGTTTGCACACTGCCTTCTGGAGACAGTCAAAGAAATGCATTGTTTGATGTAGTCCAACATGTTGGGATGTGTGACATGCTGTACTTAACTAGCTTCTCAACAGCATTGGGATTCCCATAACCTTACTCATAGAACATAGAACATTACAGCACAGTACAGGCCCTTCGGCCCTCGATGTTGTGTCGACCTGTCATACCGATCTGAAGCCCAGTGACAGGCAGGATGTCATTTTGGTATGGCAGCAGCATCCTGTTAGATGTTCTGCCTGCTGTAAATGATTTGTTTTGTGGAAATGGTTGGAGAAGTGGACCTTCTTTGCTTGGATGAATGTGAGGAAGAGGAGCCTATAAGGAGTACGAGATGTTATTTAGCACAGGAAAATTTAAGTCCAGCAGATTTGAAGTAAGCCAAAGCATTGGGATAAAGGAGGCGTAACTGGGGAAAGCACAATTTAGGAAAGATGTCAAGTTGAGCATCATGGAATGAATGACATTTGATTTGTTCAACTAATGAAGGTGAAATTCATTCAGTTTCCAGTTTGAAAATATGAGAGGGGAGCTATCCGTTTCCTGTATTGATTGCACTGAAAAGGATTGAAAGGCTTGCAATGTCTGTATTTTGTGCAAGTGCATGATCTGCACATCAGCCAAATGAGATCAAACTTGGCTCTAGTACACTCTCATTGGCTTATTTGCAGTTGTATAGCTAATATAGTGTCAAAAGAATTGGAATCCAGAGCGAATGAAAAGCAGCAATAATGGGAACTGCAGATGCTGGAGAATCCGAGATAACAAAGTGTGGAGCTGGATGAACGCAGCAGGCCCAGCAGCATCTTAAGAGCACAAAAGCTGACCTTGTGCTCTTTAAGATACTGCTTGGCCTGCTGTATTCATTCAGCTCCACACTTTGTTATCTTGAATGAGAAGCAGTTGTTAGTTTATCATTGCAAGAACACATTCTCTGATTAATAGATTTCAAAGCAAAGTCACACCTTGGCCTGGAAGTGCAATGACTGTTCCTATTAAATGCAGATGATCAACATTAAACCTTAATACTTCAATATTGGAAAGGTTGTTCCATTTTTTTTATAATCTGACTTTTTCTGGTACACCCAACTTGGAGTGAAGTATTTGTGTAAGTTCTTTAGATGATACAAATAGTATCTAGGTCACGAGTTGAAAAGAAGCTGTTCATCAGTGTATTACTTAAACAGAGGTCTTGAGTATGTATTTGGCATCATTTTTTTGTTTTGTAGTGTCGCTGAGCAAAGAGATCTTGGAGTGTAGGTCCCAAGATCCTTGAAAGTGGAGTTGCAGGTAGTAGAGTAGTGAAGAAGGCATTTGGTGTGCTAGTCTTTATTGCTCAGTGCAATGAGTATAGGAGTCAGGAGGTCACGTTGCTGCTGTGCAGGCCGTTGGTTTGGCCACTTTGAGTATTGCATGCAATTCTGGTCTTTCTGCTATAGGGAGGATGTTTTGAAAGTTGAAAGGATTCCGAAAAGATTTACAAGGATGCTGCCAGGGTTGGAGAGATTGAACTATAGGAACAGGCTTAATAGACTGGGGCTGTTTTCCCTCAAGTGTGAGAGGCTGAGGGGTGACCTTATAGAGGTTTATAAAATCATGAGGGATGTGGACAGGGTAAATAGGCAACGTCTTCTCTCCAGGGCAGGGGAGTCCAAAACTAGAGGGCATAGGTTTCAGGTGAGAAGGGAATGATTTAAAAGAAATCTAGGATGCACCTTTTTCACGCAGAGGGTAATGCGTGTATGGAATGAGTGGCCAGAGGAAATGGTGGTGGCTGGTACAATGACAACATTTAAAAGGCATCTGGATGGATATATGAATAGGGAGGGTTGAGGGGGATATGGGCCAAATGCTGCAAATGGGATTAGATTTATTTCAGATTTCTGGCTAGCATGGATTAGTTGGACCAAAGGGTCTGTTTCTGTGCTGTACATCTCTACATCATCAAAAATGTTGTATTTACTGAGGACTACAATCAACAATCCCTTGAAACAAAGAGGAATATAGCTTGTGTGCATTTTTGTTTCTAACATGGGTAGTCTGTTGCACTGTAGCTGCCACATAATTCTAACTGACAGTAGATTCTTCTGCTTTTACCACCTGCACTGGCAGGTTGAAAATTAGCTTGTTCAGCTCTGTTATGAATGCATGTTCTGTGGCTGTCAAGTCCAGGACCCAAACCTGAAGTTTCTGAGTTTGAAGTAGGCATATTACCTGATCAGCCCAGAGACCTGCATTTATAAACAATAGGGCCATTGTGGCATTTGGAGAAACAAATGATAGCCAATGATTGATGAATAGACTTGTCAGTTAGCAGTCAGATTGTGCACCACATTCAGTGTGGAGTGCACCACGTGTATAATGTAAGATTACCTTTTAGCTCTAATATTGGCCATCCATCTCTGCTTTATAATGGTTACAAAAAGTAAGCTATATATTCAGTTTCTTGACTTGATAATTGCATCCAGTTTTGTCTTGGAGAAAGCAAATAATTGTGATTAGAAAATTTTAGTAATCAAATGGGATTTTCCAAAGCTCAATTTTAATCATCCAATTTTAATAATAATTTATAATTATTTTAAATGTTTGTGTATGTTATGACAACCATCCATACATGGCAGCTGGGACTTGTTTCTGGATCTTGCCTGGAAGTAGGAGTGCTACCACTGTACCATACTGTGCTTGTGACTCCACCCATTCATTAATGGGTTAATATATTGCTTAATTGGAAACAATGACTTGCATTTGACTTTTAAAGCAAAAGTATTCAGAGAAGTTTTACAGAATTGTAATCAGACTGAATTGGATGCTAAAAGGAGTGAGATTTGGTGACTAAAATCTTAGTTTTAAGATTTGGATTTTTAGGACAGATGGTAAGAACTGGTGTAGAATTAGGTTGGAGCCTGACTCCGTGACTTCAGATTATGTTGCTGAGGAGCAATAGTACCCTTTTTGGAGGATTCTGGACCTAATGGTGAAAAAGCAGGAACAAAAACCATTACTGCAATGTTCTGGTTATGTTTAGGCAAAAGTGGAAGCAAGTGTAAAATTGGAAGCAAGTGAGGGAAGCTTAAAAGAAGACTGAGTTCTAACAACTGCATCATCTTGACCCCAAAATCTTGATGCGGCAGTTTCTTAGTGCTGTTCCATGCCCAACAACTTCAGCTACTTCAATAAGCCTTCTCTGCAACATAAAGTCTCATAGATAAGCTGCAGATCTGGGCTGAGAGGTGGCAAATGGAGTTTAATGCAGACAAGTCTGATGTGATGCACTTTGGTAGGAGTAATCGGAAGGCAAAGTACTCGGCTAATGGTAAGATTCTTGGTAATGTAGATGAGCAGAGAGATCTCGGTGTCCATGTACACAGATCCTTGAAAGTTGCCACCCAGGTTGACAGGGCTGTTAAGGCAGCAGACAGTGTTTTAGCTTTTATTAATAGAGGGATTGAGTTCCGGAACCAAGAGGTTATGCTGCAGCTGTACAAAATTCTGGTGCGGCTGCAGTTGGAGTATTGCGTACAGTTCTGGTCACCGCATTATAAGAAGGATGTGGAAGCTTTGGAAAAGGTGCAGAGAAGATTTACTAGGATGTTGCCTGGTATGGAGGGACAGCCTTACGAGGAAAGGCTGAGGGACTTGAGGCTGTTTTCATTAGAGAGAAGAAGGTTGAGAGGTGACTTAATTGAAACATATAAAATAATCAGAGGGTTAGATAGGGTGGCTAGGGAGAGCCTTTTTCCTAGGATGGTGACGGCGAGCACGAGGGGGCATAGCTTTAAATTGAGGGGTGAAAGATATAGGACAGCTGTCAGAGGTGGTTTCTTTACTCAGAGAGTAGTAAGGGAATGGAACGCTTTGCCTGCAATGGTAGTAGATTCGCCAACTTTAGGGACATTTAAGTTGTCATTGGATAAGCATATGGATGTACATGGAATAGTATAGGTTAGATGGGCTTTAGATCGGTATGACAGGTTGGCACAACATCGAGGGCCGAAGGGCCTGTACTGTAATGTTCTATATTGCAACGTTCATGAATAATTCGATAGAATGCAGTCCCATTTATAATGGGTGAAATAGTGAAGGAATGTGTGCTTGCATGTTACAAAACCTGGATAATATTTACGTTTAGACTGAGAAGTGACAGGTAACATTTGTGCCATGCAATAATCATCTTCAATCATCAAACCAAGGAAGGCAACGACTTAGTGGTATTATCACTGGACTGTTAATCCAGACACCCAGATAAATTTCTGGGGATGTGGGTTTGATTCCTGCCATGGCAGATGGTGGAAATTGAATCAAATAAAATATCTGGAATTAAGAGTCTAAATGATGACCATGAATCCATTGTTGATTGTTAGGAAAAACCCATCTAGTTCACTAATGTCCTTTAAGGAAGGAATCTGCCATCCTTACTTTTTCTGGCCTCCATGTGACTCCACACCCACAGCAATATGTTTGACTCTCAACTGCTGTTAGGAATGGGCAATAAATGCTGCCTGGTCAATGAAGCCCTCATCCCATGAATGAATAAAGAATAAAGATTCTTTGATGTATAATGGCATTATCACCTCTGATTCCACTATTATTAACATTCTGGGGTTTACCGTTAATCAGCAGTTCTGAATTAGCAACAAATACAGTGGCTACAAGCAAAACTGGGAATTCTACAGTAAGTAACTGGTCTCCCCAAAGGCTGCCCATCAACCACAAGGCACAAGTCAGGAGTGTGATGGAATGTGCACTAATTTGCCACGTTCAATGTGACTCCGATAACACTCACTTAAAGATTTATACCATCTGGAACAAAGCCCACTTGTTGACACCCCATTTACGAAGTTCAATATTGACTCATTTCAGTACTGGTGCATTGTGATAGTGGAGTATGTGATGCTCAAAATGGACTGTAGCAATTCCTTGAGGACCTTTCAATGGCACCTCTTACCATTGGGAAGAACAAGGACAGCAGATGCATGGAAACACCATCACCCATATCTCTCAACATCCCAATTTTGGAATATATCACTGTCCTTCATTTGTTGCTAGGTCAAAATTCTGGAGTTCCTTCGCTAATAGCACTGTGGATATACTTCAACCCATGAGTGGCTGAAGTTCAAGAGGATAACTCACCAACTTCTCAATTGGAAATGGGCAATCACTGATATCACTCATAACTTTGGTCAAGCTTTGGAGTTGCAGGGAAGGGGGCATGAACTGATGAAGTAAGAAACTTACTTAGTCTACTTGAGAGGAAAAGGAGATTGGAAATGGGCAGTAGACAAAAGGCTAGAGGGAGTCTGGAGATGGTGATTTGGATTTGGAAAAGAAAAGGAATGTCAACAGTTACAAGATATCCATTTGGCAAGTTGACTAGGAAGAGTTGCTGAGTCATAGACATGCAAAAACAGAATCTTTGGTCCAACCAGTCCATACAATAATAAATACACTTAAAGTAGTCCCACCTGCCTGCACTTGGCCCACATCCCTCTAGACGTTTCTTATTCATGTACTTAGCCAAATGTCTTTTAAGTGTTGTAAATGTACCTGCATCCACCACTTCCTCCTGCAGTTGATTTCACACACGAATCACTGTGTGTGTAAAATAGTTGCCCCTTATGTCTTTTTTAAATGTCTCTTCTCACTTTAAAAGTATGTCCCATAGTCTTGAAATCCCACGTCCGAGGGAAGAGATGCTTGCCATTCACCTTATCTATACCCTTCATTATTTTATAAACTTCTTTAAGGTCACCTCTCAACCTCCTCTCTGTTCCAGTGAGAAAAAAGTCCCATCCTATCCAGCCTCTCCTGATAACTCAAACCCACTATTCCTGACAAAATCCTAGCAAATTTATTCTGAACCTTCTTCATCGTTTATGTAAAGAGGGAGCACAGAACTGGAACAATACTCCAGAAGAGGTCTCATCAACATCCATACACCCTCAACATAACACACCAACTCCTGTACTCAAAAGGTCTGGGCCATGATGGTAAGCATGCTAAACACCTTAACCACCCTAACAATATGTGATGCAAACTTCAAAGAATTATGTACCTGAACCCTATGTCTCAATGTTTTGCAACACTATCCAAGGCCCTAGTTTTAATTGTAGAAGTATTGTCTTTGTTTGTTTCACCTAAATGCCTTGCATTTATCCAAGTTAAAACTCCATTTACCCATTGCCATTAGCCCATCGACCCAATTGATTAAGATCTCTTTGTAGTCTTAGCCTTCTTTAGTGTTCACTGTATCAGCAAATTTGATGTCATCTGCAGACTTACTAACCATGCCTGCTAAATTCTCATCTAAATCATTGCCATAAGTGACAGACAAAAGTGGATCCAATACTGATCTCTGTGGAACACTGCTGGTCAAAGGCCTCCAGTCCAAAAACCAGCCCTCCATCGTCATTGTCTCCTGGCGGTAAGCCAATTTTGCATTCAATTGGCAAACTTGCACTGAATCCCACATGATCTAACTTTACTAATTAGTGTACCATGTGCAACCTTGTCAAAGGCTTTACTAAAGTCTGAGCAAACCATGGCTATTGCACTGCCCTCATCAATCTTCTTGGTTACTTCCTCAAAAAACTGAATCCAGTTTGTGAGAGACAATTTCCATCACGAAAAGAAACCTATCCTTAATCATTCTTTGCCCCTCCAAATGCATATGAAACCTAATCACTTCCAACAACTTAAGCACCACCTCAGACTCACAGGTCTACAGTACCTGGGCTTCTTCTTACGTCCCTTCTTAAACAAAGCGACAACATTAGTCACTCTCCAGTCATGCACCTTACCTGTATTTATAGATGATACGACTATTTCTGCATGGGAAGAAGGGTCTGTGAATCTGAAACGTTAACTTTTTCTTTCCTTTGCAGATGCTGCCAGACCTGCTGAACTTTTTCAGCAACTTCTGTTTGTGTTCCTGATTTATAGCATCTGCAGTTATTTCAGTTTTTATTTCTGTAAGGGACCCTGCAGTTTTTTTCTCCCCTAACTTCCCACAAAGTCATGGGATAAATAGATCATATTCCGGAGATTTATCCAACATTACATTTACTAAAACCTCCAGCACTTATGCTTCTGTAATGTGAACTGTTTTCAAAAGATCAGTATTCATTTCTGAGTTCTCTAGCCTCCAATTCTTTCTCTACACTAAAACCTAATGCGAAATGTTCATTTAATATCTCTCCCGTCTTTGAGGTCCAACACAAAGATGACCCCTTTTATCTTTAAGGGGCCATATTGGCTGTCTAGTTGCTCTCGCTTTTAATATACATGTAGAATTTCTTTGGATGAACCTTAATCTTATTTGCCAAGGCTATCTCATATCCTCTCTTTTCCTTCCTGAGCTCCCTCTTAAGAATGCCCCTATTCTCTTCAAGAGGTTCATTTGAACCCATTTGTTTATATCTAACATGTGATTACCTTTATTCTTGACAAGAATCTCTATCTTTTTCACCCATCATTTACAATCCTACCAGCCTTATCGTCCATTCTAACAGGAATGTAATGACTCTGAACTCTCATTATAACACTTTCGAAAGCCTCCCACTTATCAGATGGCCTTTTATCTGTGAACAGTTTACTCCAGTTAGTTTTTAAAAGTTCTTGTTGCATATCATTACAATTTGCCTTATTCCAACTAAAATCTTTAATTTTTATGGAAGGCTTAACTCTTTCCAGAACTGTTTTAAAACAAAGAGGGTTATGATCACTAGACTCAAAGTGGACCACTACTATCTGTTCAGTCACTTGAGATCAAAGATGAATTCGATTTTAAAGGGGCATTGGAGAAGGTAGCAAAGAACGTGCAGAAAGATGTTGATTCAGTGCTAAGTTAGAGGGATTTTTGACCAAGTTAGCTTTGCTGTGCAAGGACAGAAAATGGTGGGATGCGGCACAGGTGTTATGAGTCTTGGTGATTTGGAAGCCTAGGAACTCTTCATGCTTGGTGAGTGTGAGTGTGAGTGTGAGTGGGGACAAGGAAAAGACACTTGTTCATGGAGAAAAGAAATTGGAAATTACTTTGTCTCTCCAATGTGATGGCCAAGAGATGAGAATTCCTAATTCTTAAGAGCCAGATATGGTGATGAATGTCTAAATAGTTATTGACCAAGTAAGGAAGTTAGAGAGAACTCATCTATTTCCAGACTGTGATCTGTTCAGTGGATTCTGAGTTACTGAGGCCAGCAGCACATGATTATTCTGCCATTGGGTTAGGAATAGGGTTAGGGTAATCCGAAAACAAACAATGCTGTTGTTTATTTAAACCTAATATTATGAAAGGCATTCAGAGTACCTCACTACTAAACTAGTGACAAAGCCATATGTGATGGAAAGCATTCCTCTAATTTTTTCTAAGCCAAACTAGATCATATGAAATTTCACTTGCTATTTCAACCCTGAACTGAATTTAAAATACGTACACTACACATCGTCATGACGTCTCTTTTTCAGTGCCCATTCTCCAAAATTTGGCATAGTCAACAAGATGATGGTAGACGATCTCAAATTTTGCAGTCCATGTGACAGTGCTGTTTGGTAGTACCATTTAAATTTTAGCCAAAAAGTAGAATCAAACACTTGTTCAGATATTTTGCGACATTTGAATTTATTTTTTGTAGAACTGTCGATATGTAGTCTGACATTTGAATTGTGTTGCTCAAACAGAGGCTGGCATCAAGCAACATCCAATGAAAAGAAAAAAACAGGTTCTGAAGTTGGGACACGGAGGAACCCTGGACAGTGCAGCATCAGGAGTGCTTGGTAAGAAGGAGGCGGAGATTGAAAGCTATAGGTACTTTGTAGCAATGGCTGAAGAGCATTTTATATTGATTTTTTATTGGATGCTTTTGTAACTCTTCAATGTCTTATTCCTTACGTATGTTAAAATATAGACTTTGCATACTAGAAGGCATACATTGCAAATGAGGGATTAAAGTAATTTGCAGGCCATGGGCATGTTTTCTGTCAGCATTCTAATTTGGGCTGCAACTTTATATGGCATTGGTGAGAGATTTTACAATGCTAATAGATCTTGGGAAACAAAAGGCAGCTGAAGCTGATCACTAATTTAGCAGTGAGGTACTGGGAAAGCCTTTTGAACATTGGGTGAAATGAACAAGAGCACTGTTTGTTTTAGGATTACCCTAACCCTATTCCTAACCTATAGTCAGAATAGTTGTGTGCTGCTGGTCTCACTGATTCTGAATCAGCTGGAGTGATAGTATATTTCACCTGAAATCCAGAGAAACTATTCATCTAGTCTCCAGCTTCCTTGATTTAGTCATAGAGTAATACAGCATGGAAGAGGCCCTTTGGCCCACAATTAGTCCGTGTCTCTCATGGGTTTACCCTTCCCATCGGTGTACTTATCCAAATGTTTTTTAAATGTTGTTATTGTACCCACTTCAACCACTTTGTGGTAGCCCATTCCATATTTGTACCACCCTCTGCATGAAGAAGTTGCCCCTCAGATCCTTCTTACGTTTTTGCTGCCTCATCTTAAACCTTTTGCCCTCTCGTTTTCAACTCCCCATCCCTGGGGAAAAAAGACCATATGCATTCATCCTTTCTATGCCCTTCATGATTTTATACACCTCAATAAGGTCACCCCTCATTCTCCTATGTTCCAAGGAATAAAATTCTATCCTGGCCATCCTCTCCCTATAACTCGGGCATACTAGCACTGGCAATATCCTCATGAATCTTCTTTGCACACTTCCTAGTTTTAATTGCTTTTCGTATAGCAGGGTGATGAAAACTGTACACTCCCAAGTGCTGCCTCACTAGTGACTTATACAAGTGTAACATAACATCCCAACTCCTGTACTCCATGCCTCGACCAATGAAGGCCAGCAAACTTAATGCCTTCATCACCACCCTGCCTACCTGTGATGCCGTTTTCAACAAACTATGTACTTGTACTCTTAGGACTCCTCAGGACTTTACCATTTACTGTTTTAATCCTACCCTGGTTTGACTTTACAAAGTGCAACACCTCACACTTAACTGTATTAAATTGCATTTGCCAATTCTTAGCCCACTTCCCCATCTGATCAAGACCCCTCCTATAATTTTAATAACCTTCCTCACTATCAATGATACCTCCTAATTTTGTATAATTCGCAAACTTACTAATCATGCCTTGTACATTCACATCCTGATCATTTATATAAATAACAAATAGCCAAGGTCCCAGCATCGACCCCTGTGGCACACCAGTAGTCACAGGTCTCCAGTCTGAGAAACAAATTTCAAGCATCACCCTCTGCTTCCTACGGTCAAGCCAATTTTGAATCTAATTAGCTAGCTTTCCCTGGATCTCACGTGACCTAACCTTCATGACTAGCAAAAACCTTGTCACAGGCCTTACTAACCTCCATATAGACAGCATCCACTGCCCTACTCTCATTTATCCTGTTGGTTACGTCTTGGCAAAACCCTAAAAGATTTGCCAGGCGTGACTTCCCGTACACACATCCATGCTGACTATCCCTAATTCTCTCTTGACTATCCAAATTTTGGTTGATCCTGTCCCTCAGTGTCCTCTCCGATAACCTCTCTAACACTAATGTCAAGCTCGCTGGCCTGTGGTTCCCTGGCTTGTCTTTGCTTAAACAATGGAACAACATTAGCCACTTTCCAGTCTTTCCAAACTACTTCCGTGGTTAAAGATGAAGCAAAAATCTCTGCCAGGACCTCTGCAATTTCCTCCCTAGCCTCCCACAATGTCCGAGGATGGAATTGTTCAAGCCCAGGGGATTTATCCACCTTAAAGTGCATTAAGGCTGCAAACACCTCTCTGGTAATATGTACGTGGTTCAAAATGTCCCCACTTGCTTCCCTTATTTCCTTGGCATCCATGATTCTGAGAAGAAATATTCAATAAAGACCTCCCCCATCTCCTGTGGCTCCACACATTGACAACCATGACACACAGTCATAATTGTACTTTTTTCTTAGTTTTGAGTGTTCAGATACCTGGCCTATATTAACATAAGAATCTTTTTTAAAATAATAAATTTAAATTCTGCAATGCTTTTTATTTGCCCTATCAATGTTCCCTTAAACTTCTGTTGACTTTGCTGAACTGGGATATTGTATTGAACATTCTCTAAGATTATCCTCTGGGCAGTTAGGGATGGGCATTAAATGCTGCCTAGCCAGCAATACCCTCATCCCGTGAATGAATAAAGAAAGACTAAATAACACACATGCGCACCTGGAAAGGAATGTTTCTGTAGCGTGTTCTTCATTCTCTGCCTGCCACCTTCTTAATGACTGCATTCATGAGCAGGTGAAAGAGAATATTAGTTTGAATCCCAAATTCCAGATCATCCTTGTCAAGCTGCTGTCAGTTCCCGCACCTTCTTTCTTAAAGGCTCGAGCTCAAATATCATACTTTGTATTTTACCTCTGCATTTAAAGTACAGATACCAGAATGTCCTCTATGACATGCTTCCTTACTTGGTTAAAAGCAATAATATTTTTCCTGTGATTGCAGCAAGAGTTGTACAGAATTAAAACAAAATAGAAATTGTTGGAAACTGCCAGCAGGTCTGGCAGCATATGTGGAGTGAAATCAGAGTTAATGTTTTGAGTCCAGTATTCCTTCTTCAGAATTCTGGTCAGACCTCCTGAGATTTTCTAGCAATTGCTATTTTTGTTTTCAGATTTCCGGCACCAGCAGTTCTTTTAGTTTTTAGCCCAGAATTGAGTTGTGCAGTAATACAATCTATTTGAAGTTTATCTTTCTGTTAACAACAATTGAGCACTGTGTTGATTGTTTCATAGATTTATTTTGCATCATAGTCCTAAGACCTATTTCCCGACCAATGTGCTGCACAATGCCCTTAATCTTTGTTTACATTTCTGATTTGCTGCACATCTTTCTCTTGCTACAGGTTAAAAAAAAACTGTTTTCCTTTGTTATTTTACTTTAGTGGTTGGCATTGGCAAAGGGACCAAAATGCTTGGTGGAATGTTGTCCTGCTCCAAGGTAAATGTAACTGTTAATGTGAATACGATTTGTCTCTGATTTCACTAAATTCATGGCTTCAGTATTTAATTCACTGTAAAATGTTCTGAGAAATGTAAAATTTGAGAAGCTCATTTAACCTGTTTCAATGAAAGTATAAACTATATATATGTTAATATTGCTGACATTTTGCAAATTGTTTTGCTAATATTCATCACTCGGTTAAACTGTGGTTAATAAATAGGTGAGAAGAATGCATATTGGTACTGTTAGACTCCTAATCCAGAGACTCCAATAATGATCTGGAGATATGGCAAATGGTAGAACTTGTATTGTCATAAAACACCATCTGGTTCATTTATTGTGTTTGGAGAAAGAAAACTGTTGTCCTTACCTGGTCAGATGAGTGACTCCAACATGATTAAATCATAACGGCCTTTGAAATGGCTGAACAAACCACTCAGTTATATCAGTCACCAAAAGATTCTCGAAAAAGGAATGAAGTTGACAAATCTGATGTTGACTAAGGTGCCAGAAAATGGGGAGGTAATGGCCTCGTGGTATTAATGTTAGATTAATAATCCAGACATTTAGCTGATGTCCTGGGGGCTCTAGTTTGAATTCCACCGCAGTAGATGGTGGAATTTCAATTCCACAAAAAAAAGTTCTGGAATTAAGAATCGACTGTTGACCATGAAACTATTGTCAGAAAACCAATCTGACTCACTAATGTTCTTCAGGGAAGGACATCTGCCATCTTCACCTGGTCTAACCTGTGTGTGACTCCAGACCACAGCAGTGTGCCTGACTCTACAGCTGCCCTCTTAAAATAGCCTAGTTAGCCATATCAATTGCTACAAAATCTCAACAAAGAAACGAAAACACACAGGCTAAGATAACATCGTGTGAAGCTGGATGAACACAGCAGGCCAAGCAGCATCAGAGGAGCAAGAAAGTTTGATGTTTTGGGTCAAGACCCTTCTCCAGAAAAACACATAGGCTACCTGGCATCGACCGGAGGTACTGGAAAAGGCAACAACAAAAACAGTGCTGCTAATCCTGCCAAGTCTTTTTCTTGTTATTCATTCACAGGTTGAGGGGCATTGCTGGCTAGGCAGCATTTATTGTCCATCTCTAATTGCCTATAGGGTCGTTCAGAGTCAACCACATTGCTGTAGATCTGGAGTCACATGTAGGCCAGACCAGGTGAGGATAGAGGTTTCCTTCCCTAAAGGACATTAGTGAACCAGATGGATTTTTCTGACAATCAACAATGGATTCATGGTCATCATTAGATGCTTAATTCCAGATATTTGTTGAATTCCAATTCTACCATTTGCCACGGTGGGATAGTGGAGTGGGTCCTTAGAATGTTGTCGGTCTCTGGATTATCAGTCCAGCGATAATACCATTAGGTCATCGACTACCATTCGTAACATCTGAGGGCTAGTGCCAAATCTGGGAGAGCACTCTCAAAGACTAGTCAAGTAACAGCCTGACATTGTTTGTAAATATGATTCAGTGCATATGATTATGTCTTAAATGCCATTGACTCTATCCTTGGATATATCTTGTCTCACTAGCAGGATAGATCCAACAGAGGTTGCAGCACTGTAGTATAGAGTTAGGAAGGAGTTGCTCTGGGAGATCTCAACATTGACTTCAGATCTCGTGGCTTCAGGTTAAACCATGGGCAAGGAAAAATCTTGCTGATTTACCATGTGCCATCTTCTGTTGGCAGCTGAATCAGTACTGCTCCTTGTTGAACAAAATCTGAAGGAAGTACCAAGGTGGCAAGAGCACAAAAAATACTCTGCATGGGAGATTTCAATGTTTGTTGCCAAGAGTGGGTCAGCAGTAGCACTACTGATTGAGTTGGTCAAGTCCTAAAGGACATAGCTGTGAGACTGGGTCTGCAGGTGAGGAAACCAACAAGAGGAGAAAGCATATTTGCTCTCCTCCTTACCAATCTGCTGGCTGCAGATGCATCTATCCATGACATAGTTGGTAGGAGTGACCACTGCACAGTTCTTGGGGCGACGAAGTCCAGCCTTCACACTGAGAATACCTTCTGGTGTGCTGTGTGGCACTATGGCTGTGGTTAAATGGGACAGAGTTCAAACAGATGTAGCAACTGAAGACTAGGCATCCATGAGGTGTTGTGGGCTAACAGCAGCAGAATTGTACTCCAACACAACCTGCAATCTTACAGCCTGGCATATCCCAATCAACCACTACCATCAAGCCAGGGGATCAACCTTGGTTAAATGGAGAGTGCAGTATGGCATGCAGTATCAGGCATACCTAAAAATGAAGTGTCAACCTGGTGAAGCAATCAAATGGGATTACTTGCGTGCCAGATAGCATATGCAGCAATTGATAGAGCTTAGCAATCCCACAACCAATGGATCAGATCTAAGCTCTTCATCCAACTGTGAATGATGTGGACAGATAAATGATTCACTGGAGGAGGATCCGCACATATCCCTATTTTCAAAATGAAAAGTCCAGCATGTCAGTACAAGAAAAGATACTGAAGCATTTGCCACAATCTTCAACGACACGTGCCGAGTGGATGATCCATATTGGTCTCCCCTGGTGGCTCCCAGCATCACCGATGGCAGTCTTCAGCAAGTTCAATTCACTCCATTTCAAGAACTAGTTGGAGTCACCTGGATACTGCAGAAATTACTGACAACATTCCAGCTATAGTACTGAAGACTTGTGCTCCAGAACTTGCAACTCCCCTGGCTGACTTTTCCAGTACAGTTACAACACGGGTCTAGACCCGACAATGTGGCAAATTGCCCAGATATAGCCTGTGCACAGAAAACAGGGCAAATCCAACCCAGCCAGTTACCATCACCTCCACTTACTCTGTATCATCAGTAAAGTGATGAAAGGTGTTATCAACAGTGCTGTCAAGCAGCATCTTCTCAGCATTAACGTGCTCACTGATACCCAAATTGGGTTCCAGCAGAGTCAGAGTCAATCAGCTCCTGACCTCACTACAGCCTTGGTTCAAACACACATAAAAGAGCTGAATTCCGGAGGTGAAGTAAGAGTGACAACCCTTGACATCCAGGCTGCATTTGATCAAGTGTGGCATTAAGGAACCCTAGAAAAACTGGATTCAATGGATATTGGGGGCAAACTCTCCATTGTTTGGATTTGGACTTGGCAGATAGAAAGATGGTTATGGTTGTTGGAGTTCAGTCATCTCAGCTCCTGGACATCACTTCAGGAGTTCCTCGATGTAGTGTCCTAGGCCCAACCATTTTCAGTTGCTTCATCAGTGTCCTTGCTTTCATCATAAGCTCAGACGTGGGGATGTTCAATGTTCAGCATAATTCGTGACTCTTCAGATATTGAGGTCTTTGTTCAAGTGCATCGAGATCTGGATAATATCCAGGCTTGGTCTGATAAGTGGAGGATAACCGCAAACAAATGCCAGGCAAAAACCTTTTACAGCAATAGATGATCTAACCACACTCGTTGACTTTGGTATTACCATCACTGAATCTTCCATTATCAAAATCCTGGGAGTTATCATTGACCAGAAACTCAACTGAATTCGCCATGTAAGTACAGTGGCTACAAGAACACGTCAGAGACTCGGAACACTGCAGCAAATAATTCACCACCTGACTCCTCAAAGCCAACATTTACAAGGCACAAGCCAGGAGTTTGATGGAATAGTCCCACTTACCTGGATGGGTACGGCTCCAAAATCACTTGAAGCTTGATCATGCTGGAGAGAGCAGCTCACTTGATTGGACATTACATCTGCAAACATTCACTTTATTTCCCATCACCGATGCTCAGTAGCAGCAGTGTATCCTGTCTGCAAGATGCAGTGCAGAAATTTATCAAGGCTCCTTTTAAACAGCACATTGCAAATCTATGAACATTACCATCGAGAAGAATAATGACAGCAGAGACATGGGAACAATATTTCCCTTCCAAACTATTCACTGTCCTGACATGGAAATATGTCACTGTTAGTTCAATGTTGTTGGGTTAAAATACTGGAACTCCATCTCTATTGACATTGTAGGTCTGTTTCTCGCAGATGAACTGCGATGGTTCAAGAAGGTAGCTTACTGTCTCAAGAGTAACAACGGATGGACAATAAATGCTGACCCAACTGGTAATGTATAAATCCCCTGAATGACTGTCGATAAAGTTCATTGAGCTTCTCTGTTATATTAGCTGTAAAGGTAGGTGAACTTCAATCCCTGGACAATGTCCACCTCACTTTTTCACTAAATTTATGAAACAACATATTGAATCTGCGCAAGGTCCCAGATCTCTTTATCAGTATGTTAAAGCAAAAGCTGAGAGACAAGTATTGCATTCTTGCCTTTTGGCATGTTGTGAATTTATGAGATAGCATGTTGAAAATCGTTCTGATCTAGATCTAAATGATTTGTAAACAAGTTCTAATCTCGGTACCACTTGTTATGCTTATGTTGGGCTGTGGAAAGAAATCATGCTTTTTCACATTTACTGCACACTGATTATAGGAATGCTCAGTTGTGAATCCACTTCATCGTTGCATTCAATTTTGCAGTGTTTTAAATTCAACTTCAGTAAGGCATAAAATGGAATGTTTTCCAAGTTTCATTCATTCAACATTCATTCCCTATTCTGCCAGTGCACATTTGCAGCAGTGTGTGCTGTGTACATCATTCACTGCTGCATGTCATAAAGCCTCCATCAATGCAGCCTTCCTAGTGAATAACCACCTAGAAATGCACAGGCAGGAGATGCTTGGGAAGGTACTATATACCCCCAATAATCTTTCATCCCCTTAGTGCTCAAAAATCTTGTCATCTCTGCCTTAAAAGTAATAAAGATGAATGGAGCATGGTAGAGTCTCTGCCTTAAATAATCTGGGTATTTGCTAAGATTTTGTTGCAACTTTTGGCTTTGACAATGAAATTTACAACTCATTGAGAGAAGATAGCCTCGGTAAATAGCAACTAATAGGCCAGTAGTGTCAGCAGAGAGGGCGAGAAAAATAACTACTATTATGGAATGCACATAGGTCTTGATCTTCATATGGATTTCACAGCAAGCTGGTAGATTTCCTACTTTGAAATTAGCAGTGAAATCTACCATGACTCGAGTCGTGTTTTCATCTGCCAATCAGCAGAATTAACTGAGAAACTTTGAGGAGGGAACAAGAACAAGGTATGAAGGCATCTGCAGAATGTGATGGTAGATCAAAATTTTACATTTGAGAATATCATGAAGTGAGGTGAATTAAAGGAGTTTACAGAGAACTGTAACATATTAATGGGTGCTAATGACACAAATAAACTATTGGGATGTATAGAATAAGAGAATTCTTGCAGTCAGTAAGAAGTCAAACTGAGAGCATGAAAGTTTTATTTATAGACCAGGTTAGTAAATCAGTTGTGCTTATTTAAGCCTTTTAAGTGAACTCTCCTACCTAGAAAGACAGAGACAGCAAATGTATGAAAACATAACTACCTGCAAGCTCCCCTTCAAATCTTTTTCCATCCTGAACTGGAATTATATTATCATGTCCTTTGTACAGGATCAAAATCCTGAAACTTAGCTTCTAAGAGTGGCTTTATGTGTGTACCTTTTCTAGCCCTCTCACCCTTAAGCACGTTCTCATCCTCCCTTGCTCTCATATGCCCCTCCTTCTCGTGCCCCTCCCTCATGACATCTGTTTGGTTCCAAGCCAATGGTGAACCAGGCGAGTGTGAAAATATTGGATGAGGGTGTGGTCAGCTGTGTGAATTGCTCCAGAAAGTAAAGAACATCAAATGACATCTGATATGACTTTGGGAAAAGATGTTTCAATAATGGAGCAGAGACTGAAACATTGGGATGTACATGGAGAAAAACTCTAGAAAGCTACAACACAGTCATTTGGGAGTTCTCTTGTATAAATCACAAAACACTAGATTACAAGTTCAGGTAAACGGAAGGCAAATTGAATACTGGCCTTTGTTTTAAATAATGCATTAAATAGGCTGGACTTGTTAAAACTGTACAAAGTAATAATCACACCAGAGTTGGAACATTGTGAACAGTTATGTGCCCCTGATCTAAGGAAAGGTGTACTGGCATTGGAGGCAATCCAGAGAAGGTTCTCTCGACTGATACCAGGTATAGAAGGACTGGTTGAATAAGTTGGGCCTGTTCTCATTTGTATGTTTCAATAAGGTCACTTCCCATTCTTCCAAACACAAGTATCTTGAGGGACGTGACAACATAGATGCAGAGATGTTCTTTTCCCATGTGGGAGAGTCTAGGATGAGAAGTCATAATCTCAGAGTACGGTGTCATCAATTTAAGACCAGTGAAAGGCAATTTCTCTTAGAGGTTAGTGAATTTATGGAATTCTTTATGCAGAATGTTGTAGATGCTGTGTCTATGCAAAGCTTCAATAAGGGAAAAGGCAAGAAAGTGGAGTTGAGAATTAGCAATCAGCCATGATCCCATTGAATGGTGGAGCAGACTTGAGTGGAATGGCCTTTTGCTCCTACATCTTATGGTCTTACAGACATATGGCATTGGTGGAAGCGGATTTGGAAGATTGAGGACCATGGCAAACAAAGAGAGGTTGGAAATGGGACAGCAGTGCCAAGACAAAGGGATAAAGGGACCTCTTTTTGAGGAGGGGTGTGAAAAAGGACACTACCTGAAGAAAGAAAATAGTTTACAATATTGACTAGCTTATGGGATGGGGAGGAGAGTTGAGTGATCACTTTAGTGGGAGTAGGATTGGTGCTCAAAATGAGCTATTATTGAATGCATCGATAAGCCTACCTGCGAATGTTCAGAGATGTTTGAGGGATGATTTTCAGACATGTCTATCAAGCCTGCAATGATAGCAGAATAAAGAAGTATTGAAAAGTTGGGATGGGTGATCAGATATATAGAACACATAAGCGTAAAATGACACGTATAATAACAGAGGAAAATCAGGGAAAATTTTCCATTTGCTAGATTCATGCTCGTACACAAAAATGCCTGTGGTTGTGGTAGCTAATCATCGCAACCTCAAGACATTTCTCTAAGGATGGGGTCTGAGCGCACCTCAACTTCAGCTGATTCATTTATCAAATATCCTCCCATCAGAAGTGGGGATGTTCATTGATAATGCAATTTTGTTTGTTTTATGTCTTTAATAATGCTGACTATGCACATGCACAACACAACAACATGACCAATATCCCAGGCATGAGCTGATCAGTGGCAACTAACATTTATGCCAGCCAAAGACTGTCTACTGTTGGTACTTATGGAGTCATAGAGTCAATCAGCATGGAAAAAGACCCTTCTGCGCCGATCAGACATCCCGATCTGACCTAGTCCCATTTGCCAGCATTTGACCCATATCCCTCTAAACGCTTCCCACTCATGTATCCATCCAGATGCCTTTTAGATGTTGAAATTATACTCGCCTCCATTTCTTCTGACAGCTTGTTCCAGACAGGTTCCACCCTCTGTGTGAAAAAGATACCCCTCATTCTTTATTTAAAATTTTTCCCCTCCTACCTTAAACATATGCTTTCTTGTTTTGGACTCCCCTATCCTGGGAAAAAGATCTTGACTAGTCACCCTATCCATGCCCCTCATGATTTTGTAAACCTGTATTAGGTCACCCTCTCTGCCTTCTATGCTCCAGGGAAATTACCCCTAGACTATTCAGCCTCTCCCTTTAACTCAAACCCTCTAGTCCAAGTGGCATCCTTGTAAGTCTTTTTTGCAACCTCTCAATTTTAACAAAATCCTTCCTGTAGAAGGGTGTCCAGAATTGAACTCCCTATTCTAAAAGTGGCCTCACGAATGTCCTGTACAACTGCAACATGATGTCCCAACTCATATGCTTAATGTTCTCATCAATGAAGGGAAGTGTGCCAAATGCTGCCTCCACCGCTCTTTGTTTGGCAACACTCCTCAGGGCCCTACCATTAACTGTGTACATCCTGCCCTGGTTTGCCTTGCCAAAATACAACTCCTTACATTTATCTAAATTAAACTGCATCTGTCACTCCTTGGCCTATTTGGTCCCATTGAACTGTGAGATAACCTCCTTCCCTGTCCACTAAACCTGTTTTGTCATCTGCAAACTTATTAACCATGTCTCTTAGATTCATGTCCAAATCATTTATGTCCAAATCGTTTATGTAAGTTACAAAAAGCAGTGGACCCAGCACCGACCCTTGTGGCAGACGGTTGGTCATAGGCATCCTGTCTAAAACAACGATCTATACCACCTTCTGTCTCTTACCTTCCAGCCAACTTTGTATTCAATAGGCTGGCTCCCTCTGGATCCCATGCAGAAGAGTATTTAAATATGGTAAATGCTGGCTTTGTCACTGCAACCCGTTTCCCTTTTTTTTAAAAAAAAAGTCTTAAGCATAGATTCTTGGATTTCTGACACCTGTCATTAGTACTCTCCATTTGACAAATCCTGAATGATTATGCTTGCAAGTTCTGGAGAATGCAGCAGCCAACACGTGCTATGCATTCTTCTTATGGAGAAAAATGGCACATTCTGCAGAACCCAAAAACAGTATCATTGTGGAGAGCTAAACTCACCTGCACAATGCTATTTTGATAGCTATAGTAAGGCAGGAAGTGAAAAGATCTGCGAGTTAATCCAGATTCATTGGCAGAATTTCAGTGGCCTCAAGCAGCCAGCTGGATCCAGTTCTTCATTGATGGCAAAGGCATATGTGCCAGTGGATGATTTGGACTGATAGCTGCAACCTCCAAGCCCTCCACTCAAACGTCATCCTAGGTTGCATGATGAAGTTCTAGCATTAATGACAATACCATCATTGCATGTCCCTCTCCAAGATCCTGTGGGTTAACTGTTGAACGAGGAACTTAACTAGACCAGACACCTAAATAGGCTAGCTAATCATGGTAAGTGGCTCGTTTCCTGACTTCCAATAAAACCTTTCAACATGTACAAATCAGAAGTATAATGAAATGTTGAGTTCTGTCTACTTACCTGGGCGATTACCCGTACCTAACAACATTCTCTAAGCTTAACGCTGTCCAGGAGGAAACAGTTATTTGATTGACAGGGATTTTAACATTCACTCCCTCAACCACAGGCAACAACGCCCTCAAGCCTCGCCTGACATTGACAGACAGACTATGGCAACAGGGTGTACCGAGCATAAAAATCTGCAATTAATTCATCAAGTCCTCTTTGACATCACCTCCCAAATCTGCAAGCTCTGCTGTCCAGGAGGACAAGTGCAACTGATGCTTGGGAGCACCACAAAATGTTTAAAAAGGGTTTGAAGTAATGACAGGGAGGTGCAAAGGTGATTAGCAACTCTGGGTCAGTAAATGGCATCTCTGGTAGGAAAGTGTAAATGAACTTAACTGCTGCACGAATTATGTTGGCATTGCAAAAGCACAGAATGCAACAAAAAGGTAACATGCATAATTTTTAGATGCCTAGGGCTGTTGGCCAGTTTCTGAGTATCTCTTTGATATAGTCATCATAAGTCTTTTGTTGTTCTGTTGTTGACATTAAAATAGCTTCTATTTGTGTTTTGTACAGAGCATAAAATGGCTTGCATGTTGCTTAATTGTCAAGCCATTAGACCAGATAGGCTATTGGCTAAATATTAATGCCAATCCACCATCATGTTATTCCTTGGAGTGCTGTTGGCATGACAACTTATTTGTGACAATTCCTTCTGTCCTGGACCAAAACTAATTTTTTGACATCCATTTGGAAAACAAATCATCTCAATTACGTAAATCAGTCCTTTTAATGGTGCATGAAGTCTGATGTCTCTGATTTAGAGGCTGGCTTTTCAACCAGTTCTGTCGCAGAATTTATTGATTTGACTCTTTATCTTTGAATAAGCACAAATGTAGGTGTTATAACAATAGGTGACAGTAAGAGAGACAATGCAAATGCTCTGAGTAAAAACTAAAATCATAAAATGGGAAGAGAAAATAGTGAGAGTGGAAGTGTTTTTGAGTTAGACTAAAATTGCCAAAATTAATCACAGGAATTTTTGCAAAGGTTTGATTTTCTATTAAGTGTAACATCTGTGGAGCTATGAATAGCCATGTCTTTGTGTCCTACAAGAATAATTTGTTTTCTTGCAAGGAGCCACTTCAGTGGCATTGGAATTAAGCATTGTTTATTTTTTTTTCTCTCAGCTGCCAGTCCTCAACAGCTAGGAAATAGGCTGAGATTTTCAAAAACCCATCTCTCTTTTCTCTTTCTGTCTGCCCTTTTTTTTACACTTTTGTTCAACTCCACCCCCCCCCCCCTCACCCCCATCAAAATCCATTTTGACTACCTAAAAGTGGCGATTTTCATCTCTTTGGCTCTGTGTTTATTCAATTTAAATGTTAACTGAAGTAGACAGAGTGTAATTTAAAGTATCCCCCAAATTGCCTGAGATAAATCACTTCATTTTTCATAGTGAGGCTGCACTGGCCCATTTCCTCCCAAAGAAATGAGTAAATTTCCTTCTGGTGCTGATCCAATAAGATCAGTATCAATAGAAATGATACTGTCACTCAAGTTAACTTATTGTTTTTACATCCGCTTCAGTGTAGCCACAGCCATTGAAGATAACCCATCACTTTGTGTACAGGGGTCCCAGATTTATGAACACACATACGTACGAACGCAATCTCACAGAGGTGTAATTTTCAAGATCCAACATATGAACATTTCTGGTACTTGTGAACAGCTCCTTTAAATTATCCTGTGTTATGTTCCAACTTGCAAAAGGACTCCAGAATGGAATCCTTCGCAACCTGGAGACTGCTTGTGTGTTGATTTTTAGAAACCTTGTATTACAAACATGTGAACCATGTTTGGAACACTGTTGCTATGGACCTTGCCAGTGCAGACACTGAATTATGATTTGATCATGGATGTTGAGGTTGCCACCATGCCACTTATCACCTCACTCCTCCCTACACCGCATCAGTTAAAACTGAGTGTAATTAGGCTTCATGCATGGACTTATAGATTCTGGTGTGGATAATGTGGCTTGTTAATAAATGTAAAAGCGTGCAGTTATTTTACTGAACCGAAATTTGTAATGTGGTGAATGTAGGATTGGATATTTTTGCTTTTAATTTCAGATGGTAGGGCCTTTCTACAGAAAATATTCCTCTGCTAACCTTTCCTTTTGGAAGGTTGTACTTGCTTTGAATCAACAAAGGGAAGCTTGTTTTGTACCATGTTTTTGTGATTTGGTATGAGTGACTCCTGTTCAATGCACTAAGTCATTCAACAAATTTAGCCTTAAAAATACTGCCGCATCTTTGTTATTTCAAATTTCCTTTTGTTCTACTCCCAGCATTACTGATAGTGAAGGATCTGGAGCAGACCTTGTATAGTCCCTGTCCACTGAGCTGATGGATATATATTGCTTCACTGCTTGCAGCACTGGTCTTCCATTCCGCTGCAGCACACAGATTTTAATTTCCCTTCCTTGAAGGGAGTGTCATGACAGAGAGCAGTCCTCTGAGTGTGGAGGAAGCTCAGAATCTCATCTTCAAAACAGCTCCACCTTGAATCATTGAAAGCTTTTGGAACAATGAGAAAGAAATTGTCATTAATATTCCAAGAATTGGGTTGTGGGGCGTGGTTTGGTTGGGGGGGGCGGGGTTGAAGTCAGCAGTGTATCTTTGAATGGAATTATATTCTGTTATTGTACTGAAAGTTTCAGTCAGATTGCAGCATTTAAAAAAGGCATATTGCCAGGAAATGTATACATTTCTAAGGAATTGATCTATGAATGTCTATAGTTTGATGTTTTATTTGATGTGTTCCAGTAAATTCTGCACTTTGAAGGTAAATGTATTTTGTAATTATCTGAACTGTGTAAAAGAAAAGCTGCTGCAAAGCATTGCTGTGAAATCAAAACCTGAGACATAAAGACTCGCATTTATTCTGCAGACTCGCATTTATTCTGCTGTCAGCTACGGTTTCTTGGTTTTGTGCTGCAATAATTAATCCATACTTCATTTAAGATTGAACTTTTGTATGCAGAGGGGGTTAGAGGACAAATGTATCAAACCATTATTAAGCTTTACTATAGGCATTCCTGTACATAAATCAATCTGATAGTTGTCTCAGCATAAACCACTGAACCATGATAAAAGCTTGCATTTGAGGGAGTATATCGTTAAGGAAAGCAATGGTAAAACAACATAAATGATCTTCTCTGCCTCGGTAGGCATGCAGTTAGTACAGATGAGATTTGATGCCTGGTGTGCACTGAGTTAGAAATAATGAAGTCTATTAAATGGAACCATGACAGTGTACCACAGTGACCTCTGTTGTGGGAACAGCCAAGGTAGGGAGAAAACTGGAAAGTCCGTATTGTGGATAGCTTTTGAAATCGATTTTATGGCTCTGAATATATCGCCTCCGGCGCATTTGCTCGAATGTTGATTTCCATGTAACACTTGTTTCACAAAATACTAAGTGGTGGTGTAGCATATTGGAGGAGGAGAGACGTGTGCATTTAGCTCTTTTTATGGTACAAGTTGACCAAAAGAAAATGGAAAGATTCATCTCACACAAGAAATAAATTTCATTACTGTGACCGTGCAAGTGTTCCTTTTCTTTCTATAACTGAAATATAATATTATTTCAGTTTTAATTTTTGAATGATAATTTTTATGTATCTAGATTCCTCCTGTGTTCTTGCATTTCAGCTGTAAATTACAAAGAAATGGTTTACAGACGTTTCATTGGATAGCTTTGGGTCCAGTAAACATCAACTGTTTCACCAGTAATCTTTGTGACAATACAAGGCCAGAAGTGAAGATGTTCTGCCCAGTTCTTTTCCCTGCTTCTTTAGATACTGAAGCAGCCCATATCCATTTGCAGCTGAATCTAGACAACATCTAGGCCTGAGTTGATAGATGGCAGGTAATATTGCTAGCACACAAGTGCTAGGCAATGACCATCTCTAACAAGACACAATCTCCCCATGCTGTCCAATATAATTACTGTTGCTGAATTTGCAATCATTCTGTCTTGGGATCAAAATAACTTTTGTAGAAATACAATAGATTCAACTTGCTGGTTTATTAGTGTGTAAGTCTTTTAAAAAGTCATAAGGGCCTGCAGTACTGTAAAATTGTAACATTGTGATCCAGGTCAAGATGACAATTGTGTATAGCTTCTGTAGGAGTGTTTTTCCTGACCCAGGACAAAGACTCAGGAGGTAGGCAAGTGGAAGATGTTTATTCGAGCAGAAACTGGTTTATGCAGGGAGAGGGCCAAAGGATCTTCCGAACCCGACTTCAGAAGATAGATCAATGACACACCCTCTGCTTTTACAAAGAAATGTGGCAGTTTTATGCATTTTGTGTTGCAGTAATCAAATACAATATAGTCAATGTCCTTCCCCTTAATTCAAACAACAAATCCTTTGGGGCACTTCCATGGACAGCCCCAGGGTTCCCACGATCCTATGGTATTAGCTAGACATTGTAATCGCTAGGTTTGGGATCTTCCTATGCATCCTGCTCATTCTCATTCCAAAGTTATTTAATGGCTAAACACCTCTGGGTCTTTCTCAGACTTGTTTATTTGTAAGGACAGCTGACATTTTATTACCCAATGTATTTTGATGCTGTCTTTTATCACATTCAATTACTCCCTTTATTTTCCCACTGTCCCAATTACATAATGTAAAAATAAAATGTCAGTTAGTTTCAACTAATTGCTTTAAGGTTACACTTTGTTATAGTTACACTTACAATTAACTTTATATATAACTACTTCTGCTGTCAGTATTTTGTGATTTATGGGTTGTGATCAGTCTGTCTTGTTCATTGCATAAGAGAAGGCGTCTCCTAAGGTTAGTTCATCTTTATATATAAGCTTACAATTTTTTTTAAGGTTTGTATTACATCAACTTCTATGATTAGAGCACTTTTAGCTAGAAGCTATTTAATATTGCTGGTAGCTTCAAAGAGGCAACTGTTAACTATAAAATAACTTTAGCTGTTATCGTTGTAGCAGCTAGAGGACCTAATTTAACACCTGATGTTATCCATTTACTGTCACAGTCACCCTTTCATTAATAAATCTGGAATCAATCATTTATCTGTCCTAAGGCATCCTTTTATCAGAACTGTCACTGATGGGAACACATAGCGTTTCTTTATTGACCTTCTAGCAGTTCCGGTCAAAGGTACCATTGTATTTCACTGTGTGTGCAGGCTGATTTGTTTTGCTTAGTTTCTGTCTGCCATCTTGTAAGCGGGAATGGGCCACGTAGTGTGTTCAGGTACAAGCCACCTTTCATAGCCAGGCACAGGTCACCCCTACAGTGTCTGTCTGTATGATGACAAATGATTTTTTAAAAAAAATAACTTTGACAGGATTTTTAAACCTATTTAAATGTTAATTTTTTTTCTATCCTTGCATGGTGTGTATCTTTGCTTGCACAAAGGTGGGCATATTCCTCTTCTTTGATTTTCCATCTTTGAATCAAACCCAGATATTGAATCACAACTCATGATTTGTTGGTGTCTGGATCTTGTGTGCAAGTTGACCACAATGTTTTCTTGCCGAGTAAATGCATGCAACAACTTCAAAGGTAATTTATTTGCTTTAGTACATATCTCGATGTTCTGTGGCGAAGAAAAATATTGTATAAGTACAAGTTTTTTTTTCCTTCTTTTCAAACCTTCTTTCTTGTCAATCTCTGGAAAAGGATTTGCTTGTGTCTGTAATCGTCACAAATTAAGAATTTATTGACACAGAAGCCTTGAACAGTGCACATTTATTCTACCTTGAGAATCTGCCATGTCAATGGCATTGGAAGTGTGAAAGCAAATGCTCAGTGCTGGGACAGGATGAGTATGAACTGTGGAAATATGTTGTGGTATAAAATTGCACAAATTATTAAAATTTGTTTAGGAGCTGGAAAAAAAGACTATAACTTTACTACTTTTAAGACATTGGGAATTAATCCTTTTTGCTTCCTAAAGTTGCAGTTTTTTTCTCCAGATGTATTAAATGTGACTTTTGATTTTTTTTGAACCCTCTAAAGCTATCCATTTTAACTTGGAGACCAGTATACAAACACAAAATGGGTACAATTGCATATTGCTGTTCTAGTGCAATGTTATAATATATTTTGAATACAGCACGTGGCAGTAAGAAGCATGCCAATGTGTGCAGCATCCATAAACCCAACACACACAGCACAGGTCATCATTTAATTCTTAGATACAGTTATATTGATGTCTAAACAGGTTTCCTTTTCCAAAATGACAAGGTCATTACATTAGTTTGGGACTGATGCAGGAAACAGGCAGAATATGATGTTGGATTCAAAGTGTGCTAATACTCGTTTGCTTTTCAGACATGATATTTGTCTGCATGAGTTCAAATCATTGCATGCTGTTTTGGCGTTGCACTTTCAACTGCTTCTTCCTGTTACTGCTCCTCTCAAATTCCAACTAAGCCATCCCCAATGGTCTTGCTTCTTTTTTGTTTCATTGTTTAATAGTCAAGATTTGTCAAGCTATAACTCATTTCTTCTAAACTGGAGTATCTTCCTACTTGACATTACCTAGTTATACCTGCTGATCTCAGCAATGTTTTCAAATCTTTTTCAGTTGGTATTCCTGCTTTATGGGTCTTATTTTGAATCAATAATCCCTGCTTATCTTATCTTATAAAACTCTGGGAATATGTAAAACGCAGCAATTTTCTGTACCTTTTATCTCAGCTTAGAAAATACCACTACTTTAGCAACAGATTGAGTTTGTACAGAAATTTTAGAGATCTTGATTGTACAGCTGTTAGGATAATTAGATTTGAGTTGCATAAAACAAATGTACAAAATAAAATTGAGAAGGACCATTGAACTGGAGAGCAATATTGAAGTAGGTAAACTAATAAACGATTCATTTCCGAGTTCCAGCATTTTGGTTAGGGAAAGAAGAAATAGCAAAGGATAGCAACTTTTGATCAAGCTTGTGCATCCCTTAGAGGGCAGAATTTATCTGTCCGTTAAACCTCTCATTAAATGTCAAATGACTATGAAGGAGAGAATGAAAATACATTTTTAAAATGAGGAATAACGACTCATGTATTGACCTGCAAAGGTTGGATTTTAACCAGTTCGAAATTTGAAAGTTTCATTTTACTCTACATTCAATAGATGCTGTGCATTTCAAATAATATGGAGTCTGAAGCTTGGAGGTGTGCTTGGGCACAGTGGTAGCATCCCTGTCTCTGGGCTAAAAGGCCCGGGTTCATGTGCCATCTGCTCTTGAGGTGCATTGTACTATTTCCGAACAAGTTGATTGGAAAATATTGAGACCAAAATTTGTAACTGGCAACATGAGGCATGGACGAAAAAGTAGGGAAAGCCTTCACTGAACATAGAGTTGTACATTCATACAGAACGGAAATAGACCTTTAGGTTCAACTCGTCCATGCTGACCAGATATCCTAAACAGATCTAGTCCCGTTTGTCAGCATTTGCCCCATATCCCTCTAAACCCTTCCTATTCATGTACCCATGCAGATGCCTTTTAAATGTTGTAATTATGCCCACCTTCACCACTACCACCTCTGACAGCTCGTTGCACACCCGCACCACCCTTTGCATGAAAAAGCTGCCTCTCATTGTCCCTCTTCATTCTTTTCCGGTCAACTCAAACCTGTGCCCTCTAGTTTTGGACTCCCTTACCTTGGGAAAAAGATCTTGGCAATTTACCCTATCCTTGCCCCTCTTCATTTTCTTAAAGCTCTGCTTAAAAAGGACCCGAGGGGCAACTTTTCCATGCAGGGGATGATGCATGCATGCATGGAATGAGCTGCCAGAAGAAGTTATGGAGATTGGTACATTTACAGCATTTAAAAGGCATCTGGATGGGTATATGAATAGGAAGTCTTTAGAGGGATGTGAGTCAAATGGGACTAGATACATTCAGGACATCTGGTGGGCATGGATGAGTTGGACCAAAGGGTCTGTTTCCATGCTGTACAACTCTATGATGGTATATGGTCACCCTTCAGCCTCTGACACTCCAGGGAAAAAACACCTCAGCCTATTCAGCTCTCTCTGTAGATCAAACCCTCCGAGCCTGGCAACATCCTTGTAACTCTCTTCTGGACTCTTTCTGACACTTAAAAAAGAATCATGCATTATGGGTGGTGAAGAAATGGCACAAATAAAAGATGTGTACTTCAGTTTGCTGAAGGTGGAGTGGAAATTTGTCTGAAAAGGTGAAGAAGAAGCGGATGTTGTACATGTGGATTTTTAAAGATTTTTAAAGCAAGTTGCCACATTGGATAGCCAAGGGACAGAATCGTGGCACTATTTATTAAAGGGAGATGTAGCCTAGAAAGAAAGATCAAAGATGAAAGGTAGTGGCTTTTTGAGAGATTCACCAGTAAAGGAAGACTTAAATTATCAGGAGAGACAAGAGGAACCATTGTATCGTGAGAACAGAGAAAGCCAGGAAAATCTGGCAAAAGTGTTTGGGTTTGTAAGTCTTTTTTGAGATAATGGGAATGAATTGTTTGGCAAGTAGCCACAAATTTGAGATCAGCTAGACAATGGACAGAGTTTTAAGATTTTTATTTTAGTGAGGTGGGGTGGACATCAGCAGTGGAACAATTTTATTGTTAGAGCCTGCAATGCCCTGCCACCATTGTCTGTAACCCATTGTTCACAGCATCTTTGACAGTCGATCTTGGTGTCAGTCCCTCATACATGCTTGCATCCTAAGCTAAGTGTGCATGTTGATTGTCATATCGCTACACGACTTTTTCTGGAAGCTTCTGCCACTCACTGAGCCTGGAAAGCCACGCAGGATGGAGAAAAGTTATGGGAAACACCGGTGTGCCCAACATCTCTTGTCTGAGTGACAAAAGCCAAACCACGAAACAAATTGTGACTGCAGAAATGACTTCCTGTGCCACACTTGAAAGTAGCCAGCAATATTCCGATATTCCAAAGGCACAGATCCAGAGGCCTACTCAGTGTGTCCAGCAAGGATGATGTCACAGACTGCAAGGTGAAGCGAATGTAGGAGAATGCAGCTTCTAGACCCACATTTTAAACCCATGATTGATTGCAAGTGCAAAATTTATGTTTGCATTTAATCAGTTTTAAAATTGGGTTAAAAATGTCTGTACGCTCTGTTGTTTGTGTAATTATGTTTATCACATCTCCAGTCCAATGTTGTATGCTGGTAGCTAGTGCTAACCTGATTTTTATCTTGGCTGAAAAATATATCCCGACATACATCAAGAAACTTGTTTCCATCACAGCCAGAAATGCTTGACACAAATGTGAGCTTTGTTACATTTTTCAGAAATGATCCTCATTTGCCTCTCTTTGACTTACCACTGTATAATCCACAGCAGCCATTAACCACCGAGTTTATGGACTTTCTCATACAATGAAAGCCCACATCAAGATTGTGAATTGAATTGGGTAAGACCCCTTTTGAACATCCCCTTACGCTACATACTCATTGCTGAATATGATGAGCTAATTCTCCATGCTGATTAAAGTTTATTCAAGTCTTAAAAAAGGCCCTGCAAAGATTTCCACATCTGATGCTTAAAATCACCACTTCTTAAATCAAAGAAACCTGTCAAACTACGGGTTCCTTGGAAATATAATGTCATAACTGAGCAAGCTGAACTGTAGGGAAAGCACACACCCTTAGCACATATGAACAGTGTTGAGAATACATTCCAGTCGAAAATGGGTCTCCGGTCCTCCCAATTTTTTTTTTAAATGTTGCAACACATTTTGAGAGAATATTGGAAAAACACAAATGAATCAGATGGTTCCACCCAGGAAACCTCTGCACACCTGAGGAAATTAGCAGAGGAATTCTGGAATTAGATCTGATTGAACAAATCATGATATTTATCTCAAATCCATTTCATCGAGTATACATTGATGGGTGCGTTACCGAATTCCAACAAGCATGTACAAGCCGGTGATATTGAACTGGAGATGATTACAGTGTGAAATGATATTAAACTGGAAATCAGATAAGGAGATGGTGATTTTTGACGAAAAAACTGACTCTAGTTAATTTTGTGTCATCTCCCATTTCAAAGAACCTGCATTTTTAATTAGTTCCTACCCGTGCAAACCTCTGGTATAATGGTTAAAGCTCTCATTTTAAACCGGCATTTGTCTTCTGTGTTCTAATGTCTATAATTGGATATTAAAAATTGAGGTTGAAATATTTATCATTGAAAATTGCATATTGTTTTTGGTGAGGTTTCTCCCATCTTTTAGGAAATTATTGGCTTATTTTTAAAAATATATTGGAAGTAAGGACATTTCGAGTAAAGATTAACAGAGATGGATTTTGTGGTAACCAAACTGTTTTGGCTTAGTTTTTGTGTTTTTCTTTTCAAAAAAGAACGTCTGTGGATGGTGTTTTTCCAAAGGTGGCCTCCACTTGTGGGTGCGTACTGTGGTTTACATCTGTGCAGGTTGAAAATTATGGGATGGTAATGAAAATTAAGTGTTGTATTTTGTAGTGGTCACGTGCATGCTTGATGAAAATCAATAGTAGTGATAGTGCTGTACACAGATGGAGGGTGAGAATTAAGAGGAAAATCTTCTGATTTTGATTTCTGAATTTTGATTAAATACAATTGATTCTATTATTTTAAATTTCTGAGGTGCTTTCTTGGGAGCAAGTTTAGATGAAGAATGTCTGCCTGCCGCATGACAGGATGCAGGAGTAATTAGTAGAACATAGAACATTACAGCACAGTACAGGCCCTTCGGCCCTCGATGTTGTGCCGACCTGTCATACCAGTCTGAAGCCCATCTAACTTACACTATTCCATGTGCATCCATATGCTTATCCGATGACAACTTAAATGTACCTAAAGTTGGCGAATCTACTACCATTGCAGGCAAAGCGTTCCATTTCCTTCCTACTCTCTGAGTAAAGAAACCACCTCTGACATCTGTCCTATATCTTTCACCCCTCAATTTAAAGCTATGCCCCCTTGTGCTCGCCATCACCATCCTAGGAAAAAGGCTCTCCCTATCCACCCTACCTAACCCTCTGATTATTTTATATGTTTCAATTAAGTCACCTCTCAACCTTCTTCTCTCTATTGAAAACAGCCTCAAGTCCCTCAGACTTTCCTCGTAAGACCTTCCCTCCATACCAGGCAACATCCTAGTAAATCTCTGCACCCTTTCCAAAGCTTCCACATCCTTCTTATAATGCGGTGACCAGAACCGTACGCAGTACTCCAAGTATGGCTGCGCCAGAGTTTTATACAGCTGCAGCGTAACCTCTTCATTCTGGAACTCGATCCCTCTATTAATAAAAGCTAAAACACTGTATGCTGCCTTAACAGCCCTGTCAACCTGGGTGGCAACTTTCAAGGAATTGTGTACATGGACACCGAGATTTCTCTGCTCATCTACACTACCAAGAATCTTACCATTAGCCCAGTACTTTGCCTTCCGGTTACTCCTACCAAAGTGCATCACCTCAGACTTGTCTGCATTAAACTCCATTTGCCACCTCTCAGCCCAGCTCTGCAGCTTATCTATGAATTGGGTGATGTGTAGGAATTCTTCTCCCCTTTCTTCAATTGCGCAATAATTCAGAGTAATGAATTGAATGACTTTACTATCGACTTGGAACACAGACCAATTGATTGTAGTTCACTTAGTGTTGCATTTATGATCACAATACTGCATCATGTCATCAATTAAAGTAGGAACTAATCTGTTTGGATAGGTAATGTGATAAATGAATTAAGGAGAAATACGTGTTTATGCATTTGAAATAAGATTGGTAATAACTATTGCAAAATTGTAGAACTCTGAACTTTGCAATATAACTGCAGTTCCAATTATTAGGGTTTGTCTTTTTTTTGTTAGAAGATCATGAAGCCAATTATAAGTAGCTAACTCCAGGTTGATGTCAAATATACATAATTTATAAATGCAAAAAGATGATTTTATCAATAAAAGAATTAAATAAAAAACAAGAAAGTGATTGCTTCCATTAAAACAAAGTATTGGAGAAACTCAGCAAGTTCGGCAGCATCTTTTGAAGGAAAACATTTTGAATCAAATACGTCCTGAAGAACTCACATGTATAGGCCTCAAAATGTTAACTCTGTGTTTCCCTTACACATGATGCTGGACCGCTGAGTTTCTCCAGCATTTTTTTTCAGGTTTCCAGAATCTGTACTATTTTGTTTTAAATGATTGCTCACATCTGTATTCACAAAGTATCATATTGAAGTCGATCCTTAATTGTATCCTGTATGTATACTGTTGAACTTGCTGATGTGTACATCTATATATTGTGAGATTTCCAATTTTTAAACCAATATTTTTGTATTTTAGAATTTAAGGTACTGTCATTTGCTTGTGGGTGCTGCAAATGAGATATTAACTGCGATATGTTATTGACATTTGGGTCGATTAGGAATGCTTTTATATTGAGGTTTCAGAAATCTGGAGATTAGAACAGGTTGTAGAAAGCAGTGTGTTTTTTTTTATTAAAACTGCATGCTGTTTTATTTTCAGAAAGGATTTAGGGCATTGGAATGTTAAAAGGAGCCCCCTGGGGAAAGGTGCCCAACTTTACCATTTGTAACCTGATACAAAAGGATATTGAAGTCAGTGTTATATCATGCATAGAAGGCAACATAGAAGGATACAGGATTAGACTGGGAGAGATTTCTTAAAAGAAATTACAAGTAATTTTTTTTTTCTGTTTGTTAATTGCTACAAAAGTAAGACTGCATAACTGTAAGGGTTAATTTTTTCAGTGTGAGAGAGCTTGTTTGGTAGTAATTTAAAAAAATTATTCCACTGGATTGCACAAACCTTTTCAGCATGTATGATTTGCATCTGAGATCAATTCAGATACTTCATGTCATTCAGTTACTTGAATGATGTGTCAGGTGGAAAAGCCACTTCCTGAAACTTTTGGAGGAACTGGCGTTGCACTCAGCAAGTTCCAGATATCCATGTTTATGTGTATGTGTGGTCACTAGGTATTGCTGTCATGATTTTATACGTGAATAATAAATGTTATCGCCATCTCATTATTTTGACACAAGAATCCATCCTTATTATAAATAGTGAACCTGCTGTGACTTTGCTCATTTCTGAGGTTGCTATTAAAATAGAATGTGTTACGTTGCAAATGGCAGAGGCCAATGGAGGAGTTTGCGAGATGTTTTTGAGATATTATCACAGCACTTAAGCATATGTCTTTTGATTTGTTCCCAGAAAATAATCCAACAGTGTTTTCCTCATTGTTGCAGGTAGGTAAACATTTTATCCTTTTGCAACGCTAGTTACATTGATATGAATATCTATTTATGTTGTAGTTACAGAAGTAACTCCTTACTTTTGCGTTCTATTATTTTTTCTCTTGAATGAATGCATGTTTTAACTTGATCACAACCTTAATAATTGTATCTTCTCTTATAATGCTGAGCATATTCTCTTACTAAGAAGAGCTGGATTGGATGACACTTAGGAACTCTGAGCCCTGATACATTTTGTGAATGGCTAGTATTGCTGTCATTCGTTTAAAAAAACTGATTAAAAATGCTGACAATTTTATTTTTCTTGGAAGATGTTTAATTTCAGGCTGAACTCTAAGCCAAAAGCCAAAACTCAGTTGCCCAGTCTGCTGCTTGAATGTTTGTCATTTGTACTCCCCAAGTGGGTTAATTTAGCTTTTATTGTCTGTAACTCTGGTCAGTGCGTAGTTTTGATAGTTTCAGATAAAACCTCATTTTAGTCTATTGTAACTTGCACTCCGTTTTGAATTTAATCCATTTCACTGACGTAATTACTGCTATGTTTGGTTTTTCTGATGTCTAGAATCCACTTCTTATGTGAATAAAGTCAGTGCCGTGATCCCAGCTGATGACATTGCTGGAGAGGTCAGATAGATCACATTTAGTTTCATTTAATGTGTTGGTTCTTCACTGAAATGTAGGCTAGAGGATTTCTTTAAGGATAAAAGGTAAACCTTGTGGCTCAAAGATTGGTGTTGAAGGAGCGAGTTCAGATTCACTGGACATGCTATTAGTCCGTGAACATGGAAAAAGTTGTTCTGATAGTACAGGCTCCACCTAAATCCTTTGGGATCAGAGTTCTTGTGAATAGCATAACTAGACCATGGAAAATTATGGAAAAAGTTAAAGGAGGGAGGAGACAAACAAGTAATGGGGCAGAGACAAAAATAGAAATTGCTGGGAAACCGTGACATATTTTGAAGCATCAGTTTACTGGAACTGAAACATTAATTCTGCTTTCTCTTCACAAATTTTGTTAGATCTACAGAGTTTTCCTAGCAATTTCTGTTTTTGCTTCTAGTTTCCAACATCTGCAGTTCTTTATTTTCTTTTAGTAATCGGACTGAGAATATGGAAAGCATCAGGAAGCTAACTTCAGGCACAGCAGATAAGGGGACAGCTATGAGAAGATAGGCAGGTAATGCCATACTGAAGGTGTTGTACTTAAATGCACACGTCATGTACAAAACAAGGTAAATGACCTTGTAGTATAGATTTAAATTGGCAGGTATAATGTTGTGGGTATCACGTGGCTATAAGGGGATCAGGGTTGAGAACTAAATATCCAAGGGTACATGTCCTGTCGAAAGAGCAGGCAGAGAGGCACACAATCCTTGTTGGTTTAAAACATTAAATTAAATCAATAGCAATAAGTGATAGAGTCTGAAGGTGTAGACTGTGTCTCTGTGTCCATGTGTGTTCGCATGTGGATATCTACACAGACAGCTGTTCAGGACATGAGGAAGAAAATAAATCAGGGGACGGAAAAGGCATGTAAGAATAGCATTGTTACAACAGTCATGGGGGATTTCAATATGAAGTGGACTGGAAAAATCAAGTTGGTAGTGTATCTCAAGAAAAGGAATTTATGGTACAATGTGTACAAGTTTATTTGGAGAAACTTGTGGTAGAAGCTGCCAGGGAACACACAGTTCTGGATTTGGTGCTGCGTAATGAGGCAGATTAATGGAGTTAAAGATGAGGAAACCTCTAGGGCAGTGACCATGGTATGATAGAATTCACCCTGCAGTTCATGGGAGGGAATATTAAATCCGACATAACCGTATTACAATTTTAATATAGCTGGCTACAATGCTGAGGCAGGAGTCAGTCAGAGTTGATTAGAAAGGAAGTTGATAGATCAGCAGTAGCAGAAGTTTCTTGGGGTAGTTTGAGAAGCATAGCAGAAGTTTTTCCCAAGGAAAAGAAACCTACTGATTGGAGGTGAGGCAACCATGGCTGACAAGGGAAGTCAGGGACTGCATAAAAACAGAAGTAAAAACATACAATATGAAGAAGAATAAAGGGAAATCAGAGGATCTGGAAGCCTTTTAAAAACCAGCAAAGGATAACTAAGAAAAAGCTAAACAGGGGCGAAGATGAAATGTGAAGGTAAGGTAGCTAGTAGTTTAAAAGAAGATTGCAAGACCGTTTTTTAAATATCTAAAATATAAGAGAAACGAAACAAGAGTGGACATTGGACTGTAGGAAAATGAAACTAGACAAGTCATAACAAGACACAAGGAAATGGCAAAGGAACTGAATAAGTATTTTGCATCAGATATCACAGTGGAAGACACCAACAGTGTGCCAGAACTTTGAGAGTCAAGGGAGGAGGTGTGTGTGTTGGCCATCACTAAGGAAAAGGTGCTGGGGAAGCATAAAAAGTCTGAAAGTGGATAAATCACCTGGATCAGATGGACAACATGCCAGAGCGCTGAGTTGTGAAGGAGATAGCTGAGGAGATTGATGCTGATCTTTCATGAATCACTAAAGTCAGATAGGGCCCCAGTGGACTGGAAAATGGATAATGTAACACCCCTTCTTAAGAAAGAGGAAGACACCAAACAGGAACCTACATGCCAGTTAGCCTCACCTCAATTGTTGGTAAGATTTTAGAGTCCATTATTGAGGATGAGTTTGCAAAGTACTTGGAAGAATATGGTAAAGTAGCGCAGGGTCAGTGAAGTTTCATTAAGAGGAGGCCATGCCTGACAAATCTATTAGAATCTTTGAGGAGGTTACAAGCAAATTAGATAAGAGAGCCAGTGGATGTGATCTGTCTAAATAGGCCTTTGTCAAGGTGCTGCACAGGAGGCTACTAAGTAAGATTAGAGTCCACGTTATTGGTAAAGGATACTGGCATGCGTAGAGGATTGGCTCATTGGCAGAAGGTAAAGAGTGGGGATAAAGGGATATTTTTCAGGATGACACCCAGAGATTAGAGGCGTTACGCAGTACACAGTGATGGGGCCATAACTATTCACATTATAAGTTCATGATCTGGATGAACGAATTGAGGGCGATGTTGCTAAATTTGCAGATGACACAAATATAGGTAGAAGAGTAGGTAGTGTTGAGGAAATGGGGAGTCTGCAGCAGGGCATAGGACATGTTTGGTGGGCACAGTGGTGGTAGATGGAATACAATGTGAGAAAATTAGATGAAGCACATTGGCAGGAAGAATAGAGTCACAGACTACTTTCTAACTGGGGGAAGCCTTTGAAAATCTGAAGCACAAAAGTGTTTGGGAGTCCTTGTTCAGGATTCTCTTAAAGTTAACTTTTGGGTTCAGTTGGAGGTTAGAAAATGCAATGTTAGCATTCATTCCAAGAGAATTCGAATATAAGGGCAGAAATATCCTGCCGAGGCTGTATAAGGTACTATATCCCATTTGGAATATTGTGAGCAGTTTTGGGTCCCATGTCTAAGGATTAATATGCTGGCATAGGAGGATACGCAGAGGAGGTTTACAAGAATGATCCCGAGGGTGAAGGGCTCATCATATGAAGAGCAGCGAGTACCATGGGTTGTACTCCATGGAGTTTAGAAGGATGAGATGGAATCTTAGTGAACCTGTCAGAATACTGAGAGACTTAGAGTCGATTGAGGAGAAGATGTTTCCACTCGTGGGAGAGTCACAGACTCAAAGGCACTACTCAGACAAGAGATAACCCTTTAGAACTGACCTGAAGAATTTCTTTAGTCAAAGGGTATTTAATCTGTGGAACTCATTGCTGCAGAGGTCTGTAGAGACCTAGTCATTAATTATGTTCAAGGGGATCAAGGGGTGAAGGCATGAGAATAGGGTTGAGGTCTTGGAGTAGATTTGTAGCTCAGATTGTGGGTGTTGAGATTGGTTGACTCGCTGAGCTGGTTTCTTCATCTGCGAGACCAGAAACCAGTGCAACAAGCCAGCCAATCTCAATGAGAATGGGGTTCATGACAAACATATCAACCATGATCAAATAGCAGAGCAGACTTGGGCCAAAAGGATGCCAGCAGGATAACATGCTCCAGCTGGAGGTCCTCTGCTTGCCAGTTCCTTTTTTCCTTTTCTCTTCCTCTTTGCAGTATTCTTTTTCCTGCTGCCTTGACCCCACCCCACCAAAAAAAATCTTGTAACAACTCCTACCTGGAAAAAGGAGACAAGGGAGACAACTTGCAACTGGAGACCAGGCAGGAGCTGAGCAGTGTCCCGCAGCAGCAGAGTGAAAATGGGCCGAATTGTGGACCAAATTCCCAGAGCGACGGCAGCTGAACAAGTGTGGGCTGGGCTGAGTCCTGGAGCAACAGCACTGGAAACCCTGAATCCCGGAGCAGCACTTGCGGCATGCTGAGTTGTGGACCAACATGAGTAGGAGTGAATCCTGGTGACTTATTTTCTTGCTGCAAAGTGCTCTTGAGAAGTGGCCTGGAGGCTGGAGTGATGCTGGACAGTTGCTGGACTTTGGACTTTGGCCTGGCACTACAAGCTAAGCTGCTGCTGTTTGGAACTCTTTTCCAGACTGTAATTTAAATCCTTTTCACACTGTTACAACTGGCTCATTCCTAACTCATTCTCAACCACAAGTGATGCTTTTGCTTTACTTTTATTCTTCTTTTGTACAGCAACACAATTTCTTTTAACTCTTGTACCTTGATACTTGTATCTAAGATGTTACCATTCAAAGGCAGCCATTGTAAACCCTTCGCAATATACCTCTGTACTACAGTACAAGTGACAATAAATGATGATATTCTATGCTATGCTATTCTCCATGCTGTGCTATTCTAACTCTATTCCTGTATCTTGTGGTCTTATGGATTATAACCTTCTCATTATCAACTGTTATTTTATGCTAAGGAAGAAAAAGTATTATGGTGAACTCGTGTTCATTAACTTTTCTTTCTTGAAGTCACCTCAAAGTACCAAAGTGATTTCTTGTTGCATGTTTTCTAATTATATAGCATTCTGGCGTGCTGATTTCAAGGTCCAAGATGCCTCGGTAGTGCCAAGGTGCCTGAGTAGTGAAAGGCACAGACACTGAAACAGTCTCATTTTGTTACAAAACAAAGTGAATTTAGAGATTTTCCTATGAGGAAGACCGGTTGGCTCAGAAGCACATTTTATTTTCTCCATGGGACCTAAGTTTAAACTTATCATGACTATTTGGTGTTCACACTACGCTTAAAACTGGATGATGACACTGTTCTTTTCTAGAGTTGGGTCCTGTAATTATTTTTGGTGAGAAATCCTGGAACTTTATTGCTGCTTATGGCTGTAGAAGTAAATAAGTTACTGAAATTTTCTGAAAATAGTTGTAAGATTTGATTTTATCAAATGAATTTTATGTATCGTGCAGGGAAACAACATAATTTCAAAGCTTATTAACTGTGTACACAGTTAGAGAATGATTGATTGATTTATAAGTAAGAAACTGAAACAATCTCTTCTTTCTCTTCACCCACTTCTGTACTACTGAGCACCGTTGAAGAAATTAAGATATCGTACTGCAAATACCCAACATTCGGTGGTTGCAGTATCTGTGTGCTGTATAATTAAATTTGCAAATTCATCTTATGCCTATTCTCCTTCCTTCCCTATCCTACTACAACCTCATTACGCTCAAGGGAGTAGCATGGGATGCAATTTTACCTCCATTTTTGGTAGTGGAAGAGGTGGCAAGAAAGGCCAGTAATTGAAGTAGTTGGGCCTGGGAGAGAAACTTGCTTCCTTCTCACTATCTCTCCAATTTAAGTTTTGCGTGTCAAGATCCATGGGCAGTCTTTTTTGACCCACCGTCAAGAACCACTTAAGAGCCTCAACTCGCGACCTCCCCAATCATCTGCCTCCTAAATGGGTGGCATTGGAGCTTAGTTATTGGACTAAGAAACTAGAGTAATCTAGCTGCTGATTTTGGTGAGGGCCTTCGTTTGCCCCAAACTGGTAGAAATTCAAGGATGAATTCAAAAGGGTGGCTAATGAAAGCTAATCCCGTTCCCCTTTTGCTGCTTCACCCCCCACCTTCCCCAACCTGCCTCTGTGAAAAATATATAAAAAGACTTTAGCCAATGAGTAAGTCTCAATGGGAATGGCATGATGGCTCAGCGGCTAGCAGTGCTGCCTTACAGCACTGGGGACCTGGGTTCGATTCAAGGTTCTGGTGACCGTCCGTGTGGAGTTTGCACAATATCCCTGTGTCTGTGGGTTTCCTCACACAGTCCAAAGTTGACCAGGTGGGGTGAGTTGGCCATTGGAAATGGGGGGTTACAGGATTGGGTAGGGGCTGGGTCTGGGTCTTGCTCTTTGGAAGGTCACTGTGGACTTGATGGGCTGAATGGCCTGATTCAACACTGTAGGGATTCTATGATTCTACTGGAAATTTTAGGAAGCAAAAGCTACTCACCTCTGATGGGGCAACAGCCTCTACTAAGTTGCGACACCAATGCCCAGTGCTACGATTCATCAAGAACCTGCCTACTTTCACCTGTCAGCTCTGAATGAACTGATCGGTGGGCAAAGGGGCAAGAATGCTCATCATTAGAAGAGAATATTACCTGCCATCAAATACATTCGTGTTCACACTTAAACAGAAACTGGGTGTAATTTTACCTTTCTGCATTTGATTCCTTTTTGGTGACATTTCTGTCCTCTGGTTTGCTGAGGTTCTGACCAATCCCAAACCTGGGGTCAGTCTTTTGTGCAGGTAGCTGGGAAGAATGGTGCCTGTACCATATACCGAATTTTTAACTATTATTTAACTTTTGTTTCTTATGTGATCTGAAAAATCTATTTAAATCTATCTTCCATTTACATGCGAGAAGCTTAAGTCCAGATTGTGAACTTTCCACTTGATTTGTGTTTTTGTGATCTATTCAATATACAATTAATACTTTTTTGATCTATGAATTTAGATTTTACCTGATTTGATCAGATTGTATCCAACCTTATTTGTTCTGTCAAATAAAATGAACTCTGCGTGACCAGTCCACTGCAGAATGTTTTACTGCAAGGTAGGAGTTCCCATACCTTTTTTAAGGCAGGTTTGTCTTGTTTTAAAGCTTTCGTATAGCATTGACTAGATTCAATTGAAAGAGAGATGAAAAGCTGTTTCTCTTTCTCTCATTTCCACAGAGTAGGTGAAGATGTTGAAATAAATTACCAGTTAAAGAAATTAATTTAACATAAGTGATATCGTAGAAGAATTGGATAAATTTAAGAATAAGGGAAATTAGAGTTAGGCAGTAAGTGCTGACCTCGTCAGTAATATTCGTTCATGGATGTAGTAAGTTTAAACAATCAAAATATGATCACTTATATAAAATAGCATATGCTGTACAAACATAGTGGTATAGATTTACAAATTGTCTCTCAGCTGGCTTTGTGTTCAGCCAGCTGTTAAAGTGACCAGCTGATTTTCTACCCCAGTAATAATTGTGCAACTGACTGGATGAATGATTCTTGATTAGGGAACTAGTCAGAATAGATTTGTGTGCTTTGTAAATTCAAATTTTATAAAGGAGAAGTAATTATGCTTCAGTTGAATCAAACCTTGGTCAGACCCCCATCTGGAATACTGTACCTTAGGGTGTATATTTGTTGTGGAGGGGATGTGGTGCAAGCTTTGTTAAATGATGAGGAAAGATGACATACGTTTGTATTGCATTGTGTATAGAGGTTTAGGGGGTGGTCAGATCAAAAGGCTTAAGTGACTACCATAGGGTAGAGTCAAATAAACTAATTTGTTGGCGTCAAGGGGATAGGAAATGCCGGGAGAACAACATCAAGGAGATCTGATCTTAAAATTAAAAAAAAAGGTGGGGTAGTCAGGAATCACATTCTCAGACAATTAGAAGTCATTTGGAATTCTCCCTGCAAAATGCCAGTAGATACTAGCGCAGTTAGATTGATAAATTCCTGTTGGGTGAGGATATAAAAGCACATTGCGAAAAATGTGGCATGTGCAATTGAGGTGTGGAGGATTGAACTAATGCTCCAGTCCAATTGATCATGCAGGCTCCAGGAGCTAAATGGATTACTCTTGTTCCTAGAGTAACTTTTATTACGCTCCCAGGAATCTATCAGGTTGCGACATTTTCCTCTTTCCTTCAACCATAAGCATACTAACGAAATAGGAGGTGCTGCTGTGATTTAGTTAAATTATTGCAACAGTTGATCAGTTCTAATTACAGCTAACCCGCAATCATCTGAGTAAGCCACTTTTCGAACTTGTTCTTCAATTAACTTGCCTGGCCATTTATTTTGACTGCAAGTGATAGTTGATATCCAGCTACAGGAAAAGAAAGAGACTCTTATGGCTGGCCTGGAGCAGAAGGCTTGGATTCAAGTCCCATTGGCTTCAGAGGTGTGCCATAACATGTCTGTGTAGGTTGATTTTAAAAGAAATGTCTGCAGGAAACCAAAGAAGTCAGGTATTACAGTTCATCTTATACAAAACACAAGATTTTAAAACTTATTGTAATAAAAATAGATGATCCAGGAAAAACAGGTGACATAATTATAGAATTGTTAAGACCAAGTAGGAGACCATTCAGCCCATTGTACCTGCACGAACTTGCCAAATGATCGTCAGTATGTCGTGCTGATTTCCTGCTTTTTCTCCACACTTTGCACACTATTATTAGCGAAATAATCATCTAATGCTGTCAATTAAACCTGTCACCACCATACCTCCCAGGCAGTGCATCCTGTACCCTAACCATTTGATGAGTGAAAAGCTTTCTCCCTATCTACTGTATTCAGCCTGCTCATGACTTTCAAAACCTCCATCACGTCTCCTCTCTGCTTAGTACCAACTTCTTCATTTTCAATCTATCCTCAACTGAAATCTCTCATTCCTAGAACTATTTTTGTAAATTGCTTTTACAGTTTTTCCATGTGTTCGCATAGTTCCAACATCTGAACACAATACTCCAGCTGAAGTCTAACCACTGTCATTTGCAAGTTTGATATCACTTCCTTTTTGTTTTCTTCTCTCTGCCCTTATTAATAAAACTGAGGACACTGTATGCCTCAACTGCTGTTCCCCTTGTTCTACCACCTACAATGATCTGTGCCCATACGCACACCTGGGTTTGTCTTCCCCTGCACCCCTTTTATCATTGTACCCCCATTTTGTGTCCTTGCTCCCAAAGTGAGCAGAATTATTTTAAACTTTTTATGGACACTGGTTTTGGGTAATAGTTTTTAAAATGAGTAATTTTATCATTGTTTAATTGTTGTGGAGTGTGAAACAAACCTTTTTTTATAAATATACAATGTTTTGCTGGGAACTATATTTTCCCAGAATCTGCATAAATTAAAAATGACATTGTTTAATTCATGCTTCAATTTCAACCACATTACCTTCCTTGAGATTTGATAGCTTTGGCCAAATCCACGGTAGAACAGTAATGTGTGGAGAAAACAGATTTACTGAACTGAGTTGTTTCTTTAGGTTGCATGTTTCTGAGAAAATGGGATGTGGGATAAAACGACCTACAATTCACTGAAAGCAATATTTCATTCCTTGCATTGTTTGAAGTGGTGAACTGAACTTCTTTCAGCATTTGTCAAACATGAAGCTCTATGCATTAAGTCAGTGGACTATTTCCAGTTTTCCAAAAGTTCCTGCCATCAACTTTATTATTCACTCGTATGTGGGTATCTTTAGCTGAGCCAGTATTTTATTGCCTGTCCCTAATTGCCCTGGAGAAGGTGGTGGTGAGCTGTTTTCTTGAACTGTTGTGGTTCGTGTGTTGTAGAAACACCCACAATGCAGTAGGGAAGGAATTCCAGAATTTTGATCCAAAGACACTGAAGAAGCAGTGATGTGTTTTCAAATCAGGTTGGCGAGTGACTCAGAGTGGAACTTGCAGGTGGTGATTTTCCATATCTGCTGCATGTTTCCTAATAAATGATAGTGGTCGTGGATTTGGAAGGCACTGTCTAAGGATCTTTGGCAAATTTCGTTGGGGCATTTGTGGATAACGCACAATGTACTGAGCATTAGTGGTGGAGGGACTGAATGTTTATAGAAGTGGTGCCAATCTAATAGGCTGCTTTGTCCTGGATGATGTCAACCTTCTTGAGTGTTGGTGGACTTGAATTCGTCCAGACAGTTATTAGGGAATAGTCTATCACTCCTGACATGTGCCTTGTAGACTGTTACTCACTGCAGTATTCCTAGCCTCTGACCTGCTCTTTTAGCATCTGTATTGATAAAGTAAGTTCAGTTCAGTTCCTGGTCAATGGCAACCCCCCAGGATGTTGATAGTGATTAAGTGATGGAAACGTTAATGAAATGTCAAGGGCACAGGCTACTTTGTCTCTTAATGCAGATGGTCATTGCCGTCCCCATATTTCTTGTCACTTTCCAGCCCAACCTGGATATTATCCAGGTCTTGCTGCGTTTGAACATATCCTGCTTCAGTATCTGAGGTCCCACAGGCCCGACCAGTCCCCCTCCACCGACACCCTCATCCGCCTAGCCAAACTCGTCCTCTTCTCTTTCCCTCTTCCGCACCTACACAGGCCCCAAACCCCACCTCTTCCTCCGTTACATTGATGACTGTATCGGCGCCGCCTCTTGCTCCCCAGAAGAGCTTGAACAGTTCATCCACTTCACCTACACCTTCCACCCCTACCTTCAGTTCACCTGGGCCATCTCCAGCACATCCCTCACCTTCCTGGACCTCTCAACCTCCTTCTCAGGCAACCTGCTTGTAACTGATGTCCATTTCAAGCCCACCGACTCCCACAGCTACCTAGAATACACCTCCTCCCACCCACCCTCCTGCAAAAATTCCATCCCCTATTTCCAATTCCTCCGCCTCCGCCGCATCTGCTCCCACAATGAGGCATTCCACTCCCGCACATCCCAGATGTCCAAGTTCTTCAAGGACCGCAACTTTCCCCCCACAGTGGTCAAGAACGCCCTCGCGTCTCCCGCATTTCCCGCAACACATCCCTCACACCCCGCCCCCGCCACAACCGCCCCAAGAGGATCCCCCTCGTTCTCACACACCACCCCACCACCTCCGGATACAACGCATCATCCTCTGACACTTCCACCATCTACAATCCGACCCCACCACCCAAGACATTTTTCCATCCCCACCCTTGTCTGCTTTCCAGAGAGACCACTCTCTCCTTGACTCCCTTGTTCGCTCCACACTGCCCTCCATCCCCACCACACCCGGCACCTTCCCCTGCAACCGCAGAAAATGCTACACTTGCCCCCACACCTCCTCCCTCACCCCTATCCCAGGCCCCAAGATGACTTTCCATATTAAGCAGATGTTCACCTGCACATCTGCCAATGTGGTATACTGCATCCATTGTACCCGGTGTGGCATCCTCTACATTGGGGAAACCAAGCGGAGGCTTGGGGACCGCTTTGCAGAACACCTCTGCTCGGTTCGCAATAAACAACTGCACCTCCCAGTTGCAAACCATTTCCACTCCCCCTCCCATTCTTTAGACGACATGTCCATCATGGGCCTCCTGCAGTGCCATAATGATGCTACCCAAAGGTTGCAGGAACAGCAACTCATATTCCGCTTGGGAACCCTGCAGCCCAATGGTATCAATGTGGACTTCACCAGCTTCAAAATCTCCCCTTCCCCCACCGCATCCCAAAACCAGCCCAGTTCGTCCCCTCCCCCCACTGCACCACACAACCAGCCCAGCTCTTTCCCTCCACCCACTGCATCCCAAAACCAGTCCAACCTGTCTCTGCTTCCCTAACCTGTTCTTCCTCTCACCCATCCCTTCCTCCCACCCCAAGCCGCACCTCCATCTCCTACCTACTAACCTCATCCCACCTCCTTGACCTGTCCGTCTTCCCTGGACTGACCTATCCCCTCCCTACTTCCCCACCTATACTCTCCTCTCCACCTATCTTCTTTTCTCTCCATCTTCGGTCTGCCTCCCCCTCTCTCCCTATTTATTCCAGAACCCTCACCCCATCCCCCTCTCTGATGAAGGGTCTAGGCCCGAAACGTCAGCTTTTGTGCCTGAGTTGCTGCTGGGCCTGCTGTGTTCATCCAGCCTCACATTTTATTATCTCAGTATCTGAGGAGTTGTGAGTGATGCTGACAATTCGCACTTGTGAACTTTTATAGTAGACTATACGCTGTATTGTTGCAGAATTTTTCGCGTTTTGGGATATAATGATACTGACCAAGTCTCATTTATTGCTTGTAGTCATTTTCCTTGAGGTTTACAGTTGAATCCTGTACAACTGTAGTTTTGATGTAATGGTGCTTCTACAGTGGGCAAGGGTTATCAAAATTCTGGCATGTTGTACCTGTGCCAAGTGGCGGTACATGTCAAATAAGAGTGGTGTATGATTTGGAAGGGAACTTCGAGGTGACAGTGTGTTGATACAGTATTGTTTCTTATGTATGTCTTGGTATTGGAAGTTGCAAAGGAAAATGGAGATGACTGGGTAACTGAGTTTTTTTTGATTTGTTTTTTTCTTCCTTGTGATATGTACCATAATGCAGTAACAGAGTAAATATGATGTAGTAAGTTTTTTTTAGCAAACGAGATTGTTCTGTCGTGGATTATGTAAAGTTTAATGAATTTTGTGCACCCATTCAGGTGAATAATGAGCTTGTATTATACTGTGTCTTAAAATGAAGTGCCTTAAGAGATTTAGAGGTAGGACAGTCATTGCAGAACACCAGTCTTTGCCCTGTTTCTGTAGTGTTGTTATTGGTCACTTGTTCTTGCTTGAATGATGGTGAATCAGTTGTGATGCTGTTAGAATTCTGGGAGAGGTAGCTGGTCTTGTTTTTGAGATGGCTATTGCACACCATTTATGTGGTGTAGATGTTGTTTTCTGTCTATTGGCTCAAGCCTGACATTCACACCCTGCTCCAAGCTGATACGGTATCAGAGATAATGGGAACTGCAGATGCTGGAGAATCTGAGATAACAAAGTGTGGAGCTGGATGAACACAGCAGGCCAAGCAGCGTCTTAAGAGCCCAAATGCTGACGTCAGCTTTTGTGCTCCTAATATGCTGCTTGGCCTGCTGTGTTCATCCAGCTCCATACTTTGTTATCTCAGATGCTCCACCATCTGCAGTTCCCATTATCTCTGAAACAATTTTAACCTCACTGCGAAGCCTCTTCCAGGGATGCCTAACCTGAAGAAGTTACCCTCCTCCTTCCCGACAAACCTCAGGGGATCCCTCTCCCACTCTAACTTGGATCCGCCTCCCCCTCTGTCCCTATTTATTTCAGAACCCTCTCCCCCTCCCCCTTTTCTGATGAAGGTTCTTGGCCCAAAACATCAGTTTTTGTGCTCCTGAGATGCTGCTTGGCCTGCTGTGTTCATCCAGCTTCACACTTTGTTATCTCCAAGCTGATATGGGTTAGCTAATTATCAGACAATGTGCACAGCATATCGCGAAGTTGTTAGCAAAAGTCCAATTCTTAATATTTATGATTGGAAAAACTCCTGGAAATATATTGGATCTTTGGACTAAAGACATTTCATGAAGGAACTCCTACAGCAAGGTTTGGAGCAGGAATGATTGGCCTCCAACTACACTCATCACTCTTTTGGCTGGAATAACTCCAGCCACTGGAGTTTTCTTTTGACTCAGTTGACCTTGTTTTTGCTTGGACTGCTTTATGCCAGACTTGGTTAAGTGTTGTCTGGATGTTAAGGTTAGCTACTCACTCCTCTTGTGTTATTCAATTCTTGTGTCTTATGGCCGTATCTGGATCAAGTCTGGGATGAGGTCTGGAACTAAATAAATTTAACAGCATCTTAACTTCAGTGTTGGTGAGCAATTCTCTTTGAATACGTAAGGCAGAGGCATAATTTGAAGATTCCTGTCACTTTTGTGTGACTGATGTGGCTGACTGAGTGGAAATTCCCTGATCAAAGTTTTCCTCGGGCTTTTTTTGTAGATAAAATATAATTGGGCAATTTACGACACTTTTAGGGAACTATGAGTGTTGTAATTCTCCTGGTGCAGATTAATGGAACGTGCATAAAATACAGAGATAGGACTTTTGGGTAGAGAATTCTCACCTTTCCCAGCACTGCATGTCTCTCCCATCATTACCCCCTGAACACGTAATAGCCAAACCGTGTAGACTGACTTTTGAAGGGCAGTCCTGACAATCTGAGCATGATCCAGCCACAGATTCCAAGGATACTGATCCCCAGATTGTGGTTGGATTAAGTACCTAACTCATTGTGGCCAACCACAGGGACTGAGATCCGACAATCCCCTTGATTGAGTATGGCAGCAGCCTCTGATTGATCGAAGCACCCTTTTTAAGGACTGGTCCCCCTTGACTTTTAGACTTGGCCATTAGCTTAAAGTACATGGAATATGATTTTCTTGCAAGCTGCTGGCATGCGTTGCAGTTGTGACATTGACGTGGCCAATAGCCATGCAGTAACACATTCACTCTCTGTGCACGCACGGACGCATACACGCACGCACACCACCTTCTCTTAACTGTGTAGTAATTTGGATAGTGGTGAGCTGCCTGCTTTGCTCTCTGCTTTAAAGAGCAATGGAAGCCAAAGAAGCAGGCAATCTTTGAGCGTGGCTGACAATCTTTTGCACTTAAAAACAATGCAACTCACAAGAGTTTGGCAGCCTCAAAGTCTGTAGTAAGAATGCAAGCTAAGAATCAACCTATGTAAATGCATGAGAAATGCATCCAAGGCAGTCTGCAAAAGAATGCAAGATACAAATGTCCATGAGTCCAAAGTGAGGCCCAGAAGGGCTGAAGTTGTGAGAGAATTGTTCTGAAAGCAGACATGATGATGTGGTGAGACTGATTATTCAGTGATGCGCCCTTGCACGGAGGAAAGGGTGAAAGGGAAGTGTCCATGGAGCATGCTGGAAAATAGTCATGACGGTACATCCAGAGAATGCCCAGAGAAACAAGTGTAAACTTCAGCACTCGGTTATTTTGCTTTTGTTTTGTCTGGATTTGGTGCCCTCGAATTTCTCAGGAAAGGAGAGAATGATGGGCTGAGTAGAAATGAATTGAGATTAACTATTAGCAAGATGCAGATGACTGGAAATAAGTTTGTTTCAAATGTCCTTTTTAACTCCATATCTTAAAAACCTTTTACAGTTATAGTTTAATTCTGCTTTGTTTTTCCTAGTGTGAATTATGTTGCAAAATAAATCTTATAAATTGAAATTAACTGTTATTGCATAGTCACATACATATATTAATTCTGAATTCACCTTTTGAAAGGTTGTGATTTGAAATGGTGCTTTAAAACATTTTGAGCTGGGAAATGAAGTGACAAGTAAATCAATAATTTGTAGCAATGAAATAATATTCTTATTGTCATTAAAGTTTTGTTTTATGGACACAGGATAATGAGCAGTTCTTGATAAATCTGCTTAATCCTCCATGGGCCAGTAACTGGCATTGTGATAATTTGATACATGACAGCTGGGGCAGCAGTTTGACTCCAGCCTTGTCTAACATCTGGCCTTGCAGGTGGCTTGCTGCCAAATGTTTACATGTCAGGCACAGCATATTTTAAAGAGGCAGAAGCCAGGATATTGGAGAGAAAATTTACATAAATTCACCTTGAACCATATATCAAGTCTTTTCAGGTTGGCTGAAAACTAGTAAAAGTTCACCAATGCCCATTCACCCTCAGTTAGGTATGGGGTGTAGTGTCCTAGGGACTACAGGGAAAATGTCAACAACTTACTTGATTTTCCCTCTCTTTAACAATAAAATCCGCAAAATAATCATTCATAGCATAAAAACTGCCCATTCCTTTTTATTATCCCAGAAGTTGTTTGTGTTGTGGCTGGTATCAGCTATTACACAATTTTCTAAATCGAATTAATTTGGTTTTATTTCTCTATAATTCACCATTATATTAGTGCTTTTAACTGTTTGACAAATCAGCTGGCAGTTTAGGCTGGAGGGGGTAATGAATAATCAGGTGTCAAATTCAGCCAAATAGATTCATGATTCAGACATAATCGGGACTGCCGATGCTTGAGAATATAGAATAGAATATAGAACAGTACCGCACAGAACAGGCCCTTCAGCCCACGATGTTGTGCCGACCATTGATCCTCATGTATGCACCCTCAAATTTCTGTGACTATATGCATGTCCAGCAGTCTCTTAAATGTCCCCAATGACCTTGCTTCCACAACTGCTGCTGGCAATGCATTCCATGTTCTCACAACTCTCTGTGTAAAGAACCCGCCTCTGACATCCCCTCGATACTTTCCTCCAACCAGCTTAAAACTATGACCCCTTGTGTTAGCCTTTTCTGCCCTGGGAAATAGTCTCTGGCTATCAAGTCTATCCATGCCTCTCATTATCTTGTATACCTCAATTAGGTCCCCTCTCCTCCTCCTTTTCTCCAATGAAAAACGTCCGAGCTCAGTCAACCTCTCTTCATAAGATAAGCCCTCCAGTCCAGGCATCATCCTGGTAAACCTCCTCTGAACCCTCTCCAAAGCATCCACATCTTTCCTATAATAGGGTAACCAGAACTGGATGCAGTATTCCAAGTGCTGTCTAACCAAAGTTTTATAGAGCTGCAACAAGATCTCACGACTCTTAAGCTCAATCCCCCTGCTAATGAAAGCCAAAACACCATATGCTTTCTGAACAACCCTGTCCACTTGGGTGGCCATTTTAAGGGATCTATGTATCTGCACACCAAGATCCCTCTGTTCCTCCACACTGCCAAGAATCCTATCCTTAATCCTGTACTCAGCTTTCAAATTCGACCTTCCAAAATGCATCACCTCGCATTTATCCAGGTTGAACTCCATCTGCCACCTCTCAGGCCATCTCTGCACCCTGTCAATATCCCGCTGCAGCCTACAACAGCCCTCTATACTGTCAACGACACCTCCAACCTTCGTGTAATAACAGGGTGTAGATTTCTGAAGAAGGGTCTCAACCTGAAACGTCAGCTTTCCAGCTCCTCTGATGCTGCTTCGCTTGCAGATTCATGAACCATTTTTGTTTATGCTGTCATGAGCCCCCTGATAGTTGTCATAAATCTGCAACGAGCAACAAATAATCATTTTTTAAAGAAAGACATGCTGCAAAAGAAATGGATGGTGAAAATATTTGACTCTGGACAATATCTACAAACTTGACAATATAATGGAAACAAAAATAGTGATTTATCTTTTAATTCATGCTGTTGGTTATGCCTGTCAATGCAATCTTGTAAAATTTAGTTATCTAATTTATTTTCAGATATATACAACAATTGGGGAATTTGGAAAAGCCACAGACACATTCGATGCTCTCGGGACTGTGACAGATGTACAGTCATATGGTGAGAAAGCTTTTATCAGTGTTGCTGATTTAGTAATTCTCTTCCGGGTGAATTTTCTACAGGATATGAAACCTGATGATGCAGTACCAATGGTAGGTACTGTACTTGCATCAGTGTTTAAAAAATTGGAGACAGTTCTGAGGAAGGGTCACTTGACCCAAAACATTAACTCTGATTTCCCTCCCTAATGCTGCCAGACCTGCTGAGCTTTTCCAGCAGTTTCTATTTTCTCTCTGATTTACAGCATCAGCAGTTCTCTTGGCTTTTATTTAAAATATTGTATCCTGGCTCTATTTAGGTGCGCACACCTCTGAGACAGAATGTTCTCTTGAGTTGAGCCCAGTAAATAACTTGAGCTGGTGCATCAGTGATCTATAGAAGGGGTTATAATGCTCCAACCACAAGTCCTTGTCAGTAAACAATCTCATGCTACTCTTCCAAGTAATATTAGGAATTTTCTTCTGCCAACGGTACCAAACAGATTTGTTGCTGTCTGTGGAACTTGCTTAAAATTGGTTGCTGCATTTGTCTGTACTAAAGATCACATGGGATACAAGGAGAACTATCCATTTGGATACAGTGCTGGCTTGAAGGTAGAAGACAGAGGGTGATGGTGGAGTGTTGCTTTTCAGACTGGAGGTCTGTGACTAGCAGCATGCCACAAGGATTGATGCTGTGTCTACTGCTTTTTGTCATTTACAAAAATGATTCCTATGTGAATGTAGGAGGTATGGTTAGTAAGTTTGCAGATGACACCAAAACTGGAGGTGTAGTAGACAGCAAAGACAGTTACATCAGAGTACAATGACACCTTGATCAGATGGGCCAATGGGCTGAGGAGTGGCAGATGGATATAATTTAGATAAATGTGAGGTGCTGCGTTTTGGAAAGGCAAATCAGGGCAGGACTTCTACACTTAATGGTAAGGTCCTGGAAAGTGTTGCTGAACAGAGAGACCTTGAAAGTGGAGTCATAGATAGATAGGATAATGAAGAAGGTGTTTGGTATGCTTGCCTTTATTGGTCAGTGCATTGAGGATAGGAGTTGGGAGGCCATGTTGTGGCCGTTAGGACATTAGTTGGGCCACTGTTAGAATACTGTGTGCAATTCTGGTCTCCCTGCTTTTAGGAAGGATGTTGAAAGGATTCAGAAAAGATTTACAAGGATGTTGCCAGGGTTGGAGGGTTTGAGCTAAAGGGAGAGGCTGAAAAGAGTGGGGCTATTTTCCCTGGCGCATCAGAGGCTGAGGAGTGACGTTGTAGAGGCTCAAAATCATGAGAGGGACGGATAGCGAAGGTCTTTTCCCCAGAGTAGGAGAGTCCATAACTAGAGGGCATAGGTTTAAGGTGAGAGGGAAAGATTTGTAAGGAACTTAAGGGACAAGTTCTTCACACAGAGGGTGGTGCGTTTGTGGAATGAGCTGCCAGAGGAAGTGGTGGAGGCTGGTGCAATAACAATATTTAGAAGGCATCTGGATGTTTACATGAATAGGAAAGGTTTGGAGGATATGGACCAAATGCTGGCAAATGGGACTCCATTGATTTAGGATGTGTGGTAAGCATAGATGAGTTAGATTGAAAGGTCTGTTTCCGTGCTGTGCATCTCTGACTCTAAGTAGCTTCTTTTGTTTCTGACACTTGTTACAAAACAGTTTTTGAATCTTCAAACTTAAGACTGTTTCATAGGAATCACTCGTAAGTCCTCATCTGCTTCAGAGGGGAAGCAAATGCAAATTGACAATTCTAAGTAAAAGTGCGAGGCTGATTCTTTTGGAATAGAGCTGTTGAGTTCTCTCTACTTAGTTGAGATTTGACCACATCTCCTTGCTGAAGGCACGTTTGTTTGTGTTAGCTCAGCTTTGCTGTGGATTTAACATCCCCTCTAGTGATTGCAGCTATATTTTCTTGGAGCGGGAATAGACATTGTATGCAATAAAGAATATTGTGATTTTACATCTGAAAGCATTAATTGGAAGCATACTTAAATCAGTTTAAATACCATTTTCTTACTTGGTCTTTGACATATAAATTTTTGAAATGGAGTAATTGTGTCATTGCCTTGATTTCTGTACATCCCACCCTTGAAAGTGGTGAATTGTATGACTTTAATAAGTGCCAAGGGCGTTGAGCCTTTCATGCTTTTCACGAGGTAAATCAACTGAGTACTGTTATATTATTTAAATTTGATGTCATACCATGCCCTCAATTGACTTCATTAGTTATATTTACACATATCAGAAGGACCAACCTTAGTTGATTGTCCCTGGGCTAGATGGAAGTGGATGGTGGGGTTGTATGTTGGTGCTCGTTGTAAATATTTGTTACCACTCTCTGGCTGAAATAATTTTGCATTGAGTGTTGTAGGGGCTATGATGTTGCTATTTTTGTGTTGTTCAGTTCCACACTGCTTACTGGGCAAAAGTTTCTGTGGCATTTATTCTACTTCCTGCTGCAATTTTGCCAGAAACCTCAAGAAATTATCTTAATACCAATAAAGAGGAATTTCTGTAGAAATTCCAACCTACTTTCTTTAATGACTGAGAAAATGTGGTAGTTTTCATAAATCATTTTTAAGGCTAGGTGCTTTGTGTCTGAGGAATGGATTAGTTTTGTTTTCTCTCTTTAGGATACAAAAAAGCAGTGTTGAGCAATCCTGGTGTAGATGTTCTTTGATGCCAAAGGAGAGTGATTTCACTGTTCTCTCCCAATAATCAGAATCATAGAATAGTACAGCACAGATGGAAATCATTTGCCCCATCACTTTAATGCTGCTTCTTTTGAGAGCAATCCCAGTCATCAGTTCCATTCTGAAGGCTACTGTGGAATTTGTAGCCACTGCAACCACCATATTAAGCAATGCATTCAAAATCTTAACTCTGAGATAATGGGAACTGCAGATTCTGGAGAATCCGAGATAACAAAGTTCATCCAGCTCCACACTTTGTTAAAATCTTAACTCTCTCTGGTTTAAAAACATTTCTCCTCATGTCACTTCTGGTACTTTTGCTTGTGACTTTAAATCTATGCATCTAAAGAAGGGTCATATTGAACTTAAAAATGTCAACTCCGCTTCTCGCTCTACAATTGCTGTCAGACCTGCTGAGTTTCTCCAGAATTTCATGTTTGTTTCAGATTTCCAGAATTTCCTAGTATTTTGTTTTTAACATAACTGTGCCAGCTGATCATTAACACTTTATTCATTGTTTGTAGTTTTAAACAAATCTACCAAATCTCATGGTATTTTCTTCTCTATGGAGAACAACCGTAGTTTCCCAGTTCATCCCAAAAGTAAACCGCCATCCCTGAAACAGTTGAAACAATTTTCTGTACCTTCTGCAAAATGCTTTCATGTCTTTCTGCAGCATTATGCCCAGAATTGGAACACACCTGGAGCCAAACTCCCTTTTATAAAGTATTAACATTTCCTGGCTTTTGTACTGGTCTCTGTGTAGCCCAGAATCCAACTGTCTTTTCACCTTCAACATTTTGTGTACATGCTTCCTCAGTCCTGTTTTCTTGCACCCTTTTCAGAATGTTACCATTCATTATACATTCTGGCAAGAATAACAGAGACAATATATGAATGCATACTTAACTACATTTCCATAAGTGTGTCCATGTCCTCATGAATTCTTAATGGGATTTAATTGCCCTGATGGAATTTTTGACAACCTTGCACCAATACCCTTTCAAAGGGAAATTTATAGTACTGTGCCAACAAGCTTTATCAATGAGACTTGTTGCAGATATCCAGTGAAAGGTTACTCCTCCTATCAGTGAGGCTAGATTCCAACCAAGTGATGAAAGTGCAGTACTCTACTCCAATAAATTACTCAAGTGACTATGTGGAAGGCATGTAGCAGTAAGTTATTTTTGCACTGGAATACAGCACAAGAATCAGTGTATTATCGAAAATATATTTTAAAAGTGGTACTATCTTGATTATTCTGAGCTGAAATAGCCTTTAGAATAATAATTTTCTCACTTCTTTGGCGTGAAGGCAAGAGTTTGTGTGTTTTATTTTGTCATTAACTAGATCACATAACAAAGGATGACCTGGAAACTACTCTGAAGAAATTTACAGGAAACATTATGCAGACTCCTCCAATGTAAGTTAATGCTTCATGGTTTTAGTGTTGTGAAGATAACAAGAGATAATTACTATTTTGTTTTTCTGACCCTGCATATCTATTTGCCACTTTGATGTATTAAAATACTAATTTGCATATAAAAACAGTCTTTAATTGTAGCCTTTAATGAACAGCCTTTATGAATCATTCAGAATTATAAGCCTGAGTTTTAATGGCCCCCACTCTTAAGAATGGAGATAAAGTGGGAGGTAAAGTTGCCATAGTTTTACCAGACCATAGGCCAGCTCTTTTGTTCAAGAGAGACAGCTGTTGATTGTATGGGTGCAGCCTGTATGTTAGTTCTCGGAAGGAACTAGATGAATCCGAAGCTGTGGATGTATTTTTTAATGAACATTACAGATTTTTTTTCATTGTGTCTTTCGTTATGATTGGGAATCTCACATTATTTGGCAATTTTTTTTATATTAAGAAGTGTAATTTAACAATGCTTTAAATTCTTGCTTTCAGATATTCTGCTTTGAAGCAAAATGGGCAACGACTTTCCTGTTTAGTAAAGAAGGGAGAAGCTGTGGAAGCTAAACCTGCTAGACCCGTTGTGGTTTTTGGTCTTTCTGTACAAGATTACAATCCTCCTCTCTTTACTCTGAGTAAGTAAAGTTACTTAAAGGAGAACTATTGCAACCTCAGTACTTGCAATTTATTATTAAAGAGAAAGTTTCATTTTTCAAGGTTGGCAATAAAGAAAAGGGGAAAATTTAATATGTTTGTATATATAGATATATGTAATACAGTTACTAATTTACACATGGTTGAGAATGGCAAAATTAATGCCAACTTTTTCAGGATAAAAAGTGGAGTAGCAGTGAAATGCGAGTTTGCAGATGAATTCATTAGAATATTAATTTGGAAATGATTTGTCAGTATACATAAGCTTTTTGTTTCTTCATTTTTTTGCTATGCATCAAAGTTGCATATATTTTTGCAGACTTTGCAGTTGTGTCCTGTACGCTTAAGTTCAGACTGAGACTAAGTTTTTTAGTGTCTGTATATAACTCCTGCTGATCTGAAAAATAGCCATTCACCACAACTCTTTTACCCCTCTTTTCTATCCTTTTAGAATATTTTGTTTACAGAAAGTCAAATCAAGTTAGTCGGACACCATTTGCCTTTCATAATTCTATTTTGGCTCTCCTTTAGTCCACATTTATCCTAATGATTGTTGGTATTAGACCATCTTACTGTTTCTATGTTTCTGACCACTGAGATTAAACTGTGATTTAACGTCGACAATGTCATGTCTATGTTTAACTTTCTCTTTTATTTCTTTGAGTAGAATGTGACATTTATAGTCATCCAATCCTTTGACATCATACAGATCTCCAAGGAGACTTTGAGATTATGGCCAGCACCTCCACAATTTATATTCTTCATTACGTTAGCAATTTAGAGGTTGCACCCCATCTGTGCACGGAAGCATTTGCAGCCTCTCTGCTATCTCCCTATTAAAATATCACGTGGTATCTGACAAGACTGCTAATTTAGCATTGTTTTGGCAAAGTCCTTTTCCTATATAATAATTTGGCTATTCATTCTGCTCTCGTAGTTCTCTTGTGTGGTCCCTCAACAACCTTGTAGCAACTGTTAGTGTTAATGTGCTCATAGAAGACATTTGTGTTTCCTTTCATACTAGCCATTAATCTATCCTCGTGACATCTTCTCATCTCTCATTTTTTCATTTTGATATTCAGCCTGACTTATCTTGTATTAGAAGTGACATTTTTATATGCTCTTTTTCTGCTTCATTCTAGTTTCCAGCTTGTTCACCCATGAAAATCTTGCTTTGGTTGCACTCCCTTTCCCTTTCACAACTGCTATCCCATTCAGTGTTAGCATAGTTAAGTCTCCCATTTTCATACCCCTGTCGTTCCTGCACCTCAGGTTTCTTTCAAAATCTGTTCCTTTAACTCTTTGCCATTCTTTGGTTTATGAAGCAAGAGTGGCTTTATTGTTTTCAATCTCCAAACAAGTAGATTTTACTTTTGATCCCTTGAGGATTTTTTTTCACATAATACATATTATCTAGTCCGTTTTACTTCTGTTTCCTGATTTCCTTGCACCAGAACAATTTTTAAGCATTTTTATTTAACTCCAGGTCCATATCACTGACATTAAATCTTATTCCCTCAATCGCTATTTGCATTTGCAGTTCAATGCCCTTATCAACTGCACTTTGAAGTCCTTTTATCGAAATGCCAATTATTTAACTGGGATCACTTCATAACTTTGGATGATTCTAAGTTATTCTGTATTTTGGTTTCATAGAATCCCTATAGCGTGGAAACAGGCCATTCAGCCCAACAAGTCCATACCACCTATCTGAAGGGCATCCCACCTACACCCATTCCCCTATGCCTGCATTTCCCATGTCTAACCCACCCAACTTAAACATCCCTAGGCACGATGGGCAATTTAGCATGACCAATCTACCTACCCCCCACATCTTTGGACTGTGGGAAGAAACCTGAGCACCTGGGGACTTCAATCCCCTTCCGCCCTGATTCTGACATAGCCACAATCTTTGCTCATGCATTCCTCTCAATGAAGTGTCTTCGTCTGGTTGCCGAGAGAGACCACAGCATATGAGTCTCTTGTTATTACCTATCTGACTCAATGCTGCTACACACCCTCAATTCTATTCTCTCATGCATTTTCTTCCCTCATGTCATGTAAGCTATCTTGATGTTTAGCTTAGGTATTAGTTGCACATCCTCTGGCTCTGTAGTTTACTTCTGTTGAGTTGCTTACTTAGTCTCCCCCAAATTCCTGCAATCATCAAATTCTTTGCACCACGCAGTTTATGGTTAACCCTGCTCTGTCAGTAAGCTGCATGTGAAGAATGTCGAGTTATGAGGAAAAAAAAACTTGAAACCGAGACTTTTCAGCCTTGAAACCCAGTGACTAAGACAAGATCTTGTGTAATTCTATAAAAAGTATACAATTGAACATGCATTTAAATTAAAGCTTGCTGGGACAAGCTCAGATTACTAAGGCATTCATTATTGACTGATGGAAAATCGTTCTTGTATAACAAGTAATTGCCACATGGTTTGAGAGTAGAAGAGGCAAAAACCTTGAAGATATAGGGAGATGTTGTAACAGGAATAACAAGTATTTTGCATCTTAGAGATGTGGTAAAATGGCCCCATCTATTTGTGATGAATTCTAGGAATATGTTCTACTCAGCTGCTGAAGTTGATCCAAAGCAGTTAACTCTGAAATGTAAATAATTTTCTTTTGTATCTATCTTTTTTCCATGTGGATTTTGTATATATTTGTCCTACTGTACTTAGGATACTACCTAAATAAGATTTTGTTTAGCCCTCCAAAGTGTAGACATTCTAGTTTGTAAGATGTTGCTCAGAGAAGGGTAAAGACTGATTTATACTCTTAATTATCTGGCTTAAAGTGGTATGTTTTGATTTTCAGATGTTGAATGTGGTAGTGGGTTTTATGTCCGCAGTTTGGTTAATGACCTTGGCAAAGGTAGGAATAAAGAAGTAAATTTTTCTTATAGAAAAATACTCAAATCAATAAAGATTAATGCCATTCAAAGTTTTATTTTCCCTGTTGGAACAATTCCCATGAAATTAATGTCATATAATAATGCAATTTTCTTTTTGTTAAGAACTTTCTTCATGTGCCCATGTAAAGGAGTTGATCAGAACCAAACAGGGTCCTTTCACTTTGGATGAACATGCACTTCAAGAGGAGAAATGGACAATCAGTGAAATAGTAAAAGCTGTAGAGTCCTGCGTGCAATTAGTTCCATCTGAAGCAGCATTAAAGAAATTGAAGATAAACTATCAGGATGACACTGAACAAGTGAAAGAAGCTGCCTGATATTGAGATACGTTTCTTGTTGAAAAAACAAAGTAAGGAATACAATGTAATCTGAATTATTCTGCAGTACAGTTCACATTCTTAGTTATGAACCACACTGATTAATAGTTATTTTAAAATATTCTTTGAAAATCCCAAGAATGTTGACCCTTTGTGTTGCATAATTAGTCAATTCAGTTTTGTAAGACTGAACAATATTTGGATGGTGGTTGTTAACAAGAGAGGGTCAGTTAACATCCTGGATACTTTGCTTTGTTGAAATGTTCAAGTTACATAATTCTCCCTCTAATGCAAGATTTTAATCACTCTTAATAGTTATTAAGTAAAAAATGAATAAAAAGTTTGAAAACTTAATGTTGAAGCTGTGTTTGATCAATAATTGATAACAGTTTTCATTGCTGTATATTGATCATTTATAACACTGTGAAACTTTTGGATTGAAACATATTGAATCTTCTACAACTTTGCAGCTCTGTTATGGGTTGTAATATTCTCTTCCTCATTAGAAATGACACCTTTCCTCCGTACGGCAGTTCATCCCTACGGCATATATGTTTTGTTAAAAATGTCTTAATGGGGCTGCGTCACATGCAGTTAGTCAAATTCGGTTAAAACTTCAAGGCAATGTTTTAAAACTGTCCTTAAAGCATTTTCAAACTAAAACAGAAATTGCTGGTGAAACTCAACAGATGTGGCAGCATCTGTGGGAAGAAAGCAGAGTTAACAATTCAAGTCTCTTGGCGACTCTTCATAAGAACACTTAGCAGCTCGGCAAAATTTATGTCTATGCTGAAGACAAAGTTGGGGGGTGGGGTAGGTTTGGAATGAGATGAGCATATAGTGGAGATGGAGTCCAAAGAGAGATATGAATTTATGAATAGTAGACCAGGACAAAAGAAAAGCTAAAATTGTAAAACTAAGCGTAGTAGAGAATAAGTGAGTTGCACTGAAAACATTCCGCTATCCAGCCATGACAGATAGTAGAATTTAAATTCACTCCAAATCTGGACTTAAGAATCAAACGATGACTTTGAATCTATAGTCAATTGTCAGAAAAACCCATCTGGTTCACTAATGTCCTTCAGGGAAGGAAACCTCTATCCTTACCTGATCTGGCCGACGTGTGACTCTGGACCCACAGCAATGTGGTTGACTCTGAACTACCCTCTGGGCAATTAGGGATGGGCGATAAATGCTGCCTAGCCAGCGATGCCCTCAACCCGTGAACAAATAAAATAAAACAAGAATAAGACAAACATGGTATAAGGCCTTGGAGTGGGTGAGAATGGGTTTCATAATCGGACTGGGTGTGGGATGAATAAAAAACATTGAAGCCTGGAAACAGGCTGTAAATTTATTGAACTTGATATTGAGTCTTTGAGACTGCAGGGTCCCTAACTGGAAAAAGGGATTCTTTGAGCTTGACAGTCCTGTGACAGAAATGATGGCATGGGAACACGGTGGTGTGTTGAAGTGACAAGTAACTGAAAGCTCCGTGTCACTTTTGTGGACAGAACATAGGTGTTTTGCAAAACAGTCACCCAGTCTGTATTTTGTCATCCCAGTATAGAAGAGCCCACACGATGAACAATGAATACAACAGACTAGGTTCGAGACAACAAAACTGCAGATGCTGAAATCCAAGGTAGACAGAAAGGAGGCTGGAAAAACACCACGTGGGTAGCATCTGAAGGAGAAGAAGTCAACATGTCGTGTATTACCTTTTCTTAGGGCTGGATGTGGGGGGTAAGTGGAATCGTGGTGATAGGTGGATACCATTTGTAGGTACAACCTGATTGGTTGATGGGAAGAATGAATCTGCTTAGTAGCTGGAATGGCAGGGAGGAGGCCATAGGTTGAAAGGGAGGAGATGGGCTGGAAAGGGAGCCAGGAGATGGGTGGGAAGGTTATTCGAAATTGGAGAGCTCAGTGTTAGGTCCTTTTGGGTTATAAGGTGTTCAGACAGAAGATAAGGTGTTGTTCCTCAAATTTGCAATCTGATTCCCTGCAACACTGGAGGAACACTGGAGGAGGCTGAGGATGGACATGTTGGAGGGGGAGTGGTGGGTGGAGTTGAAATGGGCGGTGACCGAGAGGTTAGGCTGGCCATTTTGGCCCGGGCGAAGATGCCTTGCAAAACGATCACTTAGTCTATGTTTGGTCACACTGACGTACAGAAGATCCCATAGTTTCCATTTCGGGTGACTGTTTACGGACTGACATCTACTATAAATGCACTGACTCCCATAGCTACATGGATCACACATTCGCCCACCCTGTAATCCTGCAAAAACTCCATCCCATTTTTCTGATTCTTCAGCCTCTGTTGCATCTGCTCTGATGAGGAGATTGTTCTACTCCCAAGCATTCTGGATGTCCTATTTCTTTCTGGGCACCCTGCAGTTCTGAGGACTTGATATTGAGTTCTCTAATTTCAAATAACTTTCCCACCCATCGCCCAGCTCTCTTTCACTCTGTCTACCGCTTCCTTTCTCTCATTCTGCCTCCTAACCTGATTCATCCCTCGCATTGACCAATCTGGTCGTACCGACTACCGGTGTCCACCTATCACCACCATTCCTCGACTCCCCCCACCCCTCTCTTTATCTGCAGCTCCCCACCCCCTCCACATCCAGTTCTGAAGAAAGGTAATACCTGAAACATTGACTACTTCCCCAGAAGCCATCTGGCTTGCTGTGTTTTCCCAGCCTCCTCCTTGAATGCAATAGACTAGATTGAATGGAGTACAAGCAAATTGCTGCTTCTCCTGGCAGGTATTCCTGGATTGAAGGTGTTGAGGAAGGAGAAGGCAAACGGGCAGCTGTTACACCTTGTGCAGTTGAATGGGAGGGTTTTGTGGGGAGGTGTTTGAGTGGATGAATGTGTCCCAGAGGGAACAGCCCCTGGGGAATGCTAACAAGGAGTGGAGGGGAGTATGTGTCCAGTTGTAGTATTGCAGTGAAGATGACAAAAATGGCAGATGTGGAGGCTGGAGTGGTAAGTGAGGACCAGGTGAGAATGCTATCACTGTTGTGACCACTTTGCAGAAAACCTATGTTCTGTCAGCAAAAATGACAGAGGTTCCAATTACCTGCCATTTCAACACACCAATATGTTGACTGGCCAACATTTCTGTTGCAGGTCTACTGTAGTGTTTCAGCGAGCCACAGCGCAAGCTCGGAGAATAATATTTTCTGGTTGGGGATCCTGCAGCTTCTAAGATTGAATGTAGAATTCAGTAATTTTAGAGTCTGATTCGATTCTTCTGTTTCTTTTTTACCCATCCCACACCTGTTCCTGTTACAAAATGGCTTGTTTTCGGCACAGTTACCCATTCTTTCCTCCTCTTAGCTCTTAATATCACTTATGCAGTTTTTTACTGTCCATAATTTCCTTGTTTACCTACCCCTTCCATATCTCTGTGGGCTCCATCTCCACATATCGGCACACTCTCTCTCTCACTCTGTCTTCTGTTACCCCTCCGTCCACACTTTGTCTTTGGCACAAATGTCGCTTTTCCCGAGCTGACAGTTCTAATGAAAAGGCTCCAGACTTTAATATATTAAACTCGGCTTTGTTCCCACAGGTGCTGCCAGACGTGCCGAGTTTTGCCAGCGATGTCTGTTTTGTTTCAAATCTCTAGTATCTGCAGTTCTTTGTTTTATTTTAATATTTTAAAACAGTATTCGGCCCGAAATGCTCAAGTTATTACAGCTGTCCTGTGACAACAATTTCTGAATAAGTGCAATTGTCTGGCTTTCTTTAAAGTTATACCTCTTGAAGCACAGATTAGATTAGCAGTTGCTAAATATCACAATATATTCTTATGCTGGGAATAACTCTTTGAAGCCATATGGAAAGTTATTTTAGCTTCTTATTGAATTGAATGGATGATTTTTTAAAAGGTATAGTGGTAGTCAGATTCATTGTGCTTCAGTAAATCTCAAATCCCATGATATTGTGGGAGCCTCATTGCATCTGTCTTGCCTCCTTAGCATGATCTGACGTCCCTTTTGGCCTTGATGTCAACCCCAACCCATTTCTCTTACCACCCTTTGATCCTGCTGCGTGGGACCATCTATTCACCATTCATTTTTCAATCATCAAAAGTCACGTTTGAATGCATTTGCCCTGTATTTTGGCTAAAATAGAGTTTTTGTCAATGCATGTATAACTTCACAATGCAGACTGAATATCCGTAGTCAAGTGAAAATAATCTCTACCAAGCAGTGTTTCTCGGAATTCTATAAATAGCAGATGATAAAAGAAGAATTGATATTTAGGAACAGTAACTGAAAATTCCTTAGCAAAGCTACCAGATGTAAGTTGCTGATGAGTTAAAGTTACACAAGACATACTCGATGCATACAATAGCAGCATAATTTCTGCAGTAATATACTTGCCACTTATTAATATATAATGGGTGCAATGCAGTATTTCTCCATCTAAGATGTGGGATTTAATGGTCCAATTTTTTTTAGTGTTAAAGTTTTTGAATTTAAATTTTTAAAATTTTTGAATAGCTTAAACTTCTAGATGTTGGTGCCTTCAACAAATGCTGTTTTCTTGAGTATTGAAGTGTGTTAAAACTGGGTTGTCCAGAAATAAAAAAGCATGTGATGAATCACTTCCAAATATTACACTGTGTGAAGTAGCTAAACAGTTTCTTCTGGTCAGACTTAATGCTGTTGTTAATTAATGTTTCAGAAAGATGTTTGGAGTAGTATATGTAGATCACTTGATACATTCTTTTTTTAATTCCTCAAAGTGTCATGTTGAGCAGTCACATTTCCATAGTCGCTTTTAATGAAATGGATTAGGAGTGTAAAATAATATGGGCAAAAAACTTCAGTGTGCTTTGGTGCAGAGGGATCTAGGTGTCCTCGTGCATAAATCTCAAAACTAGTGTGCAGTTACAGCAGGTACTAACGAAGGCAAATGGAACTTTCACGTTTATTGCTAAAGGCATACAGTATAAAAGTAGGGAGGTGTTGCTACAAGTATACAAGGCATTAATGAGACTGCAATGGAGTCTTACAGTTTTAGTACCCCTTTTTGAGGATAGATATAGTTGCATTGAAGACAGTTCAGAGGAAGTTCACTCAATTGATTCCAGAGATAAGGGCTTTGCCGAATGAAGAGAGATTGACTAGTTTAGGCTTAAACTCTCAAGATTTTAGAAGAATGAGCGGAGATTTGATAACAAAGGGGATTGATATAGTAGAGAGGATGTTTCCTCTTTGGACAACTCCATTTGAAATTCAGATTTTTTTCAATGGTTAAACCCTTACATCTTGATGTAAAATATAATGGTGCAGTCGCAATGAAAAATCTTATGCTGCATTAGAAAATGGTTGAAATGCCATTTCAAAACTGGATTGATTAGTCCAAGGAAATAATTTTTTGCAAAGAGGAAAAAGTAACGTTCCCTGAAACCTTTGGTTATTTGCCACACTATGTAGATTTCCTGATTCATTTCATCGCAGAAATATATCTTATTGCCTGTCTTTGTATGCTATTCCAGTTTTCTGAGCAGCGTCATCCACATCCCAAGAGCAATTAGATTGTGTAGTATGATTCTGCTATCTTTTAATTGCTTGCTACCATTCTATTACTAATTTCACAATTAATAATTTTCAATTCCATCTCTTGTGGAACCATCTAGAATGAGAGGTCATAGCTTTCGGATAAGGGTTTGCTGATTTTAAAATAGATGAGCAGAACTTAGTTCTTTGAGAGTAATGGATCTGTGAGTTCGGAACCCGAAAGTGCAATGGATGCCTGGACACTTAAAAGGAGACAGATGATTTTTAATTAGTAACTGATTGAAGAGTTATGGAGAGTGGGCAGGAAAGTGGAGTTGAGGCCAAGATGAGATCAGCTATGATCATATTGAATGGCATTGCAGGCTTGAGACACTGGAATTTGTACTCTAGCTCCTAGTTCTTTTTACTTCCAAATTAGGAGAATTTAGAAAATTATGTTAAACAATAATTTTAAAAATCAATCATTTTTCATGTGTTTTTAAAGTAATTGGTGATTAAAATATTTAGAAGAAATGTGATAGTAAATGTTTTTAATTGCTGTGTTTTTTTTTGAAGACCACTTCTCATAAGGGATCAACTCTTTGTTGTACACTTCACTGGGTGCCAACTGCCCTTCAGTGGATTTCCCAGATGTTCATTATTTGTGGAATGTAGCGTACATCCGGTTAATCTTGCTGCTAATAGCTAGACGTACCCTTTACTGCTTTTTGCCAAATGTAAACTTGTCTAATTTAACCTTCCATGGCCCACTGAGCTTGGCAGTAAGGTCAGTTTATACATTTTGCTGCAATGGATGGGGTGATTGAAGCAAAATCCCTATTTTTTTTAGTCAACTGCTGAGACATCAAATATGTTTCTTTTGTGCACTTACATCTTTGTAGCTATTCACTTCTTTGAGCATTGTCAAGTTAGATGTAAGTCAGGCCCTTTGATAGATGGAGAAAAAGATCAATTTTTGGTTTTCCACTTGGTTTCTTCTTGTCATCTATTTAGTACTAACTGGAGCAAGTTCTTGTTTGAACCTAGTTCTGTGTTGAACTTTGTTCCCTCATTATTGCCAATGATCAGAGTCAAGTCTGAATACAACCCAGTTGACAAGATAATCCACTGAAAGGGCTTTATGTTGATGTATAAGTATGTCATAAAGTGGGAGCTGTGAAGCTAGTTGCCAATGTTTATGAAGTAACCATTGAATCATGCAAGTATTTTTCTGAAAAATTACAACTAAGAAATGGTGCTGAAAACAACAAATGCTGGAGCTCACAACAGCTCATACAGCATCCATGGAAAGAGAGCAAGTTAAGAGCTGGACTCAAAACACTAGCTTGCTCTCTTTCCATGTATGCTGTCTGAGCTGCTATAATGTCTACATTTGCTGTTTTCAGTAGAGATTTCCAGCATCTTCATTAATTTGCTCTGTGCTAAGAAATGGTTCCTTTATTCACATTTTGGTTGCTTTTTCCATTTCACACTGAGTATTGGTATTTCTAATCAACAGTCTGTGCATATGTTGTCCGTTTGGAGGGTCAAATTACATACAAGGCAAAACTGATAAATTTGCACTTGTATGACACTTTTCACAAGTCAGGACACCCTAAAGTACTTTACAGATTCTGACGCTCTGCTGGTCCCTTCGCATTCCAGCAGTGGAAGCAATTCTGTTTTGTAATTTTTGCCATTCAGATTGATTCACCCAATTTATACTGCAGCATGAGTAGTTAACAACAAAAAGCTGCATGCTGTCAAAATTACATGCACATCTGTCACAAACTAAGTTTGTGCCATGTGGCCTGAATTTCTGGTGCTTGTGCAGTTACCAGTTACTTGAAGAAAGTTGATGCAGGTGAGCAAGAAACTACTGACATCCATGGACGGGTTGAGCACCAAGTCCTCATGCAGCAGAGCAAAAGTGCCTTGCCCCATCAATAGTGCACGGTATTTATATTTGACACTACCACAGATATGAATTTTTGGCTCTTCTGCCTAACTTAATTTTGTTTATTTTGAAGATACAGTGACTATCTCTGCTGTACACTACTGTAATGGAATATAACCTGTTCATCCTGAAATTTCTAATAGTAAATGAAAGCAACTTTTCCTTTTTTTCAGATTGTTAGTGTTACCTCAGTTCTCATTCAATATATTAAACTGCAGAAGATGAAAAGTCAGGAGTATGATCTAAAAAGAAATAGTGTAAATTACGAAGTGCTTAAATAATTCAAACTGGTAAAGAAGGCGGGATGATTTTTCTTCTTTCACAGAGTGTGGGTGTTGCTCACTAAGCCAGCATCTGTTACCCAACTTGTCCTTAAAAGGATGGTACTAAGCAGCCTTCCTGAAGTGCTGCAGTCCATGTAGTGTAGGTATGCCTACAAAAAAACAGCACAAATCCAAACTAGCCAATTATCACCCAATCTCTTTACTCAGCAGAATGTTAGAAGGAATTGTCAACAGTACTATCAAGTGACAGCAATATATGTAATGGTATAGCATGCTCACTGATGTTCAATTTAGGTTCTACCCAGGCCTCTCAGCTCCTGACTTAAGATTCCCTATAGTATGGAAACAGGCCCTTTGGCCCAACAAGTCCACACTGCCCCTTAGAGCATCCCACCCAGACCCATCCCCCAAAACACTACAGGCAATTTAGCATGGCCAGTCCATCTCACCTGCCCATCTTTGGACTTTGGGAGGAAACCAGAGCCCCTGGAGGAAATCCAAGCAGACACGAGGTGAATGTGCAAATTCCACACAGACAGTCACCCGAGGCTGGAATTGAACCCGGGTCCCTGGTGCTCTGAGGCTGCAGTGCTAGCCACCGTGCCGTCCTTAATTACAGCTTTCGTCAAAATGTGGACATAAGAGCTGAACTCGGGTGAGACAAGAGTGACTCCTCTTGACATTAGCACAGCTTTTGACTGTATAGTATCGAGATACGTACCAAAGCTAGAGCCATAGAATCACACAGCAACAGAATCAGACCCTTCAATGCAACTCATTCGCGCTGATCACACATCCCCATATGACCCAGTCCCATTTGCCAGTGTTTGGCCCATATTCCTCTAAACCATTCCTATTCATATACACATCTAGATGTCTTTTAAATGTTGCCATTGTACCCACCTCCACCTCCTCATATGGCAGCCTGTTCCATGCACACATCACCATCTGTGTGACAAAGTTACTCCTCTGATCCTTTTTAAATCTTTTCCCCTCACCTTAGATCTATGCCATCTAATTTTGGACTCTCACACCCTAGGGAAAAAACCTAGGCTGTTCACCCTATCAAAGGCAAAAAAAACCAGCCTATTCAGTCTCTCCCTATAACTGAAACTCTTCAGACCCGGAAATATGCTTGTAAATATTTTCAGCACTCTGTCACGTTTAACAACATCCTTCCCATAAAAGAGTGAGCAGATTGTAGGCAGTATTCTAAAAGTAGTCAAATCAGTGTCCTGTGCATTTGCAACATGATGTCCCAAATCCTATGCTCCAATGTTCTTTTAGTTGAATTGAATGATTTATTGTTACTTGTGTTTTACAATGAATAATCCATCCCAATCTGGCCCAATTTTGAATAGTTTAAGAATTAAAAGATATAACGGATAAAAAGTCTATCTTGTACACATTGTGTGTTCATTGCAGGATGGAGGGCTGGGGATGAGATTATTGCCCTTGGCACTTTTTATTAGCCTGAATGTTTGCTGTCACTATCTGATCAAGTTTGAATGCTGTCCAGGTCTTGTTGAGTATGGACATGGACTGCTCCAGTATCTGATGCAACATTAGTGAAATCATTAGTGAGTATTCTCACCTCTGACCTCCTGATGAGGGAAGCTCAAAATGTTCTTTACTTATTCATAAATTAATGCATAATATTTTTGAAGCTATGGAGGTTTAGCCTGGAGACTTCCTTTGGACAACTGCATTTGAAATTCAGATTCTTTCAATGGCTAAACCTGTACATCTTGATGTAAGATATAATGGTGCAGTTGCAATGCAAAAATCTTATGCTGCAACAGAAAGTGGTTGAAATGCCATATGAAAACTGGATTGATAAGTCCAAGGAAATAATTTTTTGCAAGAGGATAAAGTAATGTGCTCTGAAACCTTTGGTTATTTGCCACAATATGTAGATTTCCTAATTCATTTCATTGCAGAAATATATCTATTTGCCTGTCTTTACATGCTATTTTGGTTTCCTAAACAGTGTCATCCACGTCCCAAGAGCAATTAGATGGTATAGTATGATTCTGCTATCTTTTAATTGCTTGCTACCATTCTATTACTAACTTCACAATTAATAATATTCAATTCCATCTGGAAGAACAAGGTCAGCAGATACATTGGAACATCTTCACCTGCAAGTTCCCCTCCAAGTCACTCACCATCCTGATTTGGAAATGTATCACGTTTCCTTCGCTGTCGCTGGCTTAAAATCCTGGAATTCCCACAGTGATGTTGTGTAGCACATGGACTGCAGTAGTTCAAGAAGATAGCCTCACTACCATTTTCTCAAGGCCAGTTAGGGACGGGCACTAAATGTTGTTCAGCCAGTGATGGCCACATTCCAGAAATGAATTAAGACAAATGGTACCACCTGTTTTTTTTGTAAGATTTATTGATTCTATTCCCTCTCTGCCTAAATGCTCACAATTTTGACATCAACCAAAACTCTGCTGGTTCCTCAAGATGGAATTGTCCTTCATTGTACAAAGTCCAATTGTACCAGCATCCCCAGTTGCCCAGAGCACAGTTAAGAGTCAGCCACATAACAGTAATCACTCATTATCGTTGCGCTGGCTGGCCTTATGTGGGCTTCCACTTGAGTGATATGATTTCAACATTCTTGTCCTTGTTTTTAAAATTGCTCTGTGACCTTACTGCTTCCAATTTCTGCAGTCTTAACAGCTCTACAACATTTCCAGAGAACTGCACTGTTCTGATACTGACTTGCTAAACCGTTGTCAATTTTAATTGCTTTACCATTGGTGACTGTCCCTTCAGAAATCCAGGCCTTAAGGTCCAGATTTTCCTCCCTCCACCTATTAGCTTCTCTGTCTTGCTTTCCTCCTTTAGTAAAGCAAAAACGTTGTACCTGCTGAAAATCTGAATACAAACAGACGTGGGAAAAACCTAGCAGGACTGGCAACAGTTATGAAGGGAGAATTCCTCAAATCTGAACTCTGATGTGAAGAAGCCAAAATGTTAATTGTTTCTCTCTCTATAGATGCTGGCTGACCTGCTTTCTCCAGCTTTGTTTTTATTCTTAGCTTAAGATGCTTCTTAAGACCAATCTTAATTGTCTACTGTAATCACATGACTGCCAAATTTTGCATCCATGTACATTGGAATTATTTATTACGATGTGTATTATAAGTGCTTGATATTGCCATGTTGTCTGAAAGAGGTTTTGTCAATCTTAGGAACTTTGTTCAATCCCTAATTGTAAAAGAATCTTGTTCAAATACATGCTTTCAACTTTTGATCTCCTTCATGATCTTAGCTTTCTGTTCCCTTTCAACTGGATGCATTGTTTGGCATATTCTGCTTGAGTCGAGTTACAACTTCGAAGTGTATGGAAAAAAAATCGTTGTTTATGATTTATCAACATGATTCAAAATATCCAGCAGTCTAGTTCATCTGCGGATATGCAGACAGATATGTGTTTTACAATTTTAGTAATCATATTAAATTACAATTTACAAATATACTTAAGTTGCTTTATTCTGTTCTGAAAATTATGTAAAAATGACCAAGATTCCCACTATCTCTTTGGAATGCAAAGAATGTAATGCCCTACTTTGTTGAGTGCTTTGTAATCTGTTTAAAGCCAGACTGAACAGTGCTTGGAGTTTTCTAATGCATTCTGTACATTGATTCCTAATAAAACTGCACCAAGAATGGATAAGAGAATTGTGGTATTGCCAATCATTATAAATTTTTTTCTAATTCATTCATGGGATGTCTGCGTCACTGGCTAGATCAGCATTTATTGGCCATCCCCTGTTGTCCAGAGCACAGTTAAGAGTCAGCCACATTGCTGTCGATCTGGAGTCACATGTAGGTCAGACCACATAAGATTGGTAGTTTCCTTCCCGAAAGGACATTAATGAACCAGGTGGATTTTTATAGCAATCAGCAATGGATTCATAGTCATCATAGAACTCTTCAATTCAGAAAACAAAATCTGTAATTAAGGCACATTCCACTATCTGCCTTGGCAGGATTTGAACCCAGTCCCCAGAACATTTACCTGGGTCTCTGGGTTAACAGTCCAGTGACAGTACCACTGGGCTATTGCCTCTCAAAAGACTATGATTAGTGTTCAGATAAATCTGGCTGACTGTGAATCTTGCACTTGTTTGTTCACATCAATTACTCTTCAGAAACTTTTAAATATTCATAGTCATGTTAAGTTCAGAAGTTTCCTTCCCATGCTTTAGGTGTGAGGTGGTTGAAATTACTGTTAAGTATGATGAGTAGCATGCAATCCAACAAAAGAAAACTGTTTAAATAATGTTTTTGTTCGGTGTTCTTTATTTCTGTTTTGAGCTGCCAAACAGTTTGCTCTGATTTGTTTTGAGACCTTCACTTCTTGGCTTAGTTTAATATACCCAAAGTTCTGTGGCAGCCTCATGAGTAATTGTGCCGGAAAAAAACTTCCCACCATATGCTCCTGATTCAAATCTAGTTCCCTGTGTACTTATAAAGAATGTCATTTTTATATGATGCAAGGATCTTTGCCATTAAATCTGTCCTGTCTTCTGCTTGATCCTAGACCTTTCATTTTGTTATTCTTCCCTAACCCGAATTCCGTTTTCGGTCATATGCTCTTCAAAGTGTTATCTCTGTTTTTCTCTCCACAGATGCTTAGTGTTTCTAGGGTTTTCTGTTCTTACTACAATGTTGGCAGTGCCCTTAAAATCTATTAGACTCAGAATTATTGCAGCACAGAAGGAAGACGAGGTGGAAGAGGCAAATCCAGCTCCACACTTTGTTATCCAGAAAGACGATTTGACTGGTCCTGTTAGCTCTCTGCAAAAGAGAGTCTTTTGCAGAGAGCTGTTGGGACAGGAGAACCTCCCTGTCCCCAACCTTTCCAACAAGTCTTGCAATTTTTTTTTCTCTTTATATGCTTTGAGTTCTTTTTGATAGCCATATCTGAATCTCCCCGTCACTCTATAATGTTCCAAGTTTAGTTTTCTGCACAATATCTGTGGCAGACACAACAGAAAACAATGAAATGTCTGCTGGGCCATCCTGTGGCTGTTAAATTCAGGTTATAGATTAAAGAAAGTGTAATTGTTGAAAAGCAACTAATAGTTAAATAATAATTACAGTTTTCAGGTAAGAACAGAAAACTGAATTTAATGCCCCAAATATTGACAAAGATCACAGAAATTCAAGTTTTAAAGAAAATACAATTTGATGCATCATTTATTGTAAACCATAGCTGAGAGAATCGTCATTGGCACAAGACTTTTACAAAACAATGTTTCTTCCAGCTCACAGTGAACAATACCTTGGGAAATTCAGTAATAAGTTGTGGTCCCAATATGTACCTATCACACATTGTAGATCACACCCTCAGGAAGTTCTTGTTTATATATTTTTGATATTCCTGTATAGTCTCATTTTTTGTAATGTTTTGGTGGTCCTTTGGTTTCTAAAGTATTCCTAATCCTCAAATTTCTGGCTATTCTTTTGCACTCTTGATATGTCTTCATTTATAATAGCTGTACTTTTTCTATATTGTCTAAAGTTTTGAAGCGAAGGACCAGGCAAGGATATGGGGAGGGATCAGAGAAGGCAATAAGTGAATTGCTTTTTAGAAAAGCCAGCACAAACACAATGAATGGAATGGTTGCTTTCTGTGATATAACAATTCTATGATTCAAGGTCATATTTGAAATTTGTTCCAGATGGAAAGTGATCAGTTTGTTTAAAAAAAAAAATTGATATGGATTCTGAAGTGGACAAGCAGTTATATACCCTTCTGAAAGACTTCGATATTTGCTTCTTTAGAAGAGAAAAGCTCTGAAGAGAGATGTGAAATTAGCATCTTACATGTTTTGAACCAAACCTGCCAGCAACAACACAAGAGGCTCAAAGTTTTTTTTTAAAAATTCTATTTAAAAGAAGTCACACAATAAGAGGAAATATGTTCTGCAGACCTCAGATTACACAAATCCTTAATGCTTTTCAGCCACATTGTACAGAAAAGACCATTACTATGTATTATATAAATTCATTGTTCCAAGGTGTTTTTTTTAGAAAAAATTTATTATTTCAAGTTACTGTTCATTACAATTTATTGTGCCTCTGTACTGTGATTTCTCAACAGCATCTTTTTGATTAACTTAAGTTCTGATTACCATGAGATGTACCATCAGTACTTTGAAGAGCATCAGCACTGGGTTATCCTTTTCAAGGTGACTTCAAGTTCAAAACTGTGTTTTTTCCATAAGCAGTTAGTTAGACTGAGACAATGTGTTTTTCACTGGCATAACCCTATTGGATGACTATTAACAGTTTTACAATACTAAGAAGAAACTTATTCTGTGAAATCTGAAATTCTCTATCAAATGTTTAATTACTTTTTTACATTTAGCACATTCTCCTTTTAAGCATTGGCCTATCTGTTTTAAATATTAAAATAATCTGACAGTCCTCATTACTTCTTATTCCAAAGGACTGGAGGGTGAGGGAGGAAGAGAGTTGTATCAATGGTAACATGCATTGTATTAAGTACTGGAAGATTTCAGTTACATGGAGAGGCTAGGATTTTCCTCCCTGGAATAGGAGGCTGAGGGGTCACATTATAGAGATTTATGCCAGGGCATGATGGGGTGAATATCCAAGGTCTTTTTCCTAGAGTGGGTGAACCTGAAATTAGAGGGCATATGTTTAAGGTGAGAGGGGAAAGATTTAAGAGTGGCTTGGAGGGCAACTCCGGGTGATGCGAATATGGAATGAGCTACTACAGGAAGTGGTAGAGGCAAGTACACTTGTAACATTTAAATTGGATGAGTTGGGCCGAAGGATCTATTTCCATGTTATATGACTAATTTGCCAGCACAATGGCTCAAGCCCAACACAGTTAAGAAGAACCTAAAATGTTATCTTGGGACTTTCCTGGTGATGAATGAGAATATATGTTAGCCTGAACCATACCTCCAGGCAGACTCTTGGAACATATGGAACATATTCAGAAGTGACATGTGGACTAGTTTGTTTTCTGAGATAGGGAATGCCATATACTGCAACAGCTGAGGATAAGTTGGCTTTACACTCAATATGTAAGTATCTAATAAACAAGTGAAATCCATCTTACATGTTGCCAAGATGCAGTATGATTCAGACCATAATTTAGACCGTGTCTTAGCTTTGCCATGGATAAGAGTTAGAGCTCGATATATTGGGGTGCAATTATTCTGGAATGAGTTGTGCTCAAAATTGTGCTGACGAGAAAGAGGTTTTTATTTTGCCCTCAGCTCCCACTTTATTATCAAACACAAAATCCGCTGTGGACTGGTAACATTGGGCAGCATTTTAAAATGTAATATTTTTGTGACATAATTGTGCTCTAAAATGTTTCATTTGTGATTTTAGGGATAGTTTGATGTTTGATTATAACAGCTGAATTGGGCTTAATCACCACATTTAAATACATTAATTACAACATAAACTCACAATCTTTGACTGAGCTGATTTTAAATCGACTCAAATGCATCTGGAATGCATTTCTAGTTAATTGTCCCAGGCTTCTTAGTTTCATAGTCAATTTAACAGAAATAACATCCAAGATCTTTTAACATGCATCTTTCAGTCTGCCTATACTAAGAAGAATCAATTTTAAAGTCTTTCTAACATGCAATTAGAAATTGCTTCCAATGGTAATTAACTGGCTTGGCGGTTTTGGGCAGCTTTGTGGGTGAGCCTGCTTCCAACACCAAAATTTTTAAACTTAACACAGAAGATCATGAAATTGCAATAGAGGTTACAATTCTGCAAACCTCTGCACTGAAATTTGCCAATTTCAGTCAAATTGCACTGAAAAGAAAACAACACAATGAAGTGCAAATGCCAAGGTCTGTTAAATTGAGTAAAACAACAATTAATGATGATCATTTCATTGTGGAGTTATCAAAATTAATTACCAGCATTCCAGGCCCCTATAGAAGGCACAAGCTTCAGATTGTGTGTCCATGCAATCCACTAACATATTTGTTCAAACGGTAGCTTGCATGGGCAATGCAGTGTGAATGCACTAGTGTACTAACACGAGTATTTTTTAATGGATAGTGGCTTGCTGAGTATACTCAATTCAAGCAGGTCTGGCAGCAATTGTGGAATATCAAAACAGTTATTTTAGATCAATGATCTGCCATTAAAACAGTTCTGACAAAAGGTCATCGACCTGGGATGTTTTGTTCTGCTCTCCAACTTCTTTTTGTGTTTATTTCAATAGAAGTGGGACTTGTCATTGCAAATCTAAAATGGAAGTCTTTTAAAAATCAGTCTGAAAGCCACCTCAAAACAATATTGTTGGTGGATAGAGGTAGGATTTGTCACAAAATTTACCAATATCCTTTGCCATTAAAAGGATGCATCCTATTTTGTGAATCTAATGTCTGAGTTCGGGTTTTTCCCAGAGTGTCATTCTGTGAAACTGGTCCATGTTTACCCTTTTTCCTGGTTTCTGAAGCATTAACAATCCTCAAGCTTTCTGTCAATCTTTGCAATATTACAAGCCTTTCCTTTTCATCTAATATTACCCTTAACTTCCCAAGAAAGCCACAACTGGATCTTACTGAATTTTTGATTAATTTATTGTCACATGTACAGGAGTGCAGAGAAGAGCTTTGTTCACAGCAGTATAAGCAGATCATAGGAAGCAAGGATGTACAGATCCAAAAGACTTGTACAGAGGCATACAGAGGTTACATTGCACAGGGCATGTGCTAGATGAGATCAATGTTAGTAAGATCAAAATTATTTGAGGCTGGAGAGTCCATTTGTCAGTCCAATAACAGCCAGAAAGAAAATGTTCCTGAACTTGCTCTTGCATGTGTTCAGAAGTTGTGTGCTCGTGCGTCTGTATCTTCTGCCCGACAGAAGAGGTTATAAGAGAGCATTAACAGGGTGCGCTGGATCTTTGATGACATTGGCAGCCTCTCTGTGGCAGTGAGCCATGCAGATGGAGTCCATGGATTGAAGGTTGGCTTCCGCGATGGCCTGGGCTGTGCACACCATGTTCTGTAGTTTGTTGCAGTCCTCAGCAGACTAGTTGTCTTAGCAGGCTGTTGTGCACCCGGACAGTATGCTTTCAATCGTGCATCTGCAGGAGTTGGTGAGAGGGACCTTATGGACACGCCAAATTTCCTGAGCCACATGAGGAAGAAGAGACTGTTGTACCTTCATGAGTCTCGCATATAAATATGAACTACAGGACAGGTTGTTGGTTATCATCACTCCGAGCAACTTGATGCTCTCCACCCTCTTAACCTCAGTTCCACTGATGTAGATGGGGGTGTGTTCTCCTCCTTTCTTTCTGAAACTAATGATCAGTTCTTTAGTTTTGCTGATGTTGAGAGGTGGATTGATTTCTTTGCATTGTGCCACAAAGTCTTCTGTCTCCCTTCTGTATTTTGACTTGTTGTTAGATATCCATTCTACTATGGTGGTGTCATTGGCAAACCTGTAGAAGGCATTTGGAATTTGGCAACACTGAAATTGTTGACTTGTACACTGAGCTGGCTAGTTTTTGATCAGACATTTCGTCACCATACTAGGTGATGTCATCAGTAGAGCCTCTGATGAAGTGATATTATTCTACTCTGCTTGGAATTTGTACTGTCCAGTCCGTTATGGTGAGTACTGTCATTTCCCATTTGATCTGTATGAGTTTGTATATGGGCTCCAATTCTGTATGTTGATTCCCTTGCAGGTAGAGAACCATGCCTCTAGGAATTCCTGTGTGTGTTTGTTTTCTTGGGTTACTATGTGAAACCTTGCCCCAGTTAAACTGATGGCCTTCATTGTCTGAATGTACAGACATTAAGGAAGGTTGGTTGTGCTGTTCTTCTGTTAGCTGATGTTCATGTATTTTGATGGCTAGTTTCCTGTCAGCCTGATGTCATGTTTGTGGTAGTCGTTGCAGGGTATTTGGTCATCCATATTCATTCTGCATGTTGTGGGAATGGAGTCTTTTAATCCTTGTAAGTGTTTGTCAGAGTGGCTGTAGGCTTGTAGGCCACCATGATTCCTCATGGTCTTAGGAGTCTTGTTGTCAGCTCCGATATGTTCCTGATGGAGGGAAGTGTGCTAAGTGTGTTAGGTCATACTGTGAACTCTTGTTGTCTGTTTTGTAGTCGTCTGTGGATGAAGTTGTAGGGCTTTCAGTTTAAGGTGAGGATCTGGTATAACTGTTCTTCTTCCCGGCATAATTCTGGAGTGTTGCAGTATCTCCTGGCCTGTTTAAACAGTGTCCTAATGCAGTTTTGTTTGTGGATGTTGGGATGGTTGCTGTGGAAGTTGAGGATTTAATCTGTATGGATTGCTTTTCTGTTTACTGAAGTTTAGAACTTCCTGTTTGTCAGTCATTCTACTTTAACATCCAGAAACAGAAGTTGATTGTTGGTTTCTTCTTCCCTTGTGAATCTAATCCATGTGAATACGCTTTTGATGAGGTGGTGGGTCTCTTCTAACTTAGTGTGTTTAATAATGACAAATATGTTGTCTCCATACCAGATCCACAGATTAGGTTGAATGTGCGGGTGGATGGTGTGTTCTAGTCTTTGCATGACTTCTTCTGCAATGAGCCCTGAGATGGGTGACCCCATGGGTGTACCGTTGATCTGTTTGTATATTTGACCATTAAAAACAAAGTGTGTGGTGAGGTAGAGGTCTAGAAATTGAAATATGTTGTCCTTGCTGATGGGGTTGCTGGTCTGCGTTGCTGTTTCCTCTAATGTGGCCACTGTTTCTTTGTCTAGTGGGATGTCGATTGATGTGAATAAAGCTGTGACACCAAAGGATACCATAATATTGTCAATGCTGATCTTTATGTTCTTGAGGGTATTGAGGAATTCTTGGGTTAAGTGGATAGAATGAGGTGATCCATCTACGAGGTGTTTCAATCTCTGTTGTAGGTCCTTGGCCAATTTGTGTGAAGGTGTTCGCAGTAGGGAGACAATGGGTCTGTGAGGGATGTCTGGTTTATGTTTGGGTTTGCCAACAACACCCAGTCCCCATTCCCGTAGCATGCAAAATGAACTTGAGACAAAGCAACCATAGTAGCCCAAGCCAAACATAGACATGTGAGAATTCCTAGAGGCAGGGTTCTTCACCCATACTTTAATGAACAAATATATAGGATTGGACTCCTCTGATGATGTCACCTAGTACGGCGATGAAACATCTGAACAAAATCAAAACAGCTCAGCGAGCAAGTCAACAACTTCCTCCTCAAACTGAGATGCAGACCCTTGCCATTATTTGGCAATACTGCCATGGGTGTACAGGAATACAGTAGCGAACCGAGGGCATATCCTTTGGGGGGCTCCAGAGTTGAGTGTTATTGTGGAGGAGATGCAGTTACCTATCTTCACTGTTTGCAGTCTGTGGGTCAGAAAGTTGAGGATCCAGTTATAGGGGGTGGAGCCAAGACCATGGTCACTGAATTTTGAGATCGGTCTGGAGGGAATAATGGTGTTGAAGTTGGATTTGTAATCAATGAGCAGCAGTCTGATGTAGGTCCAGATGTTCCAGTGGTGAGTGTAGGGCTAGGGATATCATCTGCTGTGAACCAGGTGCAGCAGTCTGCAAAGTGTAAGGGATTGAGGCAGTCTGGAAGACTGGAGTTGATGTGGGCCATGACCAGCCTCTTGAAGCAATTCATGATTACTGAGGTCAAAGCCACGAGGCAGTAGTTATTAAGGCAGATTCCATGAGCTGTCTTAGGTACGGGATAATGGTGGTCTTCTTGAAGCAGTTGGGGACTTTGGTTTGTAGGACAGAGAGATTGAAGATGTTGGTGAATGCCTCCACCAGTTAGTCCGCACAGAATCTGAGTACTCGACTGGGGGCACTTGGGTTGACTCCCAGGAAAACCGATTTGAAGTCTGCAACAGTGATGGAGGGCATAGGTGTGCCTGGGCCTGCCAGGATAGGTGTGACTGCACAACTGGCATTCTGCTCAAACCGAGAATAGAAAGCATTGACTGCATCAGGGCGGGATGTGGCTTTGCTATCTTGTTCTGTTTCATTTTGGATTGCATAATATTGTTTAGGCCTTGCCATAGTGGTGGGAATCCGCTTGGTACATTTGGGCCCCTAACTTGGTCCAGTAATGACTGTATATAGAAAGATTTCTCATTTTACACTTGGAATTTTTTCTTGAAATATTTTTCACTGGTACTTAGCACCATATCTTACCTAATCAACCTTTCTTAAATGTCAGAGATAGGAGGAACTGCTAAATGTCATGTCTTCTAGAACATAGAACATAGAACAGTACAGCACAGAACAGGCCCTTGAGCCCACGATGTTGTGCCGACCATTCGTGTATGCACCCTCAAATTTCTGTGACCATATGCATGTCCAGCAGTCGCTTAAATGTCCCCAATGACCTTGCTTCCACAACTGCTGCTGGCAACGCATTCCATGCTCTCACAACTCTCTGCGTAAAGAACCCACCTCTGACATCCCCTCTATACTTTCCAACAACCAGCTTAAAACTATGACCCCTCGTGTTAGCCTTTTCTGCCCTGGGAAATAGTCTCTGGCTCTCAACTCTATCTATGCCTCTCATTATCTTGTATACCTCAATTAGGTCCCCTCACCTCCTCCTTTTCTCCAATGAAAAAAGTCTGAGCTCAGTCAGCCTCTCTTCATAAGATAAGCCCTCCAGTCCAGGCAGCATCCTGGTAAACCTCCTCTGAACCCTCTCCAAAGCATCCACATCTTTCCTATAATAGGGCGACCAGAACTGGACGCAGTATTCCTAGTGCGGTCTAACCAAAGTTTTATAGAGCTGCAACAAGATCTCACAACTCTTAAACTCAATCCCCCTGTTAATGAAAGCCAAAACACCATATGCTTTCTTAACAACCCTGTCCACTTGGGTGGCCATTTTAAGGGATCTATGTATCTGCACACCAAGATCCCTCTGTTCCTCCACACTGCCAAGAATCCTATCCTTAATCCTGTACTCAGCTTTCAAATTCGACCTTCCAAAATGCATCACCTCGCATTTATCCAGGTTGAACTCTGTGTAATTAGTTTTGAGTTTTACGTTTCTATTTTGGAATGGAATATATCACTCTGATTTCAATTTGCAATAGCCTTATCTCTAATTAGCTCCAAGAAAATATCATAAATGCATTCCACAAATTAATCCATTAGCCGATATTTCAGAATTTGATTTGCCCTGTCCAATTGAAAATTGAAGTTGCCCACAGTTATCATAAACTTCAACATATGGCTTTCAACTTCCAGACCTCCTTTTCTATTCCATCTTCCTTAAATTTTATGTACCCTCAAATATCTATTTTCTAATCTTGGTCACCTTGTAACCTTGTGGAATTTTCAGGTCTCAGGATGTGGTGAGAGAGGTGGGTGAAATAATTGGGTAGGTTCGCTATAGAGTGAAGCTCGCCTCTTTCTTACTACTCTTCCAGAAAATGCTGAGTTATGAGGTCCATGGATTTCTTGGTCAACAGTCATGCAGGTGGAAAGAATTACCAGAGAAAGTGCTGGAGATTGGTACAAATATAACATTGAAAAGGCATCTGGCTGGTTATATGAATAGGAAGGGTTCAGAAAGTTGTGCTGGCAAATGGAGCAAGGCTAATTTATGATCTCTGGCTGACATGGATGAGTTGGACCAAAGGGTCTGTTTCCATGCTGAAAATCTCTATGATGCTATGATTGGGTAACATTAACTGTTACCTCCCCAATTGCCTGCTTCCCTGGCTGGTGAGAATGGTGGCTAGTTTCTGGACTGGAAAACCTGGGTGACTTATTTGGCTAGTTTTGGGAGAACGGGTTTCACTTGTCCCAATCTCTGGGTAATCAGAGGCATAGATAGCAGGCAAGAGGGTAACCTCTAAAAGCCAGCCCCTTGCCCTTCAATCTGACCCATCTTGCTCCCCACTCATCATGACCCCCATCCCATAACGAGATGATGAAAAAAAGTTTAAAAATTGAAACTGGATCCCTTCTACTATAGGCCTCAACAAGATGCATATCCACAATAGCTAATAAACAGCACATAGGTTTGATTATGTCATGGGTGTGCAATTGTATGAATCATCTTGGCAGTGTGGGTCGTATTTTAGTTCCTCCTAACGCTCTCCATACAGTTTAAAAGAAAGGTCAAGATTTTCCTCTGTCTCTAATGGCAAAAATACTATTTATCTCTATTCATGCCACTAGTTCATCTATCATATTGTAAGTGCTTTGTGGATTAGGGTAAAAAGCCTTTTATTAAAATCTTTTTATCACTATTCTTTGCATAAATGTTATACACTGTTGTGTTTTGCTGTCAAAATCTCTTCATTTGTGTCACACATTTGTGTGATACAATAAGCAGAACCTCTTGCACTTAGTTTAAAGCCCTTTTAACAGCCCAGTTTACAAATTGCTAGTACTCTGACCCCAACCTAGTTTGAATGGAACCCATCCAAATGGAACAGATCCTTCTTTCCTCAGTGCTAGTGCCAATGTCCCACAAATCAAAACATCATCTTCCTTCACCATGCTTTGACTCGTGTATAATTCTCCAATTTGTTTGACACCATGCCAACTTGCATGTATTTCAAATGGTAATCCAGAGGTTTGTATGCTTGAGGTTCTGCTTATTGTTTTAATATGCTAGTCCCTTAAACTGTCTCTGTAGAACACAAGTAGTAGTTGTATCTATAATGTTGATTTACACGTGGACAACATCAATTGGATGCACCCCTTCTCACTTCAAGTACTTCTCCAGTCATGAGGAGCTGCCCCAAATCCTGGTACTGGTTAGCCAGCACAGCCTCCAGAACTCCTGATCCCCGATTATACTGTCTCCTATCACTAACCTACTGTTTCCGCACATTTTTCACATGCTTTTTACCCACCAAATTGAATGACCTCCTGCAAGATACCATGGTCAGTTTGTTCATCCATCCTCCCGTCCTTGTTCTCATTCACATAGACAATATATATCCCATAACTGTTGGACAAAGACAAAGGATGAGGCTTATTCATCCTATCTGATTCGCAGTCACACTCTCCTGTCCTTGATCATTAATCAACTCTAAAATTCTACTAAATTTGAGGAATGTGACTGCCTCCCAGAGCAGGTAAGTCTCTACTGTCTTCCTTCCTTCTCTGACACACTGCAGTTCAGAATTTACTGCCCAACAATAATGAGCAATCGTTGCTGGGGCTGCACACACATGCTGCAGATCTGTAGGTCTGTGAGTGAACTGATTGCCAAAAACTTCTATGTTCTGCACCTACAATACACCAACAACATCTGCAGTTTGCTTATCTGCAGAAAGTGTTGTTGAAACTCAGGCAGTCTGGCAACTGAAGAGTCATGCTGGACTTGAAATAATAACTGTTTCTCCTTCCATGGATGCTGCCAGACCCAATGAGTTTCTCTGGCACTTTTTGTTTTGTTTTCAGATTTCCAACATTTGTGGTATTCACTTTTGTTTGAATATTCACTTATTTAATTATTTAAAATCAAAGTCATGTCACTGTTTTTCCCTCTCCACAGATCGGTAGAGTTTCTCCAGAATTCTCTCTGTTCGGTTGTAATTAAAATTGATGTTCAATCAAGTATTTCAGAGATTAGAGCTGGTAGAAGTGATGTAAAGTAAACTCTATTATCTTGCAGGTATCGGGAATGGAAGATGTCAGTTACATGCCTCAGCCAGTTGCATGAGAAAAACTCTTACAAAATCCCAATGCACTGCACTTTAGTATACCTTGAACAAAGAAAATCTTAAATTTAAATGTCTTAAGGGCAGTGCAATGTATTCATGGGGTCCTGGAAGCTTTGATAGTATGTCACTAGGGTCATCAACAGAATCGGCACTTGCATCTTGAGCAGAAGCTGATGTCAAAGGCTAAGGAGATGAAGATTTTAAGCCTAGTAGCCCTCTTGAATAAATTTCTTCTCTCAAGCAAAAATTGGGAATGTATTACAATTTGTGCATTAAAACAGGTTCATGGCTCAATAAAATTACAGAACATTTTCAAATCCTTTGGCAGCAACTTACTATGAAACGGTTTCAAACCGCAACCCCTTCTCATCCCTTTCTTCTTGAATTTTAACTTTATCACAATTCAAATACTGTCTGCAATTTATTTTGTATTTAGCATCTTTGTTACAGGAGCATCCTTGTCAGCATTCAGCCATTCATTAAGTTTATCTCTGGAAATGTTTTTCGTTGGATTTACAGCGTTAGCACAGTCAACCAGTTGCATGATTTCTTCATGTTGAGTTTTCATTTGCTTCTTATTCACAAATCAAGTCCTTCAAAAACTTCTTCCTTGTCAAACAATCCTCTTTCAAACATAACAAGAAGCCATGGGATTGTTGGGTGAAAGATTTCAGGTAATACCATTGAACACAACTTGAACTCAATGCTTACTGTAATGGTGTCTGTGTGAGGGAGGACAGCAGGCTGTTAGTGATGACTGGGAGAAGTACTGTATGGCAAGGTGAACATATCTGCATCGGAAATGAGCATGTTAAGTTCAAGTAGACATTTTGAACAGTGCTATTCTTCAATTAAAAATTCTTTGCCAGTTGCATGAGAATTCTGATGCTTGTGTACTGGAAAATGGGGAGTTTATTGTACTTGAATTTTCAAAAGGCTGTTCTTAAAGGTAAGTCTCCCTTCTAAGGCACAGATGAGGAGAAATCTTTCCTCTGAGAGATTCATTAGTGTGTAGCGTTCCCTTCAAGGCTGAGTTTGATAGACTTTTGATAAACATGGGAGTTGAGGATTGTATGGTTAAGACAGGAGAATCGAGCTGGGATCTCAACCTGTTCATCTGAGATCTTATTGGATGACAGAACAGGCTGAAACCATCAAAAAGCTTACTCCTCTCCTAAGTCCCATGTTCCTATCTTGCTTTCCCAAAATTTTAGTCCCAATGAAAAAGATACTTACTATTAGAATTGTTCAAAACAATGAAAGTTTTGCATGCATTAGGTAGGGAGAGACAGTCAGTAATTAAAGGGCATCATCTAATAGTGGATAATTGATTAGAATGTTGATGACAGCATGGGGGAAGTGGGCAGATACAAAATGGTAGCTTTTTTTAAAATTCTGCATGTTTGTTGAAACAATTCCAGTTAAAATACATTAAAATATATTATCTGCAAGGGTAGTGGAATGGATTTAATGTTGCTAAAAGATCAGATATAAACCTAAAAGTATTGCAGGCATGTGGGAAAAGAACAGGTTAGTGTCTCCAACTGGTAGTTCTTTCAGAGTACTAAAGTCAACATGATAGGCTGAATGGCATCTTTCTGTGCTCTGTTATTCTAGGATCTTAAATGCTAGTACATACTATCTGAGTGTTGACTTCATTAAGTATAATTACCCCAGGCAACAGTTTATAGAAAAATGATAGTGCTCCAGATATTCTCTAATGCTGATTCTGTTTTTAATTTCACCATTGAAGGTTTAATATTGTGAAATTCTATGTGTATATTACACTGAAGCTGACCATGAACACAATTTTTGCTTCTTTTGTTCAGTAGATATGCTTTTTGTCGTATTTAGGTGAATTTCATGCCAGCTTTTGGGCAAATATATTAACTTCTCTGTACACTTTACATGGCAGGTACCCTTCAGAGAATGTAGGCAGAAATGTTTCTTTTCCTTCACTTCCTTCAGTTGGAAATGAGCCTTTTGTTACTGATGGTACTTAATAATTTCAATATTTTAGGTTGGAGACAGCTGGCTACTTAAATCAGCAAACTTTCTTGTCAAGTCATATTGAGATAATTTTGCTACTTAGCATTTTGCTCTAAATAGATAGTGAAATCATTTGAATGTATGCCTATTATAAGCTGTTTATCTGATGCGTCCCATAAATATTACAGATTTGGGAAAATTCTCCTCTTAATTTTTAACAAATAAGTGGAATTCTTTTGTTTTTACTTGTCAAAATTTAGACCTGTTCATTTTAATTTTCATATTCATCTCGGTTAGGAAGGCTTGGGTTGGTGATGGCCTAGTAGTACCATTGCTGGACTGTTAATCCAGAGACCCAGGTAAGGTTCTGGGGATTTAGGTTCAAATCCCACCACAGCAGATGGTGGAATTGAATTAAATAAAAAAACTAAAATTGAATTATAGAATCCCTACAGTGTGGAAGCAGGCCATTTGGCCCATCAAGTCCACACTAACTCTCTGACGAGCATCCCACCCAGATTCACCCTGTAACTCTGCATTTCCAATGGCTAATTCACCTAACCCAAACATCCTTTGACAGTCTGGGCAATTTAACATGACCAATCCACCTAACCTGCATATCTTTGGGTGAGGTTGAATTAAGAGTTTAATGATGACCATGAATCCATTGCTGATGGTCAGAAAAGAAACATCTGGTTCATTAATGCCCCTCAGGGAAGCAAACTGCATCCTTACCTGGTTTGGCCTATATGTGACTCCAGACCCACAGCAATGTGGTTGACTCTTCACAATTCTTGAAGAAATCAGGGGTGAGCAATAAAATTCTGCTCGAACCAGTGACTTCCACATCATTTGAATTAATTACAAACAAAAAAGGAAATTTCAAAGTTTAAGGCCAAGACAACTGAAATGGGGATGCACAAGAGGTTTTAGTTAGAGGAATACAAAGATTTTTGAGATTTATAAAGCTGGAAGATGTTACGGAGATCAGGAATGGCCAGCTCTGAACACAAGTTTGAAATTTTTAAAAGTGAGCTGTTGGCAGACTAAGAGACAGTATGAGGGGTGGAATGGGTTTTGCTGTAGGTTAGGATACAAACAATAGAATTTTGGCTGCGATTATCTCTGTGGAAGGGAGGCCAGCTACAACAGCATTTGGACAGTTAAGTATGACCAGTCAGAGCACAGGTGAGGATTTCAGCAGCAGAAAGGTAGTTGCAAGTATTCAATCCTTGTGTATCAATGGTATATTTTGATTCACTTTTTTGTCTGGGCCCTATGGGGTGAATTTTCATTTGCCAGCGAAGATGAATTCTTCATAGGTAGGCTGCTCTCAGGAGATGTCGCTGGTTCCCAACGCTTCAGTGACTGTTCAGATTTTCAAATAGAAAAGTGGAAGGGCAGGTGGTGATGAGCAAACTTCAAACCAATTAATTGCTTGTTGAGAGATAATGGGAACTGCAGATGCTGGAGAATCCAAGACAACAAAGTGTGAGGCTGGATGAACACAGCAGGCCAAGCATCATCTCAGGAGCACAAAAGCTGACGTTTTGGGCCCAGATCCTTCATCAGAGAAGGGGGAAGGGGAGAGGGTTCTGGAATAAATAGGGAGAGAGGGGGAGGCGGACCGAAGATGGAGAGAAAAGAAGATCGGTGGAGAGGAGAGTATAGGTAGGGAGGGGACAGGTCAGTCCAGGGAAGACGGACAGGTCAAGGAGGCGGGATGAGGTTAGTAGGCAGGAAATGGAGGTGCAGCTTGAGGTGGGAGGAAGGGATGGGTGAGAGGAAGAACAGGTTAGGGAGGCGGAGACAGGCTGGGCTGGTTTTGGGATAGTCAGGGGAGGGGACGAACTGGGCTGGTTGTGTGATGCAGTGGCGGGAGGGGACGAACTGGGCTGGTTTTGGGATGTGGTGGGGGAAGGGGAGATTTTGAAGCTTGTGAAGTCCACATTGATACCATTGGGCTGCAGGGTTCCTAAGCGGAATATGAGTTGCTGTTCCTGCAACCTTCGGGTGGCATCATTGTGGCACTGCAGGTGGCCCATAATGGACATGTCATCTAAAGAATGGGAGGGGGAGTGGAAATGGTTCGCGACTGGGAGGTGCAGTTGTTCATTTGCGAACCCAGCGGTGTTCTGCAAAGCGGTCCCCAATGTACAGGAAGCCACACTGGGTACAATGGATGCAGTATACCACATTGGCAGATGTGCAGGTGAATCTCTGCTTAATATGGAAAGTCATCTTGGGGCCTGGGATGGGGGTGAGGGAGGAGGTGTGGGGGCAAGTGTAGCACTTCCTGCGGTTGCAGGGGAAGGTGCCGGGTGTGGTGGGGTTGGAGGGGAGTGTGGAGCGAACAAGGGAGTCACGGAGAGAGTGGTTTCTCTGGAAGGCAGACAAGGGAGGGGATGGAAAAATGTCTTGGGTGGTGGGGTTGGATTGTAGATGGTGGAAGTGTTGGAGGATGATGCGTTGTATCCGGAGGTTGGTGGGGTTGTGTGTGAGAAAAGCCCAAGCTATGCCTGCGTCTTTGTAGGTTATGTGGAACAGTCCCTCTTCCTCACCTACACAGGCCCCAAACCCCACTTCTTCCTCTGTTACGTTGATGGCTGTATCGGCGGCGCCTCTTGCTCCCCAGAGGAGCTCAAACAGTTCATCCACTTCACCAACACCTTCCACCCCAACCTCAAGTTCACCTGGGCCATTTCCGACACATCCCTCACCTTCCTGGACCTCTCAGTCTCCATCTCAGGTAACCAGCTAGAAACTGATGTCCATTTCAAGCCCACTGACTCCCACAGCTACCTAGAATACACATCCTCCCACCCACCCTCCTGCAAAAATTCCATCCCTATTCCCAATTCCTCCACCTCCACTGCATCTACTCCCAGGATGAGGCATTCCACTCCCGCACATCCCAGATGTCCTAGTTCTTCAAGGACCGCAACCTTCCCCCCGCAGTGGTCGAGAATGCCCTTGACCGTGTCTCCTGCATTTCCCACAACACATCCCTCACACACTGCCCTCGCCACAACCGCCCCAAGAGGATCCGCCTCGTTCTCACACACCACCCCACCAACCTCCGGATACAACCCATCATCCTCTGACACTTCCGCCATCTACAATCCGACCCCACCACCCAAGACATTTTTCCATCCCCTCCCTTGTCTGCCTTCCAGAGAGACCACTCTCTCCATGACTCCCTTGTTCGCCCCGCACTCCCCTCCAACCCCACCACACCCCGGCACCTTCCCCTGCAACCGCAGGAAGTGCTACACTTGCCCCCACACCTCCTCCCTCACCCCCATCCCAGGCCCCAAGATGACTTTCCATATTAAGCAGAGGTTCACCTGCACATCTGCCAATGTGGTATATTGTATCCATTGTACCCGGTGTGGCATCCTCTACATTGGGGAAACCAAGCGGAGGCTTGGGGACCGCTTTGGAGAACACCTCTGCTGGGTTCGCAATAAACAACTGCACCTCCCAGTCGCGAACCATTTCCACTCCCCCTCCCATTCTTTAGACAACATGTCCATCATGGGCCTCCTGCAGTGCCACAACGATGCCACCCGAAGGTTGCAGGAACAGCAACTCATATTCCGCTTGGGAATCCTTCAGCCCAATGGTATCAATGTGGACTTCACAAGCTTCAAAATCGCCCCTCCCCCCACTGCATCCCAAAACCAGCCCAGTCTGTCTCTGCCTCCCTAACCTGTTCTTCCTCTCACCCATCCCTTCCTCCTACCCCAAGCCGCACATCCATCTCCTACCGACTAATCTCATCCCATCTCCTTGACGTGTCCGTCTTCCCTGGACTGACCTATCCCCTCCCTACCTCCCCACCTATACTCTCCTCTCCACCTATCTTCTTTTCTCTCCATCTTTGGCCCGCCTCCCCCTCTCTCCCTATTTATTCCAGAACCCTCACCCCATCCCTCTCTCTGATGAAGGGTCTCGGCCCAAATCATCAGCTTTTGTGCTCCTGAGATGCTGCTTGGCCTGCTGTGTTCATCCAGCTTCACACTTTGTTATCTCTAATTGCTTGTTGAACTTGTTGGACCCACAGGGAGCAACACTTTGTTGCTGATACTTCTGGCAATTTTTTTTAAAAAGTGGGAAGTTACAAGTACTCATGAGTGAAGAAGTTGCATAAAGTGCGAGAGGTAAACTCAATCTCTCATGCAGTTGCTATTGTTAGAGCTGAGGGGCTTGATTTTGTGGCAGGAGAACATTTCGACTGTTGAAAGAAACGTGACATCTATGACGACCTCTAGACATACTTGCTCAGTCTGGCTTACTGTCCCTTTTCTGAAAAGGGGGAAGAACAAAGCTCTCTGCCACAGTCTAAATGAGTGTTGCTGGGTAAGGAAGAATTAGAAAAATGCGGAAACACCCAGTATGGCTGCTCAAAACATTGCAGTCTACTTTTCCTTGTCATCCATTTACATAGTCTGCCATTGTCTTTACAACGATCCCTTCACATTTAACTTCCACATTCTGTCCGCATCTGAATCTTAACTAGGCATCATTGACACCTTACAGCCAATTAGTGTCTGTTGCTTTTAAAATTGTATTGTATTACTGCCATTGGTGCAGGATCAGGACCTGGAAATCTTCACGGTGTCAGGTTTCCAGTCCTTGAATGAAATTTCACCCCATGTTATTGGGGAAGGAACCTTTTAAGCTCCCTCTGTCAGCCATCTATCAGGAATTGTCAAACCTCCTCCATATCTGGAGGCAGTTTATTTGGATATATCAATTGGAGATAGAATTACAGTGTGTGTTTCCCAGTCATGAGTATGGCTGTCTAATATTACAGCAGCTCATCTATTTATTAAAGAGAAACAGAAATAGAAAATGAATGACTGGGGTTTGACGAGAATCCTAATTTCTGAAATTCAGATCGTGGTTCAATTTATTTAAATTAAAATACTAAAGGGCCTAGACAGATTTAATGGAATTCCAGCAGCTGGTTCATTAATTCAAATATCATTAACTTAGGATTTGGAAAATGCAAATAAACAAGTTTGTATGCTGAAAATCTAATTTTCCTTCTGTCAATAAAACACTCAAGTTTCAAATACAGTGTTATTGCTTTAACCTAAAGGTGCCCTGCCTCCTTGAGCTCTTCTAAGGTGACATATCACTGGAACTAAATACTGCCTGATCGTATGTCATGATCATTTTCCACACAATACTTTTTTTCTTCTTGGTTTATTCAGTATTTTAAATAAACATTTGTTTTTGATTTTACATAGGCGTTGTATTTTGAATGGCCCTTTGTACTGCATCCAAAGAATAATGGTCCAGATGCAAAGAACATCATGGTGAGCAGATTGCAAATGTAAAATTATGTATGAAATACAAAGACCCTTCTTTGTTAATGTTTCAGGCATGGATTTTAAAACTTGCAAGGTTGCAGATATTAACTACTCTGCTGAAAAAGCTTGCATTTAAGCTAGGGGCTTATCAAGCAGTGGACATTGTCTTTTTCATGTGTCTCAACCATATTTTGGTTACTAATCAAGGTGTAATTTTCCAAACATTTACCATGACTGTAGGCTATGGATCCTGGGCTCATGACATGGAATTACAAGCAGAGGGTCAGTACAAGCACTTTCAGAGTCATCAATTCAGGGATATGGGAAAAGTACAATGGTAGAAGATATTGTTGTGTGGTGGAGCAGGTTCGAAGAGCCAAATGTGCTAATTTAGCTCTTAGAATGTCAACACCTTGTGAACTATGGGTGGTGGATTTCAGTGATGGGAAGTCCTCTGGCTTAGTACCATAATTTTCAGAATCACAGCTCCAGTTGTCATTCCATGGAAACTTCTGCATGAAGTAAAAAAAAAGGTGTATTGCCTTCTGTTCTAATCTGTGTATTTTGTAATTCATGAGTTTTGCCGCGAGCTGAAAAAAATCATGGCTAGCATTTTATGGACTGCTTTTTTTCAAATAAAGTCCTTTCTAGAATTTCATGAAAATTGGTGAGGTTTCAACTTAGGCACGCATTAAATGGGCCATCTTGATCATTTCAGACCTGTAACTGGTCAATAGGACTGTGCAATAGTTCTGGTTCTCACATCGTACAGCGAATATGATTGCATTCAAGATGGTAAAGAGGAGATTTTCAGTAATGTTATCAAGAATGGAGAACTTGTTTTATGAGGAAATATTGGTCTGGCTGGGGGTAGAGGAGAGAGAGAAATATACCCAACATCTTTCTCTTCTTGATGGCCTTTTTTATATGCTGTTGCATCAGGTTGTATATATATCCTTGGGATGCCAAATGAAGTATCACTGGATAATGAGGTTCTCTCTGAGAAGGATGGTCTGGTCACTTGCTGTGAAACACTCAATGTAGTTGGCTGTGCCACATCATCCATCCCTCTTGGAGAAAGTTTTGCAGAAAATCACCTTTGACCAAAAGTCCATCAAGCAGTGATCAGAATGCAATGTCTTAGAGGCCCTGCGGGAAAGACAATGAAAATCCTGTCAGATAGTTTCCTCAGCAGACTGTGAAAGACATTAGCAGAATGCTTCATAACAACAGCATGCAGACAAGTACCAAATCCTAACTTCGCTGGTGGTGAGGAAAGCCCTCCTCATGAGATCCATCCTGTATACCTCAAGTTTCACTCACTGCATGTATTGCCCTTGAGGTAGCTGGAGTGATAAAGAGACTGGGTGAGGAGGTAGACAACAACGTGTCTTTTCAAAGAAGGTCTGAAGTGAGATGCAGTGTTTTTCATCCTGAACAGTAGCTCTGTAACACAGGACTCTGTGGTTTTTGGGTTGTTCCCGGGGATACAAACCAAGACAAATTTCAACTGGAGGACAATCAACTCAGTGAAAGAGGCTTTCGGGCTTCCAGTGTAAAATGTTGCTCCTCATGAAGTTTTGCAGATGGCCGGGAGTACATGATGAGAGATGCATTAAAGCTTGGGACAGCTGCGGCAGAGGCACATTGGGAAAAGATGACTGGCAAAAGGTTTTCAGACATAGTACACAAAGGGGCTAGAAATGTTTCGCCCTTGGTCTATCTCTATTAATGTGATAATATATAATACTATTAATAATTATATTAAAACACCAAGGAATGAAATATGCTGTATGGGGACCAGTCGAGTTATTAGTTACGTAATCTTCGAACAAAAACGTTCCAATGTAATTTCGGTAATATTATGAATCGAGTAATTTTTGGGAAAAAGCTTGGATAGATAAAAACTTGGATAGTTTGTTTCTTGGGAACAGAGGGGATAGATGAGAGATTTAATTGAGGTATATAAACTTAGAAGGAACCTATTCTCTTTAGCAGTGATATCGATAACTAGATCAGGGGCATGGTATCGTTTTGAAATAATTGATAAATAGATTGGAAGTGAAAGGTGGTGAAGCTGTAGAACCTTTTTCCTTATTTATTAACAGGATGAGGGCATCGCTGACCAAGCAGCATTTATTGCCTATCCCTATTCGCCCAGAGGGCAGTTCAGAGGCAATCAATATTGCTGCGGACCTGGAGTCACGTGTTGGCCAGACCAGGCCAGGATGGTAGTTTCTTTCCCTAAAAGACATTAGTGAACCAGATGGGTTTTTCCAACATTCGACTATGGATTCATGGTCATCATTAGATTCGTAATTCCAGATATTGTATTGAATTCAAATTCTATCATCTGCTGTGATGGAATTGCACCTGTGTCCCCAGATGCTACCTGGGTCCCTGGATTAACAGTCCAGCGATTAATACCACTAGGCCATTGCCACCCCTGAAAAGGCTGTAGAGGCTGCTGTATTCAGTTCACTCAAAAAGCACTTTAATATTCACTTGAAATTCAATCATCTACAAAGATCAAGAACAAGAAATTAAGACTTGAGAGCCTGTTCAACTGGCACAACCATAATAGCTTCCATGCTACAAATTTTCTTTGTTGTTGCCCTACTGCTAAATTAGTAAGAATTTTAAAAATATTTCTATACAAATATACAGCTGTACAAAACTCTGGTGCGGCCGCACTTGGAGTATTGCGTACAGTTCTGGTCAGCACATTATAAGAAGGATGTGGAAGCTTTGGAAAGGGTGCAGAGGAGATTTACTAGGATGCTGCCTGGTATGGAGGGAAGGTCTTACGAGGAAAGGCTGAAGGACTTGAGGCTGTTTTCGTTAGAGAGAAAAAGGTTGAGGTGACTTAATTGAAACATAAACTAATCAGAGGGTTAGATAGGGTGGATAGGGGGAGCCTTTTTCCTAGGATGGTGACGGTGAGCATGAGGGGGCATAACTTTAAATTGAGGGGTGAAAGATATAGGACAGATGTTAGAGGTAGTTTCTTTACTCAGAGAGTAGTAAGGGAATGGAACGCTTTGCCTGCAATGGTAGTAGATTCGCCAACTTTAAATATATTTAAGTCATCATTGGACAAGCATATGGACGTACATGGAATAGTGTAGGTTAGATGGGCTTCAAATCGGTATGACAGGTCGGCACAATATCGAGGGCTGAAGGGCCTGTACTGTGCTGTAATGTTCTATGTAACTTCTTAAAAAAATTCATCTGTTGGCTTAAGATACAGCATTATGTTATAGTTTTATTGCCAGGTATCCACTATTTTGGTAGTTTGTTCTTCCCTCATCAATGTATCACTTTTCAAGCGTATACTCTGGGTCCAGAACAGGAGGTTGGGAAGCCATTGAGAAGTTTTTTGATGTACAGTCAAACATTACACTTTTATTTAAATATGACAATGCTAACAAAGTACTGGTTAAGACTTGACTATTGCCATGAGGCTGCTAGAAGTAACCAATTTGATCCTTCCTAACCACACGCTCTTTAAAACACACCATCTGCTCAGCTTAATTTATTCTGGCCCAGTTAGTTGGCCAGCAGCTTGACTTCTGGGCAAATTTGAGGGCTGCAACCCTTGAACTTTCTACCTTAGGGTTATCAGTTTTTTAAACAGAATCACATGTGCTTTTTAACCCACTTGAACTGCATATCACTTTTAAAATTGAAAAATAATTGATGTTTAAAAAAAAGAGTCTGATTTTCCAGCTAAGGTTATAATGTTGAGTTGAGAATCCCACAAATGAGTATATATTAACTTCCCATTATTACCTAATTGTATATCATTTAATATGCAAGCTGCTATTTTCCCAGGCAATGCAGAGAAACTAGAAAGCAACAGTTCATGACATGAAAGTCAACATAGGCACCAGTGCAACTGCAATTTGCCATTAGCTCCTCTAGGCCTCCTTCCTTCTGAGCATAACCCAACATCTGAGGCCATGTTTGTTTGGGCAGCAACTGCCTGCACCCCAGCGATGGAGGTTGGCATCAGACACACACCACCTTCACCATACCGTCATTGCACATCTCTGACTCACTTACACAGTTCACCTCTTCAATACTGCACTTTTGAGTACAACACCGTTATTCATTGCAAAGCTGCAGCCAGGCAACATTTGCACAGGGACGAGCACCTGACTCACGCATTGCTGCAGGGTGCATCTCAGCTTGCTTACTTACCACTCACTCACAGCATCTCTCCCTTGCTTTGCCTTACCTTTATCTTGTATTGCGACATAACTCAAAATTTACAGTCTCACAGTATTTTTGCTTTGCTTTGTCTTGCCTTTCAGAATAGACACAAAGGTTGGTGGCTTGTCATGGTTTTTGGCAATGATCAGTCAAGAAATGGAACTGTTGTTGTGCAGCACCCGACTGTACCATATAAGTATGTGCCACTAACTTATGTGACAACACATTTTATGTGCTTCAGCTAAATGCCCATGTTCCTTTGTTCAAGGGGAGTAGTCCAGTTAAGTTGAGATGGACTGTCATTAGTCAGGAGGTTCTGCCACATAGTCAGTTGGGCGTGTGGGACATTCGCAGTCAGGGGGTTTCCTATCACTACAGTCTGGGGAGTGAGCTAGACCAAGTCCTGCAGGGCCAGGGATTAACAGTAAGACAGTCAGGTAGCTGGACAGAGATCAGTTGGAGATCTGGTCAGCTTGCGCTGTGCTACGAGTGGTCACAAAAGTTGGCCACAGGCAGATCTGTGGACCTGTTTACTGAAAGTGAATGGAGGGTATCAGGGACTACTACTGTGGCTGGCAAGTTGGGGCAGTTAATTGTGGGCACTGTGCCAGGATGCAGTGGAATGATAATTGTTAAGATTGCAACTCAAATGTATAAGGGCTTGTAGATGAGTCAGCATTGAAAGACATGGGGTTAAAGTCACAATCACACTCTGGCTTTGATGGAGAGACAATGCATCACACTGTTTAGTATAATGATGCTATAAGGTAGAGACCTTAATATATCCGTAAAGTAAATGCAGATTTTTTTTTCGTTTGTCTTCCTTTGCTTTTACTGTTGTTTCAATAAGTTAATGTTAACAACTGTTTGAAGGCTTTACAACATATAACATTCCTGTATTTAATGATAAGATGTTGTGCTATGTTAAGCCTTAGAGTACTACTCCTTCACGCAGAGTTCTAATATGGTGTGGCACTAAGGATAGGTAGCCTCTGTAGCTTCATTCTTGTAGTGACAATTGAGCAGACTGGTGATGATCTAGAGAAACAACACATTTACAAGTGTGATCTTATGTTTTCAGTGAAGTATCACTCATGCCACCTACGTACCCCTAGAAACTTTTCTAAATTTTCGTCATATTATGTGGACAGTGAAGAACTAACCCTGGCTGGCAGCATTTAACCTGGTGCACAGATTTAAATATGGTACCAGTGGCATCATTATGGAAAACTGCTGCTGTGGCAAATGTTTCTGACACAGGTGAATGTACCTCCAGACTTGTGGTGCATAGTTCATGAGATAAGAAGTGGAAAATTGCATGAGATAACTTGGTGGACCTCATGGAGAAAAGATCTCCAAAAGCTGCTTGAAATTGAAGAATATTTTTGCAAAATTCAGCCCATAGTTTTATGCTTTTCACTCCCAAATCATTTTTTGTAGGGGCTACAGTCTGAAAGGAATTACAAGGCAATAATGAGATGAATGCTTTTGAAGTAAATAGCACATATTCTTTGTAACATTTATGAAATAAAACTGTGTCTTCAACAGAATTTTTAGACTGTTATGATATTTAACACCAATGTTGTGTTTAATGTTGGTAGAAATGTCAGGTAATCCTTTCATGATACCTAAACACTGAAACTAATTGAATCTGAACTGTCTTAATCCAAGTTGCTGTGGAAACAGTCATTCACGTTTGGTAACACAAGGCTAGCTTCTGTAGCTACTGATAGGAGAGTGCATTTCAAAAACGTGCAAAACAATGACCTCCTACTCCTGCTGTAAAGGTGAAAGAAATTATAGGAAACCTATTATCAGCTCTTCCATGTAGGTTGCTTTTGAAACTCATTCACATTATTATAATTAATAATTATGCTGTCTCAAGTTATTGCTCCTTTATGTCTATTACTTTGTAATTGACAGTAATATTTTTAAAAGTAATTTATTTATGTCTATTTTTAATCACGCTTGTCATGTGCTTTTAACAAACAGATCTTTTTTATTTTTAAAAGGGAAGATTTTATTTGAGATTTCAGCGAAATAGTAATGCATAAACGTCACAATATCTTCTGAGACAGGGATTTGGGTGGAAGTCAGGTTTATCTATTGTGCACCTGGGAAAGTTTTCCTCCTGTTCTTATTATTTCAAGGGATATGAGCATCACTTAGCAAGGCCAGCACTTTGTTTTTAATTCATTCCCTGGAGAGGGTGTTACAAGCTAGGCCAGCATTTATTGCCCGTCCCTAATTGCCTAGATGGCCAATTGGTCATTAGACTTTTTAATTCCAGATATTTTTTGGATTCAAATTCCACCATCTGCCATGATAGGAAACAAACCCAGGTCCCAGAACATAACCTGGGTCTCTGGATTAACAACAAAAACAGAAGTTGCTGGAAAAGCTCAGCAGGTCTGGCAGCATTTGTGAAAAGAAATCAGAGTTAATGTTTCGGGTCTGATGACCCTTCCTCAGAACTGATGGTAGCATGGAAAATATTGATTTATATGCAGAAGACAGGTTGGGTGGAGAGGGGAGGGGGTGGTGGGGAGCTGGTGGTCAGGATTAAACGATCAATTAGGATAGAGGCCAAAGAGAGAGAGAAACAGTTGGACAAAGGTGTGGATTATAATCTGGTTATGAGGGTAAATAGCTGTTAATGGAGCCAGTTAAGGTGAACAATAGGTGGTGTGTAATTACAGACAACGTGATAACAAGACCTGGTATGTGGAGTAGGAGGCTAGGACATGGGAGAATTTAGGCCCTAAAATTATTGAACTTGACATTGAGTCCAGAGGGCTGCAAGGTCACCAGGCAGAAAATGAAGAGTTGTTCTTTCCGTTTGTGCCGAGGTTCACTGGGACACTGCAGCAAGCCAGAAACACAGATGTTGGCCAGGGAACAGAGATAATGGGAACTGCAGATGCTGGAGAATCCAAGATAACAAAGTGTGGAGCTGGATGAACACAGCAGGGCAAACAGCATCTCAGGATCATAAAAGCATCTGATGAAGGGTCTAGGCCCAAAACGTCAGCTTTTGTGCTCCTGCGATGCTGCTTGGCCTGCTGTGTTCATCCAGCTCCACACTTTGTTATCTTATGTTGGCCAGGGAACAGTGTGGTGTGTTAAAGTAGCAGGCAACTGGAAGTTCAGGGTCTTTTTTGCAGGCAGAACAGCAAGGGACAGTGAGGAAATGAAGATATAATTCCAAGTCAGGATGGTGTATGGCTTGTTTAGAAACTTTCAGATGGTAGTGCTGTCATGTATCTGCTGTCTTTGTTCCTCCAGGTAGTGGAGTGTCGGGTTTGGAAAGTGCCTAGGTGAGTTGCTGCAGTGTTTCTTGTGCAATTGCTGCTGTGGTGGTGAAAGGAATGAATCTTAAAGATGCTGGATTCCCATTGACTTTTTTTTTCCAGTTTTTCTGATGCTACACTCGGTCAAATGTTATCAGAACGTCAAATGCAGTCACACTCATTACACCTCTTGAATTCAACTGCTTTGTTCTTTTTTTGAGCTGAGGCTGTAATGAAGCCAAGAGCTAGATGGCATAAGCATGAACTGGTTGTGAGCTGATTATTATTATTCACATGCAACTTGATAGCATTGTTGACAGCAGTTTCCAGTTTCTCATAATGGGGATGTTACAGTTTAGCAGTCTTGTCCAGGATCATAATACTGTATCTGTAGTATATTGGAACCATTAAAAAATTTGCCTTCGATGTTTATCAGCAAGTAGGAGTGTTGCTTTCTAATAAATCTTAAAGCCATAACTTGTAAATACAGAAACATAGCAAGGCTGCTCTGCAGTACCTCACTTTGATATTTGTGTACAGTGCAAAATAATTGCACTCCATACTACAGTGTGCATGTTAATAACAAATTTCACATAGTTTTATTTGTTTCAGTTATACTTTGTCCATGGTACCTATCAAGGTTAATAAGAAGTGTTGAAAAGATCCAGCTTGCTGAATTAATTGCAATACAGTTGATAATAATTTGACCTTCATGTAAAATATGTTTCAAAATATAAAAACCTCAATATTTATGCATCACGTAGTATCCTGCTGTTTATATTTGTTACATCTTTTGTCTTGGTTTCAATCCTTTCTGAAATGTAACATTTTTAGCCCTACTGTTCTTGCAGATTAAGGAAAATGTCATGTTTTTTAATTCCCCTGTGGGATATGGGTGTCATTGGCTGGCCATTATTGGCCATCCTCAGTTGCCCTTGATAAGTTGTTGGTGGTGTTGCTTTCTTGATTTGCTGCAGTCCATGTCCTGTAGGTTGATCCAAAATGCCCTTAGGGAGGGAATTCCAGGATTTTGCCCCAGCAACAGTGAAGGAATGGCAATATATTTCCAAGTCAGAATGAATTGGATAGGAGCGTGAAGGTGGTGGTGTTCCCAAGTATCTGCTGCCCTTGACCTTCTCAATGGAAGTGGTTGTGGCCTGGAAGCTGCTGTCTAACAATCTTCTTTGAATTTCTGTAGTGCATTATGACACATTGCTGATACTAGTCATCGATTGTAGAGGGAATGGATGTGGTGGCGACAAAGATGGCTACTTTTCTGTGGATGGTGCTAAACCTATTGAGTGTTTTTGGAGCTGCACCCATCCAAGTAAGTAGGGGATTTTCCATCACACTCCTGACTCGTGTCTTGCAGATGGTGGATGAGTCAGGAAGTGAATTACTCACTGCAGTTTTGCTAGCTTCTGACCTGCTCTTGCAGAAACCATTTATATGGCCAATCCATTTGAGTCACAAAGTGTGGAGCTGGATGAACACATCAGGCCAAGCAGTATCTTAGGAGCACAAAAGCTGATGTTTCGGGCCTAGACCCTTCTTCAGAAAAGGGGGATGGGGAGAGGATTCTGAAATAAATAGGGAGAGATGGGGAGGCGGACCAAAGATGGATAGAGGAGAAGATAGGTGGAGAGGAGAGTATAGGTGGGGAGGGGACGAGCTGGGCTGGTTTTGGGATGCAGTGGGGGGAGAGGAGATTTTGAAGCTGTAAGGATGTCAATTGTGGAGGATTCAATGAGAGTAACACCACTGAATATCAAGGGGTAGTGATTAGATTAGTGTGGCACAAATGTAACTTGCCACTTGTCATCCCGTCAAGCCTGGATATTGCCCAGATTTTGTTGCATTTGAACATGGATTGCTTCAGTATCTCAGGAGTTGCAAATAATTGATGATCATTCCCACTTCACACTTTATGACGGAGGGAATGCCATTGATGAAGCAACTAAGGACGGTTGGGACCAGGACACCATGCTTAGGAACTCCTGCAAAGTTTATTTGGAGTTGAGATGACTGACATCCAACAGCCAGAACCATCTTCCTCTGTACTCCTATATAACTCCAACATGTGGAGAGTTTGCCCTGATACCCATTGATTTTAGTTTTGCTCGGGCTTCTTGATGCTGCACTTGTTTGATGTCAAAGGCTGTCAGTCTTACCTCACATCTGGAATTCAGCTATTTTGTCCTTGTTTGAATCAAGGCTGTAATGTGGTCAGGAGCTGAGTAGTTCTGATGGAACCCAGACTGGAGGTCAGTGAGCAGGTTATTGCTGACAGGTGTTGCTTAATAGTATTGTTGATGACACCTTTCATCACTTTACTGATAAATGAGAGTAGACTAATGGGGCAGTAATTGGTCTGGTTGGATTTGATGTGCTTTTTTTTGCACAGGACATAGTTGGACAATTTTCCACATTGTCAGGTAGATGCCAATATTGTAACTTTACTTGAAGATGTTGGCTAGGGGAGTACAAGTTCTGGAGAACAAGTTTTCAGTACTATTGCTGGACTGTTGTTAGGTTTATAGTCTTTGCAGAAGTTCCTTAAGTTCATGATGTAATCGAGTTGCAAATGCTTTATGAAGACAAGCATATAGTTTAAATTGGTGGGAGAAGAATGTGCTGGGAATCTAGTAATGACAATTTGTACAAAGGGAAAAGCTAATGAGGAAATATTTTTGTTTAACTTATCTACCAGCATGAATCCAGGGGTTGCTGAGGGCTGTTGAAAAAAGACTTGAAATTTAATTTTGATTTGGTGCAAATGTTTACAGATATTTGGCTCTTTATTACGTTTACATGTTCAATACAATATTATTGTCCTTTTGTAATATATGTATCAGTAATATGGCTGCACTTAAAATTATGAGGATAATGCAACATTTTTATTTTGCTAAACAATCCCCACTATTTAAATTTAGAATTATTTAATTATTTTGATACTAATTCTCTCCATGCTGTTAAGCTATTGAGAATTTTCCTACATTCAGTGGCAGAGGAAAAACTAGGTCAGAATTGATTTTATGACTGTAACAGGGATCAGCCAATTATAAGGCCACGTGACCGGGCCTGACAGATGATCCTAAGAGCTAAGAGTTCACAGATGATACAGTTGCTGCTGCGAGCACAGGTTTTGGCACCTTTAAAAATTTATTTTGGTTCAAAGAGACATGGTGAAAGGTTTGGGTTGAACTTTACAAAAAAAGTGTCAATTTCTATGGTTTGTCTGAAGTGCTTGTCTCGATGAGCTTCAGTGAGTTATCTCTCTCAGTTCTCCACTGTTCACCTCATCGGGTATGCACCACATCTCACACTACCTTGCACTCACCAGCAGTGGAAGTACTTGCCGGTGCTAGGACCTTTCAGGACTCCTGCTACTGGCACCATAGTTAAACCATGGCTACGCACTAGGTTAATCACTGCCAGCCACACACAGACGTTCACAGTATATCTTGTGGGACGAAAAGGAGATGTGGTAGTAACATGCTTGTCATGAAGTGTTCCTGACAGTTCTGTAGCTAACATATAGACTGAGGTGTCAACATCTAAGTTGATGAATGTTGCCTTACCAGCCTTCCTCTTGAGGCAGTCGTGCTTTTTTCCTGGGAGGTGGAAGAAGGAATGTCTTGTGAGGCCAGCTTCTTGGATGTCAACACTGGTACCACTGATAACTGCAGCAGACAAAATGGAGAAAGTGTCACGAACAAGGAGTAGAAGTTCAGGCATATTAACTGGACATTCACCATGGTAGTAATGGAACAGTAGCACAGCAATGCCTCTAACTTGGTTGCCAGGGCATGGAGGTTTTAACAAGACCAGAGTAGCAGTTGTGGTTCTCACTGGCCTGGGCCAGGATCTTCTTTTCATAAGGGATGACAAACCAAGTGCTGCACACACATTACCTGATATGGCTCTCTCTGCCCTTTTATGGGCTGTTTTCTTATGGAATGAGACTCATGGAGGGATTTAGTGAAATGAAATTGGCTGACATTACTGATTGTACTGGGAGAAAGTGGTGCAGTATTTGGAGTGAATGTATAGGCAGCAGAGAGGTTATGAAAGGTTAGTAATGTAGGAGGGTCAGGTAGTAGGACTGAAAGGGGGAAGATGTGGCAGGCAATAATGAGAGTGGGTGGGTGCAGAAAGCAGAGACCATGTGAATATGAGGTGGCAAGAAAGAAGATGGTGGCACTTACTCTAGCAGAGGAAAGAAAGACAGTGGCCTTCTTCCTACACTGCTAAGCATTTCTCTGGATCATAGGGACAGAAATAATCCAGATGGCAATGTTGGGGCAGGTTGGCAGTGTCTGCTGTCATGGCCTCCCTTGTAGTCCTGAGGAATGAGGATTTCCCTCTTCTGCAGCACCGCATTCTCTAGGTTCCTGTTCACAAAATGGGGCATGCATTCTCCGTTATCAGTTATGCCTGGGGCAAGTGTATTACCGGGTGCATAATAGCTTTTCAAATATGGCACCAGTGCTAGGAATTCCAGGATGCATTGGCAGTTATTCCAATTACTGGCAAGTGAAAGAATAGGAGGACTTGGGCACTATTAGGACATGATGCATAAGGGGAGTTTGGGACAATGATGCAAGAATGTATGCTAGGCCCCATGAAGAGTAACCCTCCATGAAATTCACCAAAAATGATACTTAGCCAGTCTCTGATAAGATTCCGCTCCGAGTGACCACTGGTGTTCTAGGAAGCTATTGTCCACCATCTGACATCAAGGAATTTATTTGTGTATTGTGTTCTGGTGGGTGAGTTGGATCTTTGATCTTTGTATTTAGATCTCATATCCCTCCATAACTGACCACAATTTTTTTTATTTTGTGGATATTCTTGAACAATGCATTATTATTTGTAATGGACCAGATCAAATCCCTGTCAAATACATCAAAGAGATAGCCTAGGCCCTTACTGGTATCTTGTTTTAAAGGTAAGTGTAAGGCATTGGGTTCCTGATGTAATTTGATTGGTCAAACTACTAGACCTTCAGCAAAACAAACTTTATTCTTACATCCAGTTAAAATACAAACAAAAGAAAGAAGAACTAGTGTGACTTCAACTCTTGAAATAAGAGGCCAGTATCTTGTCATCAAATCACCCTTTATTTACACACGCACAGTATATGGATTCCTACCAGCTAACTCAGTCCTTAGGGTGAGGAGAATCTCTGAAATTTCGTATATATCTGTCAGCCAGGGTTCCCTGATTGGCCCCAGCTTAACAACTGCAATTGGGGTCTGATACTCAGTGAGAACAAACTGGCCCCTTTTCCAGTCACTACACATGCATTGGAAAACTTGACAGAAAAATAGATCACTCAACTACTAAACAGAAACTGTTCCAAATTGGTAACATCCCATAATCACCCCCTTAGTAAAGACAAATTCAGTAAAATAGATTGTCTCATGCAATGTTTTTCGAGACGAGAAGGAAAGAACATCAAGAGAAAATTCTGGCAGAGAGAGAACTCTTGCTTTTTGCTGAGGCAGAGAGAGAGAGAGCTTCCACAGCCAACTTAAAAACCTCACCAACTGGTGAAAACTAAACCAAAACCCTGATTCTGTGGGAGCCTGACTCAAATCATTCAGGCTGCTCCTATTGTTCCAACATTTAAAATAAAATCTCCAAGGCCTCACATGCTGTTTACTTTATTGGCTTTGTACAAACAGGTCAGTACCTATGGCTTAAAACCTCTCTTAATTTTAAATAAAAAGGACAAAATACACCTCTTAAAACCATTGTATCATCGCATATTTCACTATAATACTAATCAATTCGAAGTGAAGAGTAATTTATTCGGCTTAGCAAAATATTAAATGTCTGGATACTATTCGGACATAAAGTAAGGCATACGTTGCCTTCAGATAATTTAGTATTTCTCCTTGAATATCTGAGAAGTGAATAGGGAATTGTGTGCTGTCAGGAAAGTCTGAGATGTGTTCGTTTCCATCTTCAAATTCCTTCAGGCATAGCCTCTTTGAGAAAAGAACCATTCTTTAATGTCATTGAAGGACTTGCCACCCACTGGGTAATGTGAAATATAATAGGATTTCGATAATTATTTCATAGCAATGAAGCAAAGAAAGGTTTTGTACCAATGTCTATCTTTATCAGCTATGTACTTAAATCTGTGGAATAATTCCATTTGTGATTGAACGCTTCAGTATTGAATAAATGTCAGAATATCGTAGTGTAGAATATAAATCTCCTATTAGCCATTAGGCTGATCTCTGTTTCCATATTCATAACAAGAAATATTTGGAAAGGTAGAAGATGCAGCTGGAGGAACTGCTTGTTTCAGCAGAAGTAGTTAAATTTATTCTGCTCCCTAGATTTCCATTGTAAAATGAACAGTTGCATACATAGCCCAATTTTATATTCTAATTACAGTGAACTACAGAGGTATTCTTTAACTGGAGCTATATTTACTTTAACTTCTCTATTTAAGCATTAACAACTTAAAATTTCAGCATAAATTTAGCATTAGTGAAGGGCTACGTAATCAGTGATCCTTTATAAATTGCTTTAAACAAGAATATGTGATCAATGATGTAATTAGGTCACTGCAACCAAAATTATGTGTTTAAATAATATCCCGCTGAGGAGCAGATGATCAATTTTGCATTACCGTGTAGTGAGTTTGGAATCTGTTGACGTGCAGGTAAAATTCAGCCTCCGGTATGGTAGCACAGGCAGTGGAAGTTTTTCCAGAAAGAATATTTCCTGGGCGTATAGATTTTATAGATTATAAACATGTTGTGTTTGAAGCATGGCCTTCAAATAGGGTTTTCAGCAAGGAATGCCAATAATGCACAAGAACTTTATATGACAATAATAATTACTTGTTTTATTTGGATACCTTGTAACATCATACTGGAGAAGTGCAAATTACATTTGGTTTCAGCTTGACAAGCTTAACAAATCTATCAATATTGCTGTAAGTATTGCTGGCCACTCTTTCAAGTAGAATTTCCCACTATTCAAAAATTGTTGATTTTGAAATACTCAAGAATTGCATGACACACAAGACGCACATTCCATGAAAGAAAGGGAGGTTTACATGAAGATAAATGGCTAAACATGAACACAAGTTGTAATAATAGAAAAATTAAATGATGGCAACCACGCTACAAAGGGAAATAACTGTCAAAATACTTCAGCACATGCATCATAGCTCTAACACAATCATAGAAGTGTTTAATAGCGAAGAAAGAGACCATTTAGTCCATCGTGTCTGCACCAGCTCACCAAATGAGCATTATGACTTGGTTCCCTTCTCCTGCCTTTGCTCCATATCTTTGCACATTGTTTCTGTTCAAATAGTCATCCAACGCTGTTTTGAATGCCTCAAATGAACCCGCCTCTACCACTTTTCCAGGCAGTACATTCAAGACATTGACCACTTATTGTGTGAGCAAGTTTATTTTCACTTTGCATTTGTTAATTTTGCAAAACACTTGAATTCTGTCCTGTCTAGTTCACAATCTTTTTACGAGTGAGATCAGTTTCTGGCCATATACTCTACCTGGACTGCTCATGATATTCTATAAAATCTCCTCTTGGGTTTCTTCTCTCCAAAGAAAAGTCTCAACCTCTCCAATCTAACCTTGTAACTGAACATTCTTATCCCTGGAACCATTCTTGTAAACCCCTTCTGCACCCTCTCCATAGTATTCACATCCTCCTTACATGGCACCCAGAATTGTATCCTACTCTAATACTCCAGTTGAGATCTAACAATTGTCTTCTATTAGTTAAACAAAATCTCCTTCGTCTTGTGTTCTATGCCCTATTAATAAAGCCCAGAATACTGTCTACTTTATTGACTCATCTCAACCTGTCCTGCCACCTTCAATGATTTAAGCGCATGCATAGCAAATCCCTCTGCTCTTGCACCCCAGTAAGAAATGCACTCCTTCCTTTATGTTGCCTGTCTATGTTCTTCATACCAAAATGCATCACGTTGTACTTCTCTACATTGAACTTCATTTGCTACCAATCTGCACACTCCACTGACTTATTCATGTCGTTTTAGAGTTATGCACTTCACCTTCTGTTTACAATGCTTTCAAGTTTTGTATCATTTGCAAATTTTGAAATTGTTCCCTGTGGACCAAGCTCCAACTCATTAGTATATATCAGGGAAAAAAAGGGTCCCATTACCAGCTCGTGGGGAATACTAATCAATAAAAACCTTCCTCCAATCCAAAAAGTATCCACTGACCATTACTCGCTATTTCTTACCCTCCTGGATATTGTATCCGTGAGCCATAATTTTTCTCACAAAAATGGCACTGTATTGACTTCTTTCAAACATCCATGTATGATGCATTAGCAGCATTACAGTCGTTTGCCCTTTTAATTTTTCTCTTATTGTTAGTTGAACACGATTCCCCTGCAGAAATCCATGCTGGGTCTTTCAAATTAACTCACCAGTTTCCATGTGACCATAAGTTGTACTGCATTAATATCGAATGTGGATAATTTCACTGCACCAACATTTTAGGTTAAGACAAGAAAAGAAGTCACATTTGCTCCACAATTCAATTAAACCATGGCTGACATGATAATTCTCAACTCTACTTCCCTCTCTTTGTCTGCTGCCCCTTGATTCTCTTAGTGATTAAGAATCTCTCTAACTCAGCCTTGAATATTCCTAACAACCAAGCAATGACAACACTCTGTGCTAAATAATTCCAAAGATTCATTCCCCCACTGACAGATGAAATTCTACTTCATCTCTGTCTTAAATGGGCAAAGCCCTACTCAGATTATGCCCCTGGTCCTAGACTCTCCCATAAGGTGAAACAACCATAACAGCATCTCTTGCATTTCCCACACTTGTGCCCTCACACCGCCTGCCCCTCTCCCCAACAAAAATGAAGACAGAATCCCCCAGTCCTCACATACCACCCCACCAACCTCTGCATCCAATGTTTCATTCTCCGCCACCTACAATCCAACCCCACAACCAAAGAGATATTTTCCTTCTGGCTCCTAACTGCCTTTTGTATGGACGGCTCTCTCTGTGACACTTCCCACTAACTCTACCACACCCAGCACCTTTCCCTGCAACCGCAGGAAGTGCTACACCTGCCCCTACACCTCCCTACTGACCTCCACTCAAAACACAAATCAAACCTTTCATATCAGACCTTTCATATTAACCTGCACACCTGTCAATTTGGTCTACTATATCCGTTGCTCCTGGTGTGGCCTCCTCTGCATCAGTGAAACTAACCATAGACTCTGATACCATTTCATAGAGCATCTGTGCTCTGTACATGACAAATGACAAAACCTTCCAGTTGCTAACCATTTTAATTCACCCTCCCACTGCCTGGGTGACATGTCCATCCTGGGCCTCCTCCAGTGTCACAATGACACGCCTTGCAAACTAAGGAGCAACAACTCATATTCCACCTTGGGAGCCTACAGCCCGATGGCCTAAACGTGGAATTCACTGGTTTTAAAACCTCCCCACCCTGGCCTTATCCCATGTCCAGCCCTCCCTCTCATCCCTGCCTCCTTGACCTGACACAACCTGTCCATCTTCTTTCCCACTTCTCCACCCCACCCATCCTACTGATTGATCTCCACCACTCCCTATCTGCACTCACCTATCATCATCCTACCTACCTTCCCCAGCTCCACCTCTCCTCCCTCTATTTATTTCCCAACTCCCTTTCCCGTCCCCATTTCTGAAGAAGTGTCCTGACCTGAAACGTCAACTTTCCTGTTCCTCTGCTGGCTGGTCTGCTGTGTTCCTCCAGCTCCATATTGTGTTGTTTATTCACATCTATCCTGTTAAGGTCCCTAAGAGTCTTTAATATTTTAATATTTTTGCCACTTATATTCTTCTAAACTACAGTGAATACAGGCCGAACCTACTCAACCACTCCTCATAAAAAAAATCCTCTGTGCCCAATGATCAATCCAGTGGAATTTGCTCTGTGTTACCTCTAATGCCAGTACATCTTTCCCTGGATGAGGGACCAAAAAATGTTCACTGTATTCTGAATGTGGTTTAACTAGTGCCTTGTACAGTTTTAGCAAGAATAAGCTATTTTTACACCTTTGAAATTAAGGCCAACATTCCATTTGCCTTTCATGTTACCTGCTGAACTTAGATGCTAACTTTGATTCATGCACGAGGGCCCTAAATTCCGATGTTCAGCAGTCATTCTCCATTTAAATAAGATTCAGTTCCTCTCTTCCTCCGGCCAAAGAGTATAACTTCACAGTTTCTCACATTATATTCCATCTGCCAAATTTTTGCCCACTCACTTAAACCATTTTCTGTGTCATCCTCACCACTTATTTTTGTGTCATATGCAAACTTAACTATTGTACATTCGTTATCCTCATCCAAGTCATTTATAATTTAAATAATTATGACCACAGCACTGATTCCAGTGGCACTGTAATATTTAAAGTTTGCTATTCCTGAAACTACCACTTTATTCTAATTTCTGACCCTTATTAGTTATGCTAATTCCCTATCTATGCAAATATATTACCCCAGATACTCTTGGCTTCTTTCTTATTCAGTAATCTTATAAAGTGTATTTTGGAAATCCAAATATATTTCATCAACTGGTTCCCCTTTATGTTGCTTGTTACCTCCTCCAAAAATGTGAATAAACTGGTCAGGCATCATTTCACTTCATGAAACCATGCTGACTCTGCATGATTGTGTAATGCATTTCTAAATGATACATTATGGTTTAAAAACTTAAGAAATATCTCCTCAACAGACTTGATATTGGAGTTCTCAAGGATATAGCCATCAGGGTACCTGGTACAGACTTCTAAGATGTGATACTGATTATTACAGATTACTTGTTCGTTGATATCCTTTTGTGCTCATGAAGTTAGTTGCATTATGATATGGTTGAAAGAAACACGTTCACAGTCAACTGTCTGATGTCCTCTCTGATGAAGGGTCTAGGCCCGAAACATCAGCTTTTGTGCTCCTGAGATGTTGCTTGGCCTGCTGTGTTCATCCAGCTTCACACCTTGTTATCCTTTTTCCAGTCAACGTTGACTTGCTACTGAAGGAAAGCCAGCTATGTTGGTAAAACCTGCTGCTTGGGCTGCAGCATGGACCTTGTCACAGGTAAATGAGACAAAGCAATGTGATCAGGTGAAATTGTATCCGTAACAGCTTTGATATATTTGTGTGTCAAGAATTGAGATCTCACACAAGTCCTGATTGGATCCTTGGAAATTGCCAGTTGCACAAGAATGTAGAATTTTGATGGCAATCGGGATAGAATGTCCACCCACTCATTCAGGTTACAGATGAGATGCTTCTAATGAGAGTGTCATCGGACATTCTCGATCTGTAGCAAGACTCTATCTTGCTAAACTGGAAGAAATGGCATTAAGGACAATAGACTCTTGGTTCCTTGTGTATCTGGAGGGGACATTCAGCTGCAATCCCTCTCAGTTGCGCAGCTGTGCATGAATGCAGATGCTCCAAGGTTTTGTGCACACTAATTGTGGCATTGATTTTCAGCTCCAGGAATCACTGTTGGCACATGGACTTCAGAGGTCCATGCAGTTAAGAAGAAAGTTAGAGGGAATGATGGCTGCAACTTCTTTAAGTGGAGATTGTTCAGCAGCCCCCCACAGATTGCTGTTGGTCTTCAGTTTTCTGCTGCAACTGTTTCTCCTCCATCTCTCTGTGCCTTTGTTGAACAACAACTACAGCTACAATGACCCATGCCACAGCTGGATCTAATGGTGATGGTTCCAAAGAACCTGATTAGGGATAGCAGGAACAGAACAGGTCTTTAGTAATGCGAGCAGTCAGCATTTATATCACTTACAAATTATGATTCAGCATACACTACCAACAATGGGATGTAAAGTACTCCAACAAGAAGAGCCATAGAATGCTTCCATATAGGCTTTGACATTGAGACCTTATTCTGATGAATGCAGCCCAAGTCATATTACACAAATAGTGTAGGAGATTATAAATCCAACAGGATTACTAAAACTTTGTTTACCCTGCACTTCAAGGCGAGAGGGTATCAGTTCTGTGCCCTTGTGCTGCCTATGAAATCTTGAATTGTTTTTGTGAATTGTAGTCATTATTGGCCTCTTTTAAAGTCACCTGTGATTTACATCTGCTCAGTGCTCAATCTGTAATGACCAATAATATGGTCAAGATTGCTTATAATCAGGATTTGTACCTCAGACATTTGGACACTGCACGCATTTCACCTTGCAGGGTAGTATGATTGCAGATGACTTCAACCTGTACTGTGAGAGTACCTGATTAATACAATTTACCTTTGAAGGGAATCACATTATTCACAAGTGAAGCCCACTTGGTCAGATAGAAAATAAATCTTATTCCACTCACTCCAAGTGTGGTGTCAGCTATTTTTCATTTCTCCACCACATTTTTGATTTGCATGTGTATGGAAGGCAACACAGGTTGCACTTGGCATAATTAGTCTCAGGCTCAGTCTGGAAATCGAGGGCTCCCTGACCCTCCCACGTTTCTTTCTTCTTTGCACTCCTGTTGAGCCCATCAGTGCTGAGCTTCCACATGTCTCTTTCATTTACAACTTCGTTTTCCAATATTATTCTGAGCACTGGTCTTGTTGTTTAGTCCTGCACCATTCCTTTGTGGAAGGCAGGGTGGTTGTGACTGTTGATGAATCCCTCCCACGATAACTCCAGTCCATGGTATACTCTTAACTCCTCCACTTTTGCACTGAGATCCTCCCTTTGCAATTATTGTCCTTTCTGTGTCCCAGCATGCTGTTTTTGTTCTTGCCATATTTTCCCAACTGACTTGTCATTGCTTATGTTGTTAGGCAGGCTGGGACGAGCTCGGCTATTCTTCCTCTCACCTATCTCCTCCTCCCACCTCAAGCCGCACCTTCATTTCCTACCTACCAACCTCATCCTGCCCCCTTGACCTGTCCGTCCTTCCCGGACTGACTTATCCCCTCCCTACCTCTCCACCCATACTCTCCTCTCCACCTATCTTCTCTTCTATCCATCTTCAGACCGCCTCCCCCTCTCTCCCTATTTATTTCAGAATCCTCTCCCCATCCCCCTTTTCTGATGAAGGGTCTAGCCCCGAAACATCAGCTTTTGTGCTCCTAAGATGGCCTGCTGTGTTCATCTAGTTCCACATTTTGTTATTTTCCATCCAGCTGTATACCTTGTTTTCTCAGATTCTCCAGCATCTGCAGTTCCTACTATCTCTCCACCAGGATTTAATGTTTGATTTGTTACCTCTGATGATTCTCCTATTTTGTGTAATTACTACAGAATTCCTGTGAGGTTTTCACAAGAAATGTTGGAAATGGCAAATGCTTTTAGCATAAGCAGTTCAGTGGAAGAAAATGGGCACGTTTTTGTGGAATGGCACAGAGCAACTAATATTTCTAAAATAAAATCCCTTTTGTATCAATTTAAAGGATTATAAATCACTACTTAATTCTTTAGTATGCATAAAATATGTACAATCAGAGGAGAAACTGGAACATGTCACCTACTTTTTGCAAAGGCTTTTCTTTTATTCTTTATTCATTAATGGGATAAGGGCGTTGCTGGCTGGGCAACATTTATTCCTTTGAAATAGCTTTGATTTTAAAGCATCAGTATTAATTGCACATTTTTCTGTGACCAGATTTCAGTTAAGCAAGTTACTATTTGTCATCACAATATCACTTCCTTCAAATTGTTCTCAAAATAATTGCCCCATCCTTTCAACTGACAGTAATTGAGCAGTCTCACTGCTATAATCTCCATTATGGGGCAGAACTAGAGCATGACAGTGTGAAACCAATTCATTAAGTTCTTGTCCAACCAATTTATGTACAAAGGAAAGGAGATTGCCAAAATGATTACCATGGGATGCGATTAGGAGCTCCTCTGTTTACTTTTGAAATGAGAGGTTCAGAAAAACAATGTGAAAAAAAAGAAATAATTGCAAATTCTGGTTATCTAAATCTAGTAAAGTGATTTTCAAACATTTTACATTGAATAACTCCTTTCTAAATGATTTGGAAATCACAGATCCCTCCAACCCACCCTCATCAAATTATAAGATTATTATAACACACAACATACAGGTGTTTGATTGCAAATTGCCATTAAATAGCTATTCAGTCTTCAACATATAGGTGCTTCATATACAAAATGTTTTTTAATAAAGCTATTTCAGAAAGTGGAATTGTAGCAAGATATTTGTCCATTTCTCACTGCAGAACCTATGTATTTTTAGTGTGATGTTTGACAATGACCTCTGTAAATCATGCTACACGAGTCCGTTTTATGTTTTTCAGGTTTAAAAAAAGTGGATGAAATAGCAGAATAAGGTCCCACAAAACAACCATAAAAGTGCCATGTAATTAAAAATTGATTTTAATTTATTCAGTTGACTAAAGCTATGACCCTCAAGAGCACTGGGAAAGCAGATGAGAGATGGTCAGAGTATAGGTTGGCAGCAATGTGCACCTCCTTGAGTAACAGTGTGTCAATGCAAGATGCTGAAGGTTGTTAATATCTGGTGTTTCACTCTCTGTGGAGTTATTAACAAAAAAGCCCAATGCAATAAACTGCAACACGCCCTGAGTGGTCATGTAATGGCAATGTGCAATCAAAGCCCTGAGCAGTCACACAGCGGGAAGGCCAAGCCAGCTCAGCATGCCTTATGATATTGTGGACCCTCAAATCCCCACTTCACAAAGTCTCTTCATACTTCAGTTTGAGAACTACTGATCCAGAGGATGTGTAAATGGCCATAGCAGAATTGCCAACACCTGCCATTTGATGGGAACAGTGCTTGTGATCTGAAATTGTTGAAATCATATGTTGAGACTGGAAGGCTATAAAATGTTTATAGAGTCATAGAGTCATACAGCATGGAAACAAATCCTTCAGTCCATACGGTTCATGCCGACCATAATCCCAAACTAAACTATACCCACCTGCCCACTCCTGGCCCATATCCCTCCAAATTCCTTCTAGTCATATACTTATCTAAGTGTCTTTTAAATGTTGCTGTTGTGCCTGCATCCAAAAGATGAGGTGTTATTCCTCAAAATTCTATTGAATCTCTTTGGAATAGTCTAGGAGGTGGGAGACAGAAAAGCAGAAGTGAATGTGAAAGTGGAGAACTAAAATTTACAGAGAACTGGAAGCTTTTCTACCAATGATATCAGCAATATTTCCTCCTTTGGCAAGCAGAATATTTAATCATTATTTCTTAGTGTATGTCCTTCCCTAACCTTCACATAGTCCTCTATTTTTTCCCACTTCTATCTCTTCCCTTCCCCTTCCTCGATGACTTCTATTGTCATTTCTGGGAAATAGGCTGTTGATGATTATAAGACCCCATTACCCACAGTTCCTCCTATCTTGCTGTCTGCAAATATTGATGCTTCTGTAAGTTTTCCTCTTCTTTCATTTCTCAGTTTCTTTATCTCTGTCATTTATATTTGAATGGCCTGAATGCTACTACTTCTGCCATGTATTTTTGTTCCTAACCAATGATTCACCTTCATCATGGTTGACAAGATTTTACAATCATCCCAAACACACCTACATTTGGCCATTTTTACCATGTCTTCCTATACAAGTGTAGTCCTGTCATTATATGTCCTTGTGTACTATGGCATGGAAGCTTCCCAAGGAATTCACTGTTGTGCTTTCATGAGGATTTCTGAGGTATGTGACCTTTTACAATTGTACATTGTATAAGAACGTTTAGTTTAGAATTATGCCAGTAAGCCACTAAGATACTTAGTCATTTCCCACCTCCCCCACCACACCCCCAGGCTAGCATGCCATCAGAGAAAAGACTCCCTTATGTTTCAGTGTGCTAATGTGGCAGTTACAAAACTTTGCCCTCCTATGCTTGCTTTGAAATGTGGTTGTAAAATAGAAACTTTAGGTTCTGCTTTTAAGTGTTTTGTTCTCATTCCAGTTGCTTAACTAACATGACAAGGAGGCAGTTAGTGCAGTGATGTCTCCACACTGCCTTGATTGACCTCATTTAATCTCTAGTCTGCTTGCACTAAACCTCAATTCCCATACTGGCTGAGGTCACTATGAAGTCCCACCTTATCAATCTCACCACCAGATATCTCTCTCGACTGACAGAGCATCCCAATGGTCCTCCATACCTAGGGCTACATTACTTTTATATATGACACACGTGACGTGTTTTACTGATAGACTGACTGTTTCAAATATCCGATCTCATTTACATGTTGGAAATTTGCACTGTCTAGTTTTTCAGAAGATAAGAGGAGAACCGAAAGTGGCATATAAATATGATGAGTAGGCAGGAGTTGCTTAGAAATAACGTAGTCATGAACCAATAGAGATATACTGAAGTCCTGAAGTAAGGCTTAAGGGAAAAATCAGAAAAAATGTTCTAATGTTGAGTTTCAGGCCTTTACACTTTTACCTTTTGTACTTAGCTCATACTAAACCAAGGAGGGGAAAATTGCTCCAATTATTTTCCAAGTTGAGACAAAGGGGAAAAATAAAAAAGCAATTTAAATTTTTGAATATGAGAATAATTGAGTTCAAGCATAGGATGAACCAGAAGAGACAACATGTTCAATGATCCTGAACAGAATGAGGAGCTCAGAGAAGGTGAAGTCGTTAAGAAAATGGAATAGTCAGGCTTTTTGAGGAAGGAATGATAGTGACAATTTTATTTTGACAAGATTAACACTTAATGCTGTTTTCAATGCAAGTATGAATGACTGTATTTGATTAACAGTTTTAGGAGATTATATTTTTCACAGGAATTTTTGATGCCTAATTGCTTATTTTGACTGTTTTGTGAGTACTTCAAAGAATTGCTGGTGTTATTGAGGGGCTCCATAAAAACGAAAGAAACTGCAGAGGCTATAAATCAGAATCCAAAACTGAACTGAGGAAGGATCACTCAACCTGCAATGTTAATTGTGATTTCTCTCCACAAATACTGCCAGAGATGCTGAACTTTTCCAGCAATTTCTGTTTTTGTTATTGAAAGGCTCATTGGTTTATACCTGGTGGATTTTGGAAGAGTGCTTATGGAGAATGCATGAGGCTTTTGGAAGGAGAATAGAAGATGTGCAGGGGACATGGATTTATGAAGGATGCATGGGGTAAAAGGAGGGCATATATAGGATGGAATTGAGTAGGGAGGTCTAAGGGATCTTACAACCAAGTTAAGAATTAGCTGATATGCCAGCCAACTGGCACACCTTCAAATCTGCCTGCTTCAGTATTTGTCCATTTCCCTTGCCACTCACAGCCTGCTTCAGAATACAATGGATCAGTCAGTCTCCAGCTTATGGTCTCCTCTTCAGGGTGAATCCATGACATGTGGGAACTGCTGGATGAAGATGTGCTCACAGACTCAAATTCCTGCTTCAAAGACAAACATCCAGTTTCAGGGGTTTGGATGAAAGAAGGTAAGTCATGAGAAGGACTTCTCATGACAAAGGAGAAGGTGGCAAAGGGAATTGCGCTAATATTGTCTCAATTTGGAGATAGATATAGAATAGAATAGTTCATAGAATCCCTACAGTGTGGAAACAGGCCTTTCAGCCCAACAAGTCCACACTGACTCTTAGAGCATCCCACCTAGAACCTTCCTCCTATAACCCACCTAATCTACACATCCCAGAACATGACAGGCAACTTAGCATGGTCAATCCACCTAGCCTGCACATCTTTGGACTGTGGAAGGAAATCGAAGCACCCGGAGGAAACCAACGCAGACACGGGGAAAATGTGAAAACTCACAGGCGTGAGGGTGGAATCAAACCTGGGTCCCTTGCACTGTGAGGCATCAGTGTTAACCATGAGCCACCATGCTGACCCAAAAGTTTAGGACTTAATATTTAACATGAGTGTAGATTGGATAAGGAAAATGGTTTACATCAGGTTACAGACTGAACCTAATCTTAAAACCAGTGAAACACAGTGGTGAAATAATGAAAGATTTGCTTTATTATTAAGATGGTATCTCACAATCACTTAACATGAATGAACAATAAATATAAACTTAGTTGTGACTTTACATGAAAATATATCAGAAGTGGAGAAGCCACTCTCTCAGGGCAATTAGAAATGATGAGTAACTGCTGGACTTGGTGGCAACACATACATCCCAAGTATTTTGAGAATATGAAAATTATTTTATTCTGTAGTACAAAATCAGTTGTGTCAAGATTGTAGCCCACCAGATAATAGCCTTCCTTGTGCATTGTAATAGGTTTATGTTCTTTGGACTGCAAGTCTTTGACAACGTGGACCCCTTTTTGAATAATTATGCCAACTGCCAATCCTGCCAGGCAGTCAATGTGTATAAAAATAACACTTTCACAGCTTGAAACATGACCGACAGATGTCTGTTCATTTCAAATGTTAAGTAGCTATTTATCCCCCTTTCACATTAAGTCTGTGATAGTGGAAGTAAATGGCTCTGAAAGCTGCCAGATTGTTCTAAAAATCCCACTGATTCACTGATGTCCTTCAATCTGGCCTACATGTAATTCCAATCTCACTCTATACCATTGATTTTGAATGTCCTTGCATTAGCAAGGAGTAGACAATAGATATTGCCTCACCATAAGCAGTGAAAAGAATATTTATTGCTTCATCTAAAATCTGATCAGTATAATTACCTTTCTAATGTAATCTTATTCTGTCACAACTGAAGGAGAAATTCATCACTTTGTCAAATACAATTTCACATTCTATCTCTGATAAGGTGGCAGAAGTTTTACCTTGAATCTAGTGATTGTTCCCATATCTCTAAATATGTTATTCACATTCTCTCCAGTGGTAGATTTCTCCCATTTTATTCACCTTTCTCATTATGTTAAGCTTAAGTTTTTGCTCCAGTTTTTCTTTTATATGTATCGAAAGTGTGAGCTGCTTTCAAAAATAAAGTAATTATTGACTAATTACTTTCAGAGGAGGAATGAGCAGTGATTTGTTTAGACTTTATCATGGATAATCTTCATCACTTAGGGCTGAATCTTACATTCTTTTCACTCAGCATGAGTTGCGCTGAGCTTTTTTTTGGAAGGAATCTAACCAAAACGCCCAGTGAAACTTCTCACCATATTTTATCACATGTGCCTTGTTAACTCCCAATGCTGCCCCTGTGGTGTCCCTCTTGTCCAATTTGGGCCCCATCTTAGCACATACTATTCCCAAACGAGAGACAGACTCACGGTTGGTGTGTTGCCTCCCTGGTGCCAGGGTACGTGATGTCTCGGATTGTGTTTTTGGGATCCTTAAGGAGGAAGGGGAGCAGCCCCATGTCGTGGTCCACATAGGCACTAACGACGTAGGTAGGAAAAGGGATGGGAATGTGAGGAAGAAATTCAGGGAGTGAGGGTGGAAGCTTAGAGCTAGAACAAACAGAGTTATTATCTCTGGTTGTGTACCCGTGCCACGTGCTAGGGAGGTGATGAATAGGGAGCGAGAGCAGTTGAACACGTGGCTGCAGGGATGGTGCAGGAGGAAGGGATTCAGATTCCTGGATAATTGGGGCTCATTCTGGGGTTGGTGCGGCCTCTACAAAAGGGATGGTCCACATCCTGAACCAGAAAGGTACCAATATTTTGCTGTTGCTCTCCGGGAGGGTTTAAACTAATACAGCAGGGGGATGGGAACCTGAATTATAGCTCCAGTGTACAGGAGTTTGTGAGTAGTGAAGTCATGAATAAGGTTTCAAGATCACTAGAGTGTACCGGCAGGCAGGAAAGTGGGATGGAAGTGTGTCTACTTATAGTCAGGAGCATCTGGAATAAGGTGGGTGAACTTGAAAGCATGTACCTGGGACTTCAATGTTGTGGCCATCTCGAAGACATGGATAGAGGAAGGACAGGAATGGTTGTGGCAGATTCCAGGGTTTAGATGTTTCAGTAAGATCAGGGAAGGTAGTAAAAGACGGGGAGGTGTGGCAATATTAGTCAAGGACAGTATTACAGTGGCAGAAAGGACGTTTGATGAGGATTCGTCCACTGAGGTAGTATGGGCTGAGGTGAGAAACAGGAATGGAGAGGTCACACTGTTGGGAGTTTTCTATAGGCCCCCAAGAAGTTCCAGAGATGTAGCGGAAAGGATCGCCAAGATGATTCTGGATAGGAGCGATGGTAACAGGGTAGTTGTTATGGGGGCTTTAACTTTCCAAATATTGACTAGAAATGCTGTAGATCGAATACATTAGATGGGTCAGTTTTTGTCCAATGTGTGCAGGACAGTTTCCTGACACAGTGTGTGAGGTGAGGTGAGGCCACTTTGGATTTGGTTCTGGGTAACGAACCAGGTCAGGTGTTAGATTTGGAGGTAGGTGTGCACTTTGGTGATAGTGACCACAGTTTTGTTGCATTTACTGTAGCGATGGAAAGGGATAGGTATATACCGCAGGGCAAGTGTTGTAGCAGGGAGAAAGGCTATTATGATGTGATTAGGCAAGATTTAGGATGCATAGGATGGAGAAGGAAACTGCAAGGGTTGGGCACAATTGAAATGTGGAGCTTGTTCAAGGAACAGCTAATGCGTGTCCTTGATAAGCATGTACCTTTCAGAGAGGGAGCAAATGGTCAACGAGGGAACTGTGGTTTACTAAAGATGTTGAAACTCTTGTCAAGAGGAAGAGGGAGGCTTATGTAAAGACGAGGCGTGAAGGCTCGGTCAGGGCACTTGAGAATTACAAGTTAGCTAGGAAGGACCTAAAGAGAGAGCTATAAAGAGCCAGGAGGGGACATGAGAAGTCTTTGGCAGGTAGGATCAAGGAAATCCCTAAAACTTTCTATAGGTATGTCAGGAACGAAAGAATGACTAGAGTAAGATTAGGGCCAGTCAAGGACAGTAGTGGGAAGTTATGCTTGGAGTCCGAAGAGATAGGAGAGGCGCTAAATGAATATTTTTCGTCAGTATTCACACAGGAAAAAGACAAATGTTGTTGAGGACAATACTGAGATACAGGCTATTAGACTAGATGGGATTGAGGTTCACAAGGAGGAGGTGTCAGCAATTCTGGAAGGTGTGAAAATAGATAGGTTCCCTGGGCCAGATGGGATGTATCCTAGGATTCTCTGGGAAGTTAGGGAGGAGATTGCAGAGACTTTGGCTTTGATCTTTATGTTGTCATTATGTTCAGGAATAGTGCCAGAAGACTGGAGGATAGCAAGTGTTGTCCCCTTGTTCAAGAAGGGGAGTAGAGACAACCCTGGTAATTACAGACCAGTGAGCCTTGCTTCGGTTGTGGGTAAAGTGTTGGAAAGGATTATAAGAGATAGGACTTATAATCATCTAGAAAGGAATAATTTGATTAGGAATAGTCAACACGGTTGTGTGTAGAGTAGGTCGTGCCTCACAAACCTTTATTGAGTTCCTTGAGAGGGTGACCAAACAGGTGCCTGAGGGTAAAGTGGTTGACGTGGTGTATATGGATTTCAGTAAAGCGTTTGATAAGGTTCCCCATGGTAGTCTATTGCATAAAATACAGAGTCATGGGATTGAGGGTGATTTAGCGGATTGGATCAAAAATTGGCTAGTTGAAAGAATTCAGAGGGTGGTGGTTGATGGGAAATGTTCATCCTGGAGTTCAGTTACTAGTAGTGTACCACAAGGATCTGTTTTGGGGCCACTTCTGTTTGTCATTTTTATAAATGACTTGGATGAGGGTGTAGAAGGATGGGTTAGTAAATTTGCAGATGACATTAAAATCGGTGGAGTTGTGCATTGTGTGGAAGGATATTGCAGGTTACAGAGGGACAAAGATAAGCTGCAGAGATGGGCTGAGTGGTGGCAAATGGAGTTTAATGCAGAAAAGTGTGAGGTGATTCACTTTGGAAGGAATAACAGGAATACAGAGTACTGGGTTAATGGTAAGATTCTTGGTAGTGTGGATGAGCAGAGAGATTGCGGTGTCCATGTGTATAGATCCCCAAAAGTTGCCACCCACGTTGATAGGGTTGTTAAGAAGGCGTACGGTGTGTTAGGTGTTATTGGTAGAGGGATTGAGTTTCAGAGCCATAAGGTCATATTGCAGCTGTACAAAACTCTGGTGCGGCCACGCTTGGAGTATTGCGTACAGTTCTGGTCGCCGCATTATAGGAAGGATGTGGAAGCATTGGAAAGGGTGCAGAGGAGATTTACCAGGATATTGCCTGGTATGGAGGGAAGGCGTTATGAGGAAACGCTGAGGGACTTGAGGCTGTTTTCATTAGAGAGAAGAAGGTTAAGAGGGGACTTCATAGAGACATACAAGATAATCAGAGCATTAGATAGCGTGGATAGTGAGATCCTTTTCCGTCGGATGGAGATGGCTAGCATGAGGGTACATAGCTTTAAATTGCGGAGTGATAGATATAGGACAGATGTCAGAGGTAGGTTCTTTACTCAGAGAGTAGTAAGGATGTGGAATGCCTGCCTGCAACAGTAGTGGACTCGCCAACTCTAAGGGCATTTAAATGGTCATTGGATAAACATATGGATAATAATGGAATAGTGTAGGTATGATGGGCTTCAGTTTGGTTTCACAGGTCAGCGCAACATCGAGGGCCGAAAGGCCTGTTCTGCGCTGTCGTGTTCTATGTTCTATGATCTATCTAACAACTCCTCATTCTCTAGGATTCTGTCAAAAGACAAGCATCCCTGGTGTTCATGCCATATTTAAAAGGTAACTTTGCACCTAAATAAGCATTGATATTCCAAAGCTGTCCTGCTTGTTTTAGCCAGAGTTCGAAGATGTTAGAGAAGGTAAAGGTAGCATTGTGATTCTCCAACAAAGCCCTGGAAGTTCTGGTCAAGAGGATGGAGCAAAGGAAAGGAATCCGCTTCCTGGAAGACCAACAGAGGAGGCCTCGCCACTACAACTTAGCAGTATGATCCAAGATCATCACCCAGAGCAGTGCCATTTGACAATGCAGAGAAACAGCCGGCATTACCATAAGATCAATTACCTTTTCTACTGTTCCAGAGTAAGGACCGTGGTCTTCCTGAAGAAGGGTCCTGACCTGAAACATCAACTTTCCTGGTCCTCTGATGCTGCCTGGCGGCTGTGTTCCTCCAGCTCCACACTGTGTACACTCTTCCCTCTGTTACCTTACACTCTGTCTCTGCAACTACACCCAACTTCCACCAAGACTCATGCTCACCACTCTCACTATTCATGACATATTTTCCTTCACCTGCTGTTACTGCCTCCAACCTCGCACAGCAGTAACTTTGCAAGGCCTCTGTGCTGCCTCTTCATTTCACCACTTTTCAACCACCTGCATGAGCACTAACACACATGCGATTCAGATAAAACAAAAATAAAAATACTGCTGATACTTGAAATCTGAAACAAGTACAGATACTGCTGGAGAAACTCAACAGGTGTGGTAGCATTATTGGAACGAGAGACCAAGTTAATGTTTCAAGTCTGATGTGACAATTCTTCAGAAGAAGTTTCTCCAGAATTATCTATGTTTCTAACAGCCATGTCACTTACTTTCACTTCATTCAATCCCTCCCTTTCTCTCATTACGGGAGAAGACAGTCCATAATAGGGCAGAAAGATCCCAAGCAGGAGGAGAAGTGCCTGACATTTGACTCCTCACTCGTTCAAGGAGAAAATCCTATCCCTTGCACAAGAAGATTGAGTCTGTTCCTGCAGTGGTGCCCAAACATTAATGTCCTGCTAACCAAGTAAATACAACTCTTTATTCCACTGCAGTTCTCACAGTAACCGCTTAGTTAGTCTCACTCATTTTATACCACTACTAACCACAGAATGCAACACCTCTCTCTCTTTTGTCTTGCAGATACTCCCAGCATGTCCGCCACTACCAGGGTAAATAGCTGGCCTTCCCAGAAGGAAACACCTTGACCGCTGAGGATGAGAGTACATACGCCTCAGAGGAAGCATTGGCAAGGTTTTCCCCTGCATCCACTACCAGCTCAGCTACTGACACATCAGTGGGAATTGTAGTCTTGGAAAGTTTGAAAACACAACCTGGTGAGCACTCCAGAGCAGGCAGAGTAAGAAGTAACACAGGAGGACTGCTGGAGACCAGGCACTGCTTAGCCCCATGCACTACAGGAACTTGTGGTGTTGGCAATGACAGGCTTTGTCCACATGCACAGGGAGGAATAGGAACCAGTTTTCATCACATACACTATCTATGTCTAGAATTCCTACAGTGAAGAAGCAGGCCATTCCACCCAATGAGTCCACACAATCCTCTGAAGAGCATCCCATTACATTATCCTATCCCTGTAATCTTGCATTTCCCATGGCTAATCCACCTAGCTTGCACATTCCTGGAAACTATTGGCAATTTAGTATGGACAATCCATTTAACCTATTCATCTTTGGACTGAGGGAAGAAACTGGAGCACCTAAATGAAATCCACACAGATATGGGGAGAATGTGCAAACACCACAAAGACACGTACCAGAGGTTGGAATCGAACCTGGGTCTCTGGTGCTATGAGGCAGCAGTGCTAACCACTGAGCCACCACACTGCCTCATATACTGGATACGGTGGGGTGAAAATCGCAAAACAAGTTGCTGACATTGTTTTAGTGTCTTTCATATCTCACCCTGCTTTAGGTGGCCACTATTCATGGCCAAAACAGGTGGGGTTATTCATTAACAAAATAAAAGCAAGCAGCGTCTCAGCTTTGCTTCTCTTATCCTTATTTACAGATCCATCCATGTACTTGTTCTTCTCTACCCCTGAAACTTCCAGCCTTAAAACCATCTCCGCTCCACCATTGGTATCTGTGTTTTTGCTTTCCTAGGTACTAAGCTCTGGAATTGCATCTCCTTTCTGTTTGTGCTTCTATCTCTCCTCCTTGAAGAAATGCTTTAAAAATAGACTACTCTGAGTAAGCTATGAGCTGTCACAAAACTCCTTAGGTTGCTTGGCCACCACAGCTCTTATGTGAAGTGCCACAGGATATTTTACTGCATTAAAGGCATGGTACAAATGCTAGCTACAGATATTGTTCCTGATGCTTTATTTGTGTCAATTAACACTGCCACTGTTACTTCCTCAACCTGCTGACAAACCATCAGTGATATGAATGTCAGGTAGCAAGATTTGTTAGGCGTTCTGATGAAGAGTCAGCAGATTTGAAATGTTAATTCTGCTTTCTTTCCACAGATGTTGCCAGACCTGCTGAGCTTTGCCAGCAAGTTCTGTGTTGTCTTGAGAGAAAACTTTAATTAGATAATAGTTGTAATGATTTTTTTCTGCATTATTGTGACTTTTTTTTGCAAAGCCTTAAAGGTTTCCTTACATTATTCTCTTTACATTTCCCTGCCAATTACACCTGTTATACATTTGTCTTCTTCCAACTTTTGAACCAGCTTTGCATGTCCAATTGAATCACTTGCCCGTCATACTTCATACTGTCCCAAAAGCGGACTGAGTTAAAACAGCAGAATTAACACCGTTCCTTATTCTATGCACTTCAGTAAGGTCTGATCAGAAAATCTTTCAATTTTCTACTGATGGTATTTGTAGTGTGGCATGGGCACATTGTCCACAAGCCACTGGTACATATCAGAAAATCATCTCTTTGCAATCTACCATTGGTGTCAATTAACCTTAGGCCGTAGACATTAGGAACTGTTGTACCTCAGTGATCACGAAACAATTGTTAATATCATTATTTTGTATATAAGATCAACATTAAAAATGTTTTACAACTAAAATGCACTGGATATTCTTTTGTACTATCCCACCCTTGCTTATCCCGGTGAACAATGGTTTCCAGCCTAGCCTAAGTCCACCAGCTGTCGTAGTTTCATTACAGGAATTTACAGAGAGATGGGTAATTATCCATTGCCATAAACAGCCATAGGCATTTGTGAAAGTTAAATAGATACAATTGGTTATATAATGTTTGAGGGTCACCATTCTGCAAACATGAGATAAATACAGAAGAGGGCTTTCATGAACTACCACAGGCAGAATATGAATTAAACCTATGTTTTTGATATCATTCTGCATAGATCTAGCCAATTAAGTTAACTGACCACCCCATGCAGGCAACAGGTCGCCACCTTTTTAAGCACAAATGGTGTCATACTAGATTCATGCATGTTAAATTTATTAAATTTAGTCATAAAAGTCGGAAGTATCAAAAATCTTTGGCAACATTTCAAGCACAAGATCTACAAACAGCCTGCAAGATCCTAATTTAAGTTCTCAGTTGTAAACAAGTGTCATAACGGACTCGAAATGTTGACTCTGTTTCTCTGACCACAGATGCTGCCAGATCCACTGCATTTCTCCAGCATTTTCTGATTTTCTTTAAAAGTGTCAATTTACAATATTCAAACTTCAAATTTTCTTATCTCAAAAACAAATATTTGTAGCTAGACACTTTCACATCTTCCTGCATGGTTATGTTTCCTTCATTAATACAGTTTCTTACAAAGACTAAGAATATATTTGGGAAAACCCCAAAACTTCAAGCAAAATTACTGAACATAAAAATATGTCCTTGGAATTCATTTATAAATGTCATCAACCAGCCATTCAGAAATGAAATGCATATTTCCTCAGATGAAAGCTAGTTTAAAATATACATATTTGGAAATCGAACTCACAAGGCTAGTTGTGCACACAATTTAACATATAATATAGTTTATACACAAATTATAAAGCTTTAGGAGATTGGAGATCAATGTTTCAAAGTGGAGTCAGGAATCCAACCTACAGATGAACTCTGGGTCCTGATCCCATGCCACAAGTGAGTTAACTGATGTGAAAGATGTAACGATACGCTGCTGAGGGCAGTTTTCTATATTTTGAAAAGTATCAACCAATAATATTAATTAGCTTGTGAAAGCTAAATATATACCATCAGGTGAATGTTCAACACAAAGCACTTGAGATGGAACTTGTATTCACTGGAACTCTTACATTTGTACTGTTCCAGAGGTGCATGAAGTAACCTATTTTAATACATTTAAGTCCTACAATTAGTAAAAGAACAAATGACTAATTAATGTGCTTTTGATAATGTTGCTTGAGGAATGAATGTTGGCTAGGACATGGGGAAACACCCTCCTCCTCTTAATTCTGCCACAGGGTCATTTCCATGCACTCAAAAGGCCAGAACTCACTTTGGTTTAGTGTCTAATCTGATGCAATTGACAACAGTTTGATCAATCTTTGTGTTGGATCAGCCAACTACCAGCATTCCTTACACACAGTTCATCAATTGCAAGTGGAAAATATGATAGGAAGACTAATCTTTATTGGCTACTATGTTATGGAAGAGATGGACGTGTTCACACTGAAAGGGAGCAGTGAATTATAGTGGCAGGGAAAATTTGTACACTAGCTACAGCTTTCGGGTATGTAGAACCTTTAAAGGATCAAAATATACAAACACTTTTGGTTTAGAAAATCTGGCTTTATCTTTCTCTTTCTGCATTTTATGTTCCATTATAATATCATGAAAAATGGCCACGTCCCAAACTATACTATCCATGCTTTATTGGCAGATTGAAGAAGTGGCAATAAAACACAGCTAGAAATGAAGGTGAAATAGGCCAGAAACTGTTGTTTGACCTTGAGTTGCATATTTTGAAAGTTCTGACCAGCCAACTTGAGATCGACCCAAAAAGATCAGAAAGGCAGGCAATCTGCAAGTTATTTCTTCCTGTAGGTTTGATTCCAAGAACTCCCAAATTTTTGTTGTAGAGGACACTTCTTCAGTATTGGATTGAAGTGTTCCCCTGCAATGGGCACTGAAGCACATGCTGGTGGGGCTCAGAACCCATATTTATCTGATTCCGAGGCAAGAATGTTGCTTGATCTAAATGTCCCTTAGCTTGTCGTAGCAAATATTACATAGATCAGTATGTGAACCTTCTTTTTGAAAATGATTAAAATAGTCCCTAAAACCTGTAAGTCAACTACGCAAGTGAATCTGATACACATTTAAACCTTTCCATTAGTAGAATTACGTTCCTTGGATTCTCAAGCAGCTAATTTTCAAATCAGAACAGCAGCAGGAAGACACCTATAATTTTATGATCAGCAATGTTAGTTTTTATCAATGGGTTAGGCCCTCAGAAAATCAATCCTGTAATCTGGGCATATTTGCAGACTAATATTCCAGCAAATCTACATCTGCCACACAGATACAATGGATATGTGCACAAACTAGATTCTGTTTATTCAGCAGTGCAGATGGTTTCTCATCCCTCTGAATGTAATAAGTGAATTCAGGCCTCCACATGCATTATGTAGCAGCTGACACACTGGAAAGGATTTAAATTCAGAACCATGAAAGTTATAAATTGACAGCAGATTTCTTTCATGAATTTTGAATCTTGAAAACAAATAACTCTTTCAATGGGAAACATGTTGTGATGTCTGAAGATTTACTAAGGCATTATAGAAAACAGTGTTCTCATTTTTTCGTCATTGAGGATCTGCAGTGTCAAGACTGAAATTGCAATCATTACAAAAAGTATAGAATAATGCCAAATCATGAGTGTTATTTTTGAGAAGATAAATATTTAAAGAAACAAACAGCTCATATTCTGACTCTCATCAGTTAAGCAGCCAGAAACACTACCAATAGTGTAGTACACTTACTTGAGTACTTACTTTTAAAACTTCATTTTAAATAGTAATTCCAAATTTGGAAACAGATTTAATTTTAAAGGTCTAACTAAGTCCCATTGCTAAATTCATTCTTTGTATGATAATAACGGTTTTAAGTATTGTAGAAGATTTATCCCAAATATTTATGGAAGTTGTGGTGGAAATGGTGGGGGTTAAAAATACATGCAAATATAAATTGAGGTTTCAGTTTTTGGAACAAGATTCCAAAGGAGCAGCTGGAAAAAGTTAGGATTAATTAACATGAATATAGTTGAATGGATTTTTCTCAGAAAATAATATTTTGGGATTAAGTACATGAGCAATTGAGTTGTGGTAAGTGTAGCACGCTTGAGTGTAATGTGATATTTGACCAATGGTTCCAAAATCATCACTCTGTGGTTTCTCGTGCATAATATCTGTTGCAGAATAACTATTCGAGGTTGATTCACCTTTGACCCATTAACTTTGTATCAGGCAGCTACCAGGACAATGGAAAGTGAAAGAAGTTGTGTGCTATCTTTTGATATCTCGCATTTGTTATAATATCATGTGGGTATTTTCTCCACATCAATTTTAAAAAAGCATAGTGCACATATTTCAGTCCTTCCTTAGCCTAAAAGTTGAAATCAACATCTATCACATTGTTTCTTTCACTTTTCATCAGAAACATTTTTTTTTCTTGAATCTGCTATTTAATTTTGTCTTCACTGCAGTCTGAGACAGTAAATCCACAGATTCTCAACCCTCTGAGACAAGTAGTCTCTCCATACCTCAGTTTTGAACCTACCTCCTCTCACTCTGCATCAATGCCTTCTTGTTTGAGACTTATCCACATTAAACTCCATCTACCAGCTTCTGGTCCATTGATCTAGCCTGTCAATACCCATCTGAAAACTGATATATCTCTTCTTCACTGCCTGCTTTCCCATGTATTTTAGTATCATCCATGTTACACTCCATGACTTTGAAACTCTATTACGTTTTAGTCACTCCTTCCAAGAGGATTCTTAACTACAAGACTACTTATCCATCTTTCTTTGTTACATAATACTAAAATCTAAAGTAGCCAGTTCTCTAAGAAACAATCCCTCATATGAACCTTTCTTTGAAGCTACCATTGTCAAATTTATTAATTCAATCAATATGCGTGTTTAAACAACCCATAATTATCTTCTCACAAGTCCCCTGGTTTATACTTTGCCCTATTTCAGAAGTACTGTTCAGAGAACTGTTAATTAGTCCTACCAAGGAGTTTCTTTTCTTGCTTTTTATTTCCACCCAGACTGATTCAATATTGTGATCCTTAGCGCAAATATCATTTTCTAATACAGCCTTGACGTTGTCCATAACTCCACCAAAAACAACTTCACCTCCTGCTCCTTCTCGTCTATCCTTTTGGAATATTGAATATCCTTGGACATTTAACTTACATTCCTGATCTTCCTGTAACTATGTTTCAGTAATACCCAACAGATCCCACCCATTTGTCTCAATTTGTGCCGTCAGCTCATCAAATTTATTCCAAAAAAGTGGAAGAATTTTGGTTTGCACCTAATTGTACTTTTCCTCATTGGAGGGTGCTTAATCTGATACTGGATGCATGTAATGAGAACACGTATCACTTTTCAGCACTAATTATCCACTACTTGTGAAGCACAAAATCTTGCCCAGTAAAAATAACTCGTAATATAGATTTTTTGCAGGATATTTGTCACATATTTCTATCTTTCATTCAATATTTCTGATGAGGTATTTCGAGCGTGAAGTGAATAGGAGGAAAATTGAAGTTCATAAAATCTGAAATTTCCACAATCTAATTCTTTTACCCAGCCTGAGTTGAACAACAGTCATACATAATTGACGTAACAGGAAGCAGGGAGGAACCTATGTTTCCACTTAATCCACTTCATAAAAACATTACACTTCTTTAAAGGATTTACAGTTGTTTAATGTTCTAATTTCAGATTCATTTCACAAATTAATTTAAATAGTTGAAATTGTTCCAGAATATATGATTGCCTTTCAGCATTATTACATAAATCAAGATTGTTGTGGATGTTCAGATCAATTTTGCATAATTAAAACAGCTTTAATTTCACACAATAAATCGATGCATTTCCTTTGTTTCACAAGCATGGGCTTGTTTGAAAATTACAGGAAACATCTGGAAAATATTTAACTGGGCATGATAGCTTCCCAACACAGATTAAAATTTACATCAGTTTAAAAACAGGTTTCTTTTCTCCTAAAATATATTAGTTTTCTTATTAAAATAAAATAAAGAGCATAACAGTTTAAAACTAAGTTAGTTTAAAACTGCAAAGTAAAAATAAACAATAACTTCAGCTCAATTTAATAGAGGCAAATGAGAACTGACCTTAGTTGGGAGGACAATATTGATGTAACAATTAGCATTATCCTCTCTGAATTAAAGGGCATATTGTGAATTAGTAATTGCCAATCTAATTAGATACCTAGTGTTGTCTTCTGGAAAGTATGCTTGCATTGTTTTTGGCAATGGACAAGAATATGAGCATATAGCTAACATGCATTACCCAGGGCCATAAACAGGAACTTGTAGCACACATAAAAACCATTTTATTCATTTACAAAATCAGAAATTGCTGAAAAAACTCAGCAAGTCAGGCAGCATCTGTGGAGAGAAAGCAGAGTTAACATTTCAGGTTCAGTAAACCTTCTTCAAAACACAAGTACTGGACCCGAAATGTTAACTCTGCTTTACAAGAACTAGGAGCAGGAATTGGTCATCTGGACCCTTGGGCCTGCCCCGCCATTTAATAAGATCATGGCTGATCTTTTTGAAAGTCAGCTGCACTTACCCGCCCACTCACCATAATCCTTAATTCCTTGACTGTTCAAAAATTTATCCAGCCTTGCCTGAAAAAACATGCAGTGAGGTAGCTTCAATTGCTTCAGTAGGCAGGGAATTCCACAGATTCACAACCCTTTGGGTGAAGAAGTTCCTCCTGACCTCAGTCCGAAATCTGCTTCCCTTTATTTTGTGGTGATGCCCTCCAGTCCTAGTTTCACCTGCTAGCGGCAACAACCTCCCTGCTTCCATTTTATCTATTCCCTTGATAATCTTATATGTTTCTATAAGATCTCCCCTCATTCTTCTGAATTCCAATGAGTATAATTCCAGTCTACTCAGTCTCTCCTCATAATCCAACCCTCCCAATTCTGAAATCAACCGAGTGTATCTCCTCTGCACCCCCAGTATATCTCTTCTCAAGTAAGGAGACCAAAACTGCACACAGCACTCCAGGTGTGGCCTCACCAGGACTCTATACAGCTGCAGCATAACCTCCCTGTTTTTAAACTCCATCCCTCGAGCAATGGCAGACAAAATTCCATTTGCCTTTTTAATTACCTGCTGATTCATGCACAAGGAAACCCAAGTCCCTCTGCACAGCAGTGTGCTGCAATTTTTTTTATCATTTAAAACATTGTCTACTTTCCTGTTATTCCTACCAAAATGGATGACCTCACACTTATCAACATTGTAATCCATCTGCCAGACCTTTGCCCACTCACTTAGACTATCTTTATCCCTCTGCAGACTTTAAGTGTCTTCTGCATACTTTGCTCTACCATTATCCTTAGTGTAATCTGCAAAGTTTGACACACCACAATTAGTCTCCAACTCCAAATTGTCTGTAAATTGTAAACAATTGCAGTCCCAACATTGATCCCTGAGGCACACCACGAACCACTTACTGCCAACCAGAAAAACACCCATTTGCCCCTACTCTTTGCTTTCTACTGGTCAACCAATCCTCCATCCATGCCAATACATTACTTGTAATATCGTGCAACTTTATCTTATGTAGCAGCCTTTGGTGTGGCACCTTCTCAAATGCCTTTTGGAAATCCAGATACACCACATCCACAGGTTCCCCATTGTCCACCATGCAAGTAATGTCCTCAAAGAATTCCACCAAATTAGTTAAACATGACCTACCCTTCATGAACCCATGCTGGGTATTCCCATTTGGATAATTTATATCCAGATGCCTTCCTATTTCTTCCTTAATGATAGATTCAAGCATTTTCCCCACCACCGAGGTTAAGCTATCTGGCCTATAGTTACCTGCTTTTTGTCTACTTCCTTTTTTAAACAGTGGTGTCACTGGTTGTTTTCCAATCGGTGGGAACCAGCCCAGAATCAAGTGAGTTTTGGTAAATAATTACGAATGCATTTGCTATTTCTCCCATCACCTCTTTTGGTACCCTGGAATGCATTTCATCAGGGCCAGGAGACTTGTCTACCTTTATCCCCATTAGCTTGACCAGCACTGCCTCCTTTGTGATAGTGATAGTTTCTAGGTCCTCGCCTGCTATAAACTTCTTGCCATTAGTTTTTGGCATGTTATTTGTGTCTTCCACTGTGAAGACCAACACAAAATAACTGTTTAATGTCTCAGCTATTTCCTCATGCCCAGTTATTAATTTGGGCCTTCCCATTCTCTAAAGAACCACGGTTTACTTTCGCCACTCTTCTATAATTTACATATTTATAGAAACTTTTGCTGCCTGTTTTTATATTCTGAGCTAGTTTACTCTCATAGTCTATCTTACTTTTCCTTATAACTTTTTTTGTGGCTTTCTGTTGGCCTTTAAGGATTTCCCAGTCTACTAGTTTCCCAATGCTCTTTGCTTTCTTGTATGTGTATTTTAAAATCTGATACTTTCCTTTATTTCCTTAGACATCCATGGCTGCTGCTCTTTTTTCCTACAGCTCTTCCTTATTACTGGAATATACTTCTGTTAAGCACTGTGATAAATCAATTTGAAAGTCCTCCATTGTTCCTCAATTGACCCACCATAAAGTATTTACTGCCATTCTACCTTAGCTAACTCCTCCTCATTCCTTCATAGTCTCCTTTGTTTCAGCACAGGACGTGGGCGCTGGATTTAACTTTCTCACGCTCCAGCTGTATTTTAAATTCAATCATTCTGTGATCGCTCCTTCCGAGAGGATCCCTAACTGTGAGATCCTTAATTATTCCTGTCTCATTACACAGGACGAGACCTAGGATAGCATGCTCCCTTGTAGGTTCCATTACATATTGTTCATGGAAATTATTGCGGATGCATTCTATGAACCCCTCCTCAAGGTGCCATAACCAACCTGGTTTGACCAATCGTTATGTAGATTAAAATCCCCCATGATAATTCCTGTACCATTTTTACATGCATTTGCTATTTCTCTGTTTATTGCAAGCCCCACCACGATATCATTATTTGGTGGCCTATAGACCACACCTATCAGTGAATTCTTCTCCCTGCTATTCCTACTTTCCACCCGAATAGATTCAGCGTTTTGTTCAGTAGAACCTATATCGTCTCTCACTGCTGCCCTGGTATCATCCTTAAAAATCAGAGCAACACTACCTCCCTTACCTTCCTGTCTGTCCTTCCGAACAATTTGATACCCCTAGATATTTAACTCCCAGTCATGACCATTCTGTAACCATGACTCTGTAATGGCCACTAAATCATACTCATTTGCCATGATTTGCACCGTCAACTCATCCACCTTGTTTCGAATCAGATAAATTGCCCTTATGCCAGTTTTTGCACCTTCTTTTTGGGTCCGATTACCTCCATTACTAACAGCTCTTGCGTTCTCCTTCCCTTTAACTTTTTTCCTAATTTTCAATGGAATTGAAGTTTCCTCGTCATCTGCTAGCCTGCTGCTTTGCCTTACATTAATTGTTATTCTCCCTCTACGCTCACTTCTCCCTTCCCCCGACCAACTAGTTTAAAGTCTTATGAACCACCCTATTTACCCTTTGCACCAGAACACTGGACCTGGCCCTGTTCAGGTGGAGTCCATCCCAGCAGTCCAGATCCCTCCTGATCCCAGAACTGATGCCAGTGCACATGAAAAGGAAACCCTCTTTCCCACACCACTCTTTTCGCCAAGTGTTTACTTCCCTGATCCGCACCTCCCCATGCCAATTTGCACATGGCTTGGGCAGCAATCCAGAGATTATGACCCTTGAAGACCTATTTTTTAATTTTGTTCATAGCTTTTCATAATCCCGAAACAGGTCCTTTTTCCTAGTCCTGCCTATGTTGTTGGTACCTATGTGGACCACAACAACTGGATCCTCCCCCTCCCTCTCTAGTATCCTGTCAAGCTGGTCAGAGATGTCTCGCACCCTGGCACCAGGCAGGCAACACACCATGCAGGATTCTCTACCCTGCTCGCAGTGGATACCGTCTATCCCCCTAGTAATGGAATCCCCTACAACTACAATCTGTCTTTTTGCTCCCCCTTCTTGAATGGCCTCCTGGGCCATGGTGTCATGGTCAGTTGAGTCATCCTGCAGCCCTGTTCCTATTCTATGCAGGGAGCAAGTGCCTCATACCTGTGGACAATGTCAAGGGCTGCAGCTCCTGTGTTCCTGTCTGCAGGGTCCCTCTACCTGCCTCACTCGTAGTCACACATTGCTGTCCCTGCCCGCCGATCGAATTGACATTAGTTAACTGCCTCCTGGAACACAGCATCCAGGTATTTCTCCCCCTCCTGGATGTGCTGCAGTGCTTGGAGTTTGGATTCCAGCTCATCAATTTTGAGCCGGAGCTCCTCAAGCAGCCAACACTTGCTGCAGATGTGGTCACTGCTAGCTAGCTCCCACATCATACAGCTACAACACATCACCTGGCCTGCCATTTTTAGTTTTGCAGTGTTTTCTGCACGAGTAAGTTTACTCTGTTATATACTCAAACAGACTACAGCTTTGCCTTCCGACCCACTCCCAGAGGATTTGGCGTCTGGGTGATCACACCGAAAGATAACAAAGACGAGGAAAAAAAATGCAAATAGCTTACCTGCTCACCACACTTATTCGTTATTATTACGTTAGAGGAGGTGGAAGGGTGGGAGACACTACACGTGTAGTGTCTCGGGTATTAATTAACTCCCAAATTTATTGGGTGGAAGCTTACCTTCCAGGCTGCCCCAGCCCTTTCTCCCAGACTCCCACCGCTGAAACAACTTTCTCGTCAAAGATGCTGCCTGACCTGCTGAGATTTTCCAGCGATGACTAATTTTGTTTCTAATTTCCAGCATCCACAGTTCTTTCGTTTTTTTTTATTTTATTCATTGATTTGGATTCTTAAAGTGGGTTCAGAAATCCAATACTCAGATAATTTCTATGTCCCACCTCTATGACCCAATTCATGCCATCCTATTTTGAAACGTAAATATCTTAATTGGGCCAGAAGAGTGTTTAGAATTGGATTAATGACACCGAGGATTTCGAGGAGGTTATGGATGTCTGCAGAGCCTGATTAGCAATAGTCAGTGGCAGCCATGATGGGACTTGCCATTGCCATGCTGAAGACAGCATTCCGTGACTCTGAGTGTCAGCAACCTCATCATAATATAAAGAAATCAAAGAAAGATGGATACCCTTCTAATCCCATGGCCCCAAAATTTCTCCATTTAATCTGCACAGTTCAGTTTCAAAGTTGGAAAAAAAAATTGTGATAATTACATTGAAGGTGCCAAATAACCAAATGAGAGGTAATGCACATAATCCTGCACCCTGACACTTTTCACTACATAACGCTTCCCTTCTCTATGTTTAACCCAACAGCATTGCACTATCATGAATCAAACAGCTTTAGTTCATCAAACTAACATTTGAAAACTGCATTCTTTCACTCCCTAGCCTTTAACAAGCTCCTCAAGGATCTTGATGCTTCATTAATATGAGGCAAGAAGTTCCCACACTCCCTCTCAATCTTCCCCCTAAAAATCAGAGCTCAACCCCTACCTCTTCCAGAACCCTTAGGTAATCGAAAATCCTGTACTTTGTACTGTACAGAAAGTTTCCCAATATAGTCAAGTGCATTGCTAGTCCAGTGAAGCAAAACAGAAGCAGGGTCTCAAATGGGAATTGAAGAAACATTTGGTCTTTTCTCCTTCACTACAGTTTCATCAAATAAAATAATAAGTGTAAGAGAATTTTCTTCACTGTCTTCATAAGTGATCTGCTATTAGCAGAATCTGGCAGTCAAATTTTAAACTAATGTGAACTATAAATAAATCTCATCATAATATAAAGAAATCAAAGAAAGATGGATACCCTTGTAATCCCATGGCCCCAAAATTTCTCCATTTAATCTGCACAGTTCAGTTTCAAAGTTGGAAAAAAAATTGTGATAATTACATTGAACTAGAAAAGTCATGTCAGAACACAGTGTGAAAATTGTGATTGTTACTGACACCACAATTCATGTATTGACATTTTATATTTAAAAAAAAGTACCCAAGATGCCCACAGGAATTCTCCTAGTCTCAAACTTCTACTTTGGTAAAAGATTATTGGAATTCCTGGTGAAATCAGGTTGGCAGCAAAAATGACATAATGGTGTGAATCAGAAGAACCACATGGAAGTTTTCTTTTGATCATTTAATTACTTGCCACTAAAATTTCTGGTTTACTTATATCTTAGATCTCAGGTTTCTGACACTTCACATAATAAATATAGCAACTAATGGTTCTTTTTTGTTCCCACTCGTGATGTGGCAGCTGAAGATGGTTGGGCCGAGGACACTACACTGTAGAACTCCAGCAGAGATGTCCTGGAGCTGGGATGACTGACCTCCAACAACCACAGCCATCTTCTTTTTCGATAGATATGCCTCCAATCAACAGAGAGTTTGGCACATGATACCCATTTATGCCAGCATTCCTTGATGCCACACCGAGTTGAATGTCGCTAGATGTCAAGTGCTGTCACTGTCACCTTACCTCTGGAATTCATCTCTTTTGTCCACATTTGAACTGAGGCTGTAATGAGGTCAGGAGTAGAGTGGCCTTGGCGGAACCCAAATTGGGCATCACTGAACAGGTTATTGCTGAGCAGAACAGTGTTGATGACAGATTCCATAACTTTATGGATGATCAAGAGTAGACTTACGGGGCAGTAATTGGCAGGGTTGGATTAGTCCTGCTTTTTGTGTACAGGATGTGCCTGGGCAATTTTCCACATTGCCAAGTGGATGCCGGTCTTGTAACTGATGTAAGATTTGCAGTTCTGTCACAGTCAGTTGTGCATGGTGCTGGGCAATCAAACCACTAAGAAAAGGAGATGCCTCTACAAATGCTGCATCATTGAAGATTGGGGAGCTCAGCACATCAGTGCAAAAGACATTGCTGAAGCATTTGGATACACCTTCTATCAGAAGAGTCAAGTGGATATCTATCTCAGCTTCTTTCTGTATTTTCTAGCATCACAGATGCCAGTTTTCAGCAAATTCAATTCACTCTGCATGATGTTATGAAACATTTGAAGGCACTAGATTCTGAAAAGGCTACAGTTCCTGACAACATCTTTGAAATAGTATGGAAGACATGCACTATGTGCCTGTTGATGTGGAGTTGCCAGGGGTTTTAAGCACAATCACATGGTCATAAGTGATTCTGAGCTGTCTTCTTGAACTGCTGCAGTCCTTGGAATGTAGGTATACCCACAATGCCAGTAGAATAGGAGTTCCAGAATTTTGACTTTGCCTCAAGAAAGCAATGGCTTTCCACACTAGTCAAGATAGTGTATGATTTGGAGGGAACTTGTAGGTACTGGTGTTTCCATGAATTGGCTCAGCTTTTGCTTCAAAACATTTGAAGTCATGGGTTTGGAATGTGCAATTAAAGAAGACTGGATGTGTTGTTGCAGTGCATCTTGTCGATTGTATACATTGCTGCAATCGTGCATCAGTCCGAAAAGGAAATGAATATTGGGGGTGGGGAAAAGGGCACAAAGGACTGCTTTGATCAGAATAATGCAAAGCTTCCTGATTATTGTTGGCGTTATTTCCCACAATGCACAGAAACTTTTCCCTTCACATCCCTGAATTCTGCATTTTGAATAAAAGTAAAGCATTGCAATGCTGGAAGAAACAAACACACCTCAGCACGTTGGTACTAAAAACATCTAAAACACAGAAAATGCTGGAGAAATTCAACAGATCTGGCTGCATATATCAGTTTTGCTTCCAAGTTACATACTTCTCTCACCTTTACCTGGTCTATCTCTGACTCTTGCCTTCCTTGATTCCATGTTTCTATTTCTGAAAATAAACAGTCCACCAATATCTGATTCAAGTCCAACGGCTCCCACAGTCATCTCAACCGTGCCTCCTCACACTGTGCTTACTGGAAGGAATTCATTCCATTCTGTCAGTTTCTTCATCTCTGTTGGATCTATTCTGATTATGCCACCTTCTACTGAGTGCCTCCTATGTGACCTCCTTTTCTTTAACTGAAGGTTTCCTCCAACAATGCTGATAGGTCCTATAACCATATTCAACCCATCTCCTGCACCTCTGCCCTTACTTTTTTCCCCTCCTTTGCAGAACAATAGAATCCCCCTTGTCCTCACTTTCTACTCCATGACAGACAAGTCAGTCATCAGTATGAATGCTCTTACCAGACTGACCCTAATGAAATTAAGAATGAATTCAATGAGGATGTCTACTTCCTGAACAGTACTGTGCCCAATGTAGTGTACGGGGATATGAATATGTCAATGATGATGATCTAAGTGATGATGCTACTCAGATTTTCAGACTAGATGGAAACACGATTGAGACTCAAGGAGAAGCCGAAATAAGCACAATGCTAGTACAATGCATATTTTAGAGTAAATAAAGAATTCATAGTATTACAGAGAGAGATACCCTTTTTCTAAAATAAAGAACAGTTAGTATGCAACAGTCTCAGAACAGCCTGTTAAGACAAGGCAGCCTGAAGGCTGCAAGTATGGATACCCAGTATCCTGGAGAACTAAGAGTACAGAATTCATTAAGTGTCAACTAGAAGCCAGCAGTCTGTGAGAGAAGTGCACTACTGAGACTAAGCCATAGCAATCCAAGGCATGGTTACCACAGAATTCTGCTAAAGCACGAAACACAGGCAAACTAATGTTCATGACTTAACAATAGAGTTGGTACAGACCACCAGGCATGTGAAGGGGGCCATGAGTAAAATTGGCAGCAATATCTGTGGAAGCTCCCTGTGCTACAGGCGAATGCTGAGCATGACTTCTGAATAGCTAAATGCTCCACCTTGCAAATCACAACATGGTATCTTGGATGCATCTTCTTTTTTGTGCATTGGCACTTTTTCAGATATGGCTTGACCAGGCAGAGGGAAGGCATGATGTATATGTAGTAAAGGCAAATATGGTGCTGACTGTTGGATATACCACTTTCTTATTCTAAATGTAAACAACAACATCTACTCCTAACAAACACAAAGATGCCGGAGAAACTCAGCAGGTCTGGTAGCATCTGTGGAGAAAGTGTTAATACTTTGAGTCTGGCATGATTCCTCTTCAGAACTGTCTTTCATTGAGAATATCATTGTCTATCAAAGAAGATCTATCCCTACATGTCCCCAGAAAATCAATGATTATAAATGTCTCAACACCTGAAGGCTTGTTGGATCAAAATCCTGGGATTCTCTACCTAATGGCATTTGGGTTTCCTCACCTAACACAGACAGCGGCGGTACAAGAAAGCAGCTCACCACCATTTTTCCAAGCGTACTTAGGGATAGGCAATAATGCTGATCAGCCAGCAATGCCCATATGACGTGAACTTTTAAAAACAGTCATCAAGCAAGCTCTCTCAGAGAAATTCAAGACTCACCTGTGCATGGTAAAAATGGACACTCACTGCACTAAGAGAGACATTCAGGTATATGTTGTCCCCACTGCTTTAGAGACATTTTGACCCACCTCTTGTAAGCAAACAATGAGGTCAGCCAGAAATTGCTCAAAGACAAAGATTGCCTCTGTGGGGTTTACCTCAACGACAAATCATTTCTAATCAACTATGACTCCTACAAACATTTTTTAGATTGTTCAATGTAAGCTCAGAGATGTAAGACAGTTTACTAAATCATAAAGCCAAAAAATGTCTGTCTTATGTAGATCATAAAGACTGGAAAAAATTCTACAATCCTCTGAAATTTCTCTGCAGGCCCCAGTCTACTGGTTCATAACCAGTACTGGATGCAACAATTAACAATCCTCATAGAAGGAGGATCCCGTTGAGAACTGGACATGAGCTTCTTGCCATAGGGTTAGCTATCTCTAAAATTAAGGCAATACAGAAAAGGAACCACATTTTTAACAAAAGGAATCACACATGTAAAGAAAATATTCAAGAACCACAGCGTTCTTATGACGTTTTTGTAACTGAAATTTTAAGATACTGTTCGATTATTTCTGAAGGTGTAAATGAGTTTCATCAGACACATTAACAACACTTTATAAAAGAAAACTTAAATTTGTTTAAATTGGATTTACTTTTTTAAAAGAAGCTGAAAGCCTGGTGTCATCACGCAAGTTTTTTTTATCTAATAACATACATCGCTATGCACTTAACACAATAACTGTCACAATTATTAGTCCAATGTGTTTGGAGACATTTTGAGTCATGGTGAGTGCAAAATGTGGGTGCAAGTTTATTTTTCAAACTTAAATCCATGTCTTTACTATTTATATTTCCAAAGTAAAATCACAAGGAACAAACATCCTATTAAAAGGCTGAAACGTTATTCTAAAATAAGAGTTTTTCTTCTCGGGTAATAAAGTAATATTGCTCAGAATTAATGGTCGATCACTTCAGATCTAAACCACTGCATAACACTGCACTGATACCCATACCAAGTAAAATTCATGCATTTACTTCAAAAAACATTTACTTAGAAAAGGTTTCATCAACAGTATTTTTCAAATCAGTGGCCTCGACTGCCTAGAAAGACATTGGTACTTGATGTTATGTAGAACTGAACATCAAGCTGATTGGGTTTCCGTAATTCTGTTGCTCTTGTCCTTCAAGGTAACAGAAACTTCAGGACTCAACAGGAGCTGTCAAAATAATTGACAAAAGAATGTGACTCCAACATCCAAACCATCTTGAGTTGGAACTACTGTACTATCATTGTCAGGAGAACAAAATCACGTAACTCCATTCCTAACAGCACAATAGGTATATCTAAACCATATGGACCACTTTACAGTTCAAGTAGGCAGTTATAGTTAACTTCTGAGTGGCAATTTGGGATTGGCAATTAATTTTGGCCTCGGCAACAATGTCCACATCCTGTGAAAAAACAATAAAAAGAAACAAAATGCTCTCAGCACTTTTGAGAAAATATTCAACAAACTACCTTTGACTGTCATTTTAGAAGTAGCTTCAAATATATATTTATGTCTAAAAAGGTTAATTAGAAAAATTCTGATGATATTTACTGATCTTTGTTCTTGACACCAAGTAATACTTGACTGTTTGTTTATGACGTGGGGGGAAAAACTCAAACTTCAATAATAAATATGGCCCATACTTAAACAGCCAGTTTTTTTTTGTTTCTGCCATTCCCTAAAGGCAAAGGTGGAGAGCAGCTTGGAGACCTGCATGTGCTACCAAACAGTAATGGTGATATAAGGCATGGTATAAAATAGGAGGTGCATATATAAAGAGGAATGTAGTAATCATAATTGGCTTCAATCTACAATAGAGACTGGGTAAATCTAAGACTGTTAATGCTGTGAAGGAAAAATTCCTGGAATATGTTTGAATTAGATTTTTGGGCAATATGTAGAGAAATGAATTATTTTTGATCTGGTATTATGTGATGAGAAGAAAACTTATCACTGTACTGTAAAACAATCTGCAGGAAATGGTGACCATAGTAGAATAGTAAAATTTTCTATTAAGATTGAAAATGATGCAGTGTTGTCCAAAACCAATTTAGGATCAAGAGTTGGACTTGAATTCTGATGTATTTGTGCATGCTAGAATTATATATATTATTGCGCAGGATCCTGTTATATGGAGGCAAAAATAATTTGTGCATGTATTTCACCTTTTCTTCAATGAGAAGTAGGGGTCACAAAGCCTGCCATACTGTACTGCATTCTAATACAACACCTTGAACAATCAGAATTTGCCCACTTGGTCTCAGAATTAGAATTGATAGTTAACAGTTCTTGATGGTCCAATCATAGAATCAAAGAAGTCAGCACCCTCTTCTCATACTTCATAAATTAATCTTTTTTTATTGCACGTCTGTTTCTTGCATCATAGTCCTGATGAGTGCAAGTCAAAAAGCTTTGAAATTCTTTCTCTTTTTAGCTTCCAATGAAGTTAGTAAACAAAATTAAAGCAAATGGGATTGCAATGAACATACTAGCATGAATTGAGGATTGGTTAACAGGCAGCAATGAGAGTTAAGAATAAATGGGTTATTCTCAGTTTGGCAGACTGTGACCTGTGGGTACTACAAGGATCAGTGCTGGGACCTTAACTGTTCAAAATTGCTATATCAATGATTTGGATGTGGACTAATTGTTATATTTCCTTGTTTGCAGATGTCACAAAACTTGGTGGGAATGTAAGTTATGAGGAGAGTGCAGAGAGGTTTCAAGGATATTTAAGACAGGCTGATTGAATAGGTGAGAGCGTGGCAGATGAAATATAATGTGGATTCATGTGAAGTTATCAACTTTGTTCAGATAAATGAAAGTGCATACTATTTCTTAAAAGGAGAAGGTTTGGAAAATGCTGATGACCAAATGTAGGTGTCCTATTCATAAGTCACTGAAAGACAGCATGCAAGTACAGCAAGCAATTTGGAAGGCAAATGGTAAGTTAGTTTTAAGAAAATTTGCTTATAGGAACAAAGAAATCTTGCTTCAATTGTATGGAATACCGATGAGTCCACATGTGGACTGTTGGATGCATTTCTGGCCTCCTTGCCTGATGAAGGATGTACTTGCTACAGAAAAATGCTCCTTGCTTTCATTAGATTAATTCTTGGAATAGTGGTACTGATCTATGAAAATCGATTGAGAAGATTGGGACTATAGCCTATAGAATTTAGAAGAATGAAATTTACAGAATTTGGAAAGTGATACAGTGTGGATGTAGAAAGAATGTTGTTCTGTCTGTAGGGTTTAGAATTAGGAGAAAGTTTCAGAATTAAAGGCAAGCCATTTAGGACTGAGATGAGGAGCAACCTCTTCACAGAAGGTGGTGAATCCTTGCAAGTCTTTGTCCCAGGGGATTGTGGAAGCTTGGTCATTAAGTTTAAAACAGAGATTGATAAACTTCTAGTTACTATTGACATCAATACATACAGGGACAGTGTGGGAACATGGTATTGAGCTGAATGCTCAGCTATCATTGGAAAGGCAGCACAGACTCAAGAATGGCCTACTCCTGTTAATGTATCGTCATTAGATTAAGCCATATTGTGCTTGTTCTGCTATTCTGGAGATCATTGTTGAATTTGTGCATGAAACCCAGTATTTCAAACAAGCCCAATACAGACTGATTCAGTATTCACACAATCTGGGTATAAGATTCCAAAGATTCACAAAATTAAGAGTGAAGATCTTCCTCTTCATCTTTGTTCTAAATGCTTTTGAGACAATTACCACCAGTTCAACCTCTGTTACAATCTCCTTATAGGGTCTCAACTTTCAAAAATAAGGAAATCTGTATTATACCAGTGCATTGACAACCACTCCATAAGTTTTCACTTTTTAAAACCTGTACTGTAACAAAACAACCAAAATTAACAGGGGAAGTGTCATAACTCAGGCAGCCCAACTGAAAAAGAGCATCATTAATTGAGCACCAAAACATTTGTGGCATACATAGGCTTGTCTCAGCCCGAGAAAACATTTCTGCAGATCCATCCCTGAGTCTCCCTTTTATTTCCTTCATTAATCTATTTTTCTACTCAATCTGTTCAGAGATGTTATTACACACCTCTGGAGCATGTGGGACTTGAACCTTGGCCTCTTGGGTCCAAGGGCAGGGACACTAACCTCCTTTGCTTGTCTTCATCACCCGGGGCGTGGAGTCCAAGAGTTGGCAAAACATGTTGCAGCTATATAAACCTCTGTTAGGCCGCATTTGGAGTATTGTGTGCAGTTTTAGTCACCGCACTGTCAGAAGCAGAGAGAAGCTTTGGAGAGAGTACAGAGAAGGTTCACCACGATGTTGCCTGGTCTCCAGGGCACTGACTATGAGGAAAGGCTAAAGACTAGGATTGTTTTCACTAGAAAGTCAGCAAGTGAGAGGACACCCGATAGAGGTCTACAAAATTATGAGAGGCATAGATTGGATGGATATTCAGAGGCTTTTTCCCAGGGTTGAAGTTGCAATTACAAGGGGACACATGTTCAAGGTCAGAGGGGCAAAGTTTAAGGGAGATATGTGAGGGAAGTTTTTCATGCAAAGTGTGGTAGCAGTTTGGAGTGCACTACCCGAACAGGTGGTAGAAGTGGGCACCCTGAAGACATTTAAGAGGCACTTAGATGGGTACATGAATAGGGAGGGAATAGAGGGATAAGGATCGAAAAATGGCAGGTTATTTTTAGATTAATTAGGGCATGATGGTCAGCACAGGCTTGAAGGGCCGAAAGGCCTATTCCTGTGCTATACTTTTTCATTTGCTCATTTCATTTATTAAGGGCTCAAGTGATGACTTCTTGCAGGGCAAGCCATTGCATGTTGTTAAGAGATTCATACTCAAAAAGTTCCAAAGGGAGATTAATTAGTTATTTCCCATGTATCTTGTAGAGGTTATCGGAAGAAAGATATTTCAAATGAAAAAGTAAGCTTCACTTAAAATAACTGATACAACAAATAAACACCTTAAATTAAAATAGAGAGCACTGCATCTGTGCAGAAAAATCACAGATAGAAACAGATATGTTGCAAAAGGAAAATTGCATTAACATAAATTAAATTTGCATGTTGGGACTTTGCAGAATTCCAGATGCAGCTGACTGTAAGGGAATTGTTCTGGGCATTGAAATTCAGATTGACAATTACCCAACATCTGGAAGTCTCTGAAAAAGTCTTCAATTTTGAGTCAGAGTCAGAAACTTCAGATCTAATTGTGTTAACTTATTTGTTACTAAGCAATTGTTAAGAGGGACTAAAACCTGTTCTGAGTCCTGGGTAATTTCCAACCACCGCCCACCCCCGCCAACCAAACCTGGCCACCCTACATGAGCCTTAACTCCTCTCAGACCCCCTTATGTGTCTAACATACCCCAGAGCCAACCCAAATTCCACCGACCTCCCCATTGGGACCTGATCATTAAAGGATATTACCGCCTACCACATACCACCTTCCCCTTCCCACACCCACCCAGTGGAACCCCTACAGACACCTGGCAGTTGAATCCCAACTCACTGAGTCTCAACCATTCCATTTTCCTCAAGTCTCAACCAACTCCCCAACTTTCCATAGTGTAAAACCTGCTACTATAAACCTGAAACAACTACCCTCTACCGTTCTCACATCCCCAAGATCATACCCCCAGCTGGACCCATCCCAACAACTTCCAACCATCCACCTGGCCCAATCTAAACACTCATCCATTAACCTTGCACTCTATCATTGACTCATTTGCTACCCTAGTCTCTTAGCCTGTTGCCATCTTCCACTTTCTCCATCCATGTGCCACCCCACCCCATCACCAACTGGCCACACCACCCTTTACCAACCTGGCACTCTATCCTGACACTGGACGTATGGAAATAACATAATGCAGAGAAAATACCCCATGTAAGAATGCACATGCTTTTTGTGTATCAGTGCATGTTTAAAATCAACACTTGTAACAATGATCAACGCAATGGGTATATTTATAATCATATGTGCATCAATTCAAAGACTTCAACAGTAATAGAACAAATTTACATCAATAAATATTTTACTGAGTATAGATAAATGCTTTTCTATGCTGTTTGTGAGCTGAATAAATGTAGCTGAATGCAAACTGAGTCTTAGACACCTTGCTGCAAGTTTGATACAAAAGTTAAAAAACCCAAAAGAGGAAAAAAACGTTAAACAAAACAACAGTAATACTTGGATAATAAAATGTGAGGCTGGATGAACACAGCAGGCCAAGCAGCATCTCAGGAGCACAAAAGCTGACGTTTCGGGCCTAGACCCTTCATCAGAGAGGGTGATGGGGGGAGGGAACTGGAATAAATAGGGAGAGAGGGGGAGGCGGACCGAAGATGGAGAGTAAAGAAGATAGGTGGAGAAGGTGTGGGTGGGGAGGTAGGGAGGGGATAGGTCAGTCCAGGGAAGACGGACAGGTCAAGCAGGTGGGATGAGGTTAGTAGGTAGCTGGGGGTGCGGCTTGGGGTGGGAGGAAGGGATGGGTGAGAGGAAGAACCGGTAGGGGAGCAGAGACAGGTTGGACTGGTTTTGGGATGCAGTGGGTGGGGGGGAAGAGCTGGGCTGGTTGTGTGGTGCAGTGGGGGGAGGGGATGAACTGGGCTGGTTAAGGGATGCAGTGGGGGAAGGGGAAATCTCCCCTTCCCCCACTGCATCCCTTAACCAGCCCAGTTCATCCCCTCCCCCCACTGCACCACACAACCAGCCCAGCTCTTCCCCCCCACCCACTGCATCCCAAAACCAGTCCAACCTGTCTCTGCTCCCCTACCGGTTCTTCCTCTCACCCATCCCTTCCTCCCACCCCAAGCCGCACCCCCAGCTACCTACTAACCTCATCCCACCTGCTTGACCTGTCCGTCTTCCCTGGACTGACCTATCCCCTCCCTACCTCCCCACCCACACCTTCTCCACCTATCTTCTTTACTCTCCATCTTCGGTCCGCCTCCCCCTCTCTCCCTATTTATTCCAGTTCCCTCCCCCCATCCCCCTCTCTGATGAAGGGTCTAGGCCCGAAACGTCAGCTTTTGTGCTCCTGAGATGCTGCTTGGCCTGCTGTGTTCATCCAGCCTCACATTTTATTATCTTGGAATCTCCAGCATCTGCAGTTCCCATTATCTCTAACAGTAATACTTGTACTGGTTATAATGAAACTCCACTTTGAGATACACAAGACAAGTTGGGCCAGTATGAATAATGCACAAGACTTACGGCTTTTCCTTTCTGAGGAGTGAAAACACTGTACTGTGCAGTTTACAGGTTTGTAAAGATAAAATCTGACATATGGTTCTAAAATTTGTTTAAGCTTTCAGATGCATTTCAAATAGATGATGGGTATGTTATTACTAATCAATTTCCAAAGGGTTCCCTCAACATAAAGATTTTAGAATTAGTGATTTGATTGACATTTCTATGCAGTACGGGAGGAGTGCTACATGTTGGAAGTGCCATATTTCAAATACGATGTTAAACTCAGACACTATTTGCCGTCTTTGATTGATATAAAAGATCCTGTGGCACTTTTCTGAAGAAGAGCAGGAAAATTCTCTGGCTGTCCTAGCCAACATTTGCCATCAAACCAACACAAAACAGGTTGAATCTTAGATTCTCCACAAATGTGAAAGGAGGCCACTTAACCCATTCAGTCTGCACTAACCTTCTGAAGACCATCCCATCCCACTCTATCCCCATAACATCTGCACTTTACCATGGCTAACCCACCTAGCCTTGAAAACTTACCACAGCCAATTCACCTAACTTGTACATCTTTGGACAATGAGAAGAAACCGAGATGCAGGGAGAACATGAAAACTCGACACATCTAAGATTGGAATTGAACCCAGGCCTCTGACACTGTGAGATAACAGTGCTAACTGCTGAGGTTGCATGCCACTCCATTTAACTCAGTGCAGTTTGTGGAACCTTGTTTGCTGCTCTTTTGACATCACTGTTAGCAATGCTCAGTGAAGGGGATTTCAGTTCTACAACAATGGAATTAAATGCTATGCTAATTTTATCAATGTAATATCTCAAAATTAGCAAATAACACAAAGTCACTGGAAGGATGAGCTGTGAGCAGGATCCAGAGATGTTGTCATATGATTCGAACAGTGAGTGGGTCAATGCTTGCATGATGCAATAAAATGTAGATAACTGTTAGGAAAAATTCTGTTAGGAAAAATAGAAAGACAGTTTATTTCTTGAATGGCTGTAAATCAAGAGAGGGGAATGTTTAACAATACCTGGGCGGGTCTTGCACCAGTTGCTGAAAATAAACACAAAGGTGCAGTAGTCAGTAAGGAAGACAAAACAATGTTTTGGCTCTCATAGCGAGAGGGTTTGCGCTCAGGAACAAGGATGTCTTGTTGCAATTATATAGGGCATTGGTGAGGGCACGCCAGGAATATGTGTATAGTTTTGATCTCTGTATCTGAGGGAGGATGTTCTTGCTTAAGACGGAGTGAATGAAAGTTTATCAAATTGATTTCTGGGATGGCAGGATGAAGAAAGATTGAGTTGCTTAGGATTATATTCATTGCGATTTAGAAGTTGAGGGGAGAATCTCATAGAAACCTATAAAATTCTAACAGGACTGGGTAGGTTTGATGGACGCAGGATATTCCCGATGGTGTGGTGTCCAGAACCAGGGGTCATAGTTTAAGGATAAGGGGCAAACCTTTTAGGGTTGAGACGAGAAGAAATTTCTTTACCAGCGAGTGATGGGCCTGTGGAATTCACTACCACAGAAAATGGTTCAGGCCAAAACATAATGAGTTTTCAAGGAGGCAGCTATAGTTTGCATGACTAAATGGCCCTATGCATATAGGGGGAGGATGGGATTAGAGTATTGAGCTTGATGTCAGTCATGATTATAATGAATGGCAGAACATGTTTGAAGGGCCGATTGGCAGACTCTGCTCATATCTTTTACCTTTCTGTTTTAATTAAACTGAATATGGAGAGCTACATTTATTTTCCTCATGGAATGTTCTATTGCTAACACATGTCTGAAGGTAATGCTTTACACTCAACCAGTTTTAAAAAAAGGTAGCAACAAGCAAACACATGAACAACATCCCTACACTAAAGTTCATAACAACATATTAGAAAGAAGTGTTGGCCCACAATACTGACAACAAAAATACCAAGGTACCAGAGCATGGCGGCTAGCATTGCTACTTCATAGTGCTAGGGACCTGGGTTCAATCCGACCCTTGGGTGACTGATTGTATGGAGTTTGTATGTTCTCCCCGTGTCTGTGCGGGTTTCCTCTGGGTGCTTTGGTTTACTCCTGCAGTCCAAAGATGTAGCAGTTAGGTGGATTGGCCATGCTAAATTGCCCATATTATCCAGGGATATGTCGGTCATGTGGGTTAGACATGGGAATCTGCAGGGATAGTGGGGTGGGTCTGGGTGGGATGCCTTCTGGAGGGTTGGTGTGGGCTGAATGGCCTGCTTCCACACTGTAGTGATGCTGTGAATAAAATTGTGTGGTGGGAATAAATCCTCCCATGAAAAACAGGAAACTGAACAAATACAAGAAACAGCAAAAAGGAACTAAGAAATGTAATTTATCATTTAGTTTTATTTTTAGGCTCTGAATAAAAATTGAAATGTATCCTTCCTCATTCTGAATTCATTTTTAAATTAGTTCACAACTTCCTTTGTAATTTAAGATGAAATTCCTTTTGTAAATAGGGGTTGGTGTGTCAGGCTGGTGGGGATGATGTTATCATTCGAATATAAACTTGGTGCTCAAGACTGGATGCATTACTACTTTATGCAATTATCTATAGGCTAACAATTAAATACTGTAGTTCTGAAAATCTATATATAGAGCAGAAAACACTGCAAAAATGGAAATAGGATCAACAGCAAACAATTTATATTAACTTTGCATTTTTCATTCTGTTAAGAGAAAACCTTAAACTTATCAAGTATTTAACATATAATTGCTCTTATTGCTTTGAGTTGACAGCAGTGATGGGACTGTCACTTCTATATTCAAGGAATGTGCGACTTCTGTTGGCAAAATCTAATGCAGTGAGCGTGATAGAATTGTGAGTTGATAGTTAGTGTGAGCATGTTGTCCTTGTATGACACAGCTGCTTAAAGGATGCAAGCATTGTGACACAAATGTGCTCACTAACTGATCAGTATCATGAGTTACAGTTTGTGTTTTCAAAGATATACCTGCATAGTTGATATTGACAGGTATGTAATGCTTTTCGACAAAGCTGAATGTATGGCTGTCTGATATATCAATCATTACATGAATGGTACATTATCTGACATTTTATTCATTGCAGAGAAACAGGCACAATAATTGAGGCCAGGGTTGACTTTTGTCAATCATTAACTAGCCCACTTCAGTAGTACAAGTTGGTATCTGTGTACTTGCAACAGATGTTAAAACAATTAACTATAACCTGATCAAATTCAAGTTGAGACAATTGTCTGCTTTATTGGCAGATGTATATGCTAACTCTGCATATGTTTTTTGAGCTTGCTAATTTCCTTGATGTCCCTTTTTCACTTCGTACGACTTCAACAATTACAAACGGCATGAGGAGGCACTTTGCAAACAAAATTACATGAAGAGAAATTAAGACCCCAAAATGTAGTTCAAAACATCATTTCAGAAATGTGCTAATGAGTTTTTATTAAAATGTACTGTAGCACTGCAACTAAAATCTTCAAAGAAAGGATGTGGCAATTTAAGAATTTGTCCTTGAACACTCAGGAAAACAAGGGATATGACAATAGGGAGAGAAAATAGAACTGAGTCCAAAGATTACCCATAACCTGTTTGAATCATGGCTCACGCTTGAGAGGGAATAGCCTTTGTGTTCCTTAAGTTCTCATGTTTTCAAATGGAGTTTCCCTTGCCCCAGTTGTCCATGCATGCATACTAATTAAAAAGACCCAAATTCCACGGAGTTGAACATGGTATTTATTGAATAAAGCAAAGACACAGGATTGAATTAAATATTTGCAATTATGTATTCATCGTGACCTAAAGATTTCCCAAATGCTTTACAGCTTATGCCACATTTTTAATGCAGCATGTAGAAATAGTTGTAAACATTCTTGCACACAAAATGACGAAGAACTGCAATTTAAATAAATAACCATAAGATCTATTCTACCAATTCTCTTATTGCTGCTGCTGCACATCTGCAAAAAAATGGAAAATGTTTCTTGTGCAATAGAAACCGATTTTGCTGAAGATAGATTTTAAAGATCCAAAACTTGTTTTCATATTCCAGCTTGTCACCAATCTATCCAAAATTGGTTGGCATCTGAGTATCAAATTCTGCCTATTCTTTTTTAATTTTCTGGAGTCTCACTGGTCTTTAAAACAGTCTGTCATTTATAATGTTTTACAATTAACTGGTAACATTAGCAAAGCTACAGCAAAATATACTATTATGTAGTTTGAATCTAGTTCATGAATTCATTGATGACATTTATAAATGGAAAAAAAATGAATTTCTAGCTAAGACAGACCAGTAGAATTTTCTAGTTTGCCACAAATGTGAGAAATCAAACTGAATGATTCAAACAGAATAGAGGATTTGTCTCATAATTGCTCTCATTCCCTAACTGCAGCTCCCCTTTTCTGAAAGAACTGAAAGAACAAAGTGATAAATAATCATTCTTAGAGATCAATACTTCAAAGCAATCATATGGATAAAACAGTAGACATTGTCTTAGAAAGCTGTGGTTGTGATCAAGTCATGGAAATGACAGATAGGAGACAGAAAACCTCGAATCTCAATTGGTGCCAAAGATATATCCAAAGTGTCCCAGTCATGAACAATGCAACAACAAGGCTAGTATTTGCCTCCCTATACAGTAGTTAAGCTGAAAAGCCAAATATACACTCAATTATATTACAAAGAGGTTTAAATTTGGAATTTTTTCAGTTGTAGACAGCAACTTTGATGACAGCATTGAAAGAAAAGTTTTTTCAGCTGATTTAAGGATATTTACAGCAGGGATCAGAAACGCACTTGATCATAACAGTAGTGAACAAGTATCCATTTGTAAATTGCTGAAAATGCACTTTGTGTTCATTAATAAAGAACCATTGTATCATGATTTATTTGTGTTGTATTGAGAGCTAAATTGTTTAATATTGCAAAATAACAGGTGTTTATGTATATTATATAGTAATTCTGAATTATATCATGAAATAATTTTTGCTGTTAAAATTTGATCAGCCTTTGAATAGGAAAAATAGATCAAAATTTTACAACTCTTAGTGGGAAGATTTTAGAACATTTTAGTGGGAAGTGCTCGAATTAAAGGAAATTGGTCTGTTTGATTCCTGGCTAATGCCAAACAATCTAAGTGATCCACTGAAGATGGAGCTACAATCCACTCTAGAAAGATAACATAAGCGGCATCAGAACTTACACCATCTGGATTATTACTATTCCTAACCTTTGGAAAGAAAGACTGGTATTTTTATGAAACCTCCAATAAGAGTAGGCCATCCCAAAGTATTTCACAGTCAATGAAGTATTTTTGACTTGTAATAATTGTTATAGGTGAAGCAACACAACTGCCACTTTGCATACTGTGGCTCCACAGACAGCAAAGTTATGATGATGAAACCTTAATTAATGATGTTACATAAACATTGGGTGGGATATATTCCATTCTTTGACATTGTGCCACCTGGGAGATAAGACAGGATTTTTCTGATAAATATCTGCTGTTACAATCTGCACACCCTTCGAACTTTATTTTAGTATTAGCTGACAGTTCTGTTCTCAAGCCTCTAGAGTCGAACTTAAATCAATAGTTTGCTGACTTAAAGGCAAGAGTGCTATCTGCTGAATCGTAGGAGACAAATAAAGAGACTCACCACAAGATTGATGAGATCAGGTGTGCAGGAAGTGGAGACCACTTTTAGCCTGGGCGTTGACATGGTGGAAAGACATCAGTACTCCCTGCAGCCTTGAGAACAATGCTGGCAAAGCTTCTAGTTAGAACACCTTAAGCCAGACCATATCAAAATGTAAGTGCCAGATCAAAGACAGCTCACAAGTCCTTCTGTTGGGGAATTGTGAGGCAGTGACCTGTTCAAGTGCAATTGCCTTTCGTTAGAGTAATAACACAGATACAAGATTAATTTGTTACAGATTTGCAAATATAAACAGCAGAGCCACACTCTATCGGAGGGTTTGGCATGGTGACACTTTAATGAAGTTAGACATCTTACTCTGGGCAGACTATCACAGAAGCATAGAAACATAGAAAATAGGTGCAGGAGTAGGCCATTCAGCCCTTAGCCTGCACTATTATTCAATTTGATCATGGCTGAACATGGAATTACAGTACCCCACTCCCACCCTCTCCTCACACCCCTTAATCTTTCTAGCCGCAAGGGGCACGTTCAGCTCTCTCTTGAATATATCTAATGAACTGGCCCCAACAGCTTCCTGTGGGAAAGAATTCCACAAGTTCACAACTTTACGAATGAAGAAATTCTTCCTCATCTCAGTCTCGAATGGTCTATCCCTTAAGACATCCTTACTCAGATACTCAAATCCTCTCGCTATGGAGGCCTGCATGCCAATAGCTTTCCTCACTGCCTGCTCTACCTGTATGCCATTCTTCAGTGTATATTCCACCATGACGCCCAGGTTTTGTTGTACCTTGCCTTTTCCTAAACTGCCACCATTCAGATAATAATCTGCCTTCCTGTTTTTGCAACCAAAGTGGATGACCTCACATTTATCCACATTATATTGCATTTGTCAAGTATTTGCCCACTCTGCCAGTCTGTCCAAGTCACCCTGCAGCCTCTTAGCATCCTCCTCTCAGCACACACTGCCACTATCAACGAAGAAATAGATTGACCCATTAGACAAATGAGATTGTGGCCATTATTAACGAATTGATATTTAATTTAAATAATCTAAATAATTTAAACAATAACTCTACTTACATTGTGGAGAAGTGCCTCTCCAAAAGAAGGAGGACCCCAGAGGTAGATTAAAATTTTGAGGATAGGCCTGGTACCGTGCTCCCCCTCCACTTAAATGATCTCCATGCCTGTGGTGGCAAGGTATAATGTCAATATGGCAAGTGATGTAAGATAATTGAATTTTGGAAGATCATTCTCTCCAGAAGCCTTATGTGAAATCTTGTCCTATACATTGTTAGTATTTACCATTTTGAATAAACTGTAATGTTCCCTGACAACCAAGCATCCTGTAATCTTTATCAACCACTCCTGGCCACAGTCAAACTGGAACAACAGAGTCCCGAAAACGGAAATCAGAATATCCTCCCCTCAGTTAGCCATGTGCTTCTGGGATTTCTAAGCTTTTTGTCAGATTGATATCCTTGATGAGTTCTGACTGGCAGATACTTGACATTGCTGTATTAATTAAAGGACATTCCCATATCTCATAAACCTTGATGGATCCAAAGGCTCATGGGAACAGGTCGCAAATCACTTACAGTGTTATGAGGTAAGAAGTTCCAGACTTCTGGTTGAGCAACAGTGAAAGAATGGAGATTTATTTCCAAATCAGGCTAGAGTGTGAATTAGGAGGTCACTTGTAGATGGCAGTGTTTCAATGTGGCTGTTGTTCTCCTTGTCCTTCTGGGTATAGAGATCATAGGTTTGGAAAGCATTGTTGGTGAAGCATACAGATGTCATATGTTGCAACCGTTCATGCGCCAGTGGTGGAGGGATTGAATCTTAATGTTTGAGGATGAGGTGCCAATAAAGCAGACTGTTCTGTCCTGATGGTGTTGATCTTTGAGTGTTGTTGGAGCTATGCTGATCCAGGCAAGTAGACAGTATTCCATTACATAGATAACAAAGTGTGAAGCTGGATGAACACAGCAGGTCAAGCAGCATCTCAGGAGCACAAAAGCTGACGTTTTGGGCCTTGACCCTTCATCAGAGAGGGGGATGGGGAGAGTGTTCTGGAATAAATAGGGAGTGAGGGGGAGGCGGACCGAAGATGGAGAGAAAAGAAGATAGGTGGAGAGGAGAGTATAGGTGGGGAGGTAGGGAGGGGATAGGTCAGTCCAGGGAAGACAGAGAGGTCAAGATGCGGGATGAGGTTAGCAGGTAGTAAATGGAGGTGCAGCTTGAGGTGGGAGGAAGGGATGGGTGAGAGGAAGAACAGGTTAGGGAGGCGGAGACAGGCTGGGCTGGTTTTGGGATGCAGTGGGGGGAGGGGACGAGCTGGACTGGGTTTGGGATGCAGTGGGGGAAGGGGAGATTTTGAAGCTGGTGAAGTCCACATTGATACCATTGGGCTGAAGGATTCCCAAGTGGAATATGAGTTGCTGTTCCTGCAACCTTCGGTTGGCATCATTGTGGCACTGCAGGAGGCCCATGATGGACATGTTGTCTCAGGAATGGGAGGGGGAGTTAAAACGGTTTGCGACTGGGAGGTGCAGTTGTTTATTGCGAACCGAGTGGAGGTGTTCTGCAAAGCGGTCCCCAAGCCTCCACTTGGTTTCCCCAATGTAGAGAAAGCCATACGGGTACAATGGATACAGTATACCACATTGGCAGATGTGCAGGTGAACATCTGCTTAATATAGAAAGTCATCTTGGGGCCTGGGATGGGAGTGAGGGAGGAGGTGTGGGGACAAGTGTAGCACTTCCTGCGGTTGCAGGGGAAGGTGCCAGATGTGGTGGGGTTGGAGGGGAGTGTGGAGCGAACAAGGGAGTCACGGAGAGAGTGGTCTCTCCAGGAGACAGACAAGGGTGGGGATGGAAACATGTCTTGGGTGGTGGCATCGGATTGTAGATGGCGGAAGTGTCGGAGGATGATGCGTTGTATCCGGAGGTTGGTGGGGTGGTGTGTGAGAACGAGGGGGATCCTCTTGGGGCGGTTGTGACGGGGGCGGTGTGTGAGGGATGTGTTGCGGGAAATGCAGGAGACGCGGTCAAGGGCGTTCTTGACCACTGTGGGGGAAAGTTGCGGTCCTTGAAGAACTTGGACATCTGGGATGTGCGGGAGTGGAATGCCTCACCCTGGGAGCAGATGCCGCGTAGGCGGAAGAATTGGGAATAGGGGACGGAATTTTTGCAGGAGGGTGGGTGGGAGGAGGTGTATTCTAGGTAGCTGTGGGAGTCAGTGGGCTTGAAATGGACATTGGTTTCTAGCTGGTTACCTAAGATGGAGACTGAGAGGTCCAGGAAGGTGAGGGATGTGTGGAGATGGCCCAGGTGAACTTGAGGTTGGGGTGGAAGGTGTTGGTGAAGTGGATGAACTGTTCGAGCTCCTCTGGGGAGCAAGAGGTGGCGCTGATACAGTCATCAATGTAACGGAGGAAGAGGTGAGGTTTGGGGGCTGTGTAGGTGCGGAAGAGGGACTGTTCCACATAACCTACAAAGTGGCAGGCATAGCTTGGGCCCACGTGGGTGCCCGTGGCCACGTTCCTATCTCCTTCCCAAAATCCACAAACCTGCCTGCCCTGGTCGACCCATTGTCTCAGCCTCCACATTGGGGAAACCAAGCGGAGGCTTGGGGACCGCTTTGCAGAACACCTCTGCTTGGTTCGCAATAAACAACTGCACCTCTCAGTCGCAAACCATTTTAACGCCCCCTCCCATTCCTTAGATGACATATCCATCATGGGCCTCCTGCAGTGCCACAATGATGCCACCCGAAGGTTGCAGGAACAGCAACTCATATTCCGCTTGGGAACCCTGCAGCCCAATGGTATCAATGTGGACTTCACAAGCTTCAAAATCTCCCCTTCCCCCACTGCATCCCAAAACCAGCCCAGTTCGTCCCCTCCCCACACTGCATCACAAAACCAGCCCAGCTCGTCCCCTCCCCCCACTGCATCCCAAAACCAGCCAAGCCTGTCTCTGCCTCCCTAACCTGTTCTTCCTCTCACCCATCCCTTCCTCCCACCTCAAGCCGCACCTCCAATTACTACCCACTAACCTCATCCCGCCTCCTTGACTGTCCGTCTTCCCCGGACTGACCTATCCCCTCCCTACCTCCCCACCTATACTCTCCTCTCCACCTATCTTCTTTTCTCTCCATCTTCGGTCCGCCTCCCCCTCTCTCCCTATTTATTCCAGAACCCTCACCCCATCCCACTCTCTGATGAAGGGTCTAGGCCCGAAACGTCAGCCTTTGTGTTCCTGAGATGCTGCTTGGCCTGCCGTGTTCATCCAACTTTACACTTTGTTATCTTAGATTCTCCAGCATCTGCAGTTCCCATTATCACCGATACAGTATTCCATTTCACACTTGATTTGTGTCTTGTAGATGGTGATCCAGCTCTGGGGATCTGGAGCTCAGTCACCCATCAGAGAATATCCGTTGCAGCACTTAACCCCCGCTCAGCCAAATCTTTTTCACCTCAGTGTTTGCATTTCTTTATCAACAAACATATAGGATTATCTAAATATCATTGATAGTGATTTTTCAAAAACGCAACTCAATATCCAATTTATGTTAGCAGGGTGGAGTAATATTTCTCCATGATTTAACTTCAACTTAGCTGCTTTTTAAAAATCTATTGACTTGCCTGTGTGAGCATGCAGACTACTATCAGTCTACCAATTGATCAACTCCAACAGATGAGTGACATTTAAATAAACTTGGAATTTGTATTCCTATTGCTGTACATAATTGATCAAAATGTGTAGAAAGAAAAGAAAATGAATACATTATGTGAGTAACTAGCACAATACAATTAAATTCGAACCTATTGCACCAGTTTGCCTTGATTGTCCAACAACACATTGTGAGAAGAGAACTGAAGCAAAATTTCAGTTAGAGAAAATGTATGAACTGATTCAAATCATGGTATCAGGATACATAAAATAGTAATGTCTTTTTGTTTGGAAATTGTTGGTAATTATTACTCGTCTTGTATTTACCATCCGTTATATTTTCGCTGTGCACTAAAAATAAGGTTAATTTCATCTGACAGATTAATGTAGAGCCACAGGAGCTCTTTAATTAGAGTGTATTACTGTACAAACTATCCCACCAGTGTAATTTTCCATAGTTAATTACAGCATGAATTCATGAAGGCTTTTAGACCAATGTACAACATGTCTAAACAATGACAGAATGCCATAAAATGAAAATCCAAGCAAATCCATTGGAAGCATTGACTCTGAAATTGCTCCCAAAAAGGTTTTTTTCCAAATGAATGCACTATAAATTAACAACAAAGAAAAAAATTGGCCCATTTAGAAATGACAATACAAATCTGGAATTTGGAAACAAGGAAATACCAGAGTTATTATATATTATTCACATCTGTCTTCAGTCAGGAAGGAAGGGAAAGATACAAATGTTACAAATGAAATTTCCAAGAACAGCAGAGGAAAAAGTGGTCAAATGAAACGAAATGTACTTACAATTTTGCTATTCCTGGTGCAGAGATAAAATCTGCCATATCATTGAAAGATTAAAAAAAAACTGATTCTAGATACTGCAATAGGTTAAACATACGATCACAGCTATGAAGAAAGATGATCTGTGTAAAGGATGATCAAATGATGCTATATGTGTTGAATTGAGCTACAAAAGCACTGCTGGAAGGATATTGCAGACACCCAAACAACCAGGAAGAGACAGCAGAGCTTCTATGAAGGTGAATTGCTGAACTGTGCAAAACCAACAGTAGAAAATTTCAGCCATCCTATTAAATTTAATTTCTGAGTTTAGTGCTCGACCCTTCGATCGTAATATAGAAGCAATCTATTCCTCAAGTAACTGATCATATGTTTACCTGTTATTGTAAGATCAAACTATTAGTTTTTTTTCTAAATTAGTCTGTTATAATTGGTTTGCAAAGCGTAACTTTTAATATTAACCAGTAAGGTGACAGCATATAATACATCTGTTTTTCAACATCTGTAGGACTGGTCTATTGGTTCTGATTGACATGTTTTTTCTCGGCTCTGAGATCCCTCATTTGCAAAGATTGGCTTGTATTTTCCATTTAATTGCATCTTTGATAATGTTTCCTGCAAAATCACCATGCATCTTACAGCATGGGAAGAAACCATTGCCCCAAACTGATTTTTTGAAAGAGCTGTGCAATTAGACCCAATCCATGCTTATTTTCCCCTTAATCCTGCAATTTAGTCTACTTCAAGTGTATTACATGCTGAATTGTCTTGAAACTATCTGTGGAATTTGCTTCCACCACATATCACCTTTCAGATCTTAAAAAGCATCTGCATATTTCAACATTCTGACAATATAACTTTGAAATCTGCTACTATTTTTCTCAAAACTTAATACATTTACATTCAGTTTTTACACCTTCACCCTTTGAATTATACTCTCTTTATCCTCACCAAGTTGTTTACGCGTAACAAGAACAACAGACTGAATTTTATGAGAAGTTGGCTAGGTGTCAATTTTGGTGAGTTAATTCACTGTGTTGGGACTGCCTGAGTGGAGGGTGTCTCCCTTGGTCTGACTGAGCACCACTACAATAGACTTGAAGACATGGTATGTTTGTTTAAGTACTTGTCATGTGATTGCTGTGTATGCTACAGTTACATTGAGCAGCGGTCACACTGACATATCAAGATGCCATACAGCAACATATCCACTCCTTCACTGATGACTGCTTACAACTTTGACAAACTGCCTCATTTTGAGTCTGCACTAAAAGACAAATCAAGACAAACATACTGAGAGCCTTTAAGTTCTGGCTGAGGAGGCAAACTGCACAAAGTTGTGGTAGGGTGGAGATACTGTTAGCGTCAAAGTAGATGCAAACTGAGTGACTGTTAAGAGAGCACTAATGGAACCCTGAGATATACCCTGGTCTAATCCATGACTTTGGTCTGTCCCTGTGAGCAAAGTGTCCTGACAATAGCATTACAATGTTAAGGTGTCGGTGTACTCCAAAGTGCAGCACTGAGGCGCAGAACTTTATTGGAAGTAGGTCAGGAAAGTGCCACAGGTCTGGACAGTTGGGGTCTGCAGTCTAAGATTGAAGCCCAGAGGAGCAAGCAGCTAGCTGCAGTCACAAGGTACCTGCACTGACTTTCACGTCAGGATTGTCATTGTCTTGTTTCTATCTGACAGATGGGAGAATTGGAAACTTGAAACCAGTGAGGCAAAAATAGGAAATAAAAGCATTCTGGTACATTCAAACGGTGCAAGTCAGCTTCTTGCTCCTCACTAGTGAGATTCTCCCTTTGCCTTCAAACACAGTTGGAGAATTGGATTTTTCTTTCTTGACATCGAGTCTCATTTCTGCCTACCTCACCATATTTTCTCAAATGACTCGCCTATGCCCACTTTGTTCAGGGGCTAGGTAGATTCCATCCAATGATTCGAATGCTGATCACTAACTACATTACTACATAATTTTCAACCATCAAGAAATAGATCTTATTACCTTTCTGACTCCTATCCCTTAGATAATTTTGTATAGAAGTTTCTGGATGTTATCTTTGAGGGAGTTCCTGGATTTTGGCCCAGTAATACTGAAGGAACGCTGATATTTAGCATCTTTTTATTAACCAGCACCTATGGCACCAAGACAACCCGGATAATCAAGAGGTCCACATAATTAATGTAACAACACACACTAAGTAATAATGACATAATACACAGGATATCACATATACACATCACATTTATGCTTTATATACAGCATAAATCGCTTAAATAATAATACAACTTTGCCTTAAATAAAATTTCTCAGCAAACAGCCTTCTCACTCACACCGTCAACTGACTACTTGGACATTGCAGTACATCAGGGTACTTGAAGAGAAATTGACTTGAAATTGAAGCAACCGTTGATATTTTGTGTGGTTATTTGATTGAACAAGTATACTTACATTGAGGTAAATAAATTTAACACTGTAATAATTGGACTGAATTTTACAATAACTTTTGCAGAAGTTGCTGTATATAATTTTTGCCAGTTAATTGAGAGTGCCTGTTCATATGGTGCCCATTCAGCAATGTTTCCTGAAGTTCCAAGTCTGAATGGTTTGTGGCTTGGAGCGAGCCTTTGTGACTTATCACTGCAGCTTACTACATACTACTTACAGGTGATACCTGCTGCTGCCTCTGTGCATTGGTGGTACATGGAGTAAATATTGAACATGATAGTTTAGATGCCAGAGACAACACAGTATGGAGCTGGAGGAACAGAGCAGATCAGGCAGCATCAGAAGAGCAGAAATGTTGAGGGGGAAGGGAACTGCGAAATAAATCGAGAGAGGAGGAGTGGGGCTGGGGAAAATAACTGGGATGGTGATAGGTGATTGCAGGTAGGGACTGGTCAGTGGGATGGGACAGGAGGGTAAGTGGGAGACAAGATGGACAGGTTGTGTCAGGTCAAGTAGGCAGGGATGAGAGGGAAGGTTGGACATGGAATGAGGCTGGGGGTAAGGAGACTTTAAAAATGGTGAATTCCATTTTAGACCATTGGGCTGTAGGCTCTTGAGACAGAATATGAGGTGTTGCTCCTCCACTTTGTGGGTGGTATCATTATGACACTGGAGGAGGCCCAAGATGGATATGTCACCCAAACAGTGGAAGCGGGGGGGGGGGGGGGGGTTTAGAATGGTTGGCGACCGGATGCCAGGCTGCTTTGTCTGGAATGGTGTTGAGATTCTTGAGCATTCTTACAATTGTACCCATCCAGGCCAGTGGAACAAATACTAACCTCATTAATGCCAAACAAATGCTATCTGTTTAAACATACTACTGTTCCCTAGTGTCAAAATACCTGTAAAATGTTTTGATCAAGAGCTAAACTGCAGTTAACAACCAGGCCTGAACTCACAAACTTGTTCTCTCTTTCTCTCTGTTCTGCTACCCCATTCTAAACATCATTTTCAGCTCATAGTTCTCAGCTCACAGCTTGGAACCAAAATTGATAAAAATGATACAGCAAAAATAAGAAAAAAAATCAGCAAGGCTTCCAACAATATCTTTCCTAAAATGTGATGCCCACAAGTATGCACAATACTCCAGCTGTGGTCTAAAAGTGAGTTGTTCGAGTTTAACACCACCTTCTTGCTCTTGTACTATTAATAAAGCTGAGAATAATGCGTGCTTTACTTACTGTTCTTACCCTCTGTTTTGCCACCTATAATGATCTGTGTGAATGACTGCAACTTTATTTACTAGCATGATTGCTCGAGGCTATACAGCTTTAAGATACAAAAATGTGAGTGGTAGATAAAATTCACCTCAGGATCCCAAAAGCAATAAAGAAGATATTTGCTAGAATTTTGACACAAATCTTTCAGAAATCACTGAATACTGGAATGGGAACTACGGATTTGAAACAAGCAAATGCTACCTCTATCCTCAAACTAAAGATAAATAAAGTTTATTGTGAGGAAATCCTTATTGAGGGTAAGGTTGCAGAATGCATAGACAGAATTAATACTGCATAGCTTAACCTGAGTTTACAAAGAAGTCTTGTCATTTTAACATTGATTTTCTTTAAGGTGTTACATAGAAGCTTGATAACATTATATGTGTGGATGTTGGGTTCTTCAATTTCGATTAGCTCCTGCCTCTGATATAGCGCAAGAATCAGTGGAATTATTGGACAGTGTATACGTAATACGTTGACCAATAGAACCCAGAAGGTGCTGGTAAAGGGATTGTTATCCATCCAAAGGACACATATGAGCACTTTGACGCTGCAACCTATAGAGTACCAGTCATGGGACTGCACAACCAAATATTTGGTGCATTGTCAAGCCTGCCAGAAATGCTATCATCAAGTCAAGAGGCATGAAGAGTCCAAGATTCATTGGCACAGTGCTATTTGCAGAATTTAGGTCCATGGAAGTAGGAGCCAAATCCAGCAGCATTCCAGAGGATTCAGCTTCTTTTGCAGCACAAACAACTTTCACAATAAGTCCAAAATGCAGTGAAAGCAGCTCAGGCTGAAGTTGTGCAAGGTCATTATAGCATGTCAATGAGCTTACATGGTGTCAAAGCCACTAGAAATCTGCTGTCTAAAATGATTTTGGGATTGCTGTAGCACTGCATGTGAGGAGCAGCACTGGTTCTACAGAGCATGACCATCTCAACATTTATCTTCCTACTCCTGACAGTCCATCTGCTTTTGTCTGCCATCCATGTTGAGACAGTGCACTCCACATCCTTTTGTGTTCTCCTCCAACATATCTACATTCTCTTGTACTCAAAGTCCACACAGTTTGATCACAAATGTCGCAGCTATTGGTGTAGTATGACCTAGGTGGGGCTAGGACAAGCGAAGGTAAACAGAAAATGGGTACCAAGGAAATGCATAAAAGTGAATAGTTGGGTTTTGTACATAGAATTGGTTCATTTAAAAATTGGGTTTGAATTATTTTTTGGTAGCTTTAACTTTTGCATTGAAGCCAGGTGGATGCTATGATGGTCAGTAAGAGAAATAATGCGAGGTTTAGGACTGCTGACAAATAGAAAATTGGGTTTACAATTTTAAATTAATTAATGGGATGTGGGCATCTTTGGCAAGGAAAGCCTTTGCTGTTCATAAATAATTGCTCTTCAGGAGGCGGTAGTGAGCTATTGTGTTAAACCACTGTGATCCATTATTGTCCTGAAAGGGAGGAAATTCCAGAATTTTGACATCATGACAGTGAAGAAATGGTAATAAAGTTCTATGTCAGGATGGTGTGTGAAGAGGCTGACAGTCTCCAAATAAATGAATGGTAATGTAACTGCGCACTAAGAAAACAGGCTAAAAGCGATAAAATACATCCAACATTGACGCTGAAGATGCATGTGCGTCCCTGTATACAAAGCTACCTGGAAGAAATATGCATGTCATATGCATCCCTACACTTCAATGTAAAGGGTTAAAGAGCTAAAGTGGTGTCTGAATTGGTTTAAGAGTAGTAGTGTACATGAGGAAAGCAATAAGATGCAACTTTAACTCTTCTTTTTCCTAATCGTAATGCTTACGGCTCATACAGGTTGAAAATAGAAGACTCTTACAAGTAAGTGAAGACAGAACAAAGGATTGTGAGGCATACAGAAATGAGCAGGGAACCTTGCCCTTGGGCAGATCATGATTATGTTCTCTTCCTCTAGTCACACATTAAATGGGCATTTCCCTTCAAGCTGTAAAATCAATTTAGTGTTGCGCACTGACTGGTACCATGATCTACCTGTTGTGAATATGTTTCATAGTTGTTAACTGCATGTGTGCCAATAGCCACACCAATGTGACAGCCGGTGTGACTTACTGCAGAGTGTCAATTATTGTGATAGTTATTTTGGACCTCAAATGGCATTTTTAACACCTAAATACCAATTCCCATTTCATGCTAATCATTTTTGTTTCACTAACGTTGCATGTTAATGATGGAGCAGTCAGTATACCTAAGGCCTCACTCTATCACCAACTGAATGAGGTAAATCATATTTTAAAATCAAAATGAAATTTTCTATTAATCATTGATTGTGTCATCTACTTTCTCTTACAAGTTATAAGCTCATAATTACAGCTACAACTTAATTGAAGTGTTATAAAATCCTTATGGAATTATATGGTGGAATCTTTTCCTCTCAGGAAGTGGCAAGATAGGTGGCGAGAAGGGGACAAAATTAGGTGGGTTTGCCCTGTGGAAAAAGTTATCCCTTTCTTGCCACCTCAGCCATTAAATGTTGGATGAAATTGTCCATTGTGGACTTCTTTTTGTATGTCCAGAAGGACTCTAACACACGACTGAATGTTTATTTTTCCCCATTATCAAATCACTGTGACATCTTTTGCCTTTAATTACTAATGGCCACCAGTAAATCACCCATGTAGCTGTTGGATATTTGAACGTAAAGCCCATTGGAGCAATGCTAACTATTAAAAGTGACAGACAGGTACGAAGAATGGGAAGGGGGTAAATCAAAATGGAGTTTAATGGGGATATAAAACACAGTGGTGCCCATTTCTCTCGAAAGGCATTGAGAGTATTGGTGGATACTGTGTGCTTTCTCTCCAGGGACACCAGGACATGAAGAGGAGCATGAAGAGCGGCAGGCAGTTAGCAGAAATGACTCCATCTACAGTTCATTTCCGGGGCCTGTTAATAGCCAATTTGGCTAGGCCCAGGAACAGACCCATGTGGAGGTTCTTTGACTTGCCTACACCTCTCTGCATTGAAATGACCCAAGATCAGGAGCATGGGGCTGAAGTGCAACTATAAGCACAACAAAAGACATTTCAAATAACTAAAAATGGGGTGCGATCATCTATAACCAATATATACATGATCCAAGGATTCCACAGCACTGCAAAATAAATCATTGGGCTGAAAATCAGTGAGCCACCACCATCTGCTGTTGCATGGGACTGCGTTATGCAACGCCCTTTACCTCAGGCCTTGATGGAAAATGGGAAGACTCCAGTGAAAAAAAGCCCTTCATTGGGGATCTATGTCTCCTGGCAATTGCAGACATCCTTGACTCACAAGCAATTAAAGCTTTTAAGTGATTGATTAATGCCTGCTAAATGGCTTTAACTCACCATGTCACCGATCAAAAGTAAAAATTGCTGGAGAAACCCAGCAGGTCTGGCAGCATCTTTGGAGAGTAAACAGTTACCATTTTGAGTTCAGTGACCCTTTTTCAGAACCGAAAGCATCCAGCATGAAGTAGTATTTATCATGATGATAAAGGGTGGGGGAGAAAGGAATAAGCAGAGTGGTGGATTTGGAGCTGGTGGGTGAAGAATAGAGAGAAAGAGAGGATCAAAGGGATTGTTGATGGTAAGCCAGGGAAGACGAAAATCTAGGACGATGATAATCGGGATTATGAGTAGATGAAAATGAATTGGCAGTGCTGAAAGTTACCCATATCATGACAGGACCTGAGGGGGGTAAAAGGCACATAAGGTGATGTTCAAGCTCTAAAATTATTGAAGTTCTGAAGGCTGTAAGGTCCCCAAGCGGAAAATGAGGTGCTGTTCTTTCAATTTGTGCTGAGACTTGTACTGCAGCAAGCCTGAGACAGAAATGTTGGCATGTTTGTTGAAGTGGCAGGTGACTAGAAGCTCGGAGTCATTTTTACAGATAAAATGTAGATGTACCACTAAGTGGTCACCAGGTCTATGTTTTGTCTCCCCACAGGAGACCACATTGTGAGCAAGGATTACAGTAAACTAGATTGAGAAAAATTACTTGGAAGGTATATCTGGGGCCTTGGACAGTGAGGAGGGCAGAGGTAAACGGGCAAGTGTTGTACATTCTGCGATTGCATTGGGAGGTGGCATGGTGGTGTGGGGACGTGTTGTGAGTGAAGGAGGAGTGAACCATAGTGTCCTGAGGGAATGGCCCCTGCAGAATGCTAACATGGGACAGGAGGGGAATAAATGATTGGTGGTGGTATCCCTTTGGAGGCAGTGGAAATGGTGGCTTAGGATCCTTTGGATGTGGAGTTGGTGGGGGTGGAAAGTGAGGCCCAAGGAATCCCTAGCGTTATTGTGAGAGAGAAGAGGTCAGGGTAGAAATACAGGAAATGGATCTGACATGGCTAGAGGGTCTGTTGAGCATGGTAGTGCGACATCCTTGGCTAAGGAGAATCATGCACGTTCCCAATGAAAGATGGCATCATCAGAACTGATGTGACTGAGATGGAGAAACTGGCAAATAGAATGGAGTCCTTATGAGAAGTGAGTGTGAGGATGCATTGTCCTGTTACTCGCAGTGCACAGACATTAAAGTATTACCAGGTAACCTTCTTCATCACTTATTTCCCCAGTAGATAAGTGGCTAGTTTCCCCACAGGGAAACAATGTGGCTAACTGCCTGCTGAACCAGGGAGGAGCATTCCATTTGCCTCACTTTGAGGGTATTCAGAGCCTGGATAGAGGTCAGAGGATGGCCTCTATCATCTACTCTTATGACTTTGCCTCCAACCCGCCGGACCCTATGTCTTCACAACTTGAACAATGTGAAAAGGAGGAAAAACTGACTTACCTCTCACTCCTTGATCGACTCCAGTGGATGTTTGGACACAAATTCTGATTGACCAGCTTCTTCTGGCAACCGGACATGTCAGTGTTCAGTGTGAAGCTGGATGAACACAGCAGGCCAAGCAGCATCTCAGGAGCACAAAAGCTGACGTTTCGGGCCTAGACCCTTCATCAGAGAGGGGGATGGGGTGAGGGTTCTGGAAAAAATAGGGAGAGAGGGGGAGGCGGGCTGAAGATGGACAGAAAAGAAGATAGGTGGAGAGGAGAGTATAGGTGGGGAGGTAGGAAGGGATCCTCCGACACTTCCGCCATCTACAATCTGACCATTCTCCGACACTTCCGCCATCTACAATCCGACCCCACCACCCAAGACATGTTTCCATCCCCACCCTTGTCTGCTTTCCGGAGAGACCACTCTTTCCGTGACTCCCTTGTTCGCTCCACACTGCCCTCCAACCCCACCACACCCGGCACCTTCCCCTGCAACCGCAGGAAGTGCTACACTTGCCCCCACACCTCCTCCCTCACCCCTATCCCAGGCCCCAAGATGACTTTCCATACTAAGCAGAGGTTCACCTGCACATCTGCCAATGTGGTATACTGCATCCATTGTACCCGGTGCGGCTTCCTCTACATTGGGGAAACCAAGCGGAGGCTTAGGGACCGCTTTGCAGAACACCTCCGCTCGGTTCGCAATAAACAACTGCACCTCCCAGTCGGGAACCATTTCAACTCCCCCTCCCATTCTTTAGATGACATGTCCATCATGGGCCTCCTGCAGTGCCACAATGATGCCACCCGAAGGTTGCAGGAACAGCAACTCATATTCCGCTTGGGAACCCTGCAGCCCAATGGTATCAATGTGGACTTCACCAGCTTCAAAATCTCCCCTTCCCCCACCGCATCCCAAAACCAGCCCAGTTCGTCCCCTCCCCCCACTGCATCATACAACCAGCCCAGCTCTTCCCCTCCCGCCACTGCATCCCAAAACCAGCCCAGTCTGTCTCTGCCTCCCGAACCTGTTCTTCCTCTCACCCATCCCTTCCTCCCACCCCAAGCCGCACCTCCATTTCCTACCTACTAATTTCATCCCACCTCCTTGACCTGTCCGTCTTCCCTGGACTGACCTATCCCGTCCCGACCTCCCCACCTATACTCTCCTCTCCACTTATCTTCTTTTCTGTCCATCTTCGCTCCGCCTCCCCCTCTCTCCCTATTTACTCCAGAACCCTCACCTCATCCCCCTCTCTGATGAAGGGTCTAGGCCCGAAACATCAGCTTTTGTGCTCCTGAGATGTTGCTTGGCCTGCTGTGTTCATTCAGCTTCATACTTTATTATCTTGGATTCTCCAGCATCTGCAGTTCCCATTATCTCATGTCAGTGTTCAGTGTGATTAGGTGAGTAATTTGCCTATGTGCTGCCTACCAGCTCCTAATTAAGTGACAGATATGTGCTATTGTGAGGTATCTCGCTGGTGGAGGCAGTGTGTTTGTCGTACCAAATGAATCATCCCAAAACTCAGTCAAAAATTGGAAAAGTTCAAGCCACTGAAATTTAGAAGGAAACTATTCAGCCTATTGTACCCATGCTGGCAATGGTATTTTAAGTGAAAATCCTAGCATTTTTTAAATGCTTTGAGACTTTCAGTTGCAACCACTCTTTCTATTAGTGAGTTGAAGTGTCCCCCATCCTTTGGGTGAAAAGGGCTCCCCTTAAATTCTGTCCAATTATACTATATTTTACTCAATCTATGCATCCTGGTTATGGATCCAAAACATACAGGAGTAAATCTTTTCAACCTGTTCTTTGCATTAAAGAAATTAACTTATGACATTTCTTATGACATTAATTTACCAAAACTTCACCTATTAATGATATGGGTTTCTCTATTTTAAGCCTGGAATAACTTATTTTATTGTTTCAAGGAATAGAAGACTTTAGACGAATCCTGCATGGTGTTTTCAGTGTGCTCTGCTTATTATCTCGGCCATCTTTCATTGGGAATGTGCATGATTCTCCTTAGCCAAGGATGCTGCACTACCATGCTCAACAGACCCTCTAGCCATGTCAGATCCATTTCCTGTATTTCTACCCTGACCTCTTCGCTTCTCTTCTCCTCTCTCACATCTCTGAACACTTTAATAAATCTTTCCCCAAGGTTTCTATTCTGAAGAAATGAGTTAATCAGTATAGTATTTCCATTTAAATTATTAGATTGTTACTCAGCATAAGATGATTGGCAGAATTCTTTGACAAAGATAATGTTTCAATTAGAATGGATGTTGTCTTCAATGTCAACAGCAAGCTATAATTGCAGTGAACTCTACTGATGTTTGAATACATCTCATCGACTGTTGGCTGGTAATGATGTAAATATAAAATCTTTGCATTAAAGAAATTAACTTATGACATTACCTATGACATTAATTTACCAAAACTTCACCTATTAATGATATGGGTTTCTCTATTTTAAGCCTGGAATAACTTCTTTTATTGTTTCAAGGAACAGAAGACTTTAGACGAATCCTGCATGGTGTTTTCAGTGTGCTCTGCTTATTATCTCGGCAACAGTCTGGAATGACATAAATTAGATTAGTTTCCTGATGCCCCTAAGCTCCAAACTTAGCTGAAGCACTCACACCCTGCTTGGTATAAAGACTTCATTCTATTCTCCAAATTCCTCCATCTGTTGCATTGGTTCCAATAAGGTGAACTTCAACAAGGGAACCTCCGAAATATCCACCTTCTTCCTCAAACAAGGATACCCAGCACTGTTGTCAACAGAGCCCTCAACCTAGTCCGACACACGTCCCGTATTTCCACCCTCATCCCCTGTCTTCCCTTCCACAAAAGCGGTAGGGTTCCCTTGTTCCTAACCTACCATGCCACCAGCATCCCCATCCGGAAGATCATCAGACACCATTTCCACCTCTTCCAGTGAGATGCCACCACCAGATACATATTCCCCTTCCCTCCCTTGTTTGCCTTCCCTTGTTCCCTCCGGCTCACCCTTGTCCACTCTTCCTTCACTCCCAACGCACACCCACAGCCCAAGGCACCGTCCCCTGCAAATGCTGAAGGTGTAAAACCTTCCCTTTTACCTTTTCTCTCCCCAGTATCCAAGGGCCCTAACATACCTTCCAGGTGAAGTAACACCTTATCTGCACTTCTCACAATCTAGTTGACTACATTTGCTGCTCACAATATGGTCTCTTCTACATTGGGAAAATGAAGTGTAGACCGGGTGACTGCTTCACAGAGCATCTACATTCAGCCTGCAAAAAAGACCTGAGCTTCCAGTTGATAATGGGAACTGCAGATGCTGGAGAATCCAAGATAATAGAGTGTGAAGCTGGATGAACACAGCAGGCCAAGCAGCATCTCAGGAGCACAAAAGTTGACATTTCGGGCCTAGACCCTTCATCAGAGAGGGGGATGGGGAGAGGGAACTGGAATAAATAGGGAGGGGGGGGGGGTGGACCGAAGATGGAGAGAAAACAAGATAGGTAGAGAGGAGAGTATAGGTGAGGAGGTAGGGAGAGGATAGGTCAGTCCAGGGAAGATGGACAGGTCAAGGAGGCAGGATGAGGTGATAGGTAGGAAATGGAGGTGCGGCTTGATTGTGGGAGGAAGGGATGCGTGAGAGGAAGAACAGGTTAGGGAAGCAGAGACAGGCTGCACTGGTTTTGGGATGCGGTGGGGGGAGGGGACGAGCTGGGCTGGTTTTGTGATGCAGTGGGGGGAGGGGAAGAACTGGGCTGATTTTGGGATGCAGTGGAGGAAGGGGAGATTTTGAAGCTTGTGAAGTCCACATTGATACCATTGGGCTGCAAGGTTCCCGAGCGGAATAGGAGTTGCTGTTCCTGCAACCTTCGGGTGGCATCATTGGGGCACTGCAGAAGGCCCATGATGGACAGGTCGTCTGAGGAATGGGAGGGGGAATTGAAATGGTTTGCGACTTATTGTATCCATTGCACCCGGTGTGGCTTCCTCTACATTGGGGAAACCAAGCGGAGGCTTGGGGACCGCTTTGCAGAACACCTCCGCTCAGTTCTCAATAAACAACTGCACCTCCCAGTTGCGAACCATTTCAACTCCCCCTCCCAGTGCCACAATGATGCCACCCGAACGTTGCAGGAACAGCAACTCATATTCCGCTTGGGAACCCTGCAGCCCAATAGTATCAATGTGGATTTCACAAGCTTCAATATTTCCCCTTCCTCCACTGCATCCCAAAACCAGCCCAGTTCTTCCTCTCCCCCCACTGCATCACAAAGCCAGCCCAGCTCGTCCCCCTGTCCACCTCATCCCAAAACGAGCAGCCTATCTCTGCTTCCCTAACCTGTTCTTCCTCTCACCCATCCCTTCCTCCCACCTCAAGCTGCACCTCCATTTCCTACCTACCACCTCATCCTGGCTCCTTGACCTGTCCATCTTCCCTGGGCTGATCTATCCCCTCTCTACCTCCTCACCTATACTCTCCTCTCTACCTATCTTGTTTTCTCTCCATCTTCGGTCCGCCTCCCCCCTCTCCCTATTCATTCCAGTTCCCTCTCTCCATCCCCCTCTCTGATGAAGGGTCTAGGCCCGAAACATCAGCTTTTGTGCTCCTGAGATGCTGCTTGGCCTGCTGTGTTCATCCAGCTGCACACTTTGTTATCTGAGCCTCCAGTTGCCTGCCTAACCCATCGCCCTGTTCCCTGGCCAACATCTGCCTCAGGCTTGCTGCAGTGGTTCAGTGAAGCTCGACGCAAGCTGAAAGAACATGTCATTTTCCGCTTTGGGAACCTAAAGTCCTCTGGGCTCAATAATTTTATGGACTAAACTTTCCCACGTCCTAGCCCACAACCCCACACACCATGTCTTGTTATCACACAGTATTATACACTACCTATGGTTAGTCACTAACAGTGTCTATTGACATCTACTCACGGTCCTAGCCTGATTGTTATCAACTCCTTTGTTTCACTGCTCATATCTCACTTTGGGCTCTAGCCCCACCTATCATTTGCACCTTGCCCCTCCTCCCATGCTAACCTCTGAATACAAATCGACATTTTCTTGGTTACCATCGGTTCTGTGGAAGGGTCACCACACACGAAACATTAACTCTGATTTTTCTTCACAGAAGCTGCCAGACCTGCTGAGCTTAATCAGCAACTTCTGTTTTTGTTCCTGATTTACAGCATCCACAGTTCTTTTGGTTTTTACAAGGAGCACGCAATTGGTCTACTGGTTGGAAAAAACAAAGATTGTTGAAAGAGGTCAGATCCAATGATGAAGTATCCTGATTATGAGGAGTCTCTGTTTTTACAATCTTTAAGAAGCCTAGTAAAGCATAGCATGTGGCTCAACTGGTGAATCAAGTTAAATCAAGGTTCTGTTTTCCATTAATTGGTCTCACTCTGGGTCCTGGCTGAGATTGTTGGTGGAGCCTCCAAAAGCCTTTTTCAATTTCCAAAATGCTCCCTTTGAAGAAGGCTGAGAAGACTCTTACTGTGCAAGGGGAAAAACTCTGGTATCCACCCCAGAACCAATAACCTTTGCTGGCAATCTTGAACGCTGGCTCATACTGAGTGCCTAGGATGTGTCCACTAATGACTGGGGATCTGCTGCTTGGAGTCATTCCCTGACCTTTATATTCCAGAAGGGTCAGGAACCATCAAACATATCTTGGCAACTATATTAGGCAAAAATTGTGAAAGTTTTTCAGGGCATTAGTATTCAAAGTATGAATACCGAGATAAAACTGAGTGGACCATATAATGGTTTATTTGTTGTTTTAATGTCTCTAAGTAGTAATTTTGTATGAATGTAACACTTCAAAAGTGGTGAGTAAAGGTTACTGATGTTGCTGTCACATATATATGAATCAGTGATTTCCTAGCCAGTGTATTACTAATCTCAACAGGCCATCTGGTAATACCAAACAGAGGCTCAATGTTTGCTCACAATGGAAAAAAAATCTACATTATCCACAACACTTACAAAATCTGCAGCAGCTAATTACAGAGAGATATCGCCAAAGGCTTCAAATGGTTGCATGCTGGCAATTTGCTATCTGGAGAATTGTCTCTTATTCAAGTCCTGTGGGATATTATTTTCAGGATGTCAGTAAGCTTACCATGTCATTTATCCCTTGTGTTAGCAGGCCATGACCCATGCACTCATTATAGTTGCACAACCGTGGGCCTTAGTTCTCCTCCGGGAGCTGCATATAATTCTGGGACAGTATTTGCAACACACTTTTGATTTTCCATGATGTGTTGTGAAGTGGTGCTAAAATTCAGTAATTGCAAGTTTTCACGCTGTCTGGGTTTAAAAAAAAAGACTTCAATGGAAAATCTACAAAGCATGTGAATACCAGTTCCTTAAAGAACAAGACAAAATCCACATGCTTGTCTGCAAGAGAGATAAGATTTTATTTATGGTTAATGGTAACCATCTGTTCTCGGCCAGATCTGTGCACGCACCTTCACCACTAATTTAGAATCAGCCAGAGCTGGGATTGGAAGCCATACCATCTGTTTTGGTCAGAACTGTGCACACACCTTTACTGTTGGGCTTCATGCCACGTCCGCAATTCAGTTTTGCACCTGGGACACTTTCTGGTGATGGGATGGGATGGGAGCAGAGGCCAATCAGATGTGGGCAGAGATTTATTATCAGCTGATCCACTGGTGGTCACTGCTAGGGCTGTAGGAGGCCAGCGACAAATAGCAATCATTGGCAGTCATGGAATTGTGGTAAGTAGGTTTGCCTTGCTAAGTGCAATAAGATGGGGATGGGGTGGGGTCAGGGATCAGTTTGGCGGTTGAGGGATCAATCCTCTTTCAGGGGCTGCCCTTCCTGCAAAGGTTCAACTCTTGCAGATGGTGGCCAAGCAGGATGCCAACCCCTACCCCACCTAAAAGGTTCTCCATTCCTCCTTTCATGCCTTCTTACATGACTCTTATTTCTTGGTCACTCGCAGAGGCTACTAAATTCGTCCCACAATAGATGCTGACCTTCATTTTAGTTTAACAGCATGGTTCATAAGTGATTTTGGATCTTGACTCCCCACTTTCCATTATTGTTCAATTTATCTTAGTCAGAGATCAATGTGAGTTCCAAGTTAGTTACTTGTAAATTGTACTCACTCAGTGAAATTCCATTCTCAACATTTCTGTTTGTGTCCAGCCACATTCAGTGGTGTTGCTACTTGATTGATTCTCAATAGAAGATCAAACAGACTTCATGGCTAGTACACATTCGAGCTAGTTTTCGGCTCTTAAATGCAACCATTCCCTATTAAAGTGCAGGTGCATTCATTTGAAGGAAGCTGCTACTGGCTGTGAAAAAATGGAACACCAAGAAAGAGAGAAGGCTGTTACGTTTATAATGTGCCACTGGAGGCTTTGATGATGGAGCCTGACAAGCTGAAGAATGGCCATGTTTCCCGAGCAACCAGGGGCCCTTATGGAGTGCCCTATGAGGAAATGGGAGCAGATGACCAATGAGGTCAATTCTTGCTGCCTGACCCAAAAAACATGGCGCAAATGCCACAGGAAGATAAATGACTCTGTGATACCCCATGTGTTTTGGAGAAAATCATTAATTTTATGTTGGAGTGATCGACTAGAATGTTGCTGGGAGGGGAGGGTTTCAGATATAAGGAGAGACTGGATAGGCTAAGACCTTTTTCACTGTAACATAGGAGGTTGAGTGGTGATCTTATAAAGGTTTATAAAATCATGAGGGCTATAGATAAGGTGAATAGCATAAGTCATTTCCCTAGGGTGGGGCAGTTCAAACCTTGATGGCATATTTTTAAGTTGAAAGGAGAAAGATTTAAAAGGACCTGAGGTGCAATGCTTTTCATACAGAGGGTGATTCATACTTATTGTCACTTGCATTTCACAATGATTGATACAGTAAAATACGGTGAAAAGCATCAATTGTTGCCAAAATCAGCACCATTTTGAATAGGTTTGCAAATAAAATGCTATAACTGAAAGAGAATCTATCTTCATTCCACTGCCTCCACCATAAGTCCTGAGCCCTGAACTGATTCACCAATAATGCATGCCTCCACTGCTCCTTCACTGCCTCATCATCACCTGCGCTGGAGCCACCAATGTGGGAGGTGTCACTCTAGGCACTATCTCTTCACCGCTAGGCCCACCTTGCTGATGTTGCCGCCAATGCCAGGTCTTGTGCTGAACCCACACTTGGTCTGCAACTGGCAGTTCCTGGTTTCTCTGTTGCCGATGCCATTGATCAACCTGCTACAAAATCCTTCTAAAATAAGAAAAACAAATGAAAAATTGAAATAAAAAAAAGAGCAGATGTGCCCTAGGTTCAAGAGCCCACATGCAGCCCTGCTATTCTGCCACCATCTTGAGTCATTCTCGTGAAGTTTTCGTAAAACTATGTGGAATGAACTGCTAGAGGAGTGGTTGATGAAAGTCATTTGGACAGGTACATGAATAAGAAAGGTTTAGAGGGAGATGGGAGACCAGAAATGTACATAATACTCCAAAAGTGGTCTCATCAATGTCCTGTGCAACTTCAACATAACGTCCCACTCATACACTCAATGGTCCAAGCAGTGAAAGCAATCGTGTTAAATGCCATTCTTAATCACGCTGTCTACTTGTGTTGCAACTTTCAAAGAGCTAAGTACTTGAGCCCCTAAGTCTCTCTGTTCGACAGGCAAGTGGCACGGGTTTTGTTTGGAAAACTTGGTTGGAATAGACAAGTTGGACCAAAGGGTCTGTTTCTGTGCTATATGACTATATGGCTCTATAAGTAGTTAATTATATAAGTGTTTAAATTGTGGGTATGGCTAAGTTCTCATGCAGTGATTTTACATTTTGTGTTAGGCCAAGCTTAATGCAGGGAACATCTCTTTCAAGCAGAGTTCAGTTAAAGTTCTATGTGCTGTCAAAAAGAGTTTAAACCTCTTGTTAAATGAAGCTTCCCTAACGGTAAGTTAGCCTGCTGGGATGGTCAAGCTGATTACAGAGTAAGATTTAGATGCAAGTCTAGGTAACTATTTGACTTGAGTTATTGGCGCTGTAGCAAAAGTGATGAAAATTGAAAGCTCAATGAGGAAGTTTGATTTAAAGAATAAGCATCTGTGTTAATTGGACTTTTATATATTCAATGTATTTGGATTTTTAGATTCTGGAAAAAGAAACGAACATTGCTGGTCTCTACCAAGATTATATCATCCTGTATAGATGGCTAAGGCTACTGAATAAATCTGCCAAGGACATCCTATAGGTACCACAGAGCCTATATAATACTCTGATCAATGTACGAGATGCTCATCACTCACCTATTAGACATTCCTTGTAGTCAGGACTCAAATATAGCATTAAAATGTACTACCTCATCATTACATGATGTAATCTTCACACTCACTTCTCGCAGCAACCACCTACCTCAAAGTATTTAGCAATGGCACATGCATTACAAGCACAGAGTACAACAGAATTGCTGATACCTTTCCGTTTTTCTTGCAAGACAAGGCTGTACACAATCATAGCAACTACAGCAGAATTGGGAGGGGTCAGGTAAGTCTGAATATTCTGGGTCATATGAAGGTAATAGTGTCCCATCGCAGGGGCCAGCTGCAAAATAAACTTCATGATGGAAACATTTGAGGATGATTTGATCCTCGTTAATGCTACATCTCAACTTTCACCTTGCCTTTATCTTACATCTGGCATGAAATGTGTACTGCTGATTGTGAGATCATGGACCTCTTGCTTCCATCCCCACCAATGTTTTCTCACCTGCACTCTTTCCTTCTTATTTCCTGCTTGAAATACCCAAGAACTTCCATCTTCCCAGCTATAGCAGCACACAAGGAGGGGCAAGAGTGACATCACAAAGCTGATGAAAAGGTACCACCACTTGATCTGATACTTGCAACCTCAAGGTCAGACTCTGGCAGTGCATAAATCAAAAAGTTAGTTCATAGTCAGAATTTGCATGTGTTGAAACACTAAGCATACATAAACTGCAGCCTGCATGGGGGAGAAAGATAAGTTTATGTATCAGCTAATTGGAGGACAAAGTCACAGAGGCATTCTGCAACAGGGGACTCAGATAAGAACTTGAAAGGGTGACATACAGATGAATGTTGATAACAAAAAGTCTTCAGCAGAGTTGTCTCTTGTCACTATCAAAAAACATGGATGAGTCCAATTCCAACTTTATGTAGACCATCGAGCCCATATAAGCCTTGGAAGTGGCAGTTAACCACATGATAACATTTGAGGAACCGACTGAGACGCACTGTCTGCTAGCTTCTATGTCAGCCTCCACTGCAATACAAGCGGAAGAAACACAATGTAGGAGTGGAAGGTTCTGCTAAGATCATGAAACCTAAACTGAGCTGCCATGCAAGCTTAGACAGCTGCCATCATGGCCATGAAACTCAGGCAGCTCAAGGTCAAAAATACTTTAAAGGCATTTTCCTCAAAATGATGTTTTTGACCTGGAATGTCAGGGTCCTTGGGCATAATACCAAAAGCCACAGATCTGAATGTGTACCACTGCTGTAGCCTGGAATCTCCAGTGCTAAGATGTTGACATTGATACCCTGAGTGAGAACAACGAGTAGTAGTAGCTCAGCTCAAAGAACAAGGTGTAATGGTATATCTGGATAAGCTCAACTCTACGGGGTTGGTTTCACTTTTAAAAATGAACTAGTTGACCGTCTCATTCTCCCTATTGGATAATCAAATGTCTTATGACCCTTTAGTTCACCTTAAATCTACTATAGTACACTACAACCAATAATTCATATACCAAAACCTCAAAACATCAAAAAGGAATTCTACTTCAGTCTTGATCAGCCATTGCCTGCGTTCCAAAGGAAGACAAGCTAATTTTTTTTGGAGCATTTGACGCCAGAGTTGAGAGGAATAGAATTTTTTGGCAAGGTGCATTTAGAAAGGAAGGCCCAAGAAAGGTAAAAACCAACAAAATCTTTCTCCAGATGAAATGCCTCAAGGAGGACTTGGTTATATCAAACACTCTATTTCATCAGAGTCAAGCACAAGACCTCCTGGTAACACCTTTGCTCTAGACATTGGCATTTGCTTGACTATGTCATCACCTGAGTGACAGAATACAAGGATGTTTGCATGAACTGTGTCATGGCAGGAGCTGACGACTGCTGGATCAATCATTGTCTAATCTGATCTACCAAACCCATCAGCATGGCCAAAGAATGGCAATGGTAGCAGAAATACTGCCACAGGAAATTCAATATCTTGGGATTCCAGGACTCTGTAAAGAAGGTCAACTCAGTTGGTGCCTTCAGTTGCCATAGCAAAGGTCAATTAAAGGAACCACAGAACATCCACAGAGCCTAGTCTAACCTTAACTCCATCATAAGCAACACCTGCAAGGACACTTCAGGTTTCTCTATCAGGAAACATCAAGGCTAGTTTGACAAGAATGACTAGGAGATCTAGAAACTCCTAAATTTCAACCACAAGGTGCTCCTGAACTAAAAGTATCACAAAAACACAAATAGAAGAAAGCAGGTCTATAGACAAATGAAGGCTGAGGTCCAAGAAATAAAGTGACTTAATGCTGGTGGAAGCTCCATAGGAAATCTAGCAAGTCACCAACAACCACGACACGTAGATTCTTAGCACAATTAAGAACATTCATAGCATGAGCACTCAAGGGTCTACCCCATTTACAGCTAAGAACAGAATTGTGCTTATTAAGGACAGAAAAGCAGTTAGCATTCATTGGAAGGAGCACTTCCAGGATATCCTCAACCAAGACTTTGTGGCTGAAATAGATGGTCTTGATCACATTCAAAAACATACTGTGCAGTCACATTACCACAACTGCAGTAGAACATGAGGTTGAAAAGGGCATCTGGCTGTAGTAAACCAACAAGACCGCTACTGTGGATGAAATTCCTACTTGAATACTTATTTCTGTGTTGCACTGTTATTTGTTCTTCTTTCATTGTTTGGTTCTCCATCATCATTTCCCTGGTATCATGCTCTAAATTACCTATTCTCTTTGGTCTCTCTTTTCCTTTATATATACCTGAAAAAGTTCTTACTGCTCATGGTGTATTACTTTGTAGTTTGCCGTCAGTTTATTTCCTCCCTCTTTTGTTTTAGTCATCATTTGTTGGCTTTTAAAACTTTCCTAATACTCTGGTTTACTACAAGTCTTTGCCATATTGTCTTTTTTTCTTTCAATTTGTTACTATTCTTAAATTCCTTTGTAAACCACAGTTGGTTTGTTCCCTTTCTAGAATCCTTGTTCCTCACCGGGATGTAGCTTTGTTGTCAGTCATGAACTATTTTCATAAATATTTGCCATTGTTTTTCACCCACTGTTTCTGCTAAACTCTGTTTCGAATTCACTTTAGCCAATTCAACCCTTATCCCTGAGTAATTACCCTTATTTGAGGTTAATATAGTTGTTTTATGACTCACATTTCTTAATCACAAATTGAATGCTAAATTCTACTGTGTTGTGGTCACTATTCCCTAGGAAATTTTTTACACCAAGTCATTTGTTTAACCTGCTTCATTACCATTACACATTACAAAATCCAAAATGGCCTGATCCTTCGTTAAATCCATAACATATTGTTCCAGAAAACTGTCTTGAATATACTCTACCAATTCTTCCTCATGGCTATCTTTGCCTATTTGATTTTCCCCTTCTGCAAGAAAATACTCACCCATATTTAGGGAACTGTCGCTTTCACTTGCCCTCATTATCTCTTGATTTATTTTCTGTCCTGCAGAACAGTTAGTTAGGAGGTCGATAGACCATGCCCATCAGTGACTTCTTCCCCTTGTTAATTTTTATCTTAAACCATTTGGATTCTATATGCAAGACCATTTCTTGCTGGTTTACTTATTCTATTTCACAGTAACAAAGCTACCCAAATTTCTTTCCTTTCTTGTCTGTTCTTCTGAAAAGTCATATAGTTCTTAATATTTAGTTTCCAATTTTGATTTGCATCTCTAATTGTTCTTTAATTTGTTGTCATGAACTGTGTTTAAGGATGAATGCTGGAGAAAGAATGCATATATTTTGATGGAGAGTTATTGTGACCTATTGCTAGCTACTGTCATATTTATATACTTTACAAACCTTTCCGAGCTGAAATGAAAACTGTAATGGTTCCAGAACTTAAGGATAAATGAGTTCTCCTCGCTCTGAACCCAGGGTGGCCAAAACTAACGTGACACTCCGCATGACTCCCAGTGATACCTTGATTCCCTCATGCCCCATATGCCCCAGAATCTCGAAGCTTGGTTGCTATTTACAAATAGTGGCATCATTAATTTAACACTCAATTCTTGCCCTTGAAGTTGAAGTCACGCTGTACAAATGTCCCAAATTAACATTCCTACGTTACACCAACAAAGACAAACTTACTTCGTTGGATGGGAAACACTTGGAAACATTATGTGTAATGAAGCACGAAATACGAGTTTTTCCTTTACAGCCATCGAAATCCAGCAATCCCGACAACACCTAAAACACAGCAAGCCGCTCCCCGCTTTTGCTGAAATCTCCAAGAACCTTGCAAATCCAATTAATGAAACAAAGAAATAACTTACTAAAGCCAATGAAAAACAGTGGTCCTGATAACACATTACAAAACTTTTTTGATGCTGACTGAAAATGTAGTTGAACAAATAAGTCTTGAAAAATACACTATCAGAATTAAAACAAAAATGTTGTCAAAGATGTGGCTTTTAAAGAAAGAGGGGATCACTCAGGGGCCCGAACAACATTGTTTTGAGTAGAGTCATGAAAGGGAATACAATGCCGCTACGGAAGAGTTTTTTTATTGCTTACTGGTAATCGCACATGCGCAGTTCTCCATGCACTGCCCCGTTTAATTAACAGCGTTGTGGCAGCTCGAGGAGGGTAGAAAGTTCTGGAGTCGGAGCCGGGCGAGTAAACACTACGCTCCTGGTTAGTTGACCGGAGTTGTGAAGGATGCTGGCTTTACCCAGCCGAAGAGGTTTCTTCCTGTTTTCATTTTAAAAGACTACAAATGGATAGCTAGAATTCCGTCATAATGAACAGACTTGGAATTCCCGTCGTCTCGGCATTTATTACCCTCAGCACATCTTGGCTGACTTTTTGCAGACGTTTTAAAAGCTCAATGGTTCACCTGAAGTCTCTTTAATCTCGCCAAGCGTTGGTTTCTATTTTTAATCTTTCAAAAAGATTAAAATAAAAATATAAAAGATAGTTGTATTTCTTGCTTGGAAGGGCAAAATTGTTTTAAAATATTTTTAACAACTTAAAAAATCCTATATTTAAACAGTTGTTTTATTTTAAAAGTTTCCTGGCTCTTGGTGGTGGTGGACAGTTTGTTTTATCGAGGAAGGAGCCCCGGCTGGATTGGTTTCGGGGCTGGGGGCTAAGCTGTGCCGAGGGGAGGGGAATTTTTTTGGGGCGGGGGGGGTGTTGGTGGGCTGTGTTATCCGAAATACACCAGGTTAAAATGGCGGCTGCGGGCGGCGGTGGAAACCCGCAAACCGGTCCAGGATTGAACCGCTTGAGCTGGAGTAAAGGGGCCTTGGTGGTAGCAGCCCGGGACAGCCCGGATCCTTACCGCTCCGGTATCTGCTACGCTCTCCTTTACCTGGTGGTGTCGGCCCGTATGGGGCTTTGCCGAGACTGCGACAAGACGCCGTGTATCTACGGGAGATGTGTGAATGGGAGCTGCGTCTGTGACCAAGGATGGGTCGGCGAACAGTGTCAGCACTGCGGGGGTAGATTCAAGTAAGACCCACTGGTTTCATGTTTTTTTTTGTATTTTATTTAGAAACGGTTTTTTAAAAAATGAAGGTGTTGCGACTTTTTTTCCATAATGAAGTGCGTTTTCAACTCAATTTTACGTTTGATAGTAGCGTGAGCATCAGTTATAAATAATAGTATTTCAAGTGGGCGTTTTCGTTGTTAACCTGGTTTTAATGTCGGACAGGGTACAAATTTTAGAGTCAGGGAATAACCATCTAAATTTCCCGAACAATTCATAAATTCCAATTTTGACACTGCATTATTTCTATTTGCCGTGATCAAGAATTTTGCTGTTATTGCTATCATGTAAACAGCTCTCAGGACAGTCACACGTTATATTTTACTGCTATCCATCATCTTCAAACTAAGTTTAAGCCTATTAATGATGTATAAGACCGACTGTGGACATCGGAGTTCAGGCCTGTGCGATGTATGAAATAATGACAGGAAGCCTTGAAATAACACTTGAGACCTTATGGATTTTTGAATGTTAACCATCTTGCTGCACTTTGTCTCTTATATTTATTGTCATTATATTTGTCGCATAACTGCAAAGTTTTTTTTCTTGGAATCGCCGTTTCATTTCTGACTTGGCTATGTCAAGTTCCTCCCTGTAGATTTAGCATGCAAATTAAAACGTTACAAGTGATCAGCTCACCTAAAACTCATCCCCTTTAAATCTTGCACAAAGCTTTCTCATCTCTTAGGCAATTGATTAAAAAATTCTTCATGGAGATAATATATCTGGACTTGACAGTTGAAAAGAACTGTGGGTGCTGTAAATCAGGAACAAAAACAAAGTTGCTGGGAAAGCTCAGCAGGTCGGGTAGCATCTGTGGAGGAGAAAACAGTTAACATTTTGAGTCCAGTGACCTTTCCTGAAGTGTCGCTGGGCCCGAAATGTTAACTCTGTTTTCTTCTCCACAGATGCTACCTGACCTGCTGAGCTTTTCCAGCCATTTTTGTTTTTGTTAGGCTTGACACTTTTTGTGCTTACAGTCTAAGGTTTCTCAGCTTGAGAGGATTGAATGAATTATTTTTCCTGTACGCAAATTGTGTTGTGGCCAACAGAGACGCTTGAATTAAAGCCCACCAAATTGTTATCCTTTCACGTCTTTTGTGTATATCCAATAAAACTTGCCTGACAGGGATTGCATTTTTTAATTATAATACTTTTTTGAGTTTTAGCTGAAATGCTTAGTTTTTATATTATTTTGTAGGTCCTACATAGTGTCTATGTAATTGACTATATTTCACACCCCTCCAAAATAAAGTTATCAACTTGTGCCTTGTAGTGTCTGTGGCCTCTTGGGTAGATATGATCTGCTCCCACTCTTTTGCTAATGTTACTGTATGATTGGCTGCTTAAAAATGAGAGCAAGATAGTTATGTTTGATTTGGATGTTTGTACTTTTCCTTTCTTGCCTTGAGATTAGGTTTTCTATAACAGAGAAATTATTGACACTAAGCCATGTTTTTGCAGTGTGCAAGCAGTGGAGCTTTTTAAAAATATACCACAGATTGCAGTATTAAAATCATTAATATTTTGGAGCCAAAAGCCAAATTTGCATATACTTGATGCTCCAAGTTTTTTTTCTAAAACATTTTCCCACTCGCTTCACACCTGTCCCCCCAACCTCCCCTCTACAAAATGCAATACTGCAATTAATAAATAGCCACAATTTTCACCCCAGAAATGCCCATTTTCCTTGTCATTTTTGAGTACACAGGATCAAGCAGGCGATGGAGGCTGTATTATAAAGTAGCTATGTGGGATTACGAAATGCCCACACAACAGACTCTGCGTGGTCTGGTAGGTGGCAAACAGAAATGGCTTCTCCAGTAAAACAGTTGTGAATGAAGTTGTTTTCCGATTTGTAACTGTAACATTTGATAACTTGTCAAATATCTGCAGTGAAGGAATTTGATTTTAATTAAAAAGAAAACTGGTGTGAGAATGGAAGAAGGAAAGTGACCAGAACAAATGTGCCATCAGAATTAAGATCATCCACTGGAGTGATCTTGAAAAGCATGTGTTAGCATCGTTCCTCAAATGTTCAGTGGTTACATTGTGAAAATGTACTCAAATCCAGAGTTTCGCAGAGATTTCAGTAAGATGACTAGTTGTAGCCAGCTCATAGAACAAAACAGTCTAATGCTGTGGCAGGAGATCTAAAGTTGTTTGGAGACTAGCAAAATACCTTGATGCCTTAGTCACTGATTTCCAACAATTCATTAGACAGTACCACGTACAGAGCACCAATAAGTCACAGCAGCAGCCGCCAAAATAAAACATTGTAAAATTTTGATATGCCTATCAGCTAAGCTCTGGAGTAGAAAGGTTCGAATAAATCGTGAAAACCACAGCCCCCAAGAAGATTAAGTTCAATGTGGTACTCGTCTGCATAGACAAAAACAAAAGCCTGCAGTAATTTTTTACTGTAAAATTATGCTGCCTATTAATTTCCTGCAGGGATTATTTTGTATGTCTTTGGCAATGGTTGGAATGAAATGAAGTTATGAATTGGTAATATGAAATTGTTGTCCTGATGGTTTGCAGGAAGAATGTAACTATTACTGTGGGATCTCATTAATTCCTACATTGTAATCATCCTTGGGAGTCTACCATCCATAGTTCAGTCTTCTGAATTATGGATCAGTCAGTCATTTAAGGATCACATACAGAGTGTCATAGTCATACAGCATGGAAACAACAAGCCCATGCTGACCATAATCCCGAAGTAAACTATTCCTACCTTCCTGCATTTGATCCATATCCTTCCAAGCATTTCTTAATCATGTACTTATTGAAGTGTCCTTTTAAACGTCAAGCTTATTACAGCAGAACTGGACACAGTACTCCTGAAGCGGTCTCACCAGCATCCTTACACCTTGAGCATGAAGTCCCAACTCCTATACTCGAACAAAAACAGAAATTGTGGGAAAAGCTCAGCAGCTCTGTCAGCATCTGTGAAGAAGAAAATTCTCTGCTCTGATGGAGGGTCACTGGACCCAGAACGTTAACACTGATTTTTTTTTTTTGCTTCACATGCTGCCAGACCTAATTGAGCTTTTCCAGCAACTTTTGTTTTTGTTCCTGATTTACAGCATTCGCAGTTCTTTCGCTTCCTATACTCCAAGGTCTTAGCACGGAAGGCAAGCATGCTAAATGCCTTTTTAACCACCCTTTCTACATGTGACAACTTGCAAATTACATACATGATCCCCTTGGCCCCACTGTTCTGCAGTACTACCGAAGACCCTACTTTTAATTGTATAAGTTCTGCCCTTGTTCGTTTTACCAAAATGTAATATTTCATGTTTATCCAAAGTAAACTCCATCTGCCACTCAGTCCATTGGGCCAATTGATCAATATCTCTTTGTGATCTTAGATACCCTTCTTCACTGTCTGCTCTATGACTAATTTTGGTGTCGTATGCAAATACACTAGCCGCGCATCAAGTATCACCAGATCTTTCAAAAAAATGTACATTGTCTATTTTTGTGGATGGGGAAGGTGATTTGTTATGGAAGAATGATTCTGAAAACAAAAGCATCGCATTTGACTGTAGTGGGATTTTTTTTCCTCAATGATCCCATTGTTAGTGACTCAATGAATTTGAACTCAGGGTTTTTGGCATCTGGCATAATTAAATTTCACAGTTATATGATGCTTTGCTTGTCAGAGTACATTTACACAGTTAATTTATTCATTAAATTTTGCTAGATGATTCTAAAATGGTTTAATATCTTTGACCCTTCAGAATTGTAATCAACCTTACCAGTCATTGACACTTCTTATATTTTCATCATTATTTACATTTCTAAATTATTCCTAATTTCTTGAAAGCTTCAAAAGTCGAATTAGAAGAATGATCTACAGTAATACCAGTAAATCGGGAGCATTAATTTCATTTCTAACCATTCTGGTTCATTACTAAGAAATTGCATCAAACTGATATAATTGTTGATATTAAAAATAGTAATTCTTACTGGTGCAAGGAATACTTTTTAATAAATCAGGGTGGGCAATTAAATTATTTTTACACACAAATTGGAGCTCATGTTCTAATTATGGTGTAGCTGTTCTTAAATTGTACAATCTTGAACTGGGATTAAATGAGGTAACTGACCCACATTTTCAATTTGTATTGTTTGATTGTTTTTCAGTCATGTAATAGTGTGTCAAGCTTATTAAAATGATTTTATCTCTGCATGAACATTGCCATGCTTGGTGGGAGGGCTTGATGTGACATTGCTATTTTGAGAGGAAAATTGTCTCTTGAATTGTTAAGAGTAAAAATAAAATTTATGGAAGCCTTGTATATCCTCTGGTTATCCTAAAGATGTTTCCAGTAAAAGAAGTGTTCTGGTGTGTATTTGCCACTTGAGTTAAAAAAAAATGGCAGCCAGTTGATCGTGCAAAAAAACGATTTGAGGAAATGTCCAGCTTATCTGCTTTGTGTCTTAATTGATTTTTGTTTTACACGCAGGTATTTTTTGAATTGTAAATACTGGAAGAACTGCGGATGCTGTGAATCAAGAACAAAAACGTAAATTGCTGGAAAAGCCCAGCTGATCCAGCAGCATTTGTGAAGGGGGGAAAAAGAAATCAGTTAACATTTCCAGATCCAGTGACCCTCCCCTGGTTCTGCATCAGTTCTTTTGGTTTTTATTTAGTATCTAACTTTCTGTCACATCTCTTCAAGGTATATCTATTTTGAAGAAGTTCTGCTCCTCTCTTTGGGACTTCCATGCCAATCCTACTCCTCTTTCCAATTCTGAGGAAGGGTCACGGGACCCAAAATGTTAACTCTGATTTTATCTTCACAGATTCTGCTGGACCTGCTGGGCTTTCCCAGCAACTTCTGTTTTTGTTCCATTTCTTGGATTGTGTTGATTTCAAATGATGAGCCTTCTGTATTATGTTAGTGAAGCAAATTCTGATTGTTCAGATGTTTAAACTTAGAACATGTCTCAGGATTAAAGTAAGGATGGCCCCTTTGCATTGTTTTGGCATACCAGCTTCAATGTCTGTCCTCGAATGATCTGTCTTAATATTTGCAGTTACTTAAAGATCGTGCTATTGCCAATTTTTGCTTCAATGCCAAAAGAATCTTGTTAGCACATCTGGCTGCATTCGATAATATCACAGCAGATTTAGCCTTGGTTTCATAATTAACCCAAAGTTTACTGCACAGGAAAAGTCCATTTAACCCATAATGTCTGCACTGGGTGAAAAAAACCTAGCCGATCCCCACTTTCCAATGTTTGGCCAGTAGTCCTGCAGTTATAGTACTTGAGGTGCATATCCAGGCATCTTTTGAAATGAATTAAAGGGTTTTGCATTTACCCTTCTTCAAGCAGTGATCCAGACACCTACAGCCTCCTTGGTGAAAAGTTTTCTTCCTCCCTCTTTAATTTCTCTTCTGATCACTTTATATCTATGCCCCAGTCACTGACTTCTCTCCTAAGGAAAATAGGCCCTTCTCCTCCACAGTATCCTGGCCCTCCTCGATTGCATACAGACAGTCCCCGGTTGTGAACGGATTGTGTACTGAAGTTTGTTTTCAAGTCGGAACACAATGCAGGACATAGTAAAGCAACTGTTTGTAATGTTAAAATTATACCTCTGTGTAATGGATCATGTTTGTAAATCAGAAACCCCTTAATCATCTTAATCACATTTGCCCTCAGCCTCCTCTGTTCCAAGGAGCTCATGCAATGACTTTTTGCATGGCTAATTTTCTTGGACCTGATAGCATATTCGTAAATCTGTGCTGTACCCTTGCTAGAATAATTGCATCCTTTTCTGTAATAAAGTGACCAAAACTGCAGGAGGAACTGCAGTTATGGCCTAACTAATTGTATTGGAACTTCAGAATTATTTCTCTGCTTGCATTACGTATTTCAGCTGACAAGGGACAGGATTTCATAACCACCTTTATTGACCTCTCCTGCTACCTTCAAGGATTTGCAGATAATCACTCCTAGAGAACTCCCTTCGGCTCAGTGTTGTGCTGACATATTATCCTCCGCTAAGATCAAACTACTTTGCATACCCTGCATTTTACTATCATCCAAGAGCCACTGAAATGCCCTGAATGTATTTGACTCCATTAGCACTGCTGGCAGTGCATTCCACGCATCCACTGTTCTCTTGTAAAGAACCTACCTCTGACATCTCCCCTACATCTTCCTCCCATCACCTTAAAATTATTCCCCCTCATTATAGGCATTTCCACTCTATGCTTCTCATCATCTTGTATACCTCTATCAAATTGCCTCTCATCCTTCTTCACTCCAAAGAGAAAAGCCCTTGCCCCCTCAACCTTTCCTCATAAAGCCTGCCCTCCAGTCTAGGTAGCATCCTGGTAGATTTCCTCCGCACCCCCTCTAAAGCTTCCACGTCCTTCCTATAATGAGGCGACTAGACTGAACACAATAGCTAAGGTTTTGGAGTAGATTTGTAGCTCGGGTTGTGGGTGTTGAGGTTGGTTGGCTCACCTGTCTGGTTTCTTGTTTTGCAGACATTTCGTTACCATGCTTGGTAACATCCTCAGTGAAGCGTCTGTGTGTTTTCCTGCCTGGGTTCTGAACTCTGGGGTTGGGGGTCAGTTGAGATGGATTGCCTTCCCTCTGGTTTTCTTTGAGTGGAATGCATATGGGATTGAGTTAAATGTGTTTATTAATAGCATGCTTCGTGGAGTGCCATGCTTCTAGAAAATCTAGAATTCTAAAGACCCACACCCCGCCATGGACTCGATCAATGTCATCTACAAGATCCCCTGCAGAGACTGAGAAACACTACATCGGACAAACAGGAAGGAAACTAACAACAAGAGTACATGAACACCGACAGGCTCGATCAATACTCACTCATCTCAATCCACATGGACAAGGAGAATCGCCACTTTGATTGGGACAACACCGAGATCCTGGGACAGGCTAGACGAAGACAGGCACGAGAATTCCTAGAAGTATGCAATCCATGAAGCATGCTATTAATAAACACATTGAAATCGACCCCATATACATTCCACTACGAAGGAAAACCGGAAGTGAGGCAATCCATCTCAACGGACCCCAGAGTTTTAAAAACCAGGCGGGAAAACACACTGACGCTTTGGAGGCTGCACAGAGGATGTTACAAAGCACGGTAATGAAATGTCTGCAAAACAAAAAATCAGCTCGGCGAGCCAACCAACCTCAACTCAGTATTCCAAGTGTGGTCTAACCAGAGTTTTATAGAGCTGCAGCAATAACCTTGCGGCTCACAAACTGAATTTCCCTGCCAATGAAAGCCAACACACCATATTCCTTCTTAACAACCCAATCAACTTAAGTAGCAACTTTGACGGATCTATGGACGTGGACCCCAAGGTCCCCCTTTTCCTCCACACTGCCAGGAATCCTGTCATTAACCCTGTACTCTGCATTAAATTTGACCTTCCAAAATGAATCACTTCACACTTTTGAGTTGAATTCTGCCACTTCTTTGCCCAGGTCTGCATCCTATCAATGCTGTGTTGTAACCCACAACAGCTCTCCACGTTGTCCACAACTGCACCAACCTTCGTGTTGCACACTTGCTCTATACCCGTCAGTGTTCTTCTCTTTGCCTCGTTTGGCATCCTGAAATGCATTATCTTTTCCATTTTTTTTCTGCCCACCCAACCAGTCCATTAATCTCTTCTTACAGCTACAGTTATTCTCCTCACTATCAACCACCATGGCCAATTTTTGATTTGTCTGCAAATTTCGTGATTATACCCCTTTACATTTGTGCCCAAATTCTGTCGGGTCTGGCACAAAATAAAACTGGAAAGGTGGCTCAACCATGGCTAATGAGGTGAATTAGCAATAGTATTAGATCTAAGAAAGGGGCATATAAATTAGCTTAAAAGGCAGTTCTGAGGATCGGGAGCAGGTTAGGTTTCAGTAAAGGAGGAGGAAAGGATTGAATTAAAGGGGGGTGGGAAATAGAGTACAAGAGTAGGCTTGCAGGTAGCACTGATTGCAAAATCTTCTATAGGTATTTTGAAGAGGAAAAAGATTAGCAAAGACAAATATGGTTCCCTAAGCCAGTAACAGGGAAAGTTATCATGGAGAACAAGAGTGGCGGACCAATTAAATACATAATTTGGTTCTGCTTTCGCAAAAGAGGACACAAAAATAACATTCTGGAAATATTGACAATTCTGGGGCATTGAAAGGAGGTAAGAAGAAAATCTGTATTGTTGGGGAAATGGTATTGATGAAGTTGGGATTATAATGATAAATACTGAGCACCAGATAATCTACATCCCAGAAAACTTGAAGTGGCCTTCGAAATAGGGATGTAATGTTTTTCATCTTTCAAGATCTATAGAGCCTGGAACAACACTTGTGGATTGGAAGGTTGCTAATGTAATGTCACTTTTTTAAAAACAGGGATGGGGGGGGGGGGGAAATATGGCAAATTATAGACCAATTAGCCTGTCATTGATAATGGGAAAAATGCTGCAGTCCTTTTTTATAATGGATTTAAGAGCAAAGCACTTGGAAAGTAGTGACAGGCTCAGACAGAGTTGGCATAGATTTGCAAAAGGAATATCATGCTTGACAAATCTGCTGGAATTTTTGAAGTTTTAACCAGCAGTGTTAATTAGGTGGACCTGGAAGGTGTTCTTTTGATGAGGTCCCACATAAGGGATTAGCGTGTAAAACCTAAGTGCATGTGATTGGGGTAGTGTACTGACATAGATACAAAACAGGTTGGCAGTCAAGGAACAAAGATGGACCAAATGGTCTTTTGCTGAGTGGAAGTGACTTAATGAAGTGTTGGAGGGATCGAAGCTTGGACCCTCATTATTCACAAATCTAATGAGTTGGATGAGGAAGCTAAATGAAGCATCTCCAAGTGCAAGGTTGGGTGGAAGGGTGTGTTGCGAGGAGGATGCAGTGTGATTTGGACAAGTTCAGCGAGTGGGAAAATGCATGTCGGATGAAGTAAAATGGATAAACTGCAAACGTGAAAATATGTTTAATTAAACTGGTTTGCTGATAATTGAGGCAACAATATTGGATAGAGAGCAACAGAAAATTTTCATCCTTTGAACAGTGTCATTGTTTCATCGATTTGAAGGGGGAAGAACCTGGTTTACTGCCTCTGTGAGGCTGGGCTATGTTATTGGACAGGTAGCTCAGAAGTCTGGGCCAATATCTAGATCATAACTTTAACTTCCCCAGCTGATGTGTGGTATTTTAATTGAATTAAAATCTCTAATAGTGAAATCTGACCAGCTGCATTGACTTTAAAAAATTACCTGGTTCATTAGTGACCTTTTTAAGGGAAGGGAATTACGCTTTGTATTTGACCTAGCCTGTTTTTTGTAGTTGATGCGTCTGGAAATGGCCTAGTAAGCCACTTGGTTTTATTCAATCTGTATAAGAAATTAAAATTGGATTGACTGGCATCCATCTAGGCATGGAACTTACATGTGAACACTTCTGGCACGGTTTCCTCTGGATTAACCAAAGAACAGCACGCCATTATTATGTTTGCCAATATACTCCTCAACCAAAACCCCAAATCCGTCATAATAAGCAACATAATAACTGACCTAATAAGTCAGTTCGAGGGGCTGAAGGGTTTACTCCTAATTCATGTTTGCATGTAACCAAATAAAGGGGAGTACAAAATCTGTATGGTCTCATTTTTGATATTAGGTGTGCAGTATTATTTAAAGTATCACAATTCTGAATTCTAATACATAACACCAACACTAATTGATTTTTTTTAAGTGCAACATAAGGCTCAATCTTATTGAATATTCTTTAATTTTCCCATCTAATTTAACACCGAAAATCAAGTCCTTTCTATCTGTTCATGCATCTGATTGAAATGTACCAACAAAATTGTATTGTCTTGCTTTGCGCTGTTTTAACTATTGTACTAACATTGAGAAATTTGATGGTCGTTGAGTGCTTGCATGTTCTTATGTGGCTTTAGTTTTGATTTGCTTTGTTATTGATTCACATCAATAATGTGTTCTCACATTCGCTTGTTGTCAGCTGTATTTTTGGAAGCAACATGATTATTAAATTTGACAAATGCCCTCTCAAACTTTGCATGTTTCATATTTGTTTGCATAACTATAAACAACTTATCTGGCTTTTTAAGGGATCTGGTTTGTTTGTCCTGCTTTGTACTTTTTTTTAAAAAAAGTGTGTAATGTATTGGACGAGTTGAGTGCATTCTTCTGAGAGATGTGTGGATTTTCTTATTTTTACATGAATTTTGAAAGAGACAAGAAAAATAAGCAGGTGAAATCTGCTTTGCGTAACGTGGACAGAATTTTAGAAGTCCCGTGTCACAGCCCACTACCCCTCACACCAGCCCTTGTTACAATATCGTCTGCTATTACACACCCTCCGTTAGTCACTAACAGTCTCCATTAACAACTACTCACCCTCACGGCCTGATAGCAACTCCTTTTGTCCAACTGTCATTATCTCTCTCTTGGATTCTATCCTATCGTTTACTCCCTTTCCTACCCCACCCACTTCCCCATATTCTGCTTATAAACTGACGTTTTCCCGGCTGCTATCGGTTCTGAGGAAGGTTCACCCGACCTGAAACGTTAACTCTGTTTTCTCCTTCACAGATACTGCCAGTCCTGCTGAGCTTTTCCAGCAACTTTGTTTTTGTTCCTGATTTACAGCATCCTCAGTTCTTTCGGTTTTAGTTTAAACTTTTAGAACTATTCAGTGTATTAGAGTAAAATATGCGACTGTTTGTTTGTTTTCCTGCCTCAAATAGGATATACTTGTGACAACTTTTGCACCAGATTATGGGAAACATTGCTGTTGCCTGTTCACCTGCGTATTGTCTCCCCAACCACCAATCTGCATAATGAAATGCAGGTTTTGTTTTTCTTCTGTGCAATTTTGAGGCCAGTATGCTTATTCCTTTGCGCTGTGGGCATGCTATTTGAAAAATGTAGCCATAATCTTTGTTTGGAGAACACTAAGGAAATTATGGGTGGCTTTCTTGCTTTCATTACTGATGCTTTCTGCATGCAATACCTACCTTCCACTGTGATGTTGGACTTCATCATCTGTTTGACAGGAACTTATGTCACAGTGTTCTTTCTGATTTTCAAAAGTTAGGGTGCGAATTGTTTTTTGTCTGTCTGTCTTTATTAAATTTTTGTTTTTTGGTAACTCTCTTTTGAGATCCTTCCTTAGTTTGCTATTATGACCTAATCCCTTTTGTTTCCATCAAAATTGTCTTGTGCAATCTTTTCACCAGATGACATCAATTTAACTATCTTCACACTGGCAGTGGTTTAATGAGTAGTGAAGCTGCCTTTTGATACAAAGATTAACTTGTTCTTTTTAATGAGTGAATTGTCACAGCCAAGTTCAGTCCTTTTGAACTAAATTCCATGTGTGTCATTGGATTGGTGGACCTCTCTTTAATCCCATTTTAAAAAATAAATGGTTAGATTAGATTAATTCCCTAAAATGTATAAAGAGGCCCTTTTTGACCCAACAAGTCCACACCGCCCCATGGAGCATCCCGCCCAGACTCATCCCTCCCCATAACCCACACACCCCTGAACACTACGGGCAATTTAGCATGGCTAATCCACCTACCCTGCACATCTTTGGACTGAGGGGAAACTGGAGCACCTGGAGGAAACGCGCGCACACACACGTGCAGAGAATGTGCATACTCCGCACAGACAGTTGCCCAAGCCTGGATTCGAACCTGGTCCCTGGTGCTGTGAGGCTGCAGTGCTAGCCACTGTGCAAATAACACTTTTCCAGGAAGTGTCTTGTCGTAAGTCAGCCTTTGAAGGCTAATATTTTCTCATGCAGGCTGAAATGTGGACTTTCCTGCTCCTTGGATGCTGTCTGACCTGCAGTGCATTCCTGGCTTCCAGTATCTGCAGTGCTTACCGTCGCTCAGAGCTCTCATCAGGAGTAGGCTGTTCAACCCTTTGAACATGCTCACCATTCAACATGACAATGGTTGACCCTCTAGCTCATGCTGTATCCCTGCTTTTTCCCCATGCTCCTTGATTTTAAAACAGAAAAATCTGACCTATCTCAGAGTATATTCAGTGACCTTTTGGTTTACACGGCTTTATGGTGGAGAATTCCTTGGACTGCTATCTTCTTGAATAAAGAAGTTTTTCATGCATAGTCCGAAATAGCCTACTCACAAAACTAAGACTGTAACATATTTCACCACTTCCCAATCAGAGAGATGGCAGTCCTGTCATCCTCAGTATCAGCCTAGTGAACCTCTACTGCAATTCCTGTATTGAAAATATATCTTTTCTTGGCTAGGGAGACCAAAACCTCACAAGAACTGACAATGTCGAAGGGCCGACAAGAGGGGAGGCCACACTGGATCTGGTACTTGGTAATGAACCAGGCTAGGTGTTTGATTTTGTGGTAGGTGAGCATTTTGGATTGTTCACAAGTTTAGTACCAGAGGACGAGAGGATTGCAAATGTTGTGCCCTTGTTCAAGAAGGGCAGTAGAGATGACCCAGGTAATTATAGACCAGTGAGCCTTACATCTTTTGTAGAAAGTTTTGGAAAGGAACTAAACATAATTCGGTTATGTTTAGTTTAGCGATGGAAAGGGATAGGAACATGGCGATGGGGGAAGGGCAATTATAATGCGATTTAGGCATAGAATGGGTTAGCAAAATTCAGGGATGTGGACAGTTGAAATGTGAAGCTGGCTTAAGGAACAGATATTGCATGCCCTTGATTGATATGTCCCTGTTAGGCAGGGACGAAGTGATAAGGTAAGAGAACCGTGATTTACTAAAGAAATTTTATCTCTTGTTAAGCGGAAGAGGGAGGCTTATGTGACAGTGAGATGAGATGGTCCAGATGAGGTGATGGAGAGTTACAGATTAGTTAGGAAGGATTTAAAGAGAATGTTAAAAAGAGAAAGGAGGGGACATGAGCAGACATTAGCAGATAGAGTAAAGGAGAACCCTAAAGCTTTCTATAGGTATGTGAGGAATAAGAGGATGACTAGGGTAGGAATAGGGCCAGTCAAAGTTGTGTGTGGACCCTGTGGAGATTGGAGAAGTGATAAATGATTATTCCTCATCTCTTTTCACTCCAGGAAAAGAGGAGAAGACTGAGTTATGGGTTATTAGAATTGAAAGGATTGAGGTTACTAGGGACGAGGTGTTATCAGTTCCAGAAGGTGTGAAGGTAGATAAATCTTCTGGGCTGGATGGGATTTTTCCGAGGATTCTCTGGGAAGCTAGGGAGAAAGTGGCAGAGCCTTTGGCCTCGGTCTTTGAGTCTTCATTGTTCACAAGTTTAGTACTAGAGGACTGGATGATTGCAAATGTTGTGCCCTTGTTCAAGAAGGGCAGTAGAGATGACCCAGGTACTTATAGACCAGTGAGCCTTACATCTTTTGTAGAAAGTTTTGGAAAGGATTATAAGAGAGGATTTATCATCTAGCAAGCAACAATTTGATTGGAGAGAGTCGACATGGATTCGTCAAGGGCAGGTCATTGTCTCACAAAGCTCATTGAGTTTTTTGAGAAAGTGACCAAGCGTGGATGAGGGAAGGGCAGTTGATGTAGTGTACATGGACTCTAGTAAAGCCTTTGATAAGGTTCCACATGGTAGGCGATTGGAGAAAATATGGGGGCAAGGAATTGAGGGAGATTTAGCAATTTGGATTAGAAACTGGCTTTCTGTAGGAAGGCAACAAGTGGTGGTTGATGGAAAATATTCAGCCGGGAGTCCGGTTACTAGTGGTGTGCCTCAAGGATCTGTTTTGGGTACGTGGTTGTTTGTCATTTTTATAAATGGCATAGGCGGATGGGTTAGTAAGTTTGCAAATGACCCTAAAGTCAGTGGAGTGGTGGGCAGTGTGGAAGAATGTTGCAGGGAGACTTAGATAAACTGCAGAATTGGGCTGAAAGGTGGCAAATGGAGTTCACTGCGGATCAATGTGAGGTGATTCACTTTGGGAGGAATAATAGGAAGGCAGAATACCGGGTCACTGGAAAGATTCTTGGTAGTATGGATGTGCAGAGGGATCTTGGTGTCCATGTACATAGAGCCCTGAAAGTTGCCACCCAGGTTGATAGTGCTGTTAAAAAGGCTTACGGTGTGTTAGGTTTTATTGGTAGAGGGATTGAGTTCCCGATCCGTGATGCCAAGCTGCAACTGTACAAAATGCTAGTGCAGCCTCCTTTGGAATATTGCGTACAGTTCTGGTCGCCCCATTACAGGAAGGATGTGGAAGCATTGGAAAAAGGTGCAGAGGAGATTTACCAGGATGTTGCCTGGCCTGGAGCACAGCTCTTATGAAGAAAGGCTGAGGGACTTGGGTCTGTTCTCATTGGAGAGGAGGCGGCTAAGAGGGGATTTAATAGAGACATACAAGATGATCAGAGGATTAGATAGGGTGGACAGTGGGAGTCTTTTTCCGAGGATGATGATGTCAGCTTGTATGAGGAGGCATAGTTGCAAGTTTAGGGGTGATAGATTTAAGACAGATGTCAGAGGCAGGTTCTTTACTCGGTGTGGAACGCCCTGTCTGCCAATGTAGTTAACTTAGCCACATTAGGGGCATTTAAACAGTCCTTGATTAAGCATATGGATGATGATGGGATAGTGTAGGGGCATGGGCTTAGATTATTTTGCCGTCGGTGCAACATCGAGGGCCGAAGGGCCTGTTCTGTGCTGTATTGTTCTATGACCATGGTCTGACACCAGAAGTTTTGAAATTGTATTTGGTCCCCTCTTCAAGGAAATTGGATTTAGATATTGTGAATAAATTGCACACAAGGACTGACCTTTTATGGTATTCCAGTAATCTCTGCCTGCTAAGTCTCAAAAGACCTACTTATTCCCACTTTGTTTCCTGTCTGTTAAATAATTCTCAATCCATGCCAGTATGTTATCCACTATCCCACATGCCTTAATTTTGTCCACTAACCCCTCATGAGGCACTCTATCAGAAACTTGCTGAAAATCTAAATGCACCACATGCACTGGTTTCCCCTTTTATCTGTTCAACTAATTACATCTTCTGAACTCCATTGCTTGCCTATCATCAATCTATGCTGGCTTTTGACCAATTATAGAATTTTGTAGATAGATCCAATATTTCCGGGGCCCTGGCCTTTTAGCACTCTGGGAAGTCATTATCAGGCTTTGGTGATTTTTGTCAGCCTTTAATCCCATTAATTTCCCTCACACTATTTTCTTAAAACTGATTTCTCACAATTCTGCACTTCCATAGATCTTTAGTTCTCTAACATTTCCAGGAGGTTTTTGCACCCTCTGAGTACAGAACCAAAGTTAATGTTTCTACCACTTACTGTACCTCAGTACAATTTCCCTGACTTCTGGCTATGTAAGGATCCTATACTTCAGTCATCTTTGTCTGTTCACATTTATAGAAGTTTTGAGTTTTTGTGCCCTGCAGTTTCAGTGTAGATTTTGCTCCCTCGTGCTCAAACATTTTGTCCTCTTTTTGGTGAATTTTAAACTGGTTCCATTCCTCAGATTTGCTGCTCTGTGCAGCAGTCTTAAATGTCTCTTTGGAATTTTTTAAATGCACTTGTGGGATATGGGTGTTGCTGGCTTTGCCTGCCTAAGTGACCTTGAGAAGTTGGTGACCTGCCTCCAAGAATCACTGCGGCTTATTTGCTGTAGGTAGACTCGGTGCTATTCGGAGGCGGGGGGGTATATTCGATAATTTTGACTCTGTCAGCAAAGGAACAGTGATTTTTTTTTTATTCAAGTGAGTGGTTTGCCACTACACATTTCCCTCCAGTGTTCCCAAGTATCTCTTGACTTGGGTCCTTCTAGATGATGGTGCTGTCTAAGGATCTTTAGTGAATTCTGCACACTGAATAATACACATTGCTATCGAGAGTTGGTTGTGCTGTGACTACGTCTTTGTGGTGCTAATCAAGTGGGTTGATTTTCTCCAACAGGCTCGACGCCATTGGGGGTTGCAGTCGTCCTGGCAGTGAGGAGTATTGCAGTATGCTTCGGACCTATGCTTTGTAGACAAGTGAAGCAGACTTTGGGAGTCAGGACCTGAGTTACTTCCGGCAATATTTCTGATCTCTTGCTTTTTTAGTCTCTCTGTATGGTGAATCCAGTTGAGACTCTGGCCAGTGGTAACCCTCAGTGTTGATGATGATTACATTGTCCATCTCTTATTTGTAATGGTCATTGTCTATCTGGCATTTGTGTGATACAGATGTTACTTGCCATTTTCGACCCAAATATGGATATTGTGCAAATCTTGCTGCACTTAGTCATGGACTGTTTCAGTCTCTTACGACTCTGAAACGGTGCTGAACATTTGGAATCAAAGAAACCCCCACTTCTAAAGTTATGGAGTGAAGATCATTGATAAAGCTGTTTAAGAAGGTGGGGCCTGGACATTACTCTGAGGAACACCTGCAAAGATCTCCTGGAGTTGAGATGACTGAGCTGCCACAGCCACAACCATCTTCCCATTTGCCAGTTATGATTTAACCCATTGGAGTGTTTGTTCCCAATTCCCGTTGACTCAGTTTGACTCCTTGATGCCGCGCTTGATTGAATGCAGTCTTGATGTCAAGGACTGTCACACTTGCTTCACCTGTAGAATGCGCTGTTCTATCCATGTTTGAACCAAAGCTGTAGTGAGATCAGGAACTGAGTGGAGTAGTCCTAGTGGAATCCAGTCCTGGGCTTTGGTGAGCAGGTGCCACTTGATACCTTTTAATCACTTTACTGATTATAAAGAATAGACTGAGGGAGTGCTGGTTGGCTGTGTTAGATTTATTCTGCTGTTCATGTATAGAATACATGTGGACAGTTTTCCCCATTTGGTTATATAGCAGTGTTGTATCTTTATTGGAGTATCTTGGTATGGGAGTGGCAACTTCTGGAGCACAAGTCTTCAGTGCTATTTAGGAAATGTTGTCAAAGCTCATAGTCGTTGCAGCGCCCAGTCACTGTAAACATTTCTTGGAAAGCACGTGAAGTGACTCCTGGCTGAAGGCTGGCATCTGTGATACCAAAGACCTCTGGAGGAGCCATAGATAGATCATCCATTACATTCTTTTGGCTGAAGATTGCTGCAGAAGCTTCAGACTTAACGCTTGTGCTGATCTGGTGCTTTCCCATTGTTAAGGCTGGGATAATTTTGCAGCTGCCACCTCCAGGGTATTGTTTGATTTGTCAGCGACCATTTATGATTGAATATTGCAGAACTGCACAGCTTGGATTTGATATGTTAGTTGTGGGATCACCTGGCTCTGTTTATCAATTGCTGCTTCTGCTGTTCGGTAGCTTAACCAGGTTGACACCTTTTTAGACATGTGTGTGCAATAAACAGCATCAGATGTACACTCTTCATTGGACCAGGATTGGATCCCTTGGCTTGATGTAATGGTACAGTGGGGATATGCTGGGCCATGAGTTTGCAGATCATGTTAGAAAATGTCATTCTGCTGCTTCTGATGGCCCACCCTTCTTTGTAGATGACCATTCTTGAGTTGCTTGATCTATCGGCATGGTGCCACATCAGGCAAAGTATTCCCAATATGAAGGCAGGACGACTCTGTGGTGGCCACTCTTATTGAACAGTCATGGACAGATACGTTTGTGACGGGTAGAATGGTGAGAATGAGGGCAAGAATGATTTTTCCTCTTCTTTTCCTCACCACCTGTGCAGATCCAGGTCAAGCTCCAATATCTTCCAGGATTTGGCTAGCTCAATCATTAGTGCTATTGCCAAACCACAGTTGGCAGTGGGCGTTGCATCCCTGCAACCCATGAGGGGAAAGTGCAAAGTGTTGTTTAAAGTGGAGAAGTACAGTGTCATCAACTGAGGGAGGATGGAATGTTGTAATCAGCTGGAGGTTTCCTTGCCCATGACTTTGACCTGATACCTTGAAGCTTTTTGTCCAGAGTTAATGTGGACTCCTAGGGCAACTCCCTCCTGTCCGTAAACACTGCCATGTTTGTGCCTGTCCAATCAGTAGGATTGGCACATTTCAGAGATGGTGGTGTCTGAGACTTTGTTCTTCTAAGGCATGATGCCGTATGTGTGTCAGGCTGTTGCTTGGCTAGTCTGAGACAGCTGTCCCAATTTTGGCACGAGTCCCCAGATGTTAGTCAGGAAGACTTTGCAGTGTCATCACGGCTACTTTTCTATTGTCCTTTCTGCTGTCTATGTCGACGCTGGGTGGTCTGTCTGGTTTCAGTTCTTCCTTGAGACTTTCTTGTGATTACATGATATCCCTGAAGAATGGCTTTTGTTTTAAAAGAAAATTTCATTTAAGGGGTGAATTATTCATTCATCTCTCTTAATTTCAGATTTTTTTTGTTCAGTCATGATTCCACCATCTGCAGTCGAGCACTACTAAACCTGGGTGTCTGAATTAACATTCCAGCAACAATATCACTTGGACATCACCTCCCCTTAGAAAATCAAATTTGTTTCACCTGATGATCTGTCCTGATTTTCATGGTCATCATTAGACTCTTTTGTTCCAGATAATTATTGAATTCAAACTCCATCATCTGCCATAGTGGGATTCGAACCAGGGTTCCCAGAACATTAGTTGAGTTTCTAGATTAATAGTCTTGCAATAATTCCACAAAGCTGCTACCTATCCTGTGATCCCTAGTATTGCCATCCTTGGTTACTGTGTGGCCATGTCTCCATAATTGCAAATATATCATCATTTTGTTTATTTATGCTGCTAGTCCTTCCATCTATTGCTAACTCTCTAAGCATTAAGACACAAAGCCTTTTTAGCTGTCTTTTTAGCTTTGCATTATTCACCTTCGGTTTTTTTTGGGCATCAAGGCCCCATTTGTTGTTTTTTCTCAATTTGACTTTCACCTGTTTCTTTTGTGTCTCTCAATTTTTGTCCCTCCGTTGTTTCCCTGTCAGCCCACAGCAATTCTATTTGACAACACCAACTCACTCCCTTTTTTTCTCCAATCTGGATATCTGAGCCTTGTTTTGCCCAGATGCAGCATGCCTTGTTTGTACTGGTTTACATGCTCGTGGAATCTGAAATCCCTCCCCACTCCACTATTTCTGTGGCCGTGGATTTATCTGGTGTATCCTGTTACTACTACTCTTGCTAACGTGGATCTGGTAGTAATCGTGAAATAACTACTTGTTTTACATCCTACTTTTTAAATTTCTGTCTTGACTCTTCATATTATGCTTGTAAGGTCTCATTTCTGTATGTTGTTGGCTTTGATCTGTGCTACAACTACTGGCTTTTTATGCTTCAGAATGCCCTGCACTAGGAAAGTAATATATCATCTTGCAACTGCCATTCTTTTGTGGTTGCAGAAGTCTCTGTTTGGTCCCCTTACTATTGATAAGAGATTCAATATAGCCCTGCCATTCTCCTCCTTCCCATCTTGTGCATGGTGGCATGGTACCTTCTGCTATCCCCTGAGAAATCATCACCATTCCCCAACGGAATTCAAAATGTATATCTGTCAAGAATCCCTACGTGACCTACCTTCTGCGTTTCCTCATCCCATTTTCTGCATGTTCAGTCTCTACCTGTGGTGTGATCACCTCACTCAATAGCATGTCTGACTGGTGTATTAGATCTACAATACAAAAGCAGGTCAGCTATGCAACTAGTCACTGCTGGCATTTTGGCCTCACCTAGAGGTTCTGTCTTCCTCACCTAAACCTATCATCATAACCACCTTCTCCTTCTGCATGTTGGTTTAGAACCTCCTTAGTTGTAGCTTCAACTAAGATGGAAAATTCCTTATCCGTTGGCTAAGACATTTTTCTTATGAATTTCCCTTTTTGATTTTGGCCACCATCTTGTATTGATGGTGCCTCGATATCCCCTTTTTCCCAAGAGGAAACTACATCTGTATGATCAGTATGGAACTTATTCATTTTTGTGAAGAGCTATCTTGGTGATAATCTACTGCAAGACAGTCCTTTTTGTTGAGTCCAACTTTTAGAAGTGAAGCGTAAGTGACTAAGCAGAACAACACACTTGAATTGCTATCAATGAGTAGTTGATCTAATCTAGTATTTGAGGTGCCACCATGGACCTCCAGACTAAATTAACAGATCACAATTCGATGTGAATGCACTGGATAGGGGACAGGATTGAATTTGGCAAAAATGCTTTGTGGTCAAAAGCTATCAATACCAGATAGGGAATGATGACATCAGTAATAATCACTTGTTGGTATAAATCTCTTTTTTTTTTGTTTCATTTTTGAATCAATTCAATTACAACTTGTGGACAGGGGACTTGAACTCAGGTTCCTTGACTGTTAGGTGGGGAGCTACCAAACTGCCACAAGACCCTATGAGCCTACTGATACAATTCTCTCATAAGAGTTAGTACTTTTTGGAGTGAGGAGGTTATTAACTTTCATTTCTGTACTAAGTGCGTGAGTATTGCATTGCTTCTTTGTCAGATAAAATAATTTGACCTTCTACGTACTCCCTCACCTGCATCTTCTTTGAGTCATACAGCTTGGAAACATACGCTTCAGTCTAACTCGTCCATACTGACCAGATGTCCCAATCTGATTTTAGTCCCGTTTACCAGAATTTGGTCATATCCCTTTAAACCTTTCCTAACCAAATACCCCTCCTTGCTTTTTGTCTTTTTTGTAATTGTACCTGCCTCCCCCCAGTTCCTTTGGCAGCTCCTTTCATACATGTACCACCTGCTCTTCAGGTCCCTTTTAAATCTTTCTCCTCTCACCTTAAATGTATGCCGTCTAGTTTTGGATTTTCCTACCCTGGGAAAAAAAGACCTTGATTATTTACCCTGTCCATGCCCTTTGTGATTTTATAAACCCCTATACGACCACCCCTCGGCAGTCTCAGATCCTTTCCCAGTGTTCACATTACGTACACCCGTCCAGGCCTTTGCTCCTATGTACACACAAGCGAAATAAAAGACTTAAATTTCTCCAGCACTTTTCAGGACATCAGGATACCCCAAATCACTGTGTAGCCAGTTTGCATACTACAAGACAACACAGTCAAAACCAGGTTACATTTGATTTAGTGATGTTTCTGGAGGGATAAATACTGGAGTGGATACTCTGAGAAGAATGCCCACGTGCTTCTTCCAAACATAGATCCTTTACTTGCACCTGAGGAAGCAGATCATCAAGATACTGTTAGTATTGGGGTGCAGTCTGAACTGTGCACTGACATGTGTGGATTGGAATTTGTGGCTTCTTTAATGGAGATGACGAGAGCACCAGCTGCTGAATGCAAAATCCATGGGCTGCTTAGCAGAGAAGATTGGTGCACTCGTTGGTTTAATACTTGAAAGTAGATCGAGTCTTAGAGTCACACAACGTACAGTATAGAAACAGACCCTTCAGTCCAACTCATCCATGCTGACCAGCTATCCGAAATAAATCTTGTCCCATGTGCCAGATTTTGTCCATATCTCTCTCAACCCTTCCTATTCATGCATGTTTCCAGATACCTTTTGAATGTTGTAATTGTACCAGCCTCCTCCACTACTTCTGGCAGCTTGTTCCAAACATGCACCACCCTCTGTGTGGAAAAAGTTGCCCCTTAGCACCCTTTTAAATCTTGCCCTCTCACCTTAAACATATACCTTCTAGTTTTGGAGACCCCCAGTCTGGGGAAAAGTCTTTGTCTATTTAGCCTATCCAGCCCCTCGTGATTTTATAAACCTCTGAGATCACCCCTCAGCCTCCGTTGCTCCAGGGAAAATAGTCCGAGCCTATTCAGCCTCTTCCTATAACTTAAGCCCTCCAACCCTGGCAACATCCATCCTATACCAGAGAGACCAGAATTGGAGACAGTATTCCAAGATTGGCCCAACCCATGTTCTGTCTAGACACAACGTGACCTCCCAACTTTTATTCTCAATGCACTGACCAATAAAGGCTAGTGTAACAAACACCTTCTTCACTATCCTAACTACCTATGACTCCAATTTCAAGGAACTATGAACCTGCACTCCAAGGTCTCTGTTCAGCAACACTCCTCAGGATTTTACTATCAAGTGTACAAGTCCTGCCCTGACTTGCCTTTCTAAAATGCAGCACCTCACATTTATCGAGCTTAAATTCCATCAACCATTCCTCAGCCCATTGGCCCATCTGAGTAAGATCCTGTTTTACTCTGAGGTAACTTTCTTGGCTGTCCCCCATACCTCTAATTTTAATGTCATCTGCAATCTTATTACCATGACTCATATGTTCACATCTAAATCATTTGTATCGATGATGAAAAGCTGTGGACTCGGCACCGACCCTTGCGACACACTGCTCCAGACTGAAAAGCAACCCTGCACCTCCACCCTCTGTCTTCCACCTTCGAGCCAGTTCTATAGCCAAATGGCTAGCTCTCCCTGTCTTCCATGTGATCTAACCTTGCTAACCATGTGGAACCCTGTCAAATATCTTACTGATATCCATGTAGATCACTTCAACTGCTCTGCCCTCGTCAATCCTCGTTACTTCAAAAAAAAACTCAATCAAGTTAGCTTTGTGGAAAGTCATGTCTCATTATGTTGATTATTCATAACCAGCCCTTGCTATTTCAAATGTATGTAAATTCTGTTCCTCGGGTGGCTGTTGGTTAGCCTTGCTGTTTAACTTGTATGTATTATTACAGTTAGTGTGACCCATGAAGAGACTCATGTTTTAGCAAGGAAACACATGATAACGGACGGGCAAGATTTCAGTTTAGAAAGGACTGTAAACCACCTAAAATGGATACAACCCAATCTTAATAGGCAAATTATATTTTGGAAAAAAGGATGAGTTTTTCACTTCAGTCCATATGAAATAAATATGACTGATAGTTACAAACACTCAGCAATTCTAATATAGACATGGCATGCAATTTTCAACACTAGTTCTGGTATGTAGGATCTCTTGTTTTCCATTCGATGGACTTGGCCCTTGTGCCACTTTGATTAGCAGCTGTACTCTTATTTGGATACGTTTGACATCAAAAACTCCTATGTATTCTTACATAACTTAATAGCATAGAATCCTCTGACTTTATTTTTTCCCTAATCCTTTTCAAACAGTCTGGCTGAATCTATTGAGACATTTTTTTACCATTTTTGGTTTGGAGCTGTGAGGTGAGGGTCAACTTTGAACTTTGAGCAGCAGCTTTTGATTGAAAAAAGGGGAGCAAATAAACTTATTTGTTTGTGAAGCCAGGTCTGGAGGGTAATTATCAGATGTTTATTGTTTAAAGTACTCTATTGACGTTTTGACACTGTAAAAGGCATTATGCTTCAGCAGATGGTAGTTGTTTGACTATTAACAGGAATCAATCTAACAAAAAAGGTTCAGGGAAAAAAAAGTGAAACCAAAGTTTGAGATAAAGTGTGGAGCTGGCTGAACACAGCAGGCCAAGCAGCATCTTAGGAGCACAAAAGCTGACATTTTGTGCCTAGACCCTTCGTTGGAAAAGGGGGATGGTGAGAGGGTTCTGAAATAAATAGGGAGAGAGGGGGAGGATAGAGGTGGGGAAGATGGACAGGTCAAGGGAACAGGATGAGGTTAGGAGGGAGGAAATGGAGGTGTGGCTTGAGGTGGGACGGAGAACAGGTTAGGGAGGTAATAAAATGTGAGGCTGGATGAACACAGCAGGCCCAGCAGCATCTCAGGAGCACAAAAGCTGACATGTCGGGCCTAGACCCTTCATCAGAGAGGGGGATGGGGAGAGGGTTCTGGAATAAATAGGGAGAGAGGGGGAGGCGGACTGAAGATGGAGAGAAAAGAAGATAGGTGGGGAGGAGAGTATAGGTGGGGAGGTAGGGAGGGGATAGGTCAGTCCAGGGAAGACGGACACGTCAAGGAGATGGGATGAGGTTAGTCGGTAGGAGATGGATGTGCGGCTTGGGGTAGGAGGAAGGGATGGGTGAGAGGAAGAACCGGTTAGGGAGGCAGAGACAGGTTGGACTGGTTTTGGGATGCAGTGGGTGGAGGGGAAGAGCTGGGCTGGTTGTGTGGTGCAGTGGGGGGAGGGGACGAACTGGGCTGGTTTTGGGATGCGGTGGGGGAAGGGGAGATTTTGAAGCTGGTGAAGTCCACATTGATACCATTGGGCTGCAGGGTTCCCAAGCGGAATATGAGTTGCTGTTCCTGCAACCTTCGGGTGGCATCATTGTGGCACTGCAGGAGGCCCATGATGGACATGTCATCTAAAGAATGGGAGGGGGAGTGGAAATGGTTTGCGACTGAGAGGTGCAGTTGTTTCTTGCGAACCGAGCGGAGGTGTTCTGCAAAGCGGTCCCCAAGCCTCCGCTGGGTTTCCCCAATGTAGAGGACGCCACACTGGGTACAATGGATGCAGTATACCACATTGGCAGATGTGCAGGTGAACATTTGCTTAATATAGAAAGTCATCTTGGGGCCTGGGATAGGGATGAGGGAGGTGGTGTGGGGGCAAGTGTAGCATTTCCTGCGGTTGCAGGGGAAGGTGCCGGGTGTGGTGGGGTTGGAGGGCAGTGTGGAGCGAACAAGGGAGTCACGGAGAGAGTGGTCTCTCCGGAAAGCAGACAGGGGTGGGGATGGAAAAATGTCTTGGGTGGTGGGGTTGGATTGTAGATGGCGGAAGTGTCGGAGGATGATGCGTTGTAGCCGGAGGTTGGTGGGGTGGTGTGTGAGAACGAGGGGGATCCTCTTTGGGCGGTTGTGGCAGGGGCGGAGTGTGAGGGATGCGTTGCGGGAATTGCGGGAGACGCGGTCAAGGGCGTTCTCGACCACTGTGGGCGGAAAGTTGCGGTAAAGGTGGGGACGAGCTGGGTCGGTTTTGGGATGCAATGGGGGGGGAGGGGAGATTTTGAAGCAGGTGAAATCCACATTGATACCATAGGGCTGCAGGGTTCCCATGCGGAATATGATTTGCTCTTCCTGCAACCTTCGGATGGCATCACTGTGGCACTTCAGGAGGCCCAGGATGGACATGTCATCTCAGGAATCTGAGGGGGTGTTGAAATGTTTCGTGACTGGGAGGTGCAGTTGTTTATTGCGTACTGAGTGTAGGTGTTCTGCAAACTGGTCCCCAAGCCTCCGCTTGGTTTCCCCAATGTAGAGGAAGCCACAACGGGTACAGCGGATGCAGTATACGACATTGGTAGACGTGCAGGTGAACATCTGCTTGATCAGATGTAGCACTTCCTGCGGTTGCAGGGAAAAGTGCCGGATGTGGTGGGGTTGGAGGGGAGTGTGGAGCGAACAAGGGAGTCTCGGAGAGAGAGTAGTCTCTCGGAAGGCAGACAAGGGTGGGGATGAAAAAATGTCTTTGGGGTTGGATTGTAGATGACAGAAGTGTCGGAGGATGACACCTTGTATGCGGAGGTTGGAGTGGTATGTGAGGATGAGGGGGATTCTCTTGGTGGTTATTGTGGGGATGGGGTGTGAGGGATGTGTTGCGGGAAATGCGGGAGACACGGTTGAGGACGTTCTTGACCACTGCCGGGGGGGGAAGTTGCGGTCCTTGAACGAGGACATCTGGGATGTGCGGAAGTGGAATGCCTCATCCTGGGTGCAGATGCGGCGGAAGCGAGGGAATAGGGGATGGAATTTTTGCAGGAAGGTGGGTGGGTGGAGGTGTATACTAGGTAGCTGTGGGAGTCGGTGGGCTTGAAATGGATATCGGTTTGTGGGTGGTTGCTTGAGATGGAGACAGAGAGGTTGAGGAAGGTGAAGGATGTGTCAGAGATGGTCCAGGTGAACGAGGTTGGGGTGGAAGATGTTGAAGTGAATGAACTGTTCAAACTCCTCTTGGGAGCAAGAGGTGGCACCGATACGCTGATGACTGTAACGGAGGAAGAGGTGGGGTTTAGGGCTAGTGTAGGTACAGAAGAGGGACTGTTCCACCTAACCTACAAAGAGGCAGGCATAGCTTGGGCCCATGCAGGTATTGAACTGGTTTTGAACTCTGGCTACTTCAAGCTTTCTGACACAACAAAGATGTGGGAAGGCGATCTGAGTGCTCTTTAATTATCCTCCAATTATCAACTTGTTAAAAATTTGGAAAAAAGAATCTGTTATAATAATTAGATGAATATTCCTTAGAGTCTACAAGAAGCTGTTTGCAATGACTCATGGCTTAAGAAATCAAGCAAAATACAGTCCTATTATACTTGTGATTCTACACATTGTGAAATCAGCTTAAGTGAACTAACCAGTTGTGTCTTTGTTTATTTTTCTTTGGATTTATCCCTTAACTGTCTGTCTTTTTGTGAGTGGAGGTTAGAATCAAAGAAGATTTATATTTAACTCAGAGACATTTATTAGATTAATTGGCTAAGTCTGCTCTGTTAAAGTTACTACTAACAAATTGTTACTACTTTTTGTTTAACATGTAAACTTTAGTGCCTAGTGCTGGTTGTTGAAAGTTAGGAAACATTAGGGCAATTTGACAGCCATTCAATACTTGTTTTTAAATTTTACTGTGATGCAAATGCAGGGTCAGAGAGGCTGATTTGATTTTGCTGACTGCTTCCATGTCATAACAAATCTGGCAAAACTGAAATGGTCGAGGAGATCTTGTCTAACACAAAATCCTTCCCATAACTCCTTTTCAGTTTCCTGTCCTTTTTGACAATTACAAATGCAATTGCTTCACTTAAGTGCCTGTCTGGTTGCCTCAGTTGCAAGGTATAATCTATTCTGATATGTATCTAAATAAAAACCAAAAGAACAGTGAATACTGTAAATCAGGAACAAAAACAAAATTGCTGGAAAAGCTCAGCAGGTCTGGCAGCATCTGTGAAGGATACTGATATGTATCTCTTTGATTCTAAGACCAGTTGTATTTGATAACCAGTTTGCTGTCTGAAACAACCTAGGTCACATGAGCACTTCCTATAGTTTGAAGATCATCTTACCAGAATTATACTAGTTTCACTTGCCTTAAAGTGTCATCCCTCAAAACAGAGTTCTTGCTTTGTTCTGATATTGCATCAGCCTTTTGATTCTAGAATTATGCTGCATTTATATTGTCATTGTGGCATTTTTTCCAATTTTGGGGTTTTTTTTAACGTCTAATTAATACCCATTGGATGGTATTGTTTATATATAAATGCTAAGTGCTAATTGGAGGAGCAGCTTATATTCCTATTGCACAACACCAGAACTGAAACTGGCCTTTTTTAGTATTATTTAATCTTCAATAACAGATATTTTGTCTCATTTTTGTGTAAACTTTGTCACTAAAATGGGAGAAAGATATTTGTTTGAAGAGTAATCACGTATGTAATGCAGAAGATGATGAGCTGAAGGATAAGGAAACAGAATGAAATCATTTGGTTGGTTGTCATAACTGTAATGCTTTGGATAGTGTTCCAGTTTCACAACCTTTATCTTATCACAAAACTTATTGGCCTTAAGGAAGTACTAATTTATTGTCAGGAAAGCTACTGGTGAAAAAGAACATTATCTGCAGTAAACTGTTAAATGAAGTCCAAATGTAAATTACTGCTACTTCAACAGGTAGAGCAACAAAATTCAACTTTACTTTTTCCCTTTCGTGACTTGATAAACAGGAGCCCATCTAAGGCTCTTCAAGCTAATAAACAATTTGTTGCTTCACTGAACAAGCTCACACTTGGAGTATGGAGTTCATAAACAATATTCATGATTGATGATCAGGCTGTTTGCTCATCAGCCTGTGTAAGGGTAGTTTTTGAGCATTCAACCAAGTGATGTTGTTAGTAGCAAATTTAAATGCCAGTTTGAAAAATAATAAAAACAAATGCCTACTGAGAAATTTTAGATTCCGCCTCTGCTGCATCCTCCTCCTCCGCTGTATAAGTAGCCCCCAGCTATCCAAGCTAAAAACATGCTGTTATTATTTTGGAGAAATCTGTTTGTATTATTCATTTCCTGGCAAAAGAATTGCACTTGGTATGATGTCTTTTACCATAGTTGAATTGAAATGCAACTAAATGGAGTCCCTTGCACTAAACTAGCAATAGGGAGGGTCACAGAATGAAAATTAGGTTTATCTTCACACTTACTTAAGTACAGGTGTACAATGAAAGGTTTGCAGTGTCACCCAACATGATGCCATCCTAGGTGCAAAATACCTCTGTACAAATCAGATAAAGGAAAAAGTTACATTACCTTAGAGTTATTCATAGATTTTGTTTCTCTAACTTATACTAACGAATAAAACGATAAACATTACAGTTTTTCTACAGGCACGTGCAAAATGAATGGAATCTTGCAGTCTTCTACTCACCTTTTGACATGTTCGACAAATTGGGCAAAAATTGAGAGGGGTGCCCATACATACGTCAAATGAGAGCCTGATAATTATACTCACCAAATCATACCTTACAGCCAATTTACCAGACTTTCCATGGCCGACCATTGGGCATGTCATTAGGGGTACGATAGATCCAGCAGAGATTCCAGTACAGTGACCAAATGAAAGGAGGGGATGGGTTTAGGGGTCCTCAACACCAACTCCAGACACATTGAAGTCCTGTGGCATCAGAACAAATGCATAGGCAACAAACATGATGCTACTTATCATCAACGGACCATTTCAGATGCTGAATTGATTTTTTTTGCCATGTTGAAAGTGTCTTAAAGAACAGAGGGTAGCAAGAGTACAGAATATATTTTGTCGGGATGGTTCAGTACCCATTGAGTATTGGTTTGGCAGCACCATGACTCAGAACTGGCTGAGTCTTGCAGAACTGCCATGCCAAGCTGATTCAGTTGCAGGTACTGAGTGAACCAGTATGAGGGGAACATGTAATTAGACAACAGGACTGAGCACTGATCTTTGTGGAACACTTGGTGACAGGACTCCAGTCTTAAAAATAACCCTTCATCACCACCCTCTAACCAGAAAGCTAGTTTTGTATCCTTGATTGGGCCTAATCTTACTTTCGTCATTCCTTTATTCCTTAAATACCTATAGAAAGCCTTAGGGTTTACCTTGATCCTATCCGCCAACAACTTCTCATGTCTCCTCCTGGCTCTTCTGAGATCTTTCTTTAGGTCTTTCCTGGCTACTTCGTAGCCCTCAAGTGCCCTAACTGAGCCTTCACATCTCATCCCAGCATAAGCTGCCTTCTTCCTCTTGACCAGAGATTCCACCTCCTTCGTAAACCACGGCTCCCGCACTCTACAGCTTCCTCCCTGCCTGACGGGTACATACTTATCTGCGACACACAGGAGCTTTTCCTTGAATAAGCTCCACGTTTCTACTGTGCCCTTCCCCTGCATTTTCCTTCCCAATCCTGTGCTCCCTAAATCTTGCCTAATCTCATTGTAATTGCCTTTCCCCCAGCTATAACTCTTGCCCAGTAGTATACACCTATTCCTTTCCATCACTAAAGTGAACATAACAGAATTGGGATTGCTATCACCAAAGTGCTCACCTACTTCCAAATCTAACACCTGGCCAGGCTCTTTACCCAGTATCAAATCTAATGTGGCTTCACCCCTTGTTGGCCTATCTACATATTGTGTCAGGAAGCCCTCCTGCACACACTGGACAAAAACTGGCCCATCTATCATGTGCACACTTTTTTTTTCTTTATCCTAATTTCTGTCTCCTTTATCATATTGGGAAGTTTGGATTGTTTGTCTCAAACGGGAAAATTAGAACAATGTACTTGTGTAACCGAATCATTTCTCTCTCTTTTTTTGAAGGTCGCCCTTTTTGTTCAGTCACTGTTTAACCTGCCAACCTCCCATTCTAATCAATTATTGCTCTCTCTGTATTTGCCCCACTGAAGTCCACACCTGAACATCATGATAAAATGATGATGTTCTTCGATGCTCTTCAATGTTCCCAACTAACACTTGATCCACTCAGCCCACCTAATTCCCACAAATCAGGCTCAACCTTGCATCTTTTCTTGTTGCATTGGAAACATGCTGCTGTGGGTATCTCTCCTGCATCTATTGTGGTAACACTTGCCCTTTGTTGCCTTGTACACTGTAAGTATACCAGTCTCTGTTTGGATAACTAAAGTTTCTCATAAAAACCACTCAATGTTGGCATCTCTTTGCAATTTGTTCACACATTTGTTTTTCTGCATCTGTTGCACTTGTTGCTGATCTGTAGACTGCACCTGGCAATGTTGTTGTACCCTTTTTTTTCCCTTAGTTTTAGCCAAATTGATTGTGTGCTTGGATGCTCATGAGACATCACCTTTCTTGAACACTGCAACAGTTTCTTTAATCAATACTGTAACCATTCCTCATTTCCTTCCTTTTCTGAATACTTCATTCCAGGACTATTTAAAACCAGTCTTGCCCTTCTTTGAGCCAGGTCTCTGTCATTGCTTACTACAGTATCAAATTCCATTGACAGTCTGCACCTGTAACTTGCCAATCTTCTTTCCCATACTGTGTTATGTACATTCACATGGATGCTAAGTAGCCTTGCTCTTACTCTGAAATCTACAATTTATGGTTAGTTATTTCCATCTTCTTGATAAGACTGAGAGGTACTGGCTTCCTAGTGTTGTTACTGCACAACTAATCAGCGACCCAAGTAATGTTCCAGGGACCAGGGTTTGAATCTCACTGCAGCAGGTGGTGGAATTTGAATGAGGGAAAAAAAAGCATGTACTTGGAAGTCTAATGATGCGCAGCCTAGTAGAGTGGCGGAGATGGATTCAATAGGAGGTTTCAAAGAGCTGGGTATGTATTTCAATGTGATAGAACTGTGGAATGGGACTATCTAGGGTTGTTCTTTCAGATGGCAGTACACAAGATGAGTTGAATGACCATTCTTTGACTGTGCTGCATTAAAAAAAAATCAGTTTGTTTGCTCCTTTAGGGACAAATGTTCTTTTAGGAAGGAAAATTTTGAGTCCAGATTCACAATGTGGTTGTTTCTTAATTGCCCTCAAAAATGGCTTACCAAGCCAATCTATTGGAACATCTGCTAGAAAATCTCAAAGGAATGAAAAAAACCTTGTGTTATAACATGTTGAAACAGTTTAAGCTTTGTGCAGTTGAGTATGTTGGATAGCAGTAGAAAAGGTGTTAACTTAATGCGCTTGATTCAGCTTGTCAAACCATTGCAGGGCAATCCTACGTGGCACTTTCTTCACTAGTTCTTTCTGACCATGCATATTCCTCTTTGTTCTGCATTTAACATTATACTGCTGTGACCATATTACTTGTTTGCTGTTAACGTGTATTAGACATTAGTTTTTTTTGTGTGGTTTTTAAGAACAAAGATTGATTAAAAGCAGTTTACAATAATTTAAGAAATTTTGCAATGAAATTGTTGTACTAATATTTTATAGTTGATATGTGTAGAGCAGGTTCCAGCAAGCAACGTGATGTGCTTAGCACAAATAAACTGTGACAGTACAGTGGTTTTAAACTGTATTTTCTGAGAGAGATACTGGGAAATAGGTTACGAGCAATTTGTTAGATGTTTACTAATTTGTGACATCATGGAGTTTTTTAAAAGTTGGAATAATCAAAGCGGCCTGAGTGGGTGTGGCCATAGATCAAGGATTTCTAATTAGCTTTCAGCAGTTGCTGTTGAAGTCTTTAAAGGGGGCTGGAGGCTGTAGTAAATATCTCTTGGCTGCTACTGAGTTTTCTCGCCGTTTTTCCTTCTGGGTTGCTCGGCTTATCCTGTGAGATAAATCTATTTTCTGACTTTTTCCAAGAGATATGTTGATGGGATGTTACTACCTTGGAACAGTTAATTAGCAATAATTACAGTATCTATTATTCTAAGTTCTTATTTCTTGTGTTGTATTTTCAACTATAAATTGTGTTTTGCTTAACATGAAGTAGTTTGACTTGTTGAATTGCATCTGGAACACAGCACTTTAACGTTATCTTATCTTAAAAGGCAAATGTTACAGTCTAGGCTACCTTCTTAAAATGTTTTAAGGGGGCCTGCTCTTATCCATAACACATCACACAAACGTTCATTGCATAGAAGGCTTATCAGTCACTGGCAAAGTTTCTTCATTGCTTCATTCTTCATTATGCCTTACCCTCCCAGGTTTGGTTCACCATTTGTTAGTTTCCCAAAGGGAAATGGAGAGATTACTTAAAAAAAAATGATATCCATGACCCTAATTTTATTGATCTCAACAATGTTAAATGACATCAGAGTGGATTCTTATGGTGAGAGGACTTCTCAGCTGCAAAAGGAAATGGCAGATGAAAGTTATCATGAATAAGAGGAAGAAGTTAATTTTTTTTAGCGTTTCTCTGTTCAGGTTTTCTGAAGAGGTTGTGTTGTTTGCTTTCTGCATTTCTCCCGCCACCCCCAAACAAACTCTTTTAGATGTTAAAATTTAAGCCCGTGTAGCCGAAAAATAAGGGATAGTTTCAACATGGGAGATAATTCAAGATAGGCAGGTCATTTCCAGAAGGTGAGCTACCCGTGCATTATCTGATGTTATTCTTGCTGTGCACAGAGGAACTATCCTGTTCTCTTGGCTGAACATAATTATTTATGACGTTTTAAATTACTTAGTACAAGCATCCTTATGAATAGGAAAGTGTGTGACCATGGTGTACACTCCTTCCCAAAAGCAGGTAAAACTTGTTATTTAAAACATATGTACATCACCGTAACTGGTTTTCATTGTATGTCAGCCATAATTCACAAAACCATTCCTGTGTGTGTGTGCGCAGCTGTTGGGGGCAGCAAATGAAATTTTCTCTTGTTGTTATGATGTTGTACCTCTCCTGCCACGCCATGCCATCCCTGTTTATTTTATCACTTTGCAGAATTAGTTTTGAGTTAACTAAAGTAACAAAAGTTACAGTCTCCTAGCTTGAAGTCGCAAGAAGAACACTTTTTTTGCGAATTACAACACTGGAAAGAAAACTTTAAAAAAAATCTGCAAAGCCACTCAGGCCCATTCCTGGCACTCAGATCAGTTAGTATTCTGTTCCTAGAGCGCTTTGCTCTCCCACTTGTATAAAGTCATTGAAGAGTGTGGTCTTCACTTCTGAACACTTAATAGCGTGTCAGCTTGGAATAAGTTATTCTGCAAAAAAGAAAGACCCGAGCAGCAACATTTTGATGAAACTTGATGTCAACAAGTATTAATTGTACTTATCTTAGATAATTCCTGGTTTGCATTCATTCATGAATCACTGCTTAAGTTTACTTTGCGATCTAATTATACAAAAATATACTCTCGCATCTCAGAAATTGTGTATTGCATTCTCTATAACTGCAGCTGTAAAATACAGCTGTAGGAATGCAACCAAATTATCTCCACAGCTTTCCTGATAATTAAGTAAGAGCCACAGTTAAATGGATTCAGAGATAGTAGGAACTGCCAAAGTGTAGAGCTGGATGAACACACCAGACCAAGCAGCATCAGAGGAGCAGGAAAGCTGACGTTTCAGGTCTGGACCCTTCTTCAGAAATCACTTCTGAAGAAGGGTCCAGACCTGAAACGTCAGCTATCCTGCTCCTCTGATGCTGCTTGGTCTGGTGTTGTTCTTTGTTCAACATAACTGTATAAATCAGATCATGGAATGATGGATATGTTGGGGACATTGTTAGATAACACTTTATAATAATGTTACATTTTTGTTTTTCAGATTAACTGAACCATCAGGATATTTAACGGACGGACCAATAAATTATAAATATAAAACTAAATGCACATGGTTAATTGAAGGATAGTAAGTATGCCTGTTTTCTGGAATTGTTTTGAATGGTTTAAAATCAGAGGCTTGGGAGACATTGATCTTGATTTGGATCCAATGGATTTAATTACCTCTAAAATATTGTTTGAAGCTTTTTGTGGATGATTACAGTAGCAACTTGTGTAAGTTTAAATATTTGCTATTTATTATTGGTCTTTCTAAAATAATCTGATTTTTATATATAAAGGAGGTACCATCTCTGAGTGAATTTCTTAGCTGATGACTTTTTAAAGCAAAGGAATCCATGTTGGAAATTATGAATTTTTAAGAGTTTAAATTGTGTACTGAAAATTGTAAAATGCATTGACTTTTCATTTATTTACTTGAATTTGTTGGATTTTTCTTAAGCTTGAGTATATTGGGAAGGAATGAAGAATGCCCTTTTCCCTCAATTGGAAAACGATGATATAACTCAACTAGAGCTACGGAAAGTAACTAAAAAAACGTTTGGATGGTGTTTGACTAAAAACTTGTTCATTGAAACAAGTTGAAAAGGGTAGATAGGAACATGTCCCAACAAACAGCACCAGAATATGCTTGATATGTAATGGGCAGTGTTCAGACTGAATGTATTTTGACCAGAAGTATAAGTGGTATATAAGAGACACCAAATCCTTGTACTAGAACATGATTTGCAAAGAAGTATATGCTAACTTTAGGGTGATGAATGTCAAAGGTAGAAATGCAGGTCCCTTTAAGGCTGAACAGATAGATCCAGAGTTGATTGAGCCCATTAGGTTTTGCATTCAGAAGCGAATAACTTGGTCGCTTGGCCTGATGGATAAGGCATCTAACTTTTGTGGTTTATTATTAATCAGAGCATTGAAGGTTTTAGCTCTAAAGGATGGGGCTCTTGTGGTACAGTCCCTACTTCTGAGGCCCAAGTTCAAGTCCCACCTGCTCGAGAAATGTGTTTTTTTCCCTTTATTCATTAGTGGGATGAGGATGTCACTGATTAGGCTGCATTTGTGTCCATCCCTAACTACTGAAAGGACAGTTGAGGGTCAGCCCCGTTGCTGTGGATCTGAAGTCACATGCAGGCCAGACCAGGTAAGGATGGCAGTTTCCTTCCCTAAAGGACAGGTGGGTTTTTCTGACAAGTGACCATGGATTCATGGTCATCATCTAGATTCTTAATTCCAGATATTTTATTGAATTCAACTTCCGCCATCTGTCATGGCAGGAATTTAACTCAGACCCCAGAATGTTATCTGGGCCTCTAGATTAGCGGTCTAGCAATAAGGCCATTGCCTCCTGTTAAAGAAGTGTGTAAAAACATCTTTGAGCAGGTTTAAGAAAAACATGGATGAACTGAGTTTTTCCCCAGTATGTTGGCTTTTGGACAGGGAAGTGGTTTGGAAAGAAAAGGTGGAAATAAATACTATATCATAGATTTACAATTGTGCTTTTTGTATATCCTAAAATTTCTCACTGACTGCAGAGATAGTGGAGTATGAAACATAGAGGATTAACATTAGAGAGATAATGGGAACTGCAGATGCTGGAGAATCCAACATAACCAAGTGTGAAGCTGGATGAACACAGCAGGCCAAGCAGCATCTCAGGAGCACAAAAGCTGACATTTCGGACCTAGACCCTTCACCAGAGAGCTCTCTGATGAAGGGTCTAGGCCCGAAATGTCAGCTTTTGTGCTCCTGAGATGCTGCTTGGCCTGCTGTGTTCATCCAGCTTCACACTTGGTTATCAGAGGATTAACATTGATTTCTTCAGGTGGGAAGATGATGATGAAAGCAAAAAAGGAACTCTTGTTTTTTGTGGAAGTGACATTCCTGGTGTTTTTTTGAAAAGTGAAACGGATATGTCATGCAGCTAGATCAAGAATTATGATTACCCATCTGTGTTTTTGGAATTGGAAATATACATACAAGCAGCAGAAAAGTATGGTCTTGCTATGGATTTTGATCACTTCACTAACCAAGGAGCAGCAAAGTATGGTTTTGGCATTTTCTTCATCAGGAAGCGGCAAAATTCATATTTTCAGAACTGGAAGTAACAGATCTGGAAACCAAAGAAGAATGGAGATTCTAATATTTATGGGTTAGAGTTTACAAAAAGAATGACTTACTGATCATTATTTAATCAATTGAATTAGACAGACAACCAATCCATGGCAGAGTATATTATGTAGTTTAAGAAGTTATATAAAAGGCTAGGAAGTTCAATCTAGAAATTCCAGAGTGTCTGGTGTTTAAATTGTATGTAGATATTTGGTTTCGATATATGTTCGGTTCAGTAGTTACGATTCTCATTTTGAACAAATAGCTGCGTCCCGTAAATTGATTTTTCAACTAAAACAGGAAATGCTGAGGTGTGGGGTGATACAGACAGCGGCAATCTGTGACTACTGTCTCAAAGTTGAAGGACACCTACCTGTAGGCACCCATACACGATTGAAACTGTTGAAGTGGTCGGGTTATACTTTAATGAGATTTCCAACTCAAAGGAAAATGTAGGGATTGGGGTGATAGATGACAATGAATGCATCACATAAACCGCAGGGCATAGTCACAAAGAAAGCTATTATTGACTATAGAACTGTCAGAAGTTGTTCAAGGCTAAGCAGTGTCAAGTATTTGAAGCGACTTAGGGAACGGTCACCTACAGAACGATCTATGATGACGGTGAACAGCAAAAAAAATGTTTGTGGCTGAAGGCGAAGTCAACCCAATGGAAGCCACAAATGTTTCCAAGTTTCCAGATTCACAGAACAGTCGAGGTGATCCCCTCCTTTTTCTTTTGGTTGGGTGTGCAATTGGGGATTCCCTGTCTGACCCTGCTTTGCTCCCCTTGTCCAATATCATCGGGCTTATCATGGAGTTGGCATATTTTTGGAATATGCAGCCAGCTTTCCTGTGTTTGAGCTCGTCACAGACATTCTTCATTTGTACTAATGAGCTTTCATTTGATATACTTGCATAGATGCATAGCATAGACCATGGACTAGCCTTGCTCGCAATTTGTTTGGGCCCAACCCAAACACTCCATACTTCCAAATTTCTGTACCATCACCTGATCCCACTCATGGTTTGTTTGTCATCAGCAACAAATTGTATTATCCTGGTTTCTCTTCCCAATGTTACAAACTGCTCATTTTACAATTGCAACCATTCCCATAGGTCATTGAATTTGTGTTTGCTCACCTCTTGTGTATGCTGGTCCGACATTGTTGGTCTTAGGTGATGTGGTGGGGGGTGCGCAGTCTACGTGTTACTAGCTCATGGGGAGAGTACTCTTCCCTTTCAAATTTTCTTTTGCTGTACGTTCATGATACCAGGGGCAACTTGCATCCCATTTCTGAATATGACCTGTGAGCTCCTTCTGCAGTGCTGTTTTACTGGTCCTGTTCATGTGCTTCACTGTTCCCAAAGCGCTCTTTGGTTGTACCACACCTGGGCCTGAATGGGCAAATTGCATTTTCTTCTCTTGGTCACCTTCATTTGGTTCTGATACTGGATTGGTATTTTCATATGGGTTAATTCTCATCCTGTCTCAAATGAACAGAAACCCTAGTTCTTCCACCACGCTTGCTCAAAGATTGTCATTGACCATATGTACTGTCACACTGTGAACAATCTGCTTCGAACACTACCTTAGGACTTGATTTTGTGAATATATATTCCGATTGAGTCTAAGGGCCCCACCTGAGACTTAAAAGTTTTGATACTACTCTCATTGCTGAGTCACCCATGAAATCCTTCAGTTAGTATGTTTGCTCACAGGAGAGAGGTGATCCCAGTGGCCTTGATAAATGGAATCACACTGGTGTTTGGTAGATATGTTCCCTGTTTTCCACCACACACATGGACACAGGGTCTTTCTCCATTCACTGTGCACCGTTGGGCATAGGTATTTGGTGTGAATGCAGGTCCTTCAGACTCTCTGCCTCCAGTGGCAAAAGGCAGAGTTGCTTCCTCAGTCTGGGTATGGGCCTTTTCCCATCTGCACTTGGAGCTCAGATCCCTCTTTGTGTAATTCTTCTAGCTTTCAGAAGCCTAACATACTTGCTTTCTTTTCAGCATTTATTGGACAATATTTATTTGGGCTTCAAGTGTCCATTGCCAAAATTGTTGCAAACCCTTCCTGCTCCAGGGATTGTATTGCCCCCTGTATTCTTCTCCCCTTGCTTCCATGCCTTAAGGTTGGAGCTGTTGGCTTTACTGTTAGGTTTTTGCTCTGGCCCCGCTTTCTGATCCCTTTTTGAAACAGTCAATTTTCCTCATGACAGTATGGTTGAATTCCTTATGCAGCTGTGATATGAGAGACATTGGCCTATCAGAGTCCTCAACCAGTGAGTAAAGATGACGACATCTGTGGCGTCATTTCTGCACTTGGCAACCTTGAGGATGACTTTTTAAACTGCCTGCAGCTGGTCCTCAGAGACTAGGGTCTCATTAGGCCATTGCTGGAGACAATTTGACAACTTGGTTAGTGTTCCCTGAGTGCTACTTATGGCAACTGGAGTGTCATTTTGGAGTGCCTTGTATTCCCATGCCCCCTATTTGGATGTAGAGGGGAGTCTATTCAAAAGGTACTGGATAAGATAAATTAAAACATCTTTTTTTCCATTTTCTTCCCCATGTCATCCAAATTATGGAGAGTAGCTATCTGACCTAACTACTGGAAATGCCTGAATGGATTTTTCCCAAAATTCAATTTAGGCCATTTTTTCAGGCAATCTCTCTCATTTGGTTAGAAGTTTACAGTACCACATATTTGTGTTCTGGCTCTCCATCCGTCCATTTGCACCAGCTTACATTCGTTCAGGTTATAGGGGCCACTGGTGGATATTCACAAGGGTGCTGGGGTAGGGCTGTCCTGTCTACAGTCCCATGCCCTGCAGATTCTTTTTCCTCATCCTCTTTCCAAGATCACTAATGTTAACCCCTCCCTCTGCCCACCATTGCATATAGTACACCAATTGTTCACTTCAGAACCTCCTGTCACATGTCCACGTTATCCCAACGTGGTGTGATTCTCCTCATGATGCTGTCTTTATAACTTCTTTGATCAGACTGAGTTTTTTTTTCAGGTCTGTACACAACTGTCCTGCTTCCTCAGCCTACAGCACCATTTAAATGCCTTTGTCAGATTGCCGTACTCTTGTTGATTATTGATTTAACGTTCAACAAATTTCAGTTGGCTACACCATTTCTCCCTCCGTAATTCATTTTTCTGATGCCTGAACTTGGTCCTGTCTTCCCTCCTATTGTTTTAATCATCCCTCCTATTGTTTTAATCATCCCTCCAAACCTGCCTCCATCGCTTCTAATTTTCATTTCAATTCCTCTGTCTCTTGTGAATTGTTTTGTTTCTTTTGAAATGCAATTAACCAAATACATTTTTTCATTCCTGCCTTACAGGATAGGAGTTCCATTGACTCCATACATTCTCACTACTCAAACAGTATCCTCACTACTCAAAATGGTCTGAATCATTGTTTCTTAAGTAGAATGCTTTGCTGTAATGTAAACTGCAATTGCCCCTTCCATTTATTGCCCAGTTATTTCTTTATCTTCAACTCTTCTACCTGGCTGTTCCTCTCTCCCTCCCCCTCATCCAGCACACATACTTTGGATATTAGTCACCCTGGACAGTTCAAACAATGGGACATAGCCAAAATACAGTACCAAAAAAAAATACAAATTTCACCCAAACAATACTTACCGTCAAAAGTGAACTTGTTTATGCAGACTTGTCCGAAAATTTCACCAGAGCAGGTGATCAACGGCTGTATTTTGAGATGGAGCACGCTGATCTGATGACCACCTCAGTGAGCTAGTTTTCTTGTGAGGCAATCTTTTCAACCAAAGTTATGCATCCAGATCTTGATAGTGTCCAATCTCCAGCAAATGTTCAATGTGACCTTTTAGCAAACACCACACTTGTCTATTTTCTAGTTTGATCAATTAACTCAATAAGACCAGATTGTCTCCTCTTGGAAGCAGACCTCTCTTGCTTTTAATGAATTTTGACCTCAGCTTTTAGTATGCTTTTGTTTTTCACCACTTTTTATCATTCAACCGTATGTGATTTACACAGCATTATTCAGCTGATAATAGACCCCATTATCACATCTCGTTTGATGTCTGTTTGAAACAAACTTTCACTTTTTCCAAAGTACTGTGACACTTCAATCCACTTGCTGCTGAGCGACCATGCTTGATGTAAGTGTGTGCATTCCTTCGTAAGACATAGAAACAGTTTAAAACCAGTGACCTTTCTAATCATTAGGTCATTACCCAGCTTCACAGGGTTTCTCCTCATTTTAACTTCATTCAGCTAACACAGCAAATTTTAGGTTGGTGCCATCTACAAGGGTACAGTCCATCTTAATTGGTTCCATGTATGTTGGAATGCTAAGTTGACATTCAGTACTGCATGATAATCCTCCAACACTGAAAGGAACAACAGTCAATTCAGTTTCATGTACTGGCTTAAGTGTGTTGGTAAAAGTCTGTTCATTGAAGCTCAAATGTGAGGAAAAACGTGTGGAGATTTCATATAGGCTGGTATGGCTTCCCAATGTGAGAAGGATATGGAATGGATCTGGGTAAGTTGTTGAACATGTCAGGAAACCTTTCATGATACAACACAGGAATTCAACAATAGAAGCATATGCTTTGTGTGTATGGGTATGATTTATGAATTTTTGAACTATGAGCAGGTAGGCCAAATGGCTCAACAGGAAAAAAAAAACCAAAAAGAACTGTGGATGCTATAAACTTAGGAACAAAAACAAAGTTGCTGGAAAAGCCCAGCAGGTCTGGCAGCACCTGTAGAGGAGAAAACAGAGTTAACGTTTTGGGTCCGGTGACAGAACACGAGAAAGGGTCACTGGACCCGAAATGTCAACTTTGTTTTCTCCTACACAGATGCTGCCAGACCTGCTGACCTTTTCCGGCAACTTTGTTTTGTTAGCTCTACAGAAAATTTGAAGAAGGATGTCTTGCTATTTCATGATGAGAATTTTAAAATTTTATGTATCATGTATAAATACAATATTTTTCTCAAAACAAAAGGACGCCTGAGTTAGAGATGCCGATTTTCTGTAAATCTTGAACAGAATTTTTAAAATTCAACTGAAAATCCGAATGCAGCATGTATTTTGTGGCCATGCTATTTATTGTAAAGTGCCTTGGAATAGCCCAAGGTGCTAGTGATTATAAACCTTTCTTTTTGGATATTTTCTATCAACCTGTTTGGAGATGCTGAGATACACCTCTGGAGCAGGTGGGACTTGAATCCAGTCGTCCTGGCTCAGAATTAGATAACCACACCACAAAAAGTCCAAGCTCAAAGAGGTTTTAATGAAATTAATGTGTTGGCTTTTGTCTCAGCACACCACCTGGAGCAGGTGGAACTTGAACATGCGACTTCTGGGCACAAAAGCCTCAAGCTGGTTGAGGTGATGGTGATAGTCATTAGACTTTGTTTTAAAGCCAGGTTGTTGTATTTTGATTTACTCCCCACCCCCTCTACCTACCTCTCCCTCATCTTTTCTGTTATTGAATTGCCTTTAATGGGCTTTGAATATAAAATAATCAATTGGAACATGTGATTTAGTACTTGTAGTTAATAGATTAAAAATACAATGAAAGCACGAAATGAGTGATTTGATGGGGGAGAGAAAGGTCATTCAGTTGTGTGAGATAACAGTTGTGGATATAAGAAGAGAAAGAGACTGAGTTGCTGTCCCTCCCTAGGGGACCCTAGGTTCAAGTCCCACCTCCTCCAGAAATGTGTAGTGATATCTCCTGAACAGTCTAGTTAGAAAATATTAAAAGGGTGAGTTTGGGGTGTTTGCTTCTGGATGGAAGGGGTCCAACTGAAACTTTTCTAAATCTCTGAAGGTCTTTTGGCTATTTCAACATCTAGATATCAGTGCGTGTAATGAATGAGATGAGAGGATTGAACTATGTAGAAGTGAAACAAAAAATAAGATCATTTTCAGTCAACATAACATGGATGCAAAGGTATTTTAAGGATACAGTAGTGCAAGAATAATATAAGTTGTGACCCTTTGAATTAAAGGGTCACCTCCTACTTGAAAGTATAAGTGAAGATGAAATTACAGAAGAAATTAACAGTGGTGTAACTGAATTATCTGAAGAGGATATGGAATAGATTATTGGGATAAATATGTTTCATAAACGATTGTAGTTATTGGGACCAATTGTAGAGAAGTCATCTGGCTTGAGGGGTTTTGAGGCCGAATTAATCACTGTAGTAACTGTTAACTTTAAAGACAAGCTGGTGGATTCAAGCTTATACATTTTAAAATTATTTTTTTCTCTTTTTATAGTCCAAATGCTGTATTAAGGTTACGATTTAACCATTTTGCTACAGAATGTAGCTGGGACCATATGTATGTATATGATGGTGATTCAATATATGCACCTTTGATAGCTGTGTTCAGGTAAGTTTGAGGATGTTTCTATCCCAACTCTGTGTGTGTGTGTGGTGGGGTGGGGGGGGTTTGGTTGCAGTATTAATGTGAATATGTTTAACATGGTTGACATTCCTGTGGGAGTAAATTACTACAGATGTTAAAATCTGCACTGAAAGCACGAAATGCTGGAAATCACATCAGCTCAGGCAGCATCTGTGGAGAGAGAATAAGCTAATGTTTTGAATCTGGATACTAGGTGGGGTGGGAGAGGAGGTCATTCATGACTCGGCAAAAATATATCCCAGTAAGGAGAAAAGATTCAAACAGAGGGTTAAACAAACAGAAACGTCAGCTTTCCTGTTCCTCTGGTGTTGTCTGGCCTGCTGTTTTCCTCCAGCACCGCAATTTGTTATCCATGGCTAACTAAGGAAGTCAAGGAGAGTATGAAGTTGAAAACATAAAGCGTGTAAGGAGGCCAGAGTCAGTGATACCTTCAAACTAGATAAATTCAGAAGCCATCAAAGGTGGACGCAAGAGATAGTAAAGACAGGCAAAATGAGCTACGTGGGCCAATTAATGAGGAATATAAAAGCTGACAGTAAGAGCTTCTCTAAATATACAAAAGGTAAGAGGAAAGTCAAAGTGAGCATAGGCCCCTGGGGAGATGGTTTTGGGGAGCAAGAAAATTGCAGAGGAGTTACACAGGTATTTTGCACGTTTTTATGTTTTTGAAGGTATTTCAAACATTCCATTAATACTAAAGAATATGGGGAAGGAATTGAGTACCATCACTAGAGAAGTAGTATCAGACAAACTAATGAAACTAGAGTCAGATAAGCCCCCTGGCACTGATGGTTTGCATCCTAGGATCCTGTAGAGTTAACTACAGAGATAGTGGATTCATTGGTTTTAATTTTGCAAAAATCATTCGATTCTGGGGAAGTATCACAGGATTGGAAAACTGCTAATGTGACCCCTCAATCATATTTGGGGGGAGGCAAAAGGTGGGTGATCATCAGCAAATTAGGTGAACATGTATTGTTAGGAAAGCATTGGAATCGACTATTAGGTTGGAATTAGCAGAACATTTGGAAGATCAAAATCTAATTGGTTTCACAAAATGGAAATAGTTTTTGACAAATCTATTAATTTTTTTGGAGGAAGTCTCAGCCAGAGTTGATAAAGGGGTACCAGTCAGTGTGTTGCTTTGGACTTCAAGAAGGCATTCAACAAAATAACTCCTTAGCTTAAGGCACAAGATAAGAGTCAGTGGTGTTGCAAGTATTATTGGCATGGAGAGAAAATTGGCCCATGGGCAGGAAACAGCAAAACATGATAAGGGGACAATAAGGACTGCAAATGCTGGAAGCCAGACTTAATAGGTGTGAGTCTGGAAAAGCACAACAGGTCAGACAGTGTCTGAGGAGCAGGTGAGTCAATGTTTCAGACTGAAACTGTTTGTCAGGACTGGGGAGGGGGAAGGGAGCCCAGAATTAGAGGGAGGGGCTAAGGCTGGAGGAAGGCTATGAGAGATAGTGATAGGTGAATGTAGGAGGCAGTTATTGTGATTGGCCCATGGGAAGGGTGGAGCAGATAGTTGAATAGGAAGGTGGATAGGTTAGGTCAGGTCAGGAAGGAGAAGACTGGACATGGTATAAGGCTGAAGGTGGAGAGATTTTGAAACTGGTGAAGTCAAAAGTTAAGGCCATTGGGCTGTAAGCTTCCAAGATGAAACATCAGGTGTTGTTGGACCAATTTACGTTTGGCTTCATTCTGATACTGTTCTCCAGGATCAGCCCAACACCATTGATCATGTGGGCGCTCCAACCACTCCTAACGACTGTGTGACTGCCACTTTTGCTGACCTCAGTGACAATCGCGTTACTTCTGCTTCTGTCAATGTGACGGCTCCAGTGCACACACCCACTCCTGATGAAGTTACCGACCCTGTTGCTGGCTCCACCTCTGTACCTGACCCCAGACCCAAGCCCTGTTGGGTATTCACCATTTCCCCCGCATCTCCCTTGCTCTGAGGCTGAACGGTCAGTCCTCGGCAAACTGCTCACCTTCATTCCTTTGTGCCCCCACAGAAACAAATTCAGTGTACACCGTGATATTGGGTTCTTCTGCCTCTGCACCTATTTCTTTGAATGGGAATCCAACCCATCCACTGATGACCGCTTCTCCCACCTCCAGCAACTTCATCCTCCTGGACACCCTGTCCCAGCTTTCTACCCACCCTCCACCTCTTCATCTAAAACTTGTACTGTGTCATCACTCACTTGGATCTCGAAGCTCCTCCCTCCATCGGAACACACAGCCCTCCACTCCTTTGCTTCGAGCCCGACCTCACTATTAAAACAGTCGACAAGGCGTCATGCTGGTAGTATGATGTAATGACTTCGACATTGCTGAGGCTAGATGCCAACTCTCTGACATCTCCTCCCACCATCCCTTCGATCATGACACAACCTCTGATCACCAAACCATCATCTCCCAGACCATCAATCTCATCACTTCGCATTCTCCTGTTCACAGCCTCTAATCTCCTTTGTTCCTCAATCCCTCACTGCCTGTCTCTATCTCTTGTCCAAAACCCATAAACCCAATTGCCCCAGTTAATCCATTGTTTCTGTCTGCAAATGCCCTACTGAGCCCATCTCCTCCTACCTTGACTCCATGCTTTCCCTGTTGGTCAAGGAACTCCCTGCCTATATTTGTTTCACAACCCATGCCCTCCATTATTTTTCAAAACCTCAATTTTCCCAGCTGCCAACACCATATCTTCACCAGTGGTGTACAATCCCTGTACACCCTTATCCTCCCCATGCCCCCCCTCCCCAAGAGGGCTTAAAAACCTCTGCCCCTTCCTTTCCTATAGGCCCAAACAGTTCCCCTCCACCAACACTCATTCGCTTGGCTGAACTGTTCCTCTGTCTCAACAATTTCATGCTCGATTCCCCCCAATCCCGACAAACCAAAAGGGTGGCCGTGGGCATCTGCATGAGCCTGAGCTATGCCTGCCTTTTTGTAGGATTTGTGGAACAGTCTCTTCTCTGCAACCATACCAGCACCATCCCTCACCTCTTCCTCCACTTTACTTATGACTGCATTAGTGTGACCTCCTGCTCCTGTGAGGAGCTCCAGCAGTTCATCAACTTCACCAACACCTTCCGCCCCGCCCTCAAATTCATCTGGACTATTTTTGACACCTCCCTCCCCTTCCTGGACTCCTCAGTCTCCATCTCCACAAACCAACTCGCCACTGATATCCATTTCAAACCCACTGACTCCCATAACTACACGACTACGACTCCTCTCACCCACCGTCCTGTAAAAATGCTATCCCGTACTCCCAAATACTCTACCTCGGTTGCATCTGCTTTCAGGATGAGGTGTTCCCCTCCCAGGGTATCCCAGATATCCTCCTACTTCAGGGGACGTGATTTCCCCTCCTCTGTAATTAAGGATGCCCTCAATCGCATCTCCTCCATATTCTTCCCTCCAACTCTTTCTCCCTGGCAAACCCCCCCCCCCCCCAACAGCAATAACGATAGAGTCCAATTACTCATCTCACCACACCTCATCAACCTCTTGATCCAACTCATCTTCCTCCAACACTTCTGCCAACTACAATCAGACTCCACCACTAAAAGATATTTCCCTTCCGACCCACGTCCACTTTCTGCAGGGACCATTCTTTCCGTGACACACACATCAGCCCTACACTCCCCACCAATTCCTTCACCACACCCTGTACCTTTCCATGCATCTGCAAGACGTACAATGCCTGCCCCACACCTTACCTCTCACCTCTGTCCAAGGCCCAAAAAAATCCTTCCAGATCCAGCAGAGAGTCACCTGCACTTCGTCCAACCTAATCTATTGCATGCATTGCTCCTGATGGAGACTCCTTTGTATCAGGGAGACCAAATGCAGACTCAGGGTCTGGGTTGTGGAACATCCTGTGCTCTGCATGCACTACATTTCTGGTTGCCATCCATTTTAATTCCCCCTCCCACTACCCCGATGACATGTCTATCCTTGGCCTCCTCCCCCATCAGTGTGAGTCCAGACGTAAACTGGAGGAACAACACTTGATATTTTGCCATGGAAGCTTATAGCCCAATGGCCTTAACATTAACTACGCCAGTTTCAAATCCCTCCCTTCCCAGCCTTATCCCACGTCCGTCCCTCCCCCCACCTGACCTGACTTGACCTAACCGGTCCATCTTCCTACTCCACTATCTGCTCCACCCTTTCCACGGATCAATCATAATAACTCCCACCTGCATCCACCTATTACCATCTCTGCTACCCTACCCTTCCCTCTCCCTCTATTTTATTTCGAGCCTCCCCTCCTCCTCCCTAGTCCTGACAAAAGTTTTGGCCTGAAACATTGACTTATTTGCTTCTTGGATGCTACCTGACCTGCTGTGCTTTTCCAGGCTCCTAGCTACAGGCAATGGAGATGTGGGAATCTTTTTCAGTTTGGCAACCTGTGACCGGTGGGGTTGCACAAGGGTAAGTGCTGGGACCCAGTTGTTTATAATATGTTAATGATTTTAAGGACAGAAGTGAATGTACTGTAGCCATATTGCAGATGGCACTAAAATAGCTTGAAAGGGAGCTTGGGAGGGATACAGTTTAGAGATTAAGGTAGATTAAAGAAGTGTGCACGAAATACGCAAATGTAGTATAATGTGGGAAAATGCGAAGTTATTCAGTTTTGAAGGCAGAATAAAAGTATAGAATATTATTTAAACAGAAGAGCTGAAGAAAGCTGCAACGCAAAGGGACTTGGGGGTTCTTGTGCCCAACACAACTGGCACACTGTTGCAGTTAATCTGGAAGACTCATGGAATGTTGGCGTTATTTCAAGAGGGTTAGAGTTCAAGAATGGGGACGTTTTTACTGCAACTGTACAAGGTGTTGGTGAGACAACGTTTGGATGACCTGAGAACAGTTTTGGTCCCCTTATTTAAGCAAAGATATAGTTTCATTAGAGGCAGTTTAGAGAAGGTTCACAAGGGTGATTCCTAGTGCAAAAATATTGCCTTATGAGTCAAGGCTAAATGGGCTGGTACTGTATTCATTTGAATTTAGCATAATGAGACGTAATCTCTTTGAGATTCTGCAGGTCATTCTTTTAAAAAAAATACATTCATGGGATGTGAGTGTTGCTGGCTGGCCAGCATTTAATGCCTGTCCCTCATTGCCCTTGAAAAAGTGGTGGTGAACTGCTTTCTTGAACTGCTGCAGTCCGCATGCTCTGGGTTGACCCACAATGCCATTGGGGAAGGGAATTCGAGGATTTTGACTCTCTGACCGTGAGGAAGAGCGATATATTTGCAAGCCAGGATAGTGAGTAGCTTGGAGGGAAATTTGAAGGTGGTCGTGTTTCCACGTATTTGCTGGTAGAATCATAGAAGACCAAAGAATCCCTACAGTGTGGAAGCATGCCCTTTGGCCCAACAAGTCCACACTGACCCTCGGAGCATTCCACACAGACCTACCCCGTTAACACACCTAATCTACGCATCCGAAACACTCCGGACAATTTAGCATGGCCAAACCACCTAGCCTGCACATCTGTGGGAGGAAACCGGAGCACACAAAGGAAACCCATGCAGTCCTGGGGAGAATGTGCAAAGTCCACACAGGCAATTGCCTGAGGGTTGAATTGAAGCTGGGTCCTTTGTGCTGTGAGACAGCAATGCTAACCACTGAGCCACCATGCTGCCTGCCCTTGCCCTTGCTGCTGTCCTCCCCCTCCTAGATGGGTATGATTGAGAGTTTGGAAGGTGCTGTTGGGGAATCTTTAGAGAATTTCTGCAGTACATCTTATAGTGCATACTGCTGCTGCTGAACATTGGTGGAAGAGGGAGTGAATGCTTATGGTTGTGGTGTCAATCAAGTGTGCATGCTTTGTCGTGGATGCTGTCAAGCTACTTGTATTGTTGGAGCTGCACTTGTCCAGGCAAATGGAGCTTATTCCATCTCACTCCTGATGTGTGCATTGTAGATGATGGACAGACTGTAGAGAGGAGGAGGAGAGTTGTTTGTTGTGATATTGCTAGCCTGTGACCTGCTGTTGTGGACTAAATGCTGAGACAATGTTTCCCCTCCATGGGAGAGCCTAGGACCAGATGGCATAGTCTCAGAATAAACAAGTGATAATTTAAGATTGAGATGAGGAGGAATTTCTTCTCTCTCTTTTTGGAGCTCCTTGTCACAGATTGGTGGGGAGAGTCTTTGTGTATAGTTAAGACTGAGGTAGATGATTCCCCTACTTATCAAGAATCTAAGGATTACCAGGAAAGGACAAAATGGATATGAGGAATGTTGAATCATCAATGATTCAAATCAAATGGCAGACCAGGTTCAAAAGGCCTAATAGCTACTCCTGTACCAATTTGATATGTTCTTAACGGTCTTCGAATGCAAGGTTGAAGATGCTATCTTTTGCCTGACAATTTAAACCAAGGATCCTCGAGCACCATCTAAAGTTGCTCAATAGTTATGAGCCATAAAATCATACAGCATGGAAACAGACCCTACAGTCCACCTTATCCGTGCCAACTCGTTTTCCAAAGTTGACTGGTCCCATTTGCCTGCATTTGGTCCATATCCCTCTAAATCCTTCCTATTCATGTACCTGTCCAAATGTCTTTTAAATGTTGTAACTGTACCTGTATCTACCGTTCCGTCTTGTAGTTCATTCCATTTATGAACTACCCTCTGTGTGGAAAAAGTTGCTTGTCGAGTCCCTTTTAAATCTCTCTCTTGTCACCTGAAAATTATGCCCTCTAGTTTTCAACTCCCAACCTGGGGAAGAGACCTTTGCTATTCACCTTATCTATGCCCCTCATCTGTTCCCCTCATGATTTTCTTATTGGAATATGGAAGCAAGTTCCTATTTTATTGCTTGAAGTTGCTTGTGTAATTTTAAAATGCATAGAAGTATGAATGTGAAGATTGCAAATTGATGTCTTTGTATTTATCACTTTCAAAATGTAGATTTTTGGTTGCATGTTCTTAGTTTTTAATGTTGAACATTCAAAAGTTGGAGAAATGTAAAACTTGCCATTCCTCCTTTCTCTGAACATCTGAAGCAAGGTTTTTTTTTGACAATGTTACAGATTCGTATTTGAAAGTGGATCTTGGTGTTATATAATTCTGTGGGAAGAAGAAATGCTGCTCTGTTTCTGGTTTTGGTTAGATTGACAGTTGCCTACAAAATATTTAACTACCTGTGCTTCTACTCAGCTTTACTTCAACTTACACTGTGATGACCATAGAAAGTGTTTAATGTTTGCGTACAGATGGTAATAATTCCTCATCATCGTTTTTTTTAAAAATACCGTATTGGTTTGAGAAACCAGTTGAGTTCATTACAATATTCCAAAGATAAATTACATCATTCTCTCTCCCTTCAAATCCTGTGCTACCTTCTTGATTATTAAACAGCAGCTTCTGCATACGAGGGAAAATTTTGTATATACTTCATGGTTTTTTGAAATAGAACTTATTCTCAGTTTGGTTGGATTTTCTGGTTTGGATTCTAATGTCAGGCATGTTCAAATTCGGATGAGTGTTTCATGCGATTGTACACCTTTTAGTTCATAATGCAGGCATGTGAGTTGTGTAAGTTGAACAGTGAATCTAATGGGAAGAAAGTTCTTGTCCTTAGCAGGACCTTCTGGGATAAAAGGTTTAAAAGCCATCTATACAATCCTTCACGTCCATGAAAGCTGGCAGTATGACAGAAGGCTGTTAGTCACCAATGCTGTGCCTGCCCTGGACATGTTTGGACTGATTTTGCACTTCGAGGATGGATGAAGGTTCTTGTCTCTGTGTGGCGTTAGCTACCAGCAAAGCCCGCATCCATTCCTTTATTGTCTCTAACTGTCATTATTTCAACGTACCCATGATTGGTGTCCCAAATTCTACCCTCCCTTAACTGCATCCTCCAAAACTCTGCCTGTGTCTTAACTACTGACAAGTCCTGTTCCCCTTTTCAGTCCTGTGGTTGCTGGCCTACTTTGACTCCTGGTCAAGCATTATTAATTCTTTTTTTCAAATTACTTCCCTTATTTCATATCCACCATGACGTTGCCCTTTCTTTTCTCTGTAATATCCTACATCCCTCAACACTCCCAAGATATCTGCACTGCTCAAAACCTTGCCTGTTGTGCATCACCAATTACAATTCCTCCACTGTTAATGGCTTTCACTTCACACGGTCCAAGTTTTGGAGTTCTCTTCTGCTCCATTTTGCTTTTAAGAAGTTTTTTGAAAATGAAAGTAATTGGTGACGAAGTTGATCATAAAACCAAAAGAAGTGAGGATGCTGTAAATCGGGAACAAAAAGAAAGTTGCTGGTAAAGCTTGGCAGGTCTGGCAGCATCTGTGAAGGAAAAAACAGTTAATATTTTGGGTCCAGCGATCCTCCTTCAGAACTAAGTTGATCATCTAACATAATATCCCGCCCTTTAGTTTGATGTCATACTTGCATTTATAATGCTCTCGTGAGGTGACTTGGAATGTTTTGCTATGTTAAAACTACTTGATAAGTAAAAGTTGTCTTTTTGTTTATCTCTCATAATAGAAGTTCTGACAAAAACAAAATATATTCACTAATGCTGAAACGCAATTCATAATTGAAATTATATGAATTGCTTTATGACATTTTGTAAACCTGATAAAGATTACTGTTTTAGGATTAATATGTTTTAGTGGGTGTCTCTTACAGTGCTTTTATTTCCTCTTGATGTTGATTTACCTTTTCATTTCCCACAGTGGTCTGATAGTTCCAGAGGTGCATGGGAATGAGACTGTACCTGAAGTAGTTACCACATCTGGTTATGCATTGCTGCACTTTTTTAGTGATGCTGCTTATAACTTAACTGGATTTAATATTTTTTATTCGTGAGTACTATTAAATATTACATTTTTACTTTAGAATACTTGTGTTATATTTAGAATTCTGTTTATCTGAAGCCGGAATCATGATTTTAAAAAGCTGGCATTCGTTAGTTGTATCTGTATTTTGTCATTCGTGCGATAGCGGAAACTAATGCATGTAACTGTTTAGCAAGATGATGGTTGGAAATATATCTAGTATGTGCTTTTTCTTAGTGTCCACACCTGTGTTCTAATTTTGTATTAAAAGTGAAACATTGACTGGAAAGAGCTGTGTAGAATGCTGTCCATAGCCAGAATCTTCCCAGGTGTGGTAATCATTATGAATGCAATTGTGCATTATTTTTAACCTTTCTGCACCATGATTAAGATCTGCATTTCTGGATGGGATTTCCAGTGCTGGCTTCTTCATAACTGTGGAATGTATTTGAAATCCAATTGCTTTTGTCAAAGGAAGCAACTGTTTTTTGGTACTGCAGTGTTCTGGTAGCCTTTTACTGATGTGCTAAAAAGCGTTGAAATATTTAAACAGTACTTCATTGTGACAGTGAATGAATATATAAGAGAATAGATGGGATGGGAATGTGCGTGTGTTAAGTGGAAAGATTGGCAAATGGATGGGGTGGCATTTGGCTCAGGGGTACATCGTTGTAAATTTATCAGGAGCTAGACTATGACCTTTTATGCCGAGCATTTCCTGAGTAATAATCCAGTTAATTAAGTTGGAGCTGCCTGAAGTGTCTCGTTCCAATTCAGAAATGGAGACTTTTACTAAGTTTAAACTTTGTAGGATTGTATTGGAGGGAGTATAGCGCAGGTTTGTAAGAAAATGATAATTTAACCCCTGAAGTCTAATTATGAGGAGAGATTGTACAAATTAGTTCTTTTTTCTCTAGAATTTAGAAGGTAGGGCATGATCCAGTTGACATCTTCAAGGCATTAACAGGCAAGACAGGGTTGATAAAGATAAACTGTTTCCACTGGTTGGGATTTCTAGAACTAGGGGATGTAATCTGAGAATTAGGGCTAGATTGTTCAGGAGAGATGTTATGCATTGGAACACTCTTCTACAAATTCCAGTGGATGTTGGAGTGGTTGATAATTTAATATCCTAAGATAAATTTTTGTTGTGCAAAGGCACGCAAATGGAGTTAGGCCACAGACCAGTCATGATCTCATTGAATGATGGAATGGCCTCTAGGGGGAAAATGGCCTACGTCTGTTCCTTTTATTCTTAATTCCCTTGAGCTGTTGGTTTGTGATGTCCATGGAATCCTGATGTGCATCTCTGGTCAGACATCTTTTCTTCAAACCTTTCAGAGCCTGGAATATCTGGGCCACTATATGTTGACTGGTAGGCTGGGAAATGGTTTATTTTAATCAATTTCTTGAACCTCTCAAACTTTGTTTGCAGAAGTCTAATACCTAGATGTGAATCCTACCGATGTTCATTGACACCATTGTCCATATGTCAGATGGATGTCTATTCGGTCACCCAAGTATAATTTTCCAAACAAGCTATTTTTGACTTTGCATTTTCAATAGCGAATAAACCAATAATTCTAGGCTCCTGTAATTAATTTCTCTAACATGAAAACGGTGTCTCTATTCTTTCAGCATTTTATAATTTATGAAAACATAATATGGAGTAGTGGGGAAAGGGGGTGCAGTACATAGGTCCCAGTAGTTAAATGGCAGTCTCATTAATAGTTAAATAAGTCATAATTTTCAAGGGCAATGTAATGAAGAAAATGTTTTTTCCCACCCCGTTTTACTAGTTGAGGGGAATTGGGATTACTATATACAATCAAAGCGGTTAGTGCACACATGCGCTAAAGTCACCAATCAAATAAATTATTTTCAGCACCATATATTGGTAATTGTGGTTAACAGGATATTTTAATTGCTTTCAGAAAGGGAATTCATCCTGTGCTCACGAGCAAACAAACTGATTATTGGTTTCGAAATGCAAGATACAGTTGCTGTATAGAAAACTTTTAAAATAAAGATATCTGTGCTTTTGTAGTGCAGTGGCTATCATGTTCACCACATAAAAGGCCGGTTACTACAGTTGGGGATGAAACACGTGTCTTCTGCCACAGTGGTAGTGTCTGTACCTTCAGATTGGAAGACAAGTTCAAATTCTGCCTGCTCTAAATGTGTCCTGACATGTCTGAACTGGTTGATTTGGAAATTATCAACAAAAATTTCAGTTCCATGATTAATCCCTCAGTACCTTGCTGGTTTATGCTTTAACACATAACAACAGTAATTTTTGTAACTTGAATCATTAGAAACTTAAATTTTAGCAATGGAATCAAACAAGAGTCAAGTAGAAACTGATTTGAGATTCATGGAACTGAGTTGAACATAATGTAATTGAAATAAAAACTTGCATTTATGTACGTTATTTGCAACTTCAAGGTTTCCCAAAATATTAGCCATTTGAGTAATTGTTTAAGCTTAGTCACCTGTGTAATTTTGGAAAATGCTTTGGGAATAGCAATTTGATTGCACATTTTTCAAGTAATTCTGTTTGAGGAATTAGGACCAGAATATTTGGAGCTCAAGGTAGCCATTTGGTGTTTATTTTGAGCCTGGTCCTCCATTCTTGTTTGATCATGGGTGATCTGGTTGTGGTTTAATCTGCATGGATTATTGCTCATATCACCTGTAGGTTTATCACTTTTAAAGGTTAAGTGCAACTGGTCGGTTACACAGTATGAAGATAGAAAACATTGGATTCTTAATGAATTAGATTTATTTAGTCCTGAGACATTCTCTGAGTAGAGAGATGTTAATGCTATCTTTAGTAGCATTACTGTGTAAAGTTTATAGCAGCCATTCACCAGAGTTTTGTGACTATGGATAATTATGTTATGAATTAGCTACAGTTCTATATAGCTGGATTTATTTCAGCCATTCATGGGAATACTGTCGAACGTCCAATCTAGTTGGCTGGATGGTTGCATCCTTAATGTGTCTTATTTTATTGAATCCAAAGGAACTTGGTTAAGAGTTGTTTAGGCATTTGGTAATATAAAACTTGTGTTCGAGAAAATATTTATTGGAGATTTACATGTTGCACTAATCAGGACATTCTGAAAAGTATCAATTTAGCAGGCAACAGCCTTTACAATGACCATGTTCCCTGCCATATTGGTATTCTTATGAATGTCCTGATGAGTGCAAGGTGAAAAGTCTGGAGAAAATGCCCCTTTGCAATTTTATTTAAGATTTAGATTTAAAGTCATTACCGTTTTCAACCAAATTATCAGATTGGTGTTGATCTAAAGATCAAGTTTCAATATTGTCTATTGCTTTTAAGAATTTACACATTCAAACACTTCATCACTATTAAACCTTTGAAGTTTTTTACTGCTTTAGTTTGATCAGACTTGGCTTAACTAACGATTATTTTTTGTTTATTGTATTTTATAGCTACAGATTTTGTTTGAATGTGCATTGGCAAACATCTAGAATTTTTTCAAGTCTTAAAGTATTGCTGAAGAAAATAACATCAATCAATTTCTCTGTTATGCAGGCCACAAGGAAAGGCAGCTACCAGGGGCCAATGAAAAATCAGTTTTACAAGATTCTAATTGTGCATGTTCACCTTCAGCAGGAGTGTATTTTTAAAGGTCAAATATTATTTTTGTGTAACCATTTTGTAATCAAGTGACTTGTGTTCGTCAGTTTTTATTTTGAGGAAGCATATTACAAATAAGACGGTTGTCAAGCTAAAATATATTCACTAAATCATCTTGTGGAAAAATGTAATACTACAAGCCAAATTTCAGGATGCTGAATTCAAAATATCATTATTAAAACAAGGAATATTTAAAAAAAATAGATAACTTATTGTGAATTGCATCAAGCACCGATATCTACCTGAAATTGGCATCAGTTGTTGATTATCGACCGTGAGTTCCATACCTCCTTGCCCACTTAGCTGTGGAGCCTAGGATTATAGTTAAACACTGTTTTCTACCATGGACTATCTGTTATTCATTTTGATTCAAAAGCTGTTCTTGCTTACAATAGACAATAACACTGAGTCTCGTTGAGATCTCATGATGCATCCCATTAAAGTTTGGCTTATATGCTGTTTCAAAATAGTGGATCTGTAGGTAGCATTTTTGCCTGTGAGTTAGATTGTACTGTGTGAATGCTGCACTGTTGAGCATACCATATTTCAGATGAGAAGTTTAAACTTCATGCTGATGAGCTGTCTGCCTTGTCAGTTAGCTAGGAAAAATCCCAGTGCCAATTATTTGGAAGAGTGGCAGAAAGTTTCTTCTTGGTGTTTTGCTCAATATTTTATCTGAACTAACATCACTAAATCAAATATTGTGGTTTATAGTGCATTGCTATTGGAAACTTGGTTTGGCTGTTGCATCCAATATGTTGTAACAGTGGTGACAATTTTAAAAAGTTTCACTGACTAAAATGCTATGCTTTAGATTATGAATGGTGAAATTTCAGCATGTACAGTGGTTTTCTGTGTATTTGTTTATGGATTGTAATGGACAATATTTCAAAACCAAGGCTGCACTGGAAAATGCAAGTACTGAAACTCAGTGTAGGTTGTTCGCATTGCTGCTTTGTTCAAGAAGTTGGGTGGAAGCTGTTTGCATTTGGGCAGGCAAAAATCAAATGAAGTTGACTGTTTCTGACAATTCAAGAAACGCAGCAATCAATGTACAAATAAAGGAGCTCCTGCATAAGTGTCACTGAGGGTGTAGATTTTTCATGCATTTGTGAGTTTTGTGCAAATGAATAATGTGTGCCTGTGAGTTAGGCTATAATCTAATGGTTTTGAGACTGAGTGAAGTGTTGGCAGGAAAGATTTGAACATGCCGTTGCAGCATCTTGCACCAATGACTGCTGGACAGCATAAGCTACAGAAATCAAAATGGGGAGTGCGAGAGAAACTAAGTATTTCTGGCAGCCTCTGTGGAGAGAAAGTCTTAATGTTTTGAGTCTAGTATGACTCTTATTCAGAACTCTTGATTGTAGAAATAGAAGACCCTCAGTGCTGTAGCTGAACCAGATTAATCTGGAGAGCCAGAACCAAAAACTTGTGTGAAACTGAAAAGATTGCTACAGTAATGAAAGTTACACTGAAAAAGAGGAGACAAATGCAGTGGAAAATATGCTCTTGATTACTTGTCAAATCTCAATGCATCAGAGTGATGGAAGATGAATGCACAATGTCTTCCTAGACTTGTAAAACGTGACAGCACTATCTATGCATTCCAGGATTGGCTGAGTCTTCAAAATGTTCTTTCCAATACTTGTCTTGCTGCTAATCATCTGTGCAAAAGAATGACACATGAGCTTGTGAACATGTTAATTTTCCTGAACATAAGACAGCATTGAGTTGAAATACAGCATTAAGTAAGCTTAGAGATAATGGGAACTGCAGATGCTGGAGAATCCAAGATAACACAGTGTGGAGCTGGATCAACACAGCAGGCCAAGCAGCATCTCAGGAGCACAAAAGCTGACGTTTTGGGCCTAGACCCTTCATCAGAGAGGGGGATGGGGTGAGGGTTCTGGAATAAATAGGGAGAGAGGGGGAGGTGGACCAAAGATGGAGAGGAAAAGAAGATAGGTGGAGAGGAGAGTGGAGGTGGGGAGGGGATAGGTCAGTCCCGGGAAGACGGACAGGTCAAGGAGGTGGGATGAGGTTAGTAGGTAGGAAATGGAGGTGCGGCTTGAGGTGGGAGGAAGGGATGGGTGAGAGGAAGAACAGGTTAGGGAGGCAGAGACAGGCTGGGCTGGTTTCCAGCCCAGCTCATCCCTTCTCCCCCCCCCCCCCCCCCCCCCCCCCACTGCATCCCAAAAGCAGCCCAACCTGTCTCTGCCTCCCTAACCTATTCTTCTTTTCTCCCATCCCTTCCTCCACCCCAAGCCGCACCTCCATCTCCTACCTACTAACCTCATCCCACCTTCTTGACCTGTCCGTCTTCCCTGGACTGACCTATCCCCTCGCCACCTCCACTCTCCTCTCCACCTATCTTCTTTTCTCTCCATCTTCGGTTCGCCTCCCCCTCTCTCCCTATTTATTCCAGAAGCCTCTCCCCATCCCCCTCTCTGATGAAGGGTCTAGGCCCGAAACGTCAGCTTTTGTGCTCCTGAGATGCTGCTTGGCCTGCTGTGTTCATCCAGCTCCACACTTTGTTATGTTAAGTAAGCATAATTCATGTTACTTTTTAAAAGTAAGGTTTTTGCTTTTGACAGCTTTGACACTTTACGTAAAAAGTTGCAAAAAGTTGACTTTTGGACAGGCATAGGTAATGTTTGGGGATATTATGTAAGGTATTGCATCAGCTCCTATAGATTTACAAAATGCTTTTCTTCATAAATTTTCATACTTAAAACTACAGCTGAAAGAAATGTAAGCAGATTTTATTTAGCCAAAAGTCTGAATGTTCAAATGGTTCATAAATTGTAAATTTTAATTTGAAGCAGAATAATTAATGTATTGCAGTGTCTGTCCATTTTCTTAAATGTCTATTTGAACCTGGTCCTTTTTACTAAAACCTTCTGGCAGACCATAGAAGTATAACATTTCCTTTGTCGTCCCTATTCTAATGAAACTACTGACGACTGACTACAGAACTTCCCTTCCTGGTCCTCTTGTTGGTTAATATTGTAAATGGTTCTCCTCTAGTGTTGCTCCCTCATTCATATCAGTTGGAATAAAGAATCTCTGATTGAGCATTGAGAATGTATTGAGAAATACATGGGGCAGGTTTGCACAGATTGACATTGGGACCTACCAAAGCTAACTCTGCCATAGCAGGGAAAGAAATCATTGTAGTTTGATACTTTAGGTAACGTTAGCAGAACAAGAATGGAACTAGGTAAGTGTAGGTCTGTTCAGCAACATGACAGTAGAGGTGCCTTGGGGAAGAGTGATGCAGTTGTGACATGGACAGATTTATTGTAAATTTGGAATTTGGGTTTAGGTTGAACCATGGGCTGTTTTAATTTAAATATTAAGATCATAGAATCAGAGATTCCTTACAGTGTGGAAACAGGCCCTCCAGCCCAACAAGTCCACACTGCCCCTCGGAGCATCACACCCTTATAACCCATCTAATCTACACATCCCTGAACACTAGGCAATTTAGCATGGCCAATCCACCTAACCTGCGCATCTGTGGACTGTGGGAGGAAACCGGAGTACCCAGAGGAAACCCACACTGGCACGGGGAGAACGTGCAAACTCCACATAGACAGTCACCCGAGGGTGGAATTGAACCCAGGTCCCTGGCGCTGTGAGGCAGCACTGCTAACCACTGAGCCACCATGCCACCCCAAAGTTTTTCTGAAGTTTTTTTTCATAATCAGATTTACTTCAAAACTTTTTTTTTTATTCCTGGCTTTAGAATCAATGGATTTATATTTATGTTCAACTGTTTTGCAACCCAAAGGTAATTAAGAGGTTCTCAAGGTTTGTCTGGGATTTCTAGTACTTTGGATTTTTCAAGTAAGCCTAAAATCTCAGTTGAGAGGGGATTTCTTTCTTTACTTTTAGGCAATCTTGTGAAGTCCTTGAAGTTTGGCATAGACTAATGCTCCTAAGAACAGAATGATATAGTGAAACTAGATTATGTTAGAGTAAAGCGTAGTGCTCATCTGAGACTAGGTGGTGTTCGGATAAAACTCTGGAAACATTACTGTTTTAAAAAACAGTGATCTCACTTCTGCAGCAAATAGTCCAGAATATTTTTCAAGATGGCAGCAGTGTGTTCACTCTCCTGGCCAGGGGCTTGTCCACTTCTGTCTAATTTTTTGCTTGTTTCTTTTGCACTCTCTTTTTTGGCAAATAGCTTTTTTTTCCTCCTCCCCGGTACCTACAGTAGGGGCATCAGCAACAGTAATCCTGGCCCAATGACACGTGCAGAAGCAGCAACGGCAACAGAAGTGGATCCTCCTGGCAATTTGCGATGGTAGTGGCTGCACAGAAATGACTCTTTCCAGCAATTGGCAGTGGCAGCAACAAAGACCATCAGTGAAGCATGTTTCAGAAGGAGGCTGACTGATTATCAAGGCCACGGCTAGTCCCAGGGAGATAAGAATTCAAGAAGTGGATAACTTCCTTTTCTTCCAGCTTTTTTTAAAATTTTCTCATGCTTTTGGATTTTGTATTTTAAGAAGGCACCAGAGTGGCGACTTTATACTTCACACTTTTCACTGTACTCCTGGCAATAAAATCAATGATTAGATTGGTTTTTGCAACCCCCAACTTGATCTCACCACAACCTCCATTGACTTAACTACAGTTGAAGTATCAGGTTGCTTACCTGATATTCTGAACTGAATGAGTCCAACTGTCATCCAATCAAATATGAAAAGACTGACGCCATTGTTTTTACATGTTCCATATAGTTATCAAGCAACAGATTTGATTTGTTGCCATGGTAACAATCCAATTTAAATCTGCCTTTAAAACTTTGTCATATGGTGCTGAGATTAGCTTCTGATTATACTCGGAATGTTTTATGTTAATACTTCTTTAAAAAAATTGAAATATATGTTATAAAATATTGGTTGAGTATTTTCAATGGTTTCTGCAGCAGCTGATGCCATAACCTGTGGAATCTGGTAAAATCTAAGAACTATAAAATTTATTTCAGTGGCCTCTGAATTTATATCATTTTATTTTGTTTTGAGAAACCCACTATTAAGTAAATGTTGCACATGATCCTGGTTTTGCCTTTGGATGGTATTATAACCTTTTGTTTTTTAAATGGAACCGTAGACAAATTGTATCCAAAATCTTTCATTATTAGCCATTGTGTGAAACCAACAATAGTGCCGGTAATGGCACAATACTACCCAGTTCTTATTTGCCTTTGTGGTTACTAGACATTTTGACATTTGTATTTAAATCTCCATTATCTCCCGTAGTTATATGTTTTTGTAGGTAGACTCGGCTTGTTTGCTTCTATATGGCTACATGGCCCAGCTGTCTGTGTTTGTAATTAAATTTGATAAATTATATGGCTCAAATTTTCTGGAACCAATTTTATGTTGATTTACACCTTGACATCAAGGATGATTTGTCATTGACAACATGTGCTGAAATCTTGCACATTTCACATGCATGGTTCCCTCTAAATTTTTTTTCTTCCATGTGGACCTCTGAGATCCACGTGGGTGACAACTTATGGAACCAAATTTGTGTCAGCGTGTTGATTGCCAAGTGCCCAACTTATGGGATGTTGGTCATATCAATTAGATACAAGCAAAAGTTTGGGATGTTCATTAGGGACCCGAAGAAACATGTTGAATATCATATCATCTGATGTAGATATCAAGTATTACATTGAGTTGGGGATGTATGTTTAAGTGAATTTCCATTAAATTAGGTTAGAAACCTGTGACTTGAGGAAATTTGTGCATTCATCTCAAGTCAGTTACTGTTCACTAAGTGCAGCTGTCTTCAAGTTTTGTGCATCAAAGTTTCCATCTAAACTGATCCTTGAAGGAAGTACTTAACTAAGTATTTCAGCCAGAGGAAAATAATCTGGTAAGACTAATTGAAAGTAAGCCTTTTTGTGCAAAAGCAAAATACAGCAGGTGCGAGGAGTCTGAAAGAAAACCAGATAATGCTGGCAGTACTCAGGTTTGTTTGCCCATCATAGAGTAATACAGCGTCGAAACAAACCCTTCGTTTCAATTCATTCTTGCCACCCAACTTTCCCAAACTGAACTGGTCCCATTTGTCTGCATTTGGCCCATATCTTTCTCAACTTGGCCTGTTCATGTACCTGTCTTTTAGATGTAATTGTACCTGCATCTACCACTTCCCCTGCCTGTTCATTCCACACACTGACCAACTTCTGTTGGAAAAAGTTACCCCTCTTGTCCCTTTTTGAATCTCTGTTCTCTTCACTTGAAAGTTATGCCTGCTAGTTTTGAATTCCCTCACCCGAGGTTGGGGGGGTAGGGGGGGGAGAAGAACTTTGCTGTTCACCTTATCTAAACCCTCACGGATTTATAAATCTCAGCAAGGTTACCCCTCAACCTCCTACTTTCTAGTAGGAAAAGTCCCAGCTTATCTGGCCTCTGCTTACACCTTAAACCCTCCAGTCCTGGTAACATCCTTCTAAATCCTTTCTACACTTTCCAATTTGATAATAACCTCCCTATGACAGGGTGATGCGAATTGTATATTGCATTTCAAAACTGGCCCCTCCTATAGCCTGTACAACTTCAGCTTGATGTTCCAACTCTGATATTCCGTGGTCTGAGCAATGAAGGCAAATGTGCCAGATGCTTTCTTTACCACCCTGTCTATCTTTGCAGCTTTCAAAGCATGCACCTGAACCCTCAGATCTCTTTTGTTCTACAACACTGCCCAGGGCCCTACCGTTAACTGTACAAATTAAACTTTCTCTCCCACTCTGGCCCATCTGCTCCTTTAACCTTAGATAACCTTCCTCACTATCTACTATAACACTAACTCTGGTGTCATCTGCAAACTTATTAACCATGCTTCCTTTTCTGTCATCCAAATCAGTTTATGTAAATTGTAAACTATAATGGAACCGGCACCTTTCCCAGTGGGACACTTCTGGTCAGAAGCCTCCAGTTTGAACAACAGTCTTCCACCATGCTGACTCCTATTGTCAAGCTAATTTTGTATCCATTTGGCCACCTCTCCTTGCATCCAATATGATCTAACATTACAAATTAGTCGACCACGCAGAACCTTGTCAAAGCCGAAGTAAAATCCATGCAGGCAACAACTACCACACTCCTCATCTATTTTCTTGGTCACATTTTCAAAAAACTCAGTCAAGTTTGAGAGGCATGATTTTCTACACCAAAGCCATGCTGACTATCCTGAATCAGTCCTTACCTCTCCAAATTTATGAAAATTCTGTCTCTCAGAATCCCCTCCAACAACTTACCTACTACTGATGTCAGACTCATTGGTTCATTGGCTTCTCTTTGCAATCTGGGAACTTTCTTAAATAAAGGCACAACATTAGTCATTGTCCAGTCTTCTGGCACCTCACCCATGGCAATAGATGATGCAAGTATCTCTGTAAGGGGCCCCATGATGATGTCCTAGGATACACTTGATCAGGTCCTGAAGTTTTATCTACATTTTTATGCTTTAAGACCTCCAGCATGTACTGTTCAGTAATATTGAGTGTTCTCAAGACATCAATATTTATTCCCCCCCACCCCCCACTGAGTTCCCTAGATTCCATGCCTTTCTTCACAATGAATACTGAAGCGAAATGTTCATTTAGCATCCCTTCCCATCTCCTGTGGTTCCAAAAATAGACAACCTTATTGATCTTTAAGGAATTCTGTTCTGTCCATAGTACTTGTAGGTTAGCAATTCTTATTTGTCTTAAGCCAATGGCATAAAGGAATTTGCTTGCAATAAAGTTATTTTCTTGTTAGGTACAGAAATCTGATGAGTGTTTTTCTTTCAGTCTGCATTTGTTACTACAGTAACTTGGAGACTGGCTTTGATTTGAACATTTGTGATGACTGGGAATAGTGGAGCTTCATTTCCAGGGCATTGCCACAGTGAGTCATCACAAACATTCTGTAAAAGCAAAGTGTTTTTAGAATATGGCAAGACAGTGTTTATCAACACCTCATTGACAGTGCCTACACAAATTTTGTGAATCATGTACGTGCAATCGTTTGTCCCTGCACCTGCCAACACGCTTGCACAGAAGCCACCAGAAAGCTTTGTGGAGTGAAGCAGATAATATTTCAGGTCTGAATGTTAACTCTCTGTCCACAGACATTGTTTGATCTGACTGTTTCCAAAGTTTTTGAAGTATTGATGTGGTTTGGACTTTATTTTCTGTCAGAAAATAGGCCTGTATTTTGGATATTGTGTTAGTGCAACCAACAATAAACATTGCATTTAACGTAATAAAGGAGTCCTGAGGTTGTTCATAGAAGTACAAAGAATGCAGACTCAAAGCTAAACAGATGGATGGACTCAAAATTAGGTTGGCAGCAGAGCTTTAAAGGAGATCTTGCTGACGATGCAAAAAGTTCACACAAGAATTTTTGATGTGGAGTATAAACAGCTGAAGGCATGGCCACCAAGGTCGAGGTCAAAGTTGGCAGACAAAGACGTGAGCCTAAATTTTTTTGAGGAGGTGACAAGGATGATTGAGGGAAAAGTGGTTGATGTTGTCTACATGGACTTCAGTAAAGCCTTTGACAAGGTCCCTCTGGGTAGACTGCTATGAAAGGTGAAGTCATGTGGTGTCATGGATGAGCTGGCAGGATGCATATAGAACTGGCTTAATCATAGACAGAGGGTAGTGGTGGAAGGATGTTGTTAGGAATGGAGGACTGTGATTAGTGGTGTTCCACAGGGGATCAATGCTGGGACCTCTGCTGTTTGTGATCTATATAAATGATTTGTGAAAACGTAGTTTGTCTAATTAGCAAGTTTGCTGACGATACAAAGTTTAACGGAGAAGGATTGTCAGCAGATACAATAGAATATTGATCAGTTGGAGGCATGGGGAGAAAAAATGGCAGAGGGAGTTTAATCCAGACAAATGAGAGGTGATGCATTTTGGAACGCCAAGTACAGGTGGAAATTATACAGTGAATGGCAGAACTCTTTGGAGTATTGATATGCCGAGAGATCTAGGTGTGCAGGTTCACAGATCATTGAAGGTGGCAACACAGCTAAATAAGGTATTAAAAAAGGCGTATGGCACTCTTGCCTTCAGTGGAAAGGACATTGAGGATAAGGATAGCTAAGTTATCGTACAGCTTTATAGAATTTTAGTTAGGCCATACTTGGAATATTGTGTATAGTTGTGATTGCCACACAACCAAAAGGATGTGGGTGCTTTTGAGAGGGTGCAGAAAAGGTTTACCAGGATGTTACCTGGTATGTGGGATTTTAGCTGTGAAGAAAGGTTGGATAGACTGGGTTTATTTTCCTTGGAATGCAGCAGAATTAATTGGGATCTGACAGAAGTTTAAAAGACTGAATGGAATGGATAGAATGGACAGTATGAGGGTTTTTCCCAGGGTCGAGGAGTCAATTACTTGGGACGTCGGCTCAAAGTCGGCGGCAAGGCATTGGGAAGTCTGAAAGAGATGTGTGAGGCAATTTTTGCACACCAGGGTGGTGGCAAGTGCCTGGAACACACTGCCAGAGGACATGTGGATTTAGACACAACAGCAGCATTCAAGAAGCACCTGAATGAATACATGAATATGAGGGGAGTAGAGGGATATATATCCTATATGTGAAGACAGTGTTTTAATATGGAAGGACAAAAGGTGTCAGTGCAGGCTTGGAGGGCCAAAGGACCTGTTCCTGCCCTGTATTGTTCTTTAAAAAGGTTTGGAGGAGGCGGAAGTGTCCAGTTGCTGATGGATGAGAGTTAGGGAGCTAGAGGAAATTACAGGTATGCAGTGAAAATTTAAAAGGAATTTTAAAGGATTGTTGGAGTATGGAATACTTCAGCTGTGAAATTAAGTTGATATGAATGCACAGTAAAATGTTGGGTTATGGGAAGGTAACAGGGGATTAGCAAACTGTTTGGATTGCTCTAACAGATGTGATGGGCTAATTGGCTGCCTACTGTAATGTGCAAAGTATCTCAGGTTCTAACTATATTAATTTTATTTCAATTTGTGTGCCATAATACTTGAGAGATTGGGCAAGATAAAAGTGGGATGAGAGGTGACTGTTACTATAATAAGATGTGCATGTACCTTATCAGCAATTTTATGGTTTGTTTTTCAATTCCAATTGATGTATATGCTATTGTCACTGAATGTTAATCACTAATTTGACCAGAATCCTATATAGGAACAGTGTCGTCTTCTTTGAGCAGAGGTTGCATTACAAGTAATTTAAATGTGTTAATTGTGATTTTTAATAAATTGCTTGATTAGTTTTATTGCAGCTACTCCAACTCCTTTAGTACCTTTAACCAGAAATAACATTTTCTGTAACAACATAGTCTTTGTGAGGGGCAATGCATTCTTTGCAATGCTTTGTTCAAAATTGTGCTGTTGGATACTCTGGACTGTCTTGTACACGAAATATATTTTCAAAAAGTTTTCATCTTTCTTTAAGGATTAATTCCTGTCCAAACAATTGCTCAGGCCATGGAAAGTGCGTGACTGGAAATAGCGGCAGGGTATTCTGTGAATGTGATGAGTATTGGAAAGGGGAAGCTTGTGACATTCCATATTGTAAGGACAACTGTGGAAGCCCAGATCATGGCTACTGTGACCTAACTGGAGAGAAACTCTGTGTCTGCAATGACAGCTGGCAAGGTAAGTTGATTTAACTGCAACATTGATATATAATGTATAACTGACAGAAATAAGCTACAGATTCAGCCATTCAATACCCCACAGCATCAGGACAAAATGTTATTTACAGTGAAACTTGACCTGCATGTGGAATAATTGAAGCAAATAGTACAGCTGTATTTAAGGGAAATTGGATGACTGTGATGATGGAGAAAGAGTGGAAGAGAGATATTTTGAAGAAATAAGGTGCGAGGAGATATACAGACATAAAGATTGGCCTCGAGTTGCTGAACTAATTGTGATATCTGTGTTGTTAAAAACCTGTGTCCTTCTCCATATCCATAATTTCTTCTGCAACATCATAAGATATGCACCTCCTTCTGTCCGAAAGCAGATAAATTTCCTGCTTAAGGCCAAAAGAAAACAGTAGCTTCACGTCCCTTTTGGTTTTGTGGCTTAAATGCTCCCCACTCAATGTTGTTCAAAATACTATTTGATTGAGACAAATTCAGTCTATTCTGACATTTGCCAGAAATGGTCTTATGTTTAGTCTCTACCAACAATTGGAGTTTTCCTTTCACATACTAATGTGGCTAGACCAATACAGTTGATTGGCTCAGCAACATATGTGTGTTTTGATATGCTCGGAGTTGGCAACTTTATCCTGCCCGTTTGTGTCATAGATATGTCTGAGGAAAATTCCATTTCTTCCTTTTGTTTGTATTTTAACTATAGTGTAGGAATAAAATATGTTTTGCTTCAAGCCTGGTAGTTTCACCAATCGAATTGCATCCAGAACACACACTGCCTTTCACTTGCCTTCAAAAATAAGAAAATGTTGGGGTCTGGAACACCATCCTAGTATATTTTGAGGGGTTTTGGTTTAGTCCATGCTTTTTTGTGGGGTCTTATTTTGCTGTTGTCTGCAATATAGTTTAAATCATTGTTTCAGTATTGGGTTATCTTGAAAGATTTCTTAAGTAGCCAAGTTAATCACCAGCTGCACTAAGGAGGTAGTTTCATTTGTACATCTCCAGTTCTGAAACCCATAATGATGTTCAGATCGATCTATTTAGCCAAGACCAAAAGGCAAATAGATTTCCCAGCAGAGAGCTATTGAGCATTGGTGGCCATTGCTATTGATACCTTTGATCTGTACAGTTACAATCTTTGTATCACATATCCTGGGGAATGTGCCAGCTCTGACAAGCAGGAGAAACTTTTGAGTAGATGCTGCAAGAGTGCCAGTTCTGTACTTGATGAGCTCAGTTAGAATAGCCTCATTGCCATGAACTTAGCTAAACTCTTTCACTGTGGCGTCAATATCTAGCTTAGTTGAGACAACCAGACTTTATTATTGTTAATACAGTTCCAAGTAGTATTCCGTGCACCTCCAATAGCTTTTAGCAGTTGGTAGTGGCCTCTCTAGCTTTGTTTTAAATGAAATATTATTTTCTGCTAATAGATTTATTGCCTGTTGATTTTTGTACATGCACCTGACACTTCTTGTGTTGAACAGCAACTGAATAATCTGGCAGAGTTCTAGCCAATAATTGATACATTCCTGGCAATCCCTGCAAGAGACTGGGCTCACAAACTAGGCAGATGAAATGTGAGCAAACTGGAAGCTTTCCTGTGAAGAACAGTCTACCCTCCAATGATAGAACCCTACACAAATGATTAATAATTTATTCTTTCAATCTGCATTTCAAATCCATCAGGACAAGTGAACAACTTTTAGTATCTGTGTTCCATGCTGTTCTTCGCTGCAAAGAAGAAAGGCCAGTTTCACAAGGAGCTTGACATTATTATCAGCAGAATTCCACGGTCAGAATGTTATTGTCTGCTGGGGGTTTCAGTGCAAGAATGGGCATGGGCCATGATGCGAGACAGTCTTTGCTCTGCTATCAGGGCCTGGGAAATGTGTAGCGACAAAAGCTACCTGATCTTTGTTGTTAGAAACAGCTTTGTACAATTAGCACCTTCTTTCAGAATAAACCAAAGAAGTGTCCTGAATACAAAGATTCTGACATTGGGACTTGCTGGAACATTCTCAACACACAGCTGTTACAGTGGTCACTGTGACACTGTTCACTCTGGATGTATACTAGGATGAGGATGCACCCCTTGTAGTTTTGTCCTTCAAATGAGAAATGCTGTGCTAGTGTCAGCGCCAGCCATAGTTCATATCCAGATTAAAAACCCAGATCCATGAATTGATCGAACAGGTGCTCTGCGGCATTACCACAGTGTGGAAGTGAAGTAGAGAATATGCTTTGAGGTGCCTTCCACAATATTATGCGCACTATATAGTGGATACTTGTGTGGAAAAGTGCTGGCTGATTCAAGGCTAACATTGCTGTTTTGGAACCTGCTATGAATGCAAAATGGCTTGCTTTCAGTTACAAGAATGATCCACACTGGAGGAAAAAGGGTTTCTTGAAGTAAAGAGCCAACAGGTTACAGTCTAATCTCTTGTAACAAAGCGATAAATGCTTTCACTTCATATTATCTTAAAAATGTGGAGTTTAGTTTCTTCACTTATGAGTGGTTAGAGTTTTAGAAACACTCAGACATGTGATCAACCAAGGTGAAAAATCCTTGTCAGTGTTAGGCTGTTGACAGCCATGAGTGGCTGATCAAATCATTCTCATTCAACACCATTTCACTGCCATCCAGCTAGGTGGGTCTACACTTGCAGTCTTAGTTATTTAATTACATTCAGAAAATTGTCATCATTGGCTGTTCTTTCCACTCGTGCATATTTACTTGAATAAACTCTAGGACCTCATTTTGTCATCCACATCCAGGCTGTTTATAGCATGATTCAAAACCATGACAGTTTCCACATGTATTCTCAACTACCACCTATTGTGATTTGTTCACTCTTACTGAATTATCAAGCTGCTATTATGATATCGTGAGACTGTTAATGTTTTTTAAAAAACAAACTCCTCTACTAACCGAAAGAAATTGGGAGTCAGTGGGGAGAGTGTAATGGCAGCAGGTTGTGAATTGTGCATCTGAGATTCATAGAACCAGCTGGGTTTAAACATCTGTTGGGAGTGGGACTAGCCTTATGAAAAGGTAAAAGAACCCTTTTGAGTATAGTCCTAGGCAAATGGAGTATATTGTGGGGAGAAAATGTGAAGTTGTTGATTTTGCAAGGGAGAGCAAACAAATAAATTGTCTCCATTTAAATAACAAAGTGCAGAATGCTACAACGTAAAGGGATTTGGGGTGCGTGTGCACAGAAAAGACAGCACAAGTACAGCGGGTATAAAGGAACGCTCATGGGATGTTGTCCCTTATTTCAAGGGGTTTAGATTACATGAATAGGGAAGTATTACTACAGCTGTAGTAAATGTGCTGGTGAGCCCACATCTGGTGTATTGTGAACAGTTTGGCATCCTAAGGAGCGAGACAGTTTTGGGAAGGTTTACAAGGATGAACCCTGCTGTGGAGATATTGTCTTGTGTAGTCTTTGCTCATAAGTTAGAACGATACTCATTTGAATTTGGAGCAATGAGAAGTAATCTCATTGAAATGTTTGGGACACTTAAGGGGCTAGGCAGGCTCAGTATGGAGGGGACGTTTCCCCTCTGTGGGAAAATCTAGGATCAGAGGGCATAGTCTCAGAATAAACAGGTGTCAATTTAAGACTGAAAGGAGGAATTTGCTGAGGTTTGAATCTCTTTGGAACTCATTGCAATCGATTTGTGGGGGCAGAGCTCTTGTGTTTAGTTAAAGCAGAAATAATTATTGATTAGTAAGGAAATCTAAGGGTTATGGGAAAAGGGCAGGAAAAGTAGACTGAGGTCAGTCTCAGCAGTGACAGCAGCAGCAACTATACAGTAAAAGAGAGCAAACAGTGACAGCAGAATAAACTCTTGAGGAGTGGGGCCTGGATTAACATCAGTCTGAGCAGCAGCAGTAGTGTGAAAGTCTGAATCTGGGGGAGAAACAGTGGCGGTGTGGAGCGGAATCTAGGGGCAGAGCTTTGGATGTGATGTTACGACTGTGATATAGGCTTAGCTGCAAACCAGGTTTGCAGATTGAGTAGTATCTGGAGCTGCAACTGGCCTCGCTGTGGACCATCCATGAGGCTGAAAATGTTGTGGAAAGCACATCTAGTGAGCTGGTCACTAGTAAGGACTAGACAGAGATGGTGACCACCAGGGCAAGCAGTATTGATAGTTAGCTTTCTAGACAGAGGAACAGGCATTTGTGATTATAAGCAAAACTCGAGGGTGGTGTGTTACCTCCCTGGTGCCAGGGTCAAGATGTGTGAATGGGCATAAGATATTCTGATGGAGTAGGGTGAGCAGCCAGAGCCTATGGCCCATATTGGTACCAGTGACATAGCAAAAAAAGAGGAGCCCCTGCAAAGAGAGTTTGGTAGGAAGTTGAAAAGCAGGACCGCTAGGATTGTAATCTTGGAACTACTTCCTGTGTCATGCATCAGTTAGGCAAACATAAGAAAATATCAATTAAATATATGACTGAACAGCTGGTGTAGAAGGGAGGGCTTCAGGCGTGTGGATCATTGGGTTGTTTTCTGGAGCTGATGGGACCTGTGAACTAAAGGGGCACTAATATCCTGGCAGGGATGTTTGGTGCTATTGGGGAGGGTTTAAATGAGTGTGTCATGGGAAGCAGAGTGCAAGGTCAACAAATAAAATGACAGAGGAGTCTGAAATTAAGACCAATAAGACTGAAGAAGAACAGGGAGAAGTTACTGAATGTGGTAGGTCAGGTGGTCTGTGGTGTGTTTGTCTTAGTGCAATGAGTATGACAGGAAAGGCAGATAAACATAGACTTAGATTAATACTTATTAAGATGGTATAGCTTTTGTAGAGACTTGGTTGAGAGAGGGGCAAGACTGTCATTTTAGTGCTTTGATGTTATAGGTGAGACGGGAAGGGATATAGGAAGTGGGGGATGTGTTACTGATGAGGGAAGAAATCACAACCGTATTGAAACAGGGTCGCCTTGGCCTTGGCCTTACCCAGTCAGGCCATATGTAGAACCAGGTCTAGGAGGAGTGCAATTACTTTGGAATTGTACTACAGGCCTCCCCACAACCAGTGGGTGAGGGAGGAACAGATACCTGGACAGATTATGGAAAAAATGTAAATGCAACTTGATTGCTGTAGTTGCTGATTTTAATTTCCTCTGTATCAACTGGGACTTAGTGTCAGGGTCTTTGATAGAGGAGAATCAGTGTGTCCAGGACAGTTCGTTGAAACCATCTGAGACCTGATATTGGGAAATGAGTCTGGCCAAGTGACCAAAGTTTCAGTTGGAGAGCATTTCAGAAACAGTGACCAGAATTCTAAGTTTTATCTTTATCCATCAGTAACTTAAGAGTAGTCCTTGGATGAAAGTACTGAATTGGAGGAAGGCTAGCTATCACAATTAGGTTGCAACTGGGGAGTGTAGATTGGGCCATCTGTTTGAGCGTAAATCCACATCTGGCAAGTGGGAATATTTTTAAAGGCTACTTGATTTGAGTTCAGGACCAGCAAGTTCTTGTGTAAGTAATGAATAAGGATGGCAAGATTCTGGAACCTTGGCTAATAAAAAAAAATTGAGAGCTTAGTCAAAAAGAAAAAGGAGGCATATGAAAGAATTAGAAAACTGAAGACAGAAAATGACCTCAAAAATACAAAACTAGCAGGGGGGAAAAAAAAACTCAAGGAATTGGTGGGCTAGAAGAAGCCACAAAATGTTTTTGGTAAACAGGATTAAAGAAATCCCAAGGCTGAGCTTGTTGACTTGCTTGCTGAGCTAGCTTTTTTCATTGAAACATTTTCTCACCATGCTAGGTGAGATCAGTGGAGCCTCCAACGAAGCGATGTTATTCTACTCTGCTTGGAATTTATACTGTCTGGTCCGTTGTGGTAATTACTGTCATTTCCGGTTTTGATCTGTATGGGCTCGTATGTGGGGTCCAATTCTATATGTTTGTTGATTGCATTACTGATGGAGAACCGTGCATGTCTATGTTTGGCTTAGGCTACTGTGGTTACCTTGTTCCAATTAAATTGATGGCCTTCATTGTCTGAATGTACAGATATTAAGGAGAGTTTGTTGAGCTGTTTTGCTGCTAGCTGATGTTCATGTATGCTGATGACTAGTTTCCTTCCCATCTGTTTGATGTCATGTTTGTGGCAGTTGTTGCATGGTATTTTGTAAACCACGTTCATTCTGCATATTGTGGGAATGGGGTCTTTTAATTCTTGTAAGTGTTTGCCGTAGAGTGGCTGTAGGCTTGTGGGCCACCATGATTCCAAGTGGTCTTAAGAGTCTTGTTGTCAGTTCTTGATGTAGGGCAGTGTGGCCAGTGTGTTAAGTCATACTGTGCCCTCCTGTTGTCTGTTTTGTAGGCACCTGTGGTTGAAGTTGCGGGGATATCCATTTAAAATGAGAATCTTGTATAAGTGTTCTTCCTCTTTACTGTGTAGTTCTGGAGTGTTGCAGTGGGTCCTGTCCTTGTCCTAATGTAGCTTTGTTTGTGGCTGTTGGGATGGTTGCCGTGGAAGTTAAGGATTTGATCCTTATAGGTTGCTTATCTGTTTCAAGAGGTTTGGAACTCCCCATTTGTCAATTGTTCTACTTTAACATCCAGAAATGGAAGTTGATTGTTGTTTTCCTCTTCCCTTGTGAATTTAATCCCTGTGAATACACTGTTGATGAGGTGGTAGATATGTTCTAACTCGTCATTAATAATGACACATGTTGTCTACATTTACCAGATCCACAGTTTAGGTTGAATGTGGGGGTGGGTGGGGTGTTCTAGTTTCTGCATGACTGCTTCTGCGATGAACTGAGAGATGGGGGACCCCATGGGTGTATCATTGATCTGTTTGTATTTTGGCCATTAAAGATGAAATGTCTGGTGAGGCAGAGGTCTAGTAATTTAAGTATATTGTCTTTGCTGATGGAGTTGCTGGTCTGTGTTGCTGTTTCCTCTAGTAATGTGACCACTGTTACTTTGATCTGAGGGATGTCGATTGATGTGAATAAAGCTGTGATGTCAAAGGATACCATAATCTTGTCGCTGATTTTTGTTCTTGAGGGTATCGAGGAAATCTTGGGTTGAGTGGAGAGAATGAGGTGATCCATTGAGGTATTTCAATCTCTGTTGTAGGCCCTTGGCCACTTTGTAAGAGGGTGATTCAGAGACAATGGGAACTGCAGATGCTGGAGAATCCAAGATAATAAAGTGTGAAGCTAGATGAACACAGCAGGCCAAGCAGCATTTAAGGAGCACAGAATCTGACGTTTCGGGCCTAGACCCTCTGATGAAGGGTCTAGGCCTGAAACGTCTGCTCTGGTGCTCCTGAGATGCTGCTTGGCCTGCTGTGTTCATCCAGCTTCACACTTTATTATCTTGTAAGAGGGTGTGCCTGGTAGAGAAACAATGGGTCTGAGAGGGATGTCTGATTTGTGTACTTCAGATAGCCCATAGAAGCAGGGGTGTTTGTGCCTTCTGGTTTTGTTCTCGTGATGGCTGTCGACCCTGCATTCATTAGTCGCTTCAGTGTCCAGGTGATCCTGTTGGCTAGCTGTGGTGTTGGGTCTATCGCCACCTGTTGGTAAGTGGTTGTATCTGTAAGGAATGTCTGCTTTCTTTACGTCTCCTGGTTTGTTCATCATGACGATCATGCACCCTATGTCTACTGGTAAGATTATGATGTTCTTGTCTTTCTTGAGTTTATCTGGTATGTTTCAAAAGCCAAGAAAGTTGCCTTTGTACAATGGGACCTTGATCAGATGGGCCACTGGACTGAGGAGTGGCTGATAGAGTTTAATTATGATAAATGTGCGATGCTGCATTTTGGAAAGGCAAATCAGGACAGGACTTGTGCACTTGATGGTACAGTTTTGGGGAGTGTTGCTTAAAAAGGACTGGAGCGCAGAGTGCATTAAGTATGAGTTAGATCATTATTGCAGCGGTGCAGGACATTGGTTTGGTCACTTTTGGAATGGTGCATTCAGTTTTGGCCTCCCTGCTATAGGAAGGATATTGTGAAACTCGAAAGAGTTCAGAAAAGATTTACAAGGATATTGCCAGGGTTGGAGGGTTTAAGCCATTGACAGAGGCTGAATGGGCTGGGGCTATTTTCCCCCAGAGTGGAGATGGAGAGGTGAACTTATAGAATTTTGAATAACCAAGGCCTTTTCTGCAAGATAATAGAGTCCAAGGTTTAAGGAGAGAGGGGAAAGATTTAAAAGGGACCTAAATGACACATTTTTCACACAGAAGGTGGTGCATCAGCTAGAGGAAGTGGTGGAGGCTGGTACATTTACAACATTTAAAAAATATTTGGACACGTATACGTTTAGGTGACGTTTACAGGGATATGGGCCAAATGTAGGCAAATGGGACTAGATTAATTTGTCTCTGACATGGAAGGGTCTTTTTGCACACGGCACAGCTCTATGACTCTAATAGTATGTATTCCAGATGGCCGAGGGAGGCGGGTGAGGAAATTACTGGAGTCTTGCACTAATTTCTGTCTTGTCTTTAGACACAGGTGGAGCCCCAGAACACGGTAGAGTCGCTGACATTGTTCCTTTGTTTAAAAAAGGCAACAGGGACAATCAGGAAATTACAGGCTAATGAGTCTTCCTGTGGTGGGTAAATGTATTGGTGAAGGTTTTCAGGAACAAGATTTACTCACATTCTTAAATATAGCCTTATTAGCGATTAAGCAGCATGGCGGTCTCTGGGGAAGGCTGCATGTCTCACTTGATCGACACTTCCTCAAGAAATCTTAAGATGATTGAGTCCGGGTCTTAGATATGGACTTTAGCAAGGCCTCTGATAAGGCTTCTTGACAAATTGATATAAAAGGTGAAGTCACGTAGCTCAAAATGATTTAGAGCAGGTAGGTGGTCTGACTAGGAGAACTGCGGCCACATTTGGAATATTGTGCACGATATCAGAAGAATGTGGAGGCTTTGGAGATGGTACAGAAAATGTCGACTAGGATGTTGCTTAGTTTGGAGGGTATTAGCTTTTGAGAAGAGATAGGACAAACTTTGTTTTCATTTGAATGTTGAAGGCTGAGGGGCGACCGAATAGAAGTTTACAAACTGAGGAGAATGGCTAGAATGGATGGTCAGAATATTTTTCCCAGGGTAGAAATGCCAACTACTTGAGAGTGTAGATTTACGGTAAAAAGGAGTAAGTTTAAAGGAGATGAGAGGGGCAAGTTTTTCTTTCAAAACAGTAAGGTGGTAAGTGTCTGCAGTGTGCTGTCAGAGGTGGTGGTGGAGGCCAATACAATAGCAACGCTTAATGAGGCATCTTCACAAGTACATGAAAAGGCAGGAAACAGAGGGATATAGTCTGAATCGAGGAAAAGGGATTTCAGTTCAGAAAGGCATATCGTTGTCTTTGTTGTCTGAAGGCCCTGTTCCTCCACTGCACTGTCCGTTCTGAGTAATTTCAGATCAGTCATGATCCTACTGAATTGTGGAGCAGGATTGAGCAGCCTATTCCTATTCCTGTTTCTAATGGTCTTGTGATTCCTCTGGGATCACTAAAGCCGACATGACTGGAAGGAAAATTTATGAACTCATTCACCCCTTTTTCTTCAAAAAGAAAAGTTTTCATAAAATCATTGCTTGCTTTTTCCACTATCATTACTGGATTAGCGCTGCCTGATTGATTTCCCAACTTTTCATTATCACAGTCTACAGCACAGAAAAAGACCACGTCAGCCCATCATCTGCACCAATCAAAAAAACCAAGCACCTGACTATTCCAATCCCATTTTCCAGCACTTAGTCCATAGCTTTGTATGCCTTGGCATTGCAAATGCACATCTAGGAACGACTTAAACATTGAGGGTTTCTGGCTCTATCACCGCCTTGGCAGTGAGTTCTGGATTCTCCTTACCCTCTGAAGAGTGTTTTGTGACATTCCTGCTTGTCTCCATAACCTTTCCAGCCCTTTGTTAACAAGAATTTATTCCCCTCTGCCTTAAAAATACTCTATCTGTTTCCACCGCCTTTTCAGGAACAGTGTTCCAAAGATTTACTTCTCTTTTAGAGAAAAATAATTGCCTGAACTGTTTAAAAAGGTGACCCATTTTTGAACAGTTACCCCTCGTTATCTATTCTCCCATAAGAGTAAAGATCCTTTCCACATCTCTGCCAAGACCCCTCAGTCTTGGATGTTTCTATTAATTAGGGCTTGCTCTTTTAAACTGCAGTAAAAATAAGCCTAACCTGCCCAACCTTTCTGCATATGACAAACCACCCATTTTGGGTAGCCTATTAAATTTTCTCTGTACTCTCTCCAATGTATTTACATCCTTAAATAAGGTGACCCATACGCAGCGCAGTACTCCAGATCTGGTTTTGCCTGTGCCTTCTATGACTGAAGTATAGTCTTCCTTTTTCTGTATTTGATTGCCCTTGTGAAGAATAGCATTCTATTTGTTTTCCTAATTACTTGGTGAACTGCATAATCTTTTATTGTTAGTGCATGAGGACACCCAGTTCCTTATGCAATTTCTTGTTAATTAGATAATGTGATTCATCCCATGAAAATAGACAGTTACACATTTACCAACTCGCATCATTTGTCAAATCTTTGCTCACTCACTAAACCTGTCAAATTCTGTTCTGTTCTGTTCAAATCTCTCCTGCTTCACACCTTACTCTCCGAATCATATTTGGGTCATCAAATGTGGCACGGATCCATCTATTCTTTCAAGTCATTGATATAAATTGTAAATAGTTGAGGTCCAAGCACTGATTCCTGCGGTATAGCAGTCATGAAATCTTGTACAAAGAGAAACAAAGAAACCTACAGCACAGGAACAGGCCCTTCGGCCCTCCAAGCCTGCGCCGATCAAGATCCTCTGTCTAACCTGTCATCTATTTTCTAATGGTCTGTGTCCACTTGCTCCCTGCCCATCTATGTACCTGTCCAAATATATCTTAAAAGATGCTAATGTGTCTGCGCCTACCACCTTGTAGACCTGAGAGAGACCGTTTACACGTACTGTCTGCTTCCTGTAGCCAGCCAATGATCTATCCATGCAAATATGCTGTCTCATGAGCTTTTCTGCAATAACTCTGACACCTGACCAAATGCCCTCTGAAAATCTAAGCACTCAATGTATCTATTGTTTCCATGTTATCCTCTCAAGTATGGGCGGCATGGTGGCTCAGTGGCTAGCCCTGCTGCCTCATAGCACCAGGAAACCAGGTTCGATTCCATCCTCAGGCAACTGTGTGGAGTTTGCACATTCTCCCCAAGTCTGTGTGGGTTTCCTCTGGGTGCTCCCATTGCCTCCCACAGACCAAAGATGTGCAGGTTAGGTGAAGTGGCCGTGCTGAATTGCCCCATAGCATCCAGTACAGGCTAGGTGGATTAGCTATGGGAAATGCAGGGTTACATGGAAAGTGTAGGGGTGTAGGTGTGGGTGGGATGCTCTTCAGAGGGATGATCTGGACTCAATGGGCTGAACAACCTGCTTCCATACTGTAGGGATTCTATGATTCTACTTGAAGGGAACTTGGGTGAAGATGCAAGGATGAACTTTAAATGAATATTTTGTCTCTTCACAAAGGAAAGATGTTACGTAGAAACATAAGCCAAGAAGAGCGTTGTGAAATCATGAACAAAATAAAATAACGAGAGGTAGTGATAGGGGATTTGGAATCCCTGAAAGTGGAGAATTCTTGAAGGCTAGATGGAATGTTGCCTAGGATAGAACATAGAACGTGGAACAGTACAGGCCCTTCGGCTTACGATGTTGTGTCGAACTTTTACCTGAAACGTGTGGTCCATCTAACCTCCACCAGTACCTTATACTATCATCCATATGCCTATCTAATAGCCGCTTAAATTCCCCTAATGAGGCTGATTCCACTACCCTCTCCGGCAATGCATTCCACGCCCCGACCATGCTCAGTAAAGAACCTACTTCTGATGCCTTCCCTATATCTACCTCCTTTCACTTTAAAACTATGTCCCTTCATAAAAGTGACCTCCACCTTAGGAAAAAGTCTCTGGCTGTCTGCTCTATCCATACCTCTGATCATTTTGTACACCTCTATCAAATCACCTCTCATCCTTCGTCGTTCTGAAGAGTAAAGCCCTAGCGCACTTAACCTTTCCTTATAAGACCTTCCCTCCATTCCACACAACATCCTGGTAAATCTCCTCTGCACCTTTTCCAATGTTTCCACACCTTTCCTATAATGAGGTGACCAGAACTGGACACAATACTCCAGATGTGGCCGATCCGAGCTTTTGTATACTTGGAGCTTAACCTCACAGCTCTTGAATATTAATGAAACCTAACATACCACACGCCTTCTTAACAACTCTATCAGCTTTCAGGGAACTGTGGACATGAACCCAAAGATCCCTCTGCTCCTCCACACAGCCTAGAATCTTTCCGTTAATCCTGTATTCTGCTTCCAAGTTTGTCCTTCCAAAATGAATCACCTCACACTTGTCAGGGTTAAACTCCATCTGCCAATTCTCAGCCTAACTCTGCATTCTATCAATGTCCCTCTGTAACTAAGAACAGTCCTCCGCACTGTCCACAACATGACCCACCTTTGTATCATCTGTGAACTTGCTAATCCACCCTTCCATCCCTTCATCCAAGTCATTTACAAAAATCACAAATAGAAGAGGACCAAGAACAGATTTTTGTGGTATACCACTGGTATCTGAGCACCATGTTGAATATTTTCTGTCCACTACCACCCTTTGTCTTCTAAGGGTCAGCCAATTCCCTATCCCATGCCTCCTTACCTTCTGCATGAGCCTACTATGGGGAACCTTACCAAATGCCCTACTTAAATCCATGTATACCACATCCATCGCTCCACCTTCATTCATGTGTTTGGTCACCTCTTCAAAGAATTTAGCAAGGTTTGTGAGGCATGATCTACCCCTCAAATCCATGCTATCACAAATCAAATTGTGCCTTTCCAGGTGATCATAAATCCTGTCTCTCAGAGCCCTTTCGAATTATTTGCCCACCACTGACGTAAGACTAACTGGCCTGTAGTTTCCAGGGTTATCCCTATTTCCTTTTTTGAACAAGGAAATAATGTTTGCCTCTTTCCAATCTTCTGGCATTGTACCCGTGGGACAACGAGGACCAAAAGATCATCGCCAAAGGCCTGCGATCTCGTCCCTTGCTTCCCATGGAATCCTTGGATAAATCCCATCGAGCCCGGGGGACTTATCTATCTTCAACTTGCTCAGAATTCCTAGCACATCATCTTTACTAACAACAACCTCCTCTAGCCTACCTGCCTGTTTCACAACGTCCTCCTGTACAACTAGGTCTCCCTCTCAGTTGTGAATACTGAAGAAAAATATTAATTAAGGACCTCTCCTATCTCTTTTTAGGCTCTGTGCAAAAGTTCCCTTTACAATCCTTGATCGGCCCTACTCTTTCTCTGGTCATTCTCTTGTTCTGCACATAAGTATAAAAAGCCTCGGAGTTATCCTTGATCCTGTCCACCGAGGTTTTCTCGTGCCCCCTTAACGCTCTCCTCAGCTCGCTTCTCAGCTCTTTCCTGGCTAACTTGTATCCCTCTCAAGCCTTTTCCGTTCCTTTTTCCCTAAACCTTACAGAAGCCTCCTTCTTCCTCTTAACCAGTCGTTCAACCTCTCTCGAACCAAGGCTCCCTCAGTCGACCGCATCTTTTCTGCCTGCTAGAGACAAACATATCGAGCACATGCAGTATGCATTCCTTGTACAATCTCCACATTTCTGTGGTGCTCTTCCTTGACAGCATCTGTTCCCAATTTATGTTACCCAGTTCTTGCCTAACTGAATTGTAATTTACCCTTCCCCAATTATAAACTTTACCCTGCCATATGTACCTATCCTTATCTATGACTATCGTGAAAGAAACAGAGTTATGATCACTACTGCCAAAATGCTCTCCCACCAACAATTCTGACACTTGGGATTTAGTGCTTGGCAACGAACCAGGCCAAGTGGTGCCTCTCCATGTTGGTCTATCTACATACTGTGTAAGTAATCCTTCCTGAACATCCTGGACAAAATCTACTCCACCTAAACTGTAACAACTAAAATGCTTCCAATCAATATTTGGAAAGTTGAAGTCACCCGTGACTACAACCTTGTGACTTCTGCACCTTTCCAGTATCTGCCTCCAAATCTGCTCCTCTACTTCTCTGCACCTATTAGGGGGATCTGTGAAAAAGCCCCATAAAAGTGACTGCTCCTTCCTTGTTACAGACCTCAACCCAAACTGACTCTTTAGGCATATCATTCTCAAACTGCCTTTCAGTAACTGCTATATGCTCCCTGACTAGCAATGCCACTCCCCTACCTCTTTTTCCACCCTCCCTAATTTTTTTAAAGCATCTAAACCCTGGAACTTCCAACATCCATTCCTCTCCCAAGTTTTTGTAATGGCCACAGCATCGTTGTTCCAAGTACTGACCCATCCTCTAAGTTCAATGCTTTATTTCTGGTACTTCTTGCATTGAAGTATACGCACCTCAAATCATCTCTGTGTCTGCAATTATACTCCATTGACTGCATTTCTTTATAAACCACCTCACCCCCTGTTGTATCTGTTGGTAGGCTGAATACCTCATCCTCTGAATTATAAATCTGGTTCCCCACCCTCTGCCAAACTAGTTTAAACCATCCTGTACAGCTCTAGCAAACCTCCCTCCCAGGATATTTATGCCCTTCTGGTTCAGGTGCAACCTGTCCTTAATGTCCAGGTTCCACCTTCCCCAGAATGTTCTTCAATTATCCACTTAATGGAAGCCCTCCCTCCTACACCAGCCCTGTCGCCATGTGTTTAGCTGCGCACTCTCCCTATTTCTTACTTCATTATCACGTGGCGCTGGTCGTTATCTAGAGAAAGCTACCCTGTTTGTCCTGGACTTCAGCTTCCAACCTAACTCTGTACTCGTTTTTCACATTCTCAGTCCTTTTTCTACCTATGTGTACTACCGAAGTGTACCACGACTGCTGGTTGCTCAACCTCCCCCTTAAGGATCTGGAAGACACGATCTGAGACATCACGGACCCTGGCACTCGGGAAGCAATATACCATCCTTTCATCTTGTTCGCGTTCACAGAACCGCCTTGCTGTGCCTCTTACTATTGAATCCCCCAATATAATTGCTCTCCTATTTCTCCGCTCGCCCCCACCCTTTCCCTTCTTTGCCACAGGGTCAGGCTCGGTGCCAGAGACCTGTCCGCTATGGCCTTCCCCTTGTAGGTCGCCCCTTGCCCCCAGCAGTATCAAAAACGGTATACTTACAATTGAGGGGGACAGTCACAGGGGATCCCTGCACTGTCTGCCTATCCCTTTGCCCCTTCCTGACAGTTACCCAGTGACCATTTTCTTGTACCTTGGGTGTGACCACCTCCCTGTAACTCCTCTCTATCACCCCCTCAGCCTCCTGAATGATTCAGAGTTCATCCAGCTGCAGCTCCAGTTCCCTAACACGGTTTTTGAAGAGCTGGAGTTGGGTGCACTTCTCACAGGTGAAGTCAGAGGGGACACCAGCAGTGACCCTTACCTCCCGCATCATGCAAGAGGAGCGTGCAACTGCCGTACCTCCCATTCCCTGTACTCGAGTTTTCCAGAAGAAGAATAAATAAAAAACCTTACCCTACCGAACTCCGCATAGTCTTTTTTTTTGGTTAGAGGAGGAGGACAGGTGGGAGACACTACATGTGTGGTATTTCGAGTTTAGCCAATGCCTGAATTTATCTGTTTCTTCCTGGCTCGTGTTTCCTCCACACACGTGCTGCTGAAAACAAGAGGGCCGCTTGCTGCACCAGCGAAGTGTTTTTTTAATACAGGGAGAAACGAAACCACCTTACTTTCCCGTTGGCACTCTGGCTGGTGCTACTGCTGCTGAAAACAAGAGGGCTGCTTGCTGTACGAGGTAAGTTTTTTGATGCTGAAGGTCAGGGAGGAAGTAGCAGATGCTCAGCGGATTTTATTCCAATCTGCACTAGGTGAGGTGCTGGGGGACTGGAGGAATGCAAATGTGGTTCCCTTTATAAAGGGTGCAAAGGCAATACCAGACAGTTATAGTTAGTGTCAATTTAGTGATGTGCAAATTATTAGAACCAATCCTGAGAGATCAGATACTGTTACTTAGAAAGCCATGGGATTGTTCGCACGGCTTACGGCAAGGTCATGCCTTAGAAATTTGAATGAATTCTTTGAGGAAGTGATGAGGAGGTTTAAGGGTAGTGCAGTGGATGTTGTCCACACGTATCTCGGTAATGCATTTGACGAGGTCTCACACAGCAGATCAGTCAAGAAGGGCAGGCCATGGATACAGAGTATTATGTCAAACCAAATCCATTGTTTCTTAACAGAAAATGAAAGATACTGGTCGATAGTTTTCCATTTGCAAGGGCAGCTGTTACAAGTGATGTTTTACAGGGCTAAGTGCTGGGACTTGTTGTTTGTTTTGTACATTAACAATTTGGACTTGACTATTGCTGTTGGGAAATTTGCATGAGACACAAAAATTAGCAGTGTAGAGGATAGGTATAAGCTAAAATGGGTCAGTGGAGTGGGCAGACAAGTGTGATAGTAGTATGCCTTTAATAGAGATTTGGTGTGTACTGTTTCTCTTGCAGAGAGGTATTGCCATATGGATGCTGAAATGTGTATTTCAGAAGGGGTGGCAGAACACCTTTGAGCTGCCTAAGTGTTTTTCTTTTTAAGTTGACAAAACCAAGCATGAGTGCGTGGAATCAGGTTCTTACAGACCCAAGGTTTTAGCTGTGAGATACAGCTTTCTCTCTGCAGCAGTAAAAAGCTTTAATCCTCTCTCTGCTGCTAGACTGTTTTTTTCAATGTTGCTATCTCCTATCCAGTTCAGGAGAAAGGAAGTGAGAGAAATCTGTTTTGCTGAATTTGTTTTTGCCAAGCGTATGTTTATAGGATGTTGCCATATTAGAACAGTTGATGATTAGTTAAATAAAACATTAAAATCATGTATATCAACAGTTAAATTTATGCCAATTCTTTTGTTTGCATTTTAACTGTAGAGTAAGAATAAAATATGTTCTGCTTAAAGCCTATTAGTGAACTAATTGAATCACATCTGGAACACAGTGCTTTACACAGCCTTTAAATGAAATATAAATTTAGAGCTTAGGCTGTTTCTTTGATATATTTTTGAGGTGGTTTGGTCTGGTCCATAACAAGTGACAGGTGGAACTCAACTCTAAGTGTGATGTAATACATTTAGTGAGGCAAAACAATAATGGGAATACATGATAAACAGGAATATATTGAGAGGGTAGATGAAGTGAGAGATCTTGGTGGCCCCTACAGGTAGATAAGGTTGTAAGGAAGTCTTGGAATATTCTCTTTCACTGGCAGCAGTCTAAAATACCGAAGTAGGGATTTAATGGTGAAACTGTACAAGACACTGGTGGTGCCACAACTGGAGTAATGTATGCGGTGCTGGTTACCACAGCACAGAAAAGATGCAATTGCTCTGGAGACAGTAAGATGATGATTTACTAGAATGTCACCATAGCTGGAGAATTTTAGCTACGAGGAGAAATTGGCAAGGTTTGGGGTACTTCTGCTGGAACAGAGATGCTGAGGAGTAACATGATTTAAGGTATATAAAATCAAGAACAGACGGGGGAAAAATCTGTTACCCTTGTCACAGAGATCAAAAACCAGAAGTCATAGATTCAACCAATGTGGCAGAAGGATTAGAGGTGACAAGAGGAAAGCTTTTTAGCAAAGGGCAGTAGGTATCTGGAATTTATTGCCTGAGTGGAGGTAGAGACCCTAAACTCTTAAAGTGCCTGGATCTGCATGTTAAGTGTTGTAAACTGCAGGGCTATGGCCTGTGTGCAGGAAGGTGGGATGAGAAAGGGTGGCATAGACAAGACAGGCCGAACGGGCCCCATTCTGCATTGTATTGGTTGTATGGTTCTGTGACGTAAGTTTTATGTTGAGAGTTTATTGTACAATATTTCAAAACTTAGTTTTTGAAGTAGAGAAATGTATTTTTAGTTTGTTCTGAGAGGTGACTTTTTAATAAAAAAGTCAAAATCCTTGTTTAAGACCCAAATCACGTGACTAAAGCTAAAATGTTACATAAGCTCCTTAGTGAAATTACTAATTTCACATTTTCATACTACAGACTGCAAGTGAAATGGAAAGGGACCACAGGTAGATTTAATTCAGAGAACATATACATACTAGCAAAAAGGCAGCTTAGTTTTGGCAGTCTCCGGGTGCTAGAAAGAAGTCTTAAGCTTTTTAGCAGCCCAAGCAAACAGTGCTAGGATATGCCCAAACATTTTCCTTACAATTCAGTGACTTAATCTGGTAGTTGTGACATAAAATGAGATTGAGTTTGAGTTTTGAAATAGTGGCATGTAGGCTTTAGTCTGTGTGAAAGATATAATGATTAATTTGTCAGTATTTCTACAGCTTTATTTTATCTCTAGAATGGAACGGAGATCGCAGTCACAGTTAATAGGTATCTGTTTTCACCGGACGAGTGTCATGAGCAGACTCATGCTTTTAAATGGGCAAGAGTAGGCTAACTGAGTTTAGAGATTGTTTGAACCAACTATCCTGAAAGCAGTGTGTTCTGGAGCTCACCAAAGAACAAGCTATACTAGGTTTGGTATTCTGCAATGAAGGGAACAATAATCTCAGTGAAGGCACCGTGCGTAGCAGTGACCATAACATGGCTGAATTTTACATTGTTTGAGGGAGCAGAGTAACAGGTTCAAGAATTTACTTCTACGAAAAGGCTCTAATGAGGATAGGAAACAGACCATATCATTCTTAAAATCCCAACTCAACCTTTGACAACTATCGAAAAGAGAAACGCAAGAACCTAAAACTGGAAAAGTCAAGCAAAGTCAAACTTTTTGGTCAACTTGAATTCCTTCTCAATCTACTGGAGTTGATTATAGAAGTCATAATGTGGAAACAGGCCATTCAGCCCAACAAGCCCACCGACCCTCAGAGCATCCCACCTAGCCCCATATAAACCCATCTATTCTATGCATCCCTGAACACTATGGACAATTTAGCATGGCCAGTCTTTTTGTAGCCACTTGGTGTTTGTGTACCCTTGTTAGTTTCCTTCCTGTTTGTCTGATGTGGTATTTCTCACAGTCTCTATAAAGAATCTTATAGATGACATTGGTCCTGTCCTTAGTGGAGAGTGGGTCTTTGGTTCAGGTGAGCAGTTGTCATAGGGTTAATGTGGGTTTGTGTGCCACTCTGATGCCCAGTGCTCGTAGTAGACTAGTGGTGAGCTCTGGTGTGTTCCTGATGTAAGGTAATGTGATAAGTGAGTTGGGGCATATAGTATTTTCCTGATGTTGTTAGTGTGGGCATCTTTTGACCCAGTTTTTTTTGGATGTCCATTATCTTTGAAAACCTGGAAGAGGTATTCTTCTCAGGGTAGTTTTGTGTTGCTGCAGTGTGTTGTTGCCCATTGAAATAGTGTTCGCACGCAGCTTTGTTTGTGTGTGTTAGGATGGTTACTGTTGAAGCTCAGTACCTTACATCAGGAACACATCGGAGCTAACCACAGACTCCTATGGCTGCTGAGCATCAGAGTGGCATACAAACCCACATCAGCCCTATGACAACTGCTCACCTGAACCAAAGACCCACTTCCCGCTCTGGACATGACCAATGTCATCTATAAGATTCCCTGCAGAGACTCTGAGAAACACTACATCGGACAAACAGGAAAGAAACTAACAACAAGCGTACATGAACACGAATTGGTTACAAAAAAGAACACGACCAATACTCACTCATCTCTATCCACATGGATAAAGGAGAGCCACTGAAATCCTGGGACAAGCAAAGCAGAGACAGGCATGGGAATTCCTAGAAGCCTGGTACTCCACGATGAAAACCATCAATAAACTCACAGAACTCAACCCCGTTTGCACGCTACTATGAAGAAAAACCAGAAGTGAGGCAGTCCAGCTCAACGGACCCTAGAGTTTAAAAACCAGGCATGAAAACGCATTGGCGTTTCATTGGAGGCTGCGCTGATGACATTACCCAGCAGGGTAATGAAATGTCTGTGGTAGAACAAACTAGCTCGGCGAGCTAACTAACCACAGCACCCACAACCGGAGCTACAAATCCACTCCAAAACCTTATATCATCCCTACTTACAATTGCCATTGATTCTTTAGCCAAGAGTGCTAACCTCCTCCTTTTGTGTCACCTACTCTATCCTGCCTGAAAATTCTATCCAAGGATATTGAGCTGTTATCTCTGCTCTTCTTTTAGCCAGGTTTCTCTAATAGCAACAACATGCTGCTATTTGTCTGAGCCCTTAGTTCTCCGCCTTATTTGTAATACTACTTGCTGTATGCTTTTTAATTCATTTCTTTTGTCTTTCCAAGTCATTGATTACATCATTAATGTTCTACCTTCTGCTTCCTCGTCTGAATCTGATCCATATAAGACTCTTCTTTGGTTCCCATCCCCTTGCCATACTAATTTAAAACTTCACCAATGGTATTGGCAAAAGCCATGAGAATCTTTGTCCTGATGATGGTTTTTAGCCCAAAATGTTGACTTCCCGGCTGTTTGGATGCTGTCTGACCCACTGTGCTTTTCCAGCTCCATATTTGTCAACTCTAGCTTTCAGCATTAGAAGTCATTTGTCTCCAGAATATTTGTCCCATCTCTGCCCAGGGGCAACGTGTCAGGCTTGTAGAGGTCCCACCTTCCCAAAAACAATGCTGGTGCCTCAAGAATCCAAACCCTTCTTGGTACAGTTTCTCCAGCCATGCATTCATCTGGTCTATCGTCTTATTTCTGCTCTTGCTAACACACGGCACTGGTGATAATATGAGATGACATTTGAAGTCCTGCATTTTAATTTATCTCTTCCTTTACTCACATCTCGCTCCCTATCTTGTGCATATGAACTCGTGTTCCTAGCTACCATGAGTTCTGAGGAAGGGTAATCAGACACGAAACGTTCATCCAGCCTCACATTTTATTATCACGAAACGTTGACTTATGTTTTTTCTTCACAGATGCTGCCGGACCTGCTGAGTTTTTCCAGCAACTTCTTTTTGTTCCTGATTTACAGCATCTGCAGTTCTTTTAGTTTTTATTAGTCAACATACCATCTTGGATTTGTCTGTCTGTACCCCTTACTTTTGAATCTCATCATCATCGCCCTCCTGCTCACTTCCCTCCCGTTTTGTGCAGCAGAGTCACCTGTGGTGCCTTGACTTAGCTGATGCTGTTTTCTGCTGAGAGGCCATGCCCAACCTGACAGTATCCAAAGCAGTGTATGTCTTTGAAAGAGGGATGACCATAGGGGACTCTCTCACTTCTTTTCTAAGCCTTTTACTTTGTCTGATGGCCACCCATTCCCTTTCTGCTGGTGTAATCCTCACTTGTGGTACGACCACCTTTTTGAACCTGCTGCCCATCACATTCTCAGCATAGCAGATGCTCCGCATTGAGTCTAGCTCCAGCTCCATAAAAGCATTTAGCCAGGAGTTGCAGGTAGGTACACTTTTTGGACATGTCATCCAGTGTCCCTTATTTTCCACAGGGGGAGCACACCACAGGTGTGTGGTTTCCTGTCATGACTCCTCTAAGTTAAGCAGGTTACTCCCCTGAAGAGAATTGAATTAAACTAGGGACTTCCTCCATTTCAAACACTTCTATTTTAGTTACATGTCCCTACCTTTCATTTAAGCTGTTATCTCACACGTTAGGAGCTGCAGGAAAACACTCTGCACTTATCACCACTTGGCTACTTCCCTCGGGACCATCCCTGACAGACTGAGCACTGCACTCAGCTTTTCAGCTTCACCTACCCCTTTGTCTCTCTTAATTTCCTGTTTTCACCCAACTACAAAACACTTCTTTAGCCAAGTAGCACTAATGTTCCGTTCTTTTTATAGGCCCCAAAAGCAGTGCATCTGAATAGGATAAAACCAGATTTCCCATTAACCATGTTGACCTGAGAATAACTGGGCTGACTCCTGTTTCAGTGATATGATTAAAACTAGACCTGATCAAACACAGAAGCTTTTTGTTACTAGATTCAAGAACTAATTTAGCTTGAAGATTGGCCCTGACATAGTTTAATTCCCACTTGCCTGTTGCAACTTACCCCTTAAAACTCTGTTTTCACTCAAAATCCAAAGTGCACTTGTTTAGCCAAACAGCACTCATTCCATTGAATACCTTATTCAAAATATTAGTATATTGCATATCTTCACTGCCATGTGGAAACATTAGGTAGTTAAGTTTTCAGTGTTATCGGTTAATTGAAATTCACTTATGGCTGATACGCTGCTTTAGAAGGTAAATTTTTATTAGGTGTCTGCCGTTTTTATTGTCTGGTAATAGGATTTGAATAATAGCTGTGCAGGTTAGTAGCGCCATCATGTGGACATGAATATGAATAAGTGTATTTTTCAAAATGGTTGTTGGCTTTATTTGCTCTCAGCAAGCATTATTAATCTTTTATTTGACTTGATAGAACCAGTTGCAAGAAGATACTCCTCTTGTTCAGTAAAATATCAGCCTGAAGTTTTTGAAAAAAGTCATTGCTGATTTATCATATTTTTGACTTTGGAATGTTGTTTTGCAAAGGTTTTTTTTTGTTGGTTTAAGATAATAAAATGTCAGTGCAGTATTAACTTGATACTGCAATTAACAAAGCTTGGCCAAAAGAAAGAAACTACCTGGAAAATATAAACAAACCTCTCAGATTTTATTTGACAAATTTGCTGTAGCTTTTGATATTGAAACTACATTTTCATCTGTGGATATTAGCATTTGAAGATGTTCTACCAAAAATAGAGAATTAATTGAAATTGTTGAGTTGCAGGAGAAAATATAATTTGAGAACTGAGCTCTGGGTAGTTTTTAACCTAATGATTATCCACTTGATAACAAAATTTAATTGGGATCGACATTTTGAACATTAATTTTTTCACTTTTCAGATGTGCTTTGACATGGACCTTACATAAACTGTACATGCTACAGTATTTTTAAATTTAATTTTAAAATAATAGGTTAGTAGTATCGATAATGTTTTCTTAAAAGTTTAGGTATTACTGATTTTCTCTACTTTCTGTTCCAGCCTGAGGATATTCCAGTTCATTTAAGGAAAACTACTTTGCTTGAACCTATTGACCAAACGTTTCTTGGAACTTTTTGGCATAGCATTTTTGTAAGAACAGCATTGAGGTGCTTCTTTAGAAACATGTAAATGACTTGAATTGATTTTATATTGAAATATTTTTTGCATGTTACACTAATTCTAAAAGTTATCAGGTGCAGACCCTTCTTAGTAATTTATACTGCAAATTTCATTAAAAATCTTAAAGTAGCTTTATAATGTATGCCATATTCACTTTCTCCACTGTAATAGACAATAGGTGCTGGAGTAGGCCATTCGGCCCTTCAAGCCAGCACCACCATTCATTATGATCATGGCTGATCATCCACAATCAGTATCCTGTTCCTGCCTTATCCCCATAACGTTTGATTCCACTATCTTTAAGAACTCTATCCATCTCTTTCTTGAAAGTATCCGGAGAGTTGGCCTCCACTGCCTTATGGGGCAGAGCATTCCATACATCCACCACTCTCTGGGTGAAGAAGTTTTTCCTCAACTCTGTTCTAAATGGCCTACCCCTTATTTTTGAACTGTGTCCTCTGGGTCTGGACTCGCCCATCAGCGGAAACATGCTCCCTGCCTCCAGAGTGTCCAATCCCTTAATAATCTTATACGTCTCAATCAGATCCACTCTCATCCTTCTAAACTGAAGTGTATACAAGCCCAGTCGCTCCAATCTTTCGACATATGATAGTCCCACCATTCCGGGAATTGACCTCCGTAAACCTACGCTGCACTCCCTCTGTAGCAAGAATATCCTCCCTCAAATTTGGAGACCAAAACTGCACACAATACTCCAGGTGCGGTCTCATCAGGGCCCTGTACAGCTGCAGAAGGACCTCTTTGCTCCTATACTCAATTCCTCTGCTCAAATGATCTGTTTGTAAAAAGCATTCTATCAACTATGTGCCTTCTTCAAGTCTGTGCTAAGAGTCTGATTATGTGTGTCCTGAGTTGTCCATTGAAGTGTAAGACTTGTGGTGTGAATGAATCTGAAACATTGTGCTGTGCAGTGCAGGTGCTGTATTATCAGATACAACTACGCCTTGATATGAAAATGAAACCGTTGACTATTGCTGTGTATTTACATAGCATAATATCATTCAGACTAGTTCAGGAAATCCACGAAATGCCTTATCTGAAATTTCTCTTCCATACTTTAGTTTTTGACTCATCTCAAATTCTTGAAGCATCTTTCTTGCCTGAATGTCCAGTTTAACTCTTCCATTACAATGTGAGCTAGCTTTTCTGAGAAGTATTGATGACAGTTTTGTTCATGTAAATCTAATATCCAGAAAGCTGAAATCCTTTCCTGCATGACCTGCATTTCACATATTTCAATACCTAAACAGTTTTTCGTTGACTAATTTGGTGCAATAAATCAAAACAAACTGACAATGACTACACTTTAGCTTTCCACTTAAAGATTTAGTCACATGTACCATTAATTAAGAACAATCGGGATTTAAAGGGACTATTATAATCCTGGACAGTGAACAATGGAAGTGAGGAGGAGCAGTAATGAAACCAGCAAGTGTGAGGGAGCATGAATAATATATGGTTTTCTATAATTTTTGCAGGAATTGTTCATCACTCCGAATATGCAAATTTTATTGGAAAATCTGGCATACTTTGTATGCTTGGCCTGCTGTGTTCATCCAGCTCCACACTTTATTATCTTGGATTCTCCAGCATCTGCAGTTCCCATTATCACTGATACAATGTATGAAGGAAGGTGGTTTTCAGTGTTAGGCGTCAATTACATTTGCCTTCAGCAAGGCCATAGGACTTTCCTTGTGGTAGTGTCCAAGGCTCAGCCATGTTTAGCTGCTTCGTCAGTGACCGTCTCTTCATCACATGCTTAGGAATGAAGATATTTGCTCATTATAGCTTTGTATATATCTTTCACAGCTCCCAAGAAATTCTGTATGAGCATTGAATGCTTCATTCATGTTAGGATAGCATTCACGTTTGGTTGATAAATGGGAAGTAATTTCTGCCCCATTTGAATGCTAGGTAACAATCTGTAATGGAATAAAGTGTCAACTACTGACCTCGCACACCCCTTCACCGAAAAACGAAGGTCCACCACTGCTGCTACATTCACTATTGTTTGAGATAACAAGGTGTAGAGCTGGATGATCACAGCAGGCTGAGCAGGAAAGCTGACGTTTCGAGGCTGGACCCTTCAGAAATGGGGGAGGGGAATGGGAATCCTGTAATAAATAGGGAGAGAAGGGGGAGACAGATGAAAGATGGACAAAAGAGAAGACAGGTGGAGAGGAGACACAGGTCAAGGAGGCAGGGATGGAGCCAGTAAAGGTGAGTGTAGGTGGGGAGTTAGGGTGGGCATAGGTCAGTCGAGGGAGGACGGACAGGTCAAAGAGGTGGGATGAGGCTGGTAGGTGGGAGGTGGGGGTGGGGCTTGAGGTGGGAGGAGGGTCAGACAGGTTAGGGAGGCGGGAACTAGCTGGGCTGGTTTTGGGATGTGGCTGGGGGAGGGGAGATTTTGAAGCTTGTGAAGTCCACATGTATTATTTGTTTTCCATACTATCAACATCTTCAGCCCTCCTGCTCGGGAGGATGCTGCTGCTTGTTCGGCAAGTGTATACTGGTAGAGGCAGTTCCATAGAGAATATATCCATCAAAGCTGATTGACTGACTGTTAACAATCAGCGTTTTATTTGAAATGTAGACTAGGCAGGCTGACTGGCCAGGGCATTGCTTTACGAATGGCTCACACCTATTTTTTAATGAATTAGGCACAATATGCGCACGTAGAATCCCTGCAATTTGGAAGCAGGTCATTCAGTCCATCAAGTCCGCACCAACCCTTCGAAGAATATCTAATGCACCTAACCTGCATGTCCCTGGATACAATGGGAAATTTAACATGGCCACTTCACCTAACCTGCACCTCTTTGGACTGTGGGAGGAAACTGGAACATCTGGAGGAGACCCATGCAGATTTGGGAGAATGAGTCCACACAGTTGCCTGAGGGTGGAATCAAACTGGAGTCTCTGGCACAGTATGGCAACAGTGATAAGCATTCACCACCGTGCCATACGTATTCGGCTGTCAGCAGAAAATGTCTCCTTATTAATATGTCAACTGCCCAGCATTAATATATCCATTTTCCATGGCAGCAACATAACCAATTAGTACTCCCTTCTCATGCAGTTTAAATGGTAGTTTCCCCCTTGAATTGGTATTCTTGTGAGATGTCTTGATGATTGAAGATGAAATGCTTCAAAGAGTGGGGTTTTTTTTCAGTAATACTTATTCTCTCCTACCAAGCAACAGAATTGTGGATGTGTCAACAAAAACAGATTGCTACCGAATCTCAGCAGGCCTAACAGCATCTGTGGAAAGAGAAACAGTTGATGTTTGGTGTCTTGTACCCCTTCAGAATAGTCCACTTGATTGGAACCCTTTCGAGATCAATTCAGTTTTTCCACCACTGATACACAGACATTGTACCATTTTCAAGATGCACCGAGGACCTTATCAAGCCTCATTAATTAACGACCTTCCGAACCCACAATCTCTCCAGTGTAATTGATTTGGATTAGAGTGGAACATATGTGGAGAGTTTTCCAATTAACAAATTTTCCTTCAAATCATATGGCATCATCACTTGGAACTGTATTGCCATTTCTTGTGTCGATGCATGAAATCTTGGAACGAACTTCTGATCAGGATTTTGGAGGGCAGAGCTCAAAGTGAATGATGACACTGCATCAATGAACTATCTTCACAGGTCTGCACTTGATGGACTACAGTGGTTCAGTGAGGTGGCTCACCACCACCTATTAGGGATGGTCAACAAATACCAACTTTTATAGTGGTGCCCGCACCCCAAGCAAATGAATAACATATGACATAGATGAACAGAGTTTGCAGACAGTTAGCAGATGGAACTTAATGTTAAGAAGTGTAAAGTAATCTTTTTTGAGGGAAGGAGTAAAAAAGAGACAGTGGGCATAATTTTTTAGTTCTGGAGGTGGTGAGAAGAATGGCCAGCAACAAAGCTTAATTGAGCTAGTGAGAGAAACACTTTTTGAGGCAAGTTCTCTGGTCTTCAATATTGAGGACTGCGGATGTGGGGAAACCAATCTGTATGCATTGTATCTCCTTTAAAAGACAACTTGCTGGAATTTTATAACCCATCCCAATTAAGTTCTACCTGGTTAAGAAATCTGTGCCCTCAAGTACATTGCTACATTTAAGGGTTGTGTGCCTGCAACATTGATGACTTCCTCTGCTTTTAAACATGTGTGTGTAATTAAGAGTACTTGAAGGTAGAAGTGAGTTGTGAAGGCTCCAAGTGCAGTTAAAGTGGCAAATGGAAAGAATGTGGCTCCCTGAAGGGAGACTGAGTATCATCCTCAGAGAGGTGGACTGACTTTCTTTAAATTCCCTGACCAAAGTGCACTGTCTCCGTGCACCTGATTTGCTTGGTTGTTGGGTGCCACAGAGGATAGACCTTACCTTGGTGTGTATGTTGATTGGAAGGAGGCCAGAGGAAGAGAAATGTTAAGTCAAAGGTACCATGGAGAAGATTTTGGAGGGCAGAGCTCAAAGTGAATGCTGACACTGCATCAATGAACTATCTTCACAGGTCTGCAACTAATTATGATGCGATCCCACAGGCCCCTGTCCTTTTTGGCATCTTGCAACTGAAGAGGAACCAGCGTGGAAGGATGCAGGAGCAGTAAGCTGCATAGGCTGTGGACTAGTGTGCAGAGGCTCAAGAATCAGGCAACTCATCCGCAGCAACTATGATTGTTGGTTTGAAACGGAATTTTCTAGCACCATGGCAGCTGTCTTTAACTACCATGGATCCACTTGGGATTTTGTGGAATTTCTCTGTCAACCACTCATGTACAGGAATGTGATTGATAGTCCATTTGGAAAAAGTCCATGAAATTTGTGAAATTGCCCTGGGATACAGAGAGCCATGCAGCTGTGATGCTGATCTTTGCTGGAATAGAAGGTTTCCCTCAGCTGCAAGATGCGATTGATTGTACACACGTCATAGATACTTAGAACATTACAGCACAGTACAGGCCCTTCGGCCCTCGATGTTGTGCCGACCTGTCATACTGATCTCAAGCCCATCTAACCTACACTATTCCATGTACGTCCATATGCTTGTCCAATGACGACTTAAATGTACCTAAAGTTGGCAAATCTACTACCGTTGCAGGCAAAGCGTTCCATTCCCTTACTACTCTCTGAGTAAAGAAACCACCTCTGACATCTGTCCTATATCTTTCACCCCTCAATTTAAAGCTATGCTCCCTCGTGCTCGCCGTCACCATCCTAGGAAAAAGGCTCTCCCTATCCACCCTATCTAACCCTCTGATTATTTTATATGTTTCAATTAAGTCACCTCTCAACCCTCTTCTCTCCAATGAAAACAGCCTCAAGTCCCTCAGCCTTTCCTCGTAAGACCTTCCCTCCATACCAGGCAACATCCTAGTAAATCTCCTCTGCACCCTTTCCAAAGCTTCCCCATCCTTATAATGCCGTGACCAGAACTGTACACGATACCACGATACTCCAAGTGCGGCCGCACCAGAGTTTTGTACAGCTTCACCATAACCTCTTGGTTTCGGAACTCGATCCCTCTATTAATAAAAGCTGAAACACTGTCATCAGAGTTCTCTGGCAACAACTAACTCTTTGTGAACTGGAAAGAGTTCCTCTCCTGTAATACATGTTACTGCGTAACTACACCACCAAAATGCTCCAACTGTGTGCTTGATATCCAGGGACCTTCCACAAATTCTACATTCTGGAGTTACTGATAATCATTGGGGGTTACAAGGAGATGGGGCTACGTCAAAAGACCTGCCTGATGGCAGAAATGAGTTTTCATCCTGTTGCAGAGGGACGGTACAACATTTCACATGTTACAGTTGAGAAACTGGTCCATTCTTTTCATTTCAGCCAAAGATGTCAGAGTAGCAAGACTGTAGAAAACTTAAATGCTGTAAGTATAAATTTACAGAAGTACGAATTATATACAATGACTGAATTCCTGTTCCAACTTTGTGGTCTCAAAATATTCTTGTCTTTAACCTCCCAAAATGTTTGATTGCTGCCCTGACATTTACAGCTGAGGTGGAGACAACCGGCTAACTGCACTCACCATAGCAGGTGTTTTCTGAGGCATGGGCCTAAAACGTTTTGGCCTGCTGAGAGCTTCCTGGAAGATGCTACTTAGCCTTGACCTGCTGTGGGCACTGAGGTCACTGAGAAAAGAGAGATTGAGAAACAGGGCACATTTCCCTAGGCACCTGCTTGAACATTTCCTGCGTGTGTATCCACTTGCAACTCCCTGACCCCTTGAGATGAATGGATAACTGGAAAGAGGTCAAGGAAACCTTGGTTGCCTCTTGTCTTGCGTTTGGTACCATGTACAAATGGCTGCAGGAATGAAGTCAGAGTCCCAGTGTATTTTTGAAGCTTGGTCCTGGTTCTCCAAAACAGCCATTGTTCTTTCCCAAGAGGTAGCCACGTGTTCATGTGCCAGAAATGCTACAGCTTGATCTCCTTCATCTTTAGCTCTACCACCTTATGGGTCTCGCATATTTGCCATTTATTCTCGGAGAGTCGTGACATTTTCAAGGGGCTGAACAGAGGCCTGGTCTCCAGCAGTCCTCAGTATTGGTGATACACTCCCCAAAGCGTGTCTTTGACCCCACTCTACGTAATGGATCTACAAAAGTGAATGTTTCGTAGCTGGTGCAGTGTGCAGACGAACACCTTGTTTATGCATCCTTTGACATTTGAGGGATGTTTTCCTCTGAGATGTTGATGCTAGGAAACCGATGTGCTTTGATGTCTTCTGGTATTTGTTAGTACCTGGGTAAGACAAAAGAGGACGAGTGAACCATACATAATGGAGGCTTTAAAACTGGCTTCTTCTAACAGATGTATTTCTCCATTTGTGTAGGGGTGGTCATGGCCCAAACCTACCAGCTTTGAGGCCTGCACTTTGAAAGGGTTGACGATGTGAATGTCCAGCACCCTTCCAGTTGTGTGGAATTGTGCGCTCTGACCCTTGAACAGGGCAAGATTTGATTTGCGATTTCATTGTATGCACATTTTGCCCAGAACCTTGCCCAGTAAAGGAATGGCTGTTAGATACTCTGGAACTGAGAGCATTCATGGTGTGAGGTGGCTGTCAACTTTTGAGTGCTGATTGTCTATGTGGTGCTGAGGCTTGTAGGAAATAGTCCAATGTGACACAAAAACAGAAATTGCTGGAGAAACTCAACTTGGAGTGTTGTCTGTCACACAAGCATCTGTGGCGACCAAAGCAGAGTTAATGTTTCGGGTCCAGCAATTTGTTTGCTTTTGGTTTCTAATTTCCAGCATCTGCAGTTCTTTCAGGTTTATTTTTGTCCTATGTGACATATTTGTGTAATGCAACTCAGATTGAGTGTCCTTTGAGTGTAAATTTGTAGCAAATGGACATAACACTTGCCCTTAGAGCACTGGCGATCATTTAACCCCTTGTTGCACTTTGAATTTTTGTTGCTTAAGGGCACTGACCCGTGCACCTGTCTGATGGAAGAGCGGCCAGCTGTTATTTGGAAAATTGCTTTCTCTCTTTCCTGCCTTGCCTAGACCAGAATCTAACATGGGACGTTGTGAAAATTCAGGCCAGTTTTTGTTTGGTCTAGAAACTCTGTGGGGGTGGTGGTAACCAATGTATGCCATTACGAAGCTGTAGGCTTGCTGTGAATTGAGGTCTTTAAACATGGCACCTGTACTTTCAACCCCAGAAGGACCCCAGTGGGGGCTGGAATCCCTGGCTGTTGATCTGTCCCAGAAGATTTGCTGTTGAACCTCTGCAAAAACTTGCATTTGCATGCCCACAGGAAAAAAACCTGAGTTGCCTCCAAGCACACACAACGGCTTTTCAACACAACTGCATACTGGCACAGTTGAAGCTGTTAACCCTGAGGTGTATGTGTATATCTAGACATAATGAGAGTGGCTAGCAGCGGAGCTTTGGATCTGAACAATTTAAATGTAGAATTTAAATTAAAGGAGCAGGAAAGTTCTTTTGAATCTACGTAGAGCTATAGTTTGTCAACAATTAAGAATTAGGTCCAGTTCTGGGTACCACATTTTGGAAAGGATTTGTGTGTCCTTGACGAGTGAGTAGAATATTTACCAGCATGGTTTCAGGGATGGGGTATTTCAGTTAGCACAAATTTAATGGGTTGAATGACTGGCTTTTGTGCCGAAATGGCTGTCTGATTCTAAATTTCAACCAAATTTAGTGCTTTTGTTTCAGTTACTGGATGCATTTTGAAACAGTACATTTCAAACTTTTTCTTGAGAATTCAAATTCTGCAGTGTATTCACATGTGTAGATTTTAATGTTCATTGTTTTAATCATTAATTGACAATGAAAATGTAAACTTTTAAGTAGCGTATGTTTCAAATAAGATTCTGTTTAACATTGAACTTTATTTTATGTAGTGTGTTGCTGCTGTATGTCCCTGGGTTATCAAGGAATGTGCATCACAGAAAAACTGAAATATTACATTTGTATTCTAGGACCAGATTGTTCTTTGACAGTTCCATCAATGGAATCCTACTGGGTACTGCCAAGCATTAAACCCTTTAGTCCCAGCGTGAGCCGTGCATCTCACAAGGCTGTTGTATATGGAAAGTTTATGTGGGTGATTGGTGGATATACTTTCAATCATAGTTCATCACAGATGATTCTTAAGTAAGTACGTCTCTTATTTAGTCTTAGCTGTCTTTGTATTTCACTTGAAGACTTGCATGTTTACTGAAGTTAATTTAATGATGTCAACTCTCCTTATTTGTTTGGCGGTCTGCAGAGTTCAGATGTCTGTTACACTTGGAACCTCCAAGTATAGCAATCTAAATAGGCCATTTGCTTTTTGTAATATACTGACATTTGGCAGTTTCTCCAATCATTGCATTTTTAAAAACTTTTTCAATGGAGTTTCATGCATTTTTCTGCCTAAAAGCTGTGGGGTGTTTTTTGTTTGAAAACTGTCAGTTCTCCTATCTAAAATTTCAAAAAGTTTAACTAACTTGCACACTCCAGGTGCAAAAACAGAATATGCTGGAAAAGATCAGCAGGTTATGTTTAGTTTAACCATGGATATGGATAGGAACATGCCACAGGGCAAGAGTTATAGATGGGGGAAGGGCAATTATAACGCGATTAGGCAAGACTTAGGAGGCATAGATTGGCTTAGCAAAATGCAAGGGATGGGGACAATTGAAATGTTGAGCTGGTTTAAGGAACAGGTATTGCGTGTCCTTGATAGGTATGTCCCTGTCAGGCAGGGAGGAAGCGATAAGGTAAGGGAACTGTGGTTTACTAAAGAAATTGTATCTCTTGTTAAGCGGAAGAAGGAGGCTTACGTGACGATGAGACGAGATGGTTCAGATGAGAAGATGGAGAGTTACAGATTAGCTAGGAAGGATTTAAAGAGAGAGTTAAAAAGAGCAAGGAGGGGACATGAGCAGACATTAGCAGGTAGAATAAATGAGAACCCTAAAGCTTTCTACAGGTATGTGAGGAATAGGAGGATGAATAGGGCTAGTCAAAGACAGAAGTGGGAAGTTGTGTGTGGACGTTGTGGAGGTTGGAGAGGTGATAAATGATTATTTCTCATCTGTTTTCACTGAGGAACAGGAGAATATTGTAGAGGAGATGACTGAGTTATGGACTACTAGAATTGAACGGATTAAGGTTAGTAAGGAGGAGGTGTTATCAACTCTAGAAGGTGTGAAGGTAGATAAATCCCCTGGGCTGGATGGGATTTTGCTGAGGATTCTCTGAGAAGCTAGGGAGGAGGTGGCGGAGCCTTTGGCCTTGATCTTTGAGTCCTCATTGTCTACAGGTTTAGTACCAGAGGACTGGAGGATTGCAAATGTTGTGCCCTTGTTCAAGAAGGGCAGTAGGGATGACCCAGGTAATTATAGACCTGTGAGCCTTATGTTTGTGGTAGGAAAAGTTTTGGAAAGGATTATAAGAGATAGGATTAATAATCATCTAGCAAGCAAACAATTTGATTGGAGATGGTCAGCATGGATTCATCAAGGGCAGTTCGTGTCTCACAAACCTCATTGAGTTTTTTGTGGATGAGGGTAGGGCAGTTGATGTGGTGTACATGGACTTCAGTAAAACCTTTGATAAGGTTCCACATGGTAGGCTATTGGAGAAAATATAGAGGCATGGGTTTGAGGGAGATTAGTTTGGATTAGAAACTGGCTTTCTGTAAGAAGGCAATGAGTGGTGGTTGATGGGAAATATTCAGCCTGGAGTCAGGTCACTTCAAGGTGTGCTTCAACGATCTGTTTTGGGACCACTGCTGTTTGTCATTTTTATGAATGACTTGGATGCAGGTATAGGTGGATGGCTTAGTAAGTTTGCAGATGACACTAAAGTTGGTGGAGTGGTGGATAGTGTGGAAGAATGTTGCAGGGAGACTTGGATAAACTGCAGAATTGGGCTGAAAGGTTGCAAATGGCGTTCAATGTGGATAAATGTGAAGTGATCCACTTTGGGATGAATAATAGGAAGGCAGAATACCGGGTCAATGGAAAGATTCTTGGTAGTGTGGATGTGCGGAGGGATCTTGGTGTCCATGTACATAGATCCCTGAAAGTTGCCACCCAGGTTGATAGTGCTGTTAAGAAGGCTTACGGTGTGTTAGGTTTTACTGCTAGAGGGATTGAGTTCCTGAGCCGTGATGTCATGCTGCAACTGCACAGGACGCTAGTCCAGCCTCATTTGGAATATTGCGTGCAGTTCTGGTCGCCCCATTACAGGAAGGATGTGGAAGCATTGGACAAGGTGCAGAGGAGATTTACCAGGATGTTGCCTGGTCTGGAGCGCAGGCCCCATGAAGAAAGGCTGAGGGACTTGGGTCTGTTCTCATTGGAGAGAAGGCAGCTAAGAGGGGATTTAATAGAGACATACAAGATGATCAGAGGATTAGATAGGGTGGACAGTGAGAGTCTTTTTCCGATGATGATGACTTCAGCTTGTACAAGGGGGCATAGCTACAAATTGAGAGGTGATAGTTTTAAGACAGATGTCAGAGGCAGGTTCTTTACTCAGAGAGTGGTAAGGGTGTGGAACACCCTATCTGCCAATGTAGTTAACTCAGCCACATTAGGGGCAGTTAAACAGTCCTGGATAAGCATATGGATGATGATGATGGGATAGTATCGGAGGAGGGTCTTAGATTAGTTCACAGGTCATTGCAACATCGAGCGCTGAAGGGCCTGTTCTGCACTGTAGTGTTCTATGTTCTATAGGTCTGGCAGCATCTGTGAAGAAAAAAAATCCGAGTTAATGTTTCGGGTCCAGTGTCTCTTTCTTAGAACTGTAACAAATCTTAATTGTTGGAATTAACTAGAAATGCCTTTAAAGACTTATGAAAGGACTGTTGCAGATTCCTTGTTAGGTCTGTTTGTGACATGCAGATTCTGTATATAGCCCTGAAGTTATGGTGTCTCAAATCTCTAAGTTTATTGGAAGATTTCATGAACTACTGCTCCTCACTTCCCCTGCAATTACATCATGATTTAGTCTGACTTTGCGCAATCAAGTATGATATCATAAGTTGTGGAACTGGATGAGCACAGCAGGCCAGGCAGCATCAGAGGAGCAGGAAAGCTGACGTTTCAGGTCTGGATCCTTCATTTTCTGAAGAAGGTTCCAGACCTGAAATGCCAGCTTTCTTGTTCCTCTGATGCTGCCTGGCCTGCTGTGCTCATCCAGCTGTACACCTTACCTCAGAATCTCCAGCATTGGCAGTTCCTACTATCTCCAACTATGATATCACCTACATTTGATGTAACATAGCTTTTCCTAAAATTTCTGCTCAATGTTCTGGAAAATTTCCTGAACTGTAAATACTTCCATCACTTTTCTTAATGTTTCTTTCATGCCATGTCCCTGTCTTGGCTGAAGATATTGATATCTAATGTGCTCCTTAAATGCCGCCCAGTACATAAAAACTTGGTATTGGCAGGCAATTAATATTTGGGCTTCAGAATACTTGAGCCTCCTTGTGCCCAAATTTGGTGTTCATATGTATACCTTTCAGCAGATATCTTTTGGATAGTGATTTGAGAATGCAAGCCCAAAGTGAATGGCTCATCCACATTCAGGGCTGCTGACATCTACAGCCCCTGTGCTGTTATCAAGTAGCTTGATCATGATTCCATACTGGATTTTTTTTTTCAATATGTCTCATAACTAAAATGCTCTTCAAGGATAGCATAGCACTCATATCTCATTGAATTCAGCACAACAACTGATGTGGAGCTTTATTTGTTTGACATATTGTGCTGAATGTTTATGAGCACAATGTTGGATAAATATTAATGCATTGTCATTTGTGTTGAAAAGTTGTCTGTTGCAACAGAGAATTATTGCCTTTGAACTGTGCAGTTTGCAGCAGGTGCAGTGTTGATTTCAGCACAAAAATGGCAAATTCTGTGTTTGTGATTGGGACAAAAGTAGTAGTCAAACAAGTACTGATATCTTTCCATGACAAATAATGCTCATATAATGGTGCAAGAGAAAATTCAAGTATTGTAGCATTATGGACCACACCAGACTCCCTTGAAATATATTACAAGGGTCGCCTGGACCCTGATCTTTTCGTATTTATAAGGTAAATGTAAGGTGTTGCATTCTAGATGCAATTCAATTGATCAAACTACTCGATGTTGATAAAAAGACAATTGATTCATATACTACAGTTAAAATAGAATCAAAGAAAAATAACAGAATTGGCTTCGCTGTAATTCTATTGAAATGCTAAACAAAATAATAAATACCATAACTATTACTTATTGACTGTTCCAAAAATAACATCCCATAAATACACCCTTGGCAAACACAATAAGATAGATTGAATCACGTGCAATTCGAGCAGCATAGGAAGAAAAACATCAAGAACTTAGATTGTAACAGGGAGAAATGTACTGTAGCTTCAAAAAATGCATTTATTTTAAGTATTTAGTCTTGCACTGTTAGGACACTAAATACATGTATACTACATTGCATCTGAGCGTGCAAACATTCACTACTACTGTTCATTTCCATCCATTTTTCTCCCCCACCATCGAATGTCTCTGTCTGCCGCCTTCAAAATCGTGCATTCTGTCATCCACATTGAATGAAATAATAAGCTCCATCTAAACAGTCTGGAATTTTTGTCCTTAAATTTCTGCTAAAGCTTCAAGGGGTTATGATCACTATATACAATTCTTTCAGATACATTTCTGGCAGTGTAATTGTTGAAATGTAGCTTAAGGATACCTCCTCAACCATGGAATATTTCTGTTGATGATTATTCAGTTTTCAGGAAAAATAGCCAGTAAGTCGGTCTTGCAGTCGTCATCTTCTTACAAGAGCACAGCATGACACCCGTACCTTTTGTTTCGATAGCCACTTTGAAAGGCTTCCGTATTTGGGTGTGGCAAACAGACAGTGGATAACCAAGCTTTCAGGTTGTTGAATGCCTTCTGACAATCATCCATCCACTGAAATTTTATGCAGTTCTTCAAGTCAGTCTGGAGCAACTACACTGCTAAAATTCAGTACTATCTTCCAGTTTGAAAATTACACTCAATCCCAGGAATCATAGTATTTACATCTTCATCGCTAGTGTGGGAAACTCACCAATAATCTTAGTTTTTGCATCCTATGGGGCCATCTGTCCGCGTCCATTGAAATGGGCCAGAAATGTGGCTTCGGCTTTTGTGAACTCACTCTTAGCCAGGTTTATCGCCAAGTCTGCCTTCCAAAGTTGAAGAAAAATTCCAATAGATGCTCCAAATGTTCTTTCCATCTGTGACTAAAAATCACAGGTCTTTGATTACCCTGCACATTTGGGTAGTCCCAAAATAACTTTAGTCTTTGAAATGTGGCTGATGCATTTTCGGTACCAAATGGCATGACTTTAAACTGGTACAGCCCATTACGTGCCACAAAAGCTGAAGTTTTCTTCGTCCTTTCAGATAAAGGTACTTGCCAATATCCTCTGTAAATCCAACATAGAAATATATGTTGCTTGTCCAACTTTCGCAGTATCATCTTCCAAATGTGGAATAGGATAGGAATCAGATTTTGTAGCTGCATTGACTTTGTGATAGACCACAGATAACCGTTCGGTACTAACTGGTTGTGGCACCATTATTGCATAAGCTCAATTTGCTATAACTCACTTCGATTAGATTGTCTTTGAGCATGTGCTCAATCTTCTTTTTGAACCTGTGCCAACTTTAGAGGGTTAAGTCTACAAGGATTTTGCTTAATTGCAACAGCATTTCCTGTATCGACATCATGCGTTATTAGATTGGTGCTTCCAAGCCTATTCCCACGTTTTCCCCATGTGATGTGAATAACTCATTCAGGTCAAAATTTTTGAGAACTTCCTCATTGTCCAATTTCATTTGAGGAATGTCCAATTAAGAATCACCAGCTTCTCCACTCTGTTGTAACCAGGAACGCATTCTCCTTTTGCTTTCCTTCCCTATCAAAATACCTGTTGAGCATATTCACATGACACGCTCTTAAAATTTCTTTCTGCCTGGCATTCTTATTAAATCACTTACATCACTCAATTTCCTTTGACTTTGAGAAGGCCTCCTTAACCTTGCCTTTACTGCTGGATACAACATTGACACTTTAATCTTCTTGAGCTAAATTGCAAATTGTTTTTGATTTCTTGTCTACTTCCTGTTTCATCGCATGCTTTGCTATGTTTAAATGCTGTCTATCTAGCTCACTGGCTGCAGTTTTTTTCTGTTCATTTGTGGGGTATGGGCATTGCTAGCTGGACCAACATTTCTTACCCATTCCTAGTTGCCCTAGAGAAGGTGGTAGTGAGCTGCCGCCTTGAACCTCTGCGGCCCTCCTGCTGGGGATTGACCCACAATACTATTAGGGTGGGAATTCCAGAATTTTAACCCAGCGCCATCGAAGGAATGGCAATATATTTCCAAGTCAGGATGGTGAGTGGCTTGGAGGGGAACTTGGAGGAGGTGGTGTTCCCATATGTCTGCTGTCCCTTTGCTTCTGGATGAAAGTGGTCGTGAGTTTGGAAGGTGCTGTCTGAGGATCTTTGGTGAATTTCTGCAGTGGATCTTGTAGATAATACACACTGCTGCTACTGAATATCGGTGGTGGAGGGAGTGAATGCTTGACACCACCATTCTCTAACTCACTAGTAACACAATGAAATGAACTTCTGCCCATCTCTAGTACTCCTGAAAATGTGATAGTGTCCACTTGCTCATCAAGGTATCATTCTTAAGATAGTAGCATTTTGCATACACACATTCTGTGTGTGGGTTTTGATAGATCTGCTTTAGTTTTTCATCTTTCTGTTGTTAATCAGTTAATTTCTCTAAACTTAAAAATATCCACTTTGTCTTCCATCTGTTATTGGATTTTTTTTCTCAACACGTTGATCAAACGTAGTCTGTGATAGGAAATTAAAGTTCAGTTATCTTTGTTCCTTGATTTTCTCCATCTGGTTTCACGTGTGGCTTTGTGATGTTGTTGCCGCACAGTCAGGAAAAATCTCAGCATATACTTCCAGTAACACCTCAGTTGCCTGATTTTCCACTGGCTTTCAACCATAGGCAACACACCGATGATCCAGCTGTATCGTATAAACTATATGTCTGGAACCACAAATTTCTCTGTTTCTCCCATCATAACATTATCACTGGACTCTCCAACCTCACTTTATACGTTGCAATACTCCTGTTCTCCCCACGAATTCCACAAAATGGCCTTACTTCCACTCCTAGAGTGGAGCAGGAGCCTGTCAGGAAGCCGGTGAGTCACTGTTTTTGAATCGTTAAAAAGCTTACCTCATGAATAGGCAGAGGTATGCTGAGCAGGAGCCGATACGGGACTGGTGAGTGAGTGAGGTAATATATTTGTGTGGTTGCATGACCCGAAACACTACCCGGGTAGTGTCTCCCACCCATCCTCCTCCTCTAACCAAAAAAAAGGTTCTGTGTGCCCGATTGGTAAGGCAACAAGTTTATTTTTTATTTTTTATTCTTTATTTTTTAAGTGTTGGGAATTTAGAATAATGAGAACGGAGGTCAGGGCAGTTGAATGTTCCTCCTGCAGGATGTGGGAGATAAGGGTCACCACTAGTGTCCCTGCTCACTACATCTGCGGGAAGTGCACCCAACTCCAAGCTCCTTGAAAACCGCGTTAGGGAACTGGAGCTGGAGCTGGATGAACTTCGGATCATTCGGGTGGCAGAGGGGGTTATTGAGAGGAGTTACAGGGAGGTAGACACTCCTCAAGTACAGGAAAAAGGCAGATGGGTTACGGTCAGGGGACGGAAAGGGAACCGGCAGGCAATGCAGGGATCCCCTGTGGCCATTCCCCTCAACAATAAGTATACCGATTTGGATACTGTTGAGGGAGGGACTTAGCAGGGGAAAGCAGTGGGGCACAGGTCTGTGGCACAGAGTCTGTCCCTGCTGCTCAGAAGGGAAGGGGGAAGAGGAGCAGAGCATTAGTCACTGGGGACTCCATAGTTAGGGAGACAGATAGGAGATTCTGTGAGGACGAGAGAGACTCACGGTTGGTGTGTTGCCTCCCAGGTGCCAGGGTGCGTGATGTCTCTGATTGTGTTTTTGGGATCCTTAAGGGGGAGGGGGAGCAGCCCCAAGTCGTGGTCCACATTGGCACCAACGACGTAGGTAGGAAGAGAGATGGGGTTTTAAGGCAGAAATTCAGGGAGCTAGGACGGAAGCTGAGAGCGAGGACGAACAGAGTGGTTATCTCTGGTTTGTTGCCCATGCCACGTGCTAGTGAGGCGAGGAATAGAGAGAGCGAGGAGTTGAACACGTGGCTACAGGGATGGTGCAGGAGGGAGGGTTTCGGATTCTTGGATAATTGGGGCTCTTTCTGGGGTAGGTAGGACTTCTACAAGCAAGATGGTCTTCACCTGAACCAGAGGGGTACCGATATCCTGGGGGTGGGGGGGGGGGGGGGTGGGCGGGCGGTGGGATTTGCTACGGCTATTCGGGTGGGTTTAAACTAATTCAGCAGGGGAATGGGCACCAAATTGTGTTTCGACTATAGAAAAGGTTGAGAGTAGGGTGGTCCGAAATAAATTTCAGGGACGCAAGATGGCACCGGCAAGCAAGAGGTTGGTTTGAAGTGTGTCTACTTGAATGCCAGGAGCATCAGGAATAAGGTGGGTGAACTTGCAGCGTGAGTTGGTACCTCGGACTTTGATGTTGTGGCCATTTCGGAGACATGGATAGAGCAGGGACAGGAATGGTTGTTTCAGGTTCCGGGATTTAGATGCTTCAGTAAGAACGGAGAAGATGGTAAAAGGGGCGGAGGTGTGGCATTGTTGGTCAAGGACAGTATTATAGTTGCAGAAAGGATGTTTGGGGACTCGTCAACTGAGATAGTATGGGCTGAGGTTAGAAACAGGAAAGGAGAGGTCACCCTGTTGGGGGTATTCTATAGGCCTCCGAATAGTTCCAGATATGCAGAGGAAAGGATAGCAAAGATGATTCTGGATAGGAGTGAGAGAGACAGGGTAGTTGTCATGGGGGACTTCAACTTTCCAAATATTGACTGGGAACACGATAGTTGGAGTACGATAGATGGGTCAGTTTTTGTCCAGTGTGTGCAGGAGGGCTTCCTGACACAGTATGTAGATAGGCCAACAAGGGGTGAAGCCGTATTAGATTTTGTACTGGGTAATGAGCCTGGCCAGGTGTTAGATTTGGAAGTAGGTGAGCACTTTGGTGATAGCGATCCCAATTCTGTTATGTTTACTTTAGTGATGGAAAGGGATAGGTGTATACCACTGGGCAAGAGTTATAGCTGGAGGAAAGGCAATTACGATGAGATTAGGCAAGATTTAGAGAGCTTAGAATGGGGAAGGAAACTGCAGGGGATGGGCACAGTAGAAATGTGGAGCTTATTCAAGGAAAAGCTCCTGTGTGCCGCAGATAAGTATGTACCTGTCAGGCAGGGAGGAAGCTGTGGAGTGCGGGAGCCGTGGTTTATGAAGGAGGTGGAATCTCTGGTCAAGAGGAAGAAGGCGGCTTATGCTGGGATGAGATGTGACGGCTCAGTTAGGGCACTTGAGGGCTACGAAGTAGCCAGGAAAGACCTAAAGAGAGAGCTCAGAAGAGCCAGGAGGAGACATGAGAAGTTGCTGGCGGATAGGATCAGGGTAAATCCTAAGGCTTTCTATAGGTATTTAAGGAATAAAAGAATGACGAAAGTAAGATTAGGCCCAATCAAGGACAGCAATGGTAAGTTGTACGTGGAGTCAGGTGAGATAGGGGAAGCGCTAAATGAATATTTTTCAACAGTATTCACTCTAGAAAACGACAGTGTTGTCGAAGAGAATACTGAGATACAGGCTACTAGACTAGGTGGGATTGAGGTTCACACGGAAGAGGTATTAGAAATCCTTCAGCGGGTGAAGATAGATAAGTCCCCTGGGCCGGATGGGATTTGTCCTCGGATCCTCTGGGAAGCCAGGGAGGAGATTGCCGAGCCTTTGATATTGATCTTTAACTCGTCATTGTCTACAGGAATAGTGCCAGATGACTGGAGGATAGCAAATGTTGTTCCCCTGTTCAAGAAGGGGAGTAGAGACCACCCTGGTAATTATAGACCAGTGAGCCTTACCTCAGTTGTTGGTAAAGTGGTGGAAAAGGTTATAAGGGATAGGATTTATAATCATCTGGAAAAGAATAAATTGATTAGAGATAGTCAGCACTGTTTTGTGAAGGGAAGGTCGTGCCTCACAAACCTTATTGAGTTCTTTGAGAAGGTGACCAAACAGGTAGATGAGAGTAAACCGGTTGATGTGGTGTATATGGATTTCAGCAAGATGTTCGATAAGGTTCCCCACAATAGGCTATTGTACAAAGTGCAGAGGAATGGAATTGTGGGAGATATAGCAGTTTGGATTGGAAATTGGCTTGCTGAAAGAAGACAGAGGGTGGTAGTTGATGGGAAATGTTCATCCTGGAGACCTGTTACTAGTGGTGTACCGCAAGGGTCGATGTTGGGTCCACTGCTGTTTGTCATTTGTATAAATGACCTGGATGAGGGCATAGAAGGATGGGTTAGTAAATTTGCAGACGACACTAAGGTCGGTGGAGTTGTGGATAGTGATGAAGGATGTTGTAGGTTGCAGAGAGACATAGATAAGCTGCAGAGCTGGGCTGAGAGGTGGCAAATGGAGTTTAATGTAGACAAGTGTGAGGTGATGCACTTTGGTAGGAGTAACCAGAAGGCAAAGTACAGGGCTAATGGTAACATTCTTAGCAGTGTAGATGAGCAGAGAGATCTTGGTGTCCATGTACACAGATTCTTGAAAGTTGCCACCCAGGTTGACAGGGCTGTTAAGAAGGTGTACAGTGTTTTAGCTTTTATTAATAGAGGGATCGAGTTCCGGAACCAAGAGGTTATGGTGAAGCTGTACAAAACTCTGGTGCGGCCGCACTTGGAGTATCGTGTACAGTTCTGGTCACCGCATTATAAGAAGGATGTGGAAGCTTTAGAAAGGGTGGAGAGATTTACTAGGATGTTGCCTGGTATGGAAGGAAGGTCTTACGAGGAAAGGCTGAGGGACTTGAGGCTGTTTTCATTAGAGAGAAGAAGGTTGAGAGGTGACTTAAATGAAACATATAAAATAATCAGAGGGTTAGATAGGGTGGATAGGGAGAGAGCCTTTTTCCTAGGATGGTGACGGCAAGCACGAGGGGGCATAGCTTTAAATTGAGGGGTGAAAGATATAGCACAGATGTCAGAGGTGGTTTCTTTACTCAGAGAGTAGTAAGGGAATGGAACGCTTTGCCTGCCATGGTAGTAGATTCGCCAACTTTAGGTACATTTAAGTTGTCATTGGACAAGCATATGGACGTACATGGAATAGTGTAGGTTAGATGGGCTTGAGATCGGTATGACAGGTCGGCACAACATCGAGGGCCGAAGGGCGTGTACTGTGCTGTTATGGTCTATGGTCTATGTTCTATGTTCTCCATCTTATGGTCTTATATTACCACCTTTTCTGGCAATGCTCCTTTTGAATTGCATATTTCATCACCTTTTACCATCAAAGATGGACTCTCTTTTGTGTCTGTCAAAATTTTAATTTCTTCACCTGCTCCTCCTGGCAAAAACAAGGAGGAAGTAAATTCTTCAGAGAGATCTGGTGCTTTGTTCTTAAGCAACCCCGATCAAATTATCCATTCTTATGCAGCTTCCAAGCTTATAGTGGGCTTTCCTTTACCACTTAAACAAAACTCACTGGCTTATTCTGTTTTCCCACATCTGTCTTCCCAGTGCTTTTTCTAAACTACCAACACTGTGACTTCATGTGGCCTACTTTATTACATCGAAAACACCTGAGCTCTTTTACTTCGCTTTCCCCGTCATGGGTTTCTTTTTCACCCTGTGGTGAGCTATCCTCACTATGTTAAATGAGATGCCCTTTTCCCTTGGCACCTGAGGATTTCTCTCTTTTTCCCCCCAATAAATTGATGTTGAAATCTTCATCTGTCGTTTCAGATGCTAATCTTGCACTTAAGAACATAAGACATAGGAGCTGAAGTAATGCCATTCGGCCCATCGAGTCCACCCTGCCATTTAAATCATGGCTGATGGACATTTCAACACCAGTTCCCTGCACTCTCCCCATAGCCCTTGATTCCTTCTGAGATCAAGAATTTGTTGATCTCTGCCTTAAAGACATCCAACGTCCTGGCCTCCACTGCACTCTGCGGCAATGAATTCTGTAAGCCCACCACTCTCTGGCTGAAGAAATGTCGCCTCATTTCAGTTTTAAATTTACCCCCTCTAATTTTAAGGCTGTGCCCACGGGTCCTAGTCTCCCCGCCTAATAAAAACAACTTCCTACCGTCCACCCCTTCTAAACTGTACATTATCTTGTAAACTCTCCTCCTCCATGTGAGTTCTCACTACTTCAGGAAGTGAATTTTTGAATGCCTCCAAAACAATTGTGTCTCTGTTAGTATCAAATGTTTGATCTATTTTCATTGTCCTTGTCCCTCTATCAAAATGATTTTGTCTGATCCTTTCAAACTCAATCTATGTTTGACCACGTTCCTTCCTTGGATTCCTAAGATTGAATTTTCGTCTCATTGTACTCCCCAGATACTACTACTACTGATAGTGATGCAAATATCTTAATAACTCTCCCTTGCCAACAATGATCACTGGCCGTTTCAATTGTTTAGCTGCTTCCTCAAATGAAACAAAAGAGGCTTCCACATCCTTCTCACCGAACTTAGGCAACACTTGGATATACTTAAACAGATCCCCACCAGACCTTTAGCTGTGATGGGGATTGCTTTCCATCACTGCCCTCCTCATTACTCCTACTTTTTGCGTCTACCTCTATCATTTTAAGTTCACTTTGATTTTCAGTTCCAACTTCTGAAGTTACAAGCTCTCTTTCTCCCTTTCTTCTTTGCCTTTTTCTCTCCCTTTGCTTTGCCTCTAACTCAAGCTGCTTTATTTGCAATTGAATTTCAGCCATTTTCCCAACATTTCAATGACATTCCTGGCAATTGTAAATGATGTGCGATTCCCACAATTAGCTCCCCTTTCCTCGCAGACAGAGGCAAACCCAACAGCAGTTTGTCTGCCAATTCTGAAAGCCTTGCCTTGCTCACTTTGTGTGAATCCACTGAAGTTATTTCTTCCACCCCCAGGAAGTTCTTAGTGACTGAAAGAGCCATTGCTAAAAAGGCACACCCTATTTAAACTAACCAAATTCAACACCAGAAATAAAAGACATTAACACTTAGTATTTGCTGCCTTTGAGTCCAATAATCCTGGAGATTTTGATCCTGGATGAGCTCCCAATTTGTTATGGACAAGACCAAACCTGGTCAAAATGTATTAAGAAGGTAGCCTGGCCCCAAACTTTTTCTTATTTCAAAGATGAATGTAATCTGTTGCCACTTAATTGGTCAAGTTACTCGAGATTAAGCAAAAAATAATTTATTCACGTACTATAGTTAAAATACAATCAGAAAAAGAAAATGTGACTTGCTATACCTGTATTGAAATGCTTAACAACATAATAGATACAATAACCATTACTAATAAGCTGTTCCCATATTGTAACATCCGATTAACACACTCATGGCAAAGGCGAAGATAATAAAGTAGATTGTCTCGCTGCAATTCTGGCTGCCCAGAAGGAAAAACATGGAGAAAAATATAGCAGAGAGATGGACTGCAGCTTCCAAACCCTGCTGAGACTCCAGCAGCAACTATTGAAAGCTGAAACTATAAGCCCTGGTTTTGTTTGAGATTGACCACACCCATTCAGGTTGCTTCTATTGTTCCAACATTTTTTAAAAAAAACTCAAGCTTTTTACCAATTTTCAGTAGACAGCTTAGCATGTCTTCCTTTAAAACCTCTCTTTTAAAAAAAAGACAAAATATTTGTGCTACGCCATGACTGATGAGTCTACACTTAAGTGCCTGATGTCACACGATTGAATGAATGTTAAACTGATTTGTACAACAAGGACATGGCAATCTTGTATCTTGATACACGTAAAAAGAAACTTGTTCGTTTCCAGTGTAGTTCACTGTAGCACTGATCTATTTGATTTGATTTCAGATACGATTTGGAGAGCAATGGATGGGCAGGTGTACCCATAGTAAGTGTTGCACGACCATCTTCAAGATATGGGCATTCCTTAGTATTATATCAGGTACAATTTAAATTGATATTAATTTCTGTTTTTAAACTGATTTCTAACGGAGCTTCCTAATAATGCTTGGATGCTCCAGAATTCAGAACAGTAGTTTTGGGTAATGCTTCTGCTTTGTTTTTTAAAAAGTTTTTTGCACAGCTTGCCACATGTTAGACTATGAATGCAATACGTAGTTTTCTTCATCCTAGTATTCATCACAAATTCCTGGACTGGGCATTGTTTTCTAGAAAGAAGATCATATACTGTGGAAGTCTTGATGCTTTTAATGTGAAAACATTATCATTGTAATGTTTCCCAAGCCACCTTTGGTATGTCTCTAAATTTTCTCTGCTGTCAGCGTTTTGAGATTTGTTGGTGCCATTTATATGGCAAAGTCCACAAAAATCCTTGGTAAGATAACTGTGATTGAGGAAGGCCATTTGACTCATTTTGGCTCGTTTGTGCGGAATGACCTTGCAGTTTTTCTCATTTCAGCATTCTTTGTTCCTTTGATTACAAGACATTTCCTTCAACAAAGCAATGTCTAGAATATTAGTCAGCGTGCTGATTTTGTACTTGTATGAAGACAAACTTCTCATCCCATTCCTAAATTTGCCTTTTACCATTTTCAAGCTGTACTTCTGTTCTCAACGGAATTTAAACTGAATTACAGAACCACCTCTTTTTGTTACTGTTTGAAATATTGCCTACTTCTAAAAGAGTATCATTCAGACTTTTCCTTTTAACTTGGTCTTTTCACCCTTTCTTCTGTCTTCATTTATGTTGAAACTTGTGGGTCTTTGCATTGCACCCTGGGTTTGTATGTCCACTTAATGCTATATGACCAAAAGTGAACAAAATAATATATTGGTTCATGCAGAACGTGATTTAGTCATTTTCTCTAAGTTGTACCCTTCTGTCTCAGCTATATATATATTTTTGGATTCTTTAATTTTTATGTGTGAATTGGTTGGACGTTTTGAATGTACTATGTCTACTAAACTTCTGGATCTACATTTCTCATGAAGTGAATGGTATACTGTTAACTGGATTCAGGCTATTCTTCCATTGGTTTGCCAATTTGAACATTTTGTAATTTCTCAGCTGCCTCTAATTCCACTGCTTCCTCATTGGCATAATATGCAACATTGATAAATTTGTATTGATTTTTCATTTGATGCAATCAGGAAACCATAGCTGTCTGAATAAAATTCCCTAGAATACCGAACTGTGTTAGTTTCAACCCGGTCCTGAAATAACCATTGATTTATATTCCTCAACCAGTGTCTTATTGATCTTCATGAGTTGTATTGTATCTCAATTTTTTTTTCAGCTTACCTACTTGGCTTTCAAGTAGAACTTTGACAAATACCTTTTGGAGTTCTGGACATAATACTTCACTGTAGCTCACATGGTATGACACATTCTCAAAGTGGTTAAGGAGGTGAGCAGGCAGGAAATCCTCATTAGAGTCCAAATTAACAAATAGCTTATTATTCTGATAATTAAATTTGAAGCTACTGCATGATTCTGTTTTTAATGTGAGATTGAAGAAAATAATGAATTTGAGTATTGCTGAAAACAGACAGACACATAGACAAAGATTTTTGTCTTGTACAAGAATACCAATGTAAAGGGAAACCAACATGTGTACTGTATTAGAGAGTATGATTGTTAGCAAGTGGGTTCTTGGAGGGCTTTTCATGGGGAATGCACCAACTAAAGTTGATTCACAGTTAACTGCTAAGATTTGTTTCAGTTTTAAACCAGACAGATAGACTCTGATTATATTGCTCTGAGAAATGAACCTTTCAACTGTGTGTGTGTGTGTGTGCCTGCCTTCCTTCCTGGGCAGCACACTGGTAATTGGCTAATATTTGTTGTACAATCCTGAGTGTGCAAAGAACAGCACTGACAACCAATTTCGGATTGTCAGTCTGGCTTGCTGTGTGATGCACTTGTATATAATGGATGCTCCCTGTATTAGTACAGGAGCGGGGATATCCTGTTGTAATTACACAGGACCATGGTTGAGACCTCACCTGGAATGTTGTGTGTGGTTTTGGTCTTAAAAACATCATAGAACCCATACAGTGCAGAAAGTTGCCATTTGGCCCATCGAGTCCACAATGACCTTCTGAAAAGCATCCCTCCTTGACACATCCCCACCACCGTATCCCTGTAACCCTGCATTTACCAAGGAACAAACCACCTAACCTGCACATCTTTGGACTGGGTGAGGAAACTGGAACACCTGGTGGAAACCCATGCAGACGAGGGGCAATTAGAGAAACATCACACAATCACCCAAGGCTGGAATTGAACCTGATCCCCTGGCTCAGTCAGGCAACAGTGCTAACCACTGAGCTACCATGCTGCCTGCCTTATCCGAGGAAGGACATTCCTGCTGTCAAGGGAGTGCACCAAAGTTAACCAATTTAATTACTGCGATAGCAAAACTGAATTAAATTGTTTTCTATTATATTCACTGGAATTCAGAAGAATGCGGGGGATCTTGTAGAAAACCAAAAGAAAGTTCCAGCAGCACAAGACAGTCAATGTAGGAAGGATGTTCTTGATGGTTGGGGTGGGGCGGTGGCGGTTGCGGAGTGAGTCCAGAACCACGGGCCACAGTCTAAGGATACAAGGTACACCATTTAGGACTGAGATGAGGAGAAATGTCTTCACCTATGGAAAGCAGTTGAGGCCAAAATATCCTGTGATTTCAACAAGTAGCCAGACTCAGCACTTGGAGCGTAAAGTCTATGGTGGTGGTGGGGGGAGGCAGAGACAGGCTATTGAGTTGGGTGATCAGCCATGATCATAATGAATGGTGGAGCTGGCTCAAGGGGCTAAATCTTCCATGTTTTTATGTTTAAGGCACAGGTCTTGTTGTTTGCAGACAGCAAGAGAATGTATGTGCTTTGCTGTTGCGGGAAAATAGCTGATAACCATTTGCTGGCTCATTTTTCGGAGCAGTGCATTCATCAATTACTACCAAACTGATTTACGATTTAAACAAATCTTGGCAGTTAGTTGTCTGTTAACATTTACTTGTGCAATATCTGGCACAACATCTCTACCAATGAGTCCATTTGCAAACTCATCAGCACGTTCAGACAGTGTAAATATTACTTTTCCTTTACTTCGGTATCTTGCAAAACATCTTGTAGGGTGCAAGAAAAATGTTTACTTTTGTAGTGATGAGAACCTGGTGGACCCTGTTGACTACGAGGTCCTTGATTGGCCCGGGTTAACAACCTCAATCAGGAAGCCCGGCCGACCAAGATAAACTGAGGATTTAGAACCCCCTTCGTTCAGGGGACTGACTCTGCGCTGGCTGGCCACAGCCAGTGTACTGTGTACAAGTATATAGAGGGTAATGTGACGTGACCTGACGTGACGTGAGGCGAGGTGAGGCTCTGTGCACTTGTTTCAACTTTCTTATAGCAACTCCTGTGTTCTATACTTGCAAACAACCGTTTGAGTAATGGATCTTTTATTACCTGTGTACCACTTATTTTTTCTACATGTTGGTATTACATTGACTTATCTCCCGTCTACCCTTGATTATCAGTGGAAGATCATATTTATTAAAGTTGCTTACTTCTGATCAATGTGTGAAGCAACTGCTATCCCTCATCATTGTTACTGAAATTTCTCTTTCATCTTGCAAGAGACCCATAATAATATTATCTTCTAGTTGCTTGAGTTTCTCTGTTCATACTGAGTGAAGTTGATGCAAAAATGGGGAACTTTCCTTCGAGTTATGACAGCGGTACACGTAAACCAAGGAAATATAATACATTATTGTCTAGCTCACAAATTGTAAGAGCACTAATGGCACCAAACAAACTTAACAGTGTTAGAATGTGAATGCACTTGGGTGGTGTTGCTTTCTAACTGTTCACCAGTGTTATTAACTTTTATTTCCTAACACACATTATGCTTTCCCAGACACTCCACCCCATCTGTTGGCTCAACATTTCAGCCACCCTAATGGAAATGATGTGTATTTTGACTAGTTGATGACTTGTAAGAATTGCCAATGTAGGCAAAGGTTTAAAAGCCATACTGGATGGCACCGATGCTAAGACTTCAATCTTATTGTTTGTGACATCTGTTATTTCCTCAAAATGTACAGCGTATAGCTGAGGTAAGTTATTATGATGGTCTTTTTGGTGTCTGCTCTTAGGAGAGATTTACAGATCTACAGACCTTGTTCAGAGACAGTTGCCTGCAGATCATAAAATGAAAAAAAATGCAGTGCATGGATTTGCAGTTGAATATTTTGAAAGAGGTGTGTGTTGGTGAAAATATGTACAGTACATCCAAACTTGGGAAATTAATGCAGTTAAGATTCTATTACATCTAGACTGGTTTTGTGAGCAAAGGTGGTCTAAAGATCCGATCCATTTTGGTGAAATATAAATGGAACAAATGTGTGCGATAAAATCCGAGAGCATGCTGAATCTTGTTTACTGCAGGTGTTACAGTTACTGTTGCAGGCTAGTAATTGGCTGTTTTCTGTGTCTCTGAACCTTTGAGGAAAAGAGACCAATGAATGGAAATGGAAAAGACATTTGCCTGGTAAACAGTGAAGAAGAAAAGAGAACAACCAACACACTACTATTCCAAGGAACAGGGAGGGGAAAAAAAATAAAAGGAAGTAAAATTTAGAGTTTGTAAATATTCAAATCATCGACCCAAAAGTTATCTCTTTCCCTGGAGAAAGGAAACTGCTTGCTATTGAATTCGGTTTCTTTCCTTCTCTGAGCTTTTGTGGCATCATTACCTTGAGCACTGTCTTCCTATCGAATTATTCAGAACCCTGTTTGCATCCTCCCCACCACACTCCATCCCACTTGGTTTTGTCTTGTGCTAACTTGGAGTATTACATTTAATTCCCTCATCCAGGTCATTGTGTATTGTAAATGTTTGGACCTTAAGCACTGATTCTTGAGCTACTCTACTTGTCACTGCCTTCCACTCTGGTAAAGACCCAAATTATTCTCAATTTCTTGTTCCCTGTCTGCTAATGAATTCTCAATTTATTCCTGTGTGTTACCATCAGTTTCATGTGCTTTGATTTTGGACAGTAATCTCTTCTGTGGCACCTTTTAATAAAAGCTTTATGAAAGTCGAAACGCAGAACAGTCACTGGTTTTCGCTCATCTATCCAATGAGTTAAATTCATTTTCAGAAAAAATTCCTGGAAGCTTTTCAAGCACCATTTTCTTTTCATTAATACGTGTTGAATTTGTGTAATTCCATTGAAGGTGATAGTTTCTTAGTGACTTGTTATCACATTCTTTGATAGACTGCAGCATTCTACCTACTACTGATGTTAGGCCAAGCAGGCTTTGATTCCTTGTTTTTTCTCTCCCTGTTATTTTAGTAGTAGGGTTACATTTGCCATCCTCCAGTCTTTCTGGATTGTTCCAGAACCTACAGGACTTCAGCAGACAATCAATGCATCCAATGTCACCTTCAGGTTCTAGATAACTTGTCCCTGGAGATTTATCAGGTTTCCAGACTTTTATGCTTTTTTTTTGCAAATAATAATTGCTTTCAATTCTTCTTTCCTAAAGACCTTCCTTTCCTAGCATTTCTGAGAGGTTATTGGTCTCTTCAAAAGCTAAATGAATGTAGTTGTTTAATTGCCCAAACATTTCCTTGCCATTATCAATTCTTCTGTTTCAGACTGTAAGGATCTTACATTCATCTTCACTACTTTTTCTATGCTTAGAAGCTTTTGCAGTTCTCTTGATTTTCCTTGCAAATTAACTCATAATCTGTTTTTCCCCTTTTGACTCTTTTTGCTAAATTCTAAACTGCTCCTAGCCCTCAGGTTTCCTCACTTTTTGTACTAGCTTTTATAACTTATTTTTGCATCTGAAACTATTCTTAATTTCATTTGTTGACCATGGTTGGGCCACTTTTCCTGATACACTTCTTTTGGGTAAAAGAATATATAACCGTGTAGCAATGCATGCATTCATTCTTTAAGTATTAACTACTGTCTATAAACTGTCATGCCTTGTGATGATAATAAAATGTGAGGCTGGATGAACACAGCAGGCCAAGCAGCATCTCAGGAGCACAAAAGCTGACGTTTCGGGCCTAGGCCCTTCATCAGAGAGGGGGATGGGGAGACGGAACTGGAATCAATAGGGAGAGAGGGGGAGGCGGACTGCAGATGGAGAGTAAAGAAGATAGGTGGAGAGAGTATAGGTGGGGAGGTAGGGAGGGGATAGGTCAGTCCAGGGAAGACGGACAGGTCAAGGAGGTGGGATGAGGTTAGTAGGTAGACGGGGGTGTGGCTTGGGGTGGGAGGAAGGGATGGGTGAGAGGAAGAACCGGTTAGGGAGGCAGAGACAGGTTGGACTGGTTTTGGGATGCAGTGGGTGGGGTGGGGGGGGGGGGGGGGGAGAAAGAGCTGGGCTGGTTGTGTGGTGCAGTGGGGGGAGGGGACGAACTGGGCTGGTTTAGGGATGCAGTTGGAGAAGGGGAGATTTTGAAACTGGTGAAGTCCACATTGATACCATTAGGCTGCAGGGTTCCCAGGCGGAATATGAGTTGCTGTTCCTGCAACCTTCGGGTGGCATCATTGTGGCACTGCAGGAGGCCCATGATGGACATGTCATCTAAAGAATGGGAGGGGGAGTGGAAATGGTTTGCGACTGGGAGGTGCAGTTGTTTGTTGCGAACTGAGTGGAGGTGTTCTGCAAAGCGGTCTCCAAGCCTCCGCTTGGTTTCCCCAATGTAGAGGAAGCCACACCAGGTACAGTGGATGCAGTATACCACATTGGCAGATGCGCAGGTGAACCTCTGCTTAATGTGGAATGTCATCTTGGGGCCTGGGATAGGGGTGAGTGGGGAGGTGTGGGGGCAAGTGTAGCATTTCCTGCGGTTGCAGGGGAAGGTGCCGGGTGTGGTGGGCTTGGAGGGCAGTGTGGCGCGAACAAGGGCCTGCAACCGCAAGGCCTTCAAGGCAGAGATCGATAAATTCTTGATCTCATGAGGAATCAAGGGCTACGGGGAGAGTGCAGGGAAGTGGAGTTGAAATGTCCATCAGCCATGATTTAAATGGTGGAGTGGACTCAATGGGCCGAATGGCCTTACTTCCACTCCTAGGTCTTATGGACTTTTAAGCATGAACATTGCAGGTGTATGTCTACATGCTACTTAAATGTTATGAAGATTTTTACTTCTGCCACATTTGACAGGTAGTAAGTTAAAGATTCCCACTATCCTCTGGCTGAAAAAGCCTTTCCTAATATTGCCACTAAATTTCTTTCACCTTGCTTTAAATTTATGCCCCCTATATTTTGATCCCTTCATCAAGAGGAAATGTTCCTTTGTCTACCCCATCTTTGCCTGTCATATCTATCGTGTCTCCTGTCTGTCCCCTCTATCTCCACTGCTCCAAAGGAAACAACCCCAGTCTGTCCAACCTCTACATATAATTAAAGCCCTCTACCCAGGCAACATATGGGTAAATCTCGTGTGCACCATCTCCAGTGCTATCACATCCCTCCTATAATGTAGATTCCAGAAACTACACACCATCTCCTCCTATTTCTCTGCTTGTCACTTTTCTCACTTGCTGCTTTTCCTTCATCTTACTCATTGCTCCTTTTCAAAGCTCTTGATCATAACGATGACTTGGTGAAAGAGGAAGTGGGTGGGATCAGGATTGTTTGCAGAGGGCAATGAGTGGGTAGATGCTAAGAGGGCATGGGCAATGGAAGGAATGAGGTGGAGGTAACTAGTAAGCTGGCAAGTACACTTTTGGGCTGGTTATGTTCAAGGCAACCAATAGGTTTTTTTAATGAGTAGGTTTCAAGCGAGGAGCATAACTGACCCACTTTCACAGAAAAAATTGCAATGTGACTTTTGTGAAGTGTGTTTTTGTTTCGCAAGTTAGGAGTATTTAAGGAGGAATAGCACTATTGGGAAAAGTGGAATGATTTGTTTTAATGGGTCTGCTTTGGAAGATGTTAGACAGCACGATGTTTGTAGTGGTAATAACAGTGTGGTATTAATATCTAATACCAATTAGAGATAGATGCCAGGAATTTATTGTAAAAATTGAGATGTCTCGAAAGAAAACAGCATGTTTCCAGTTGATCAAAATCTCTCGCAGTCAGGTATGTCAAAAGCTAAAAATATAAAAGCAGAGTGAATCCCTGCTCTAATTTGCACTGTCTAGTTGCCAGATCTCTCTCCGATATATCTGAAACAGGCTTTGGAGAATTCATGACTCTCAGTGCCAGCAGGAGGCAGCACAATACCATTCATTTTAAATTTTACAGAGCAACTTTTGGAAGACGATAACTTCAGAAAAGTGTGTGATGTGTGATTTTTTTTTAAAAGAAAGCTTCTGTTCATTTGACGCATAACTATCATAGCTTTGATTACATTGCAGTAAGCAGTTTAGTGCTTTATCATTTCTTGATAAATCAATATTTACGCCTCCCAGAGGTTTGTTCACTGAATAGAATGTTTACACCATTGGCAACAAATTCAACTTTGATTAAATTTGCATTATTTTCTTTGTTACTTTTTACTGTGGAAGAAACATGCAAATCTTTGCCACAGAAATCTTGGGTATCATTACAGAAATAAGAGAAGAGTTTATCGTGCACATAGTTATGTACTGTTTACAGCCGAGGAATGGTCTATTTCATGGAGCACATGGGACCTGAACCCAAATGTCCTTGACTTATCCGTCCTTCCCGGACTGACCTATCCCCTCCCTACCTCCCCACCCATACTCTCCTCTATCCATCCTCGATCTGCCTCCCCCTCTCCCTATTTATTTCAGAATCCTCTCCCCATCCCCCTCTTCTGATGAAGGGTCGAGGCCCGAAACGTCAGCTTTTGTGCTCCTGAGATGCTGCTTGGCCTGCTGTGTGGTCCAGCTCCACACTTTGTTATCTTAGATGCAATTATATATATATGTTTTCTAATATATCTCTTCAGAGACTTTATTGTACACCTCTGGAGCAGGTGGGACTTGAACCCAAATGCCCTGGTGCAAAGGTAGGGATAGCTACTGTTATTGCACCACAAGAACTGCAATGCCCAATTATATTATATCATGCAAATCATCAATTAAATGAGGCATTATTATTAAACAGTTCATCAGGCAGATAAGCAGTTTTTGTTTCTCATGCCACTTCATTCTTTGTATTCAATCTAACCTTTTATTTTACCTTTATCTGAGGCTCTTATCTTAAGGATGCAAAATTATTGTCTCAGTTTTTGTTCTCAATTTTTAAATGTATTTGTGGGAAATCAGTATTGCTACTAAGGCCAGTGTTTGTTGCTCATCTGTCATTTTGCTGAGGGCGATTTAAAATGGAAGTGCCTTGTTGAACTACTGCACCCCATGCTGTGCAGTTAAGAAGGTTCCAGGATTTTGACAGTGTTAGTAAAGAAATTGTGAGATTGATTAATTTTTCAAAAATTGAATGATTATGACTGAAGCAAATAAGCAAATTATATTTTGGTTGTGGTTGTTTTGTAAAACGGTATCTGTAAGGACCAAAGCCATATGGTTTCACAGGTCAGCGCAACATCGAGGACCGAAGGGCCCTTACTGCGCTGTAGTGTTCTATGTTCTATGTTCGCTCTTGTCCAGGTCAAATGTGACAGCATAAACTCCATGCTTTGCGGTTGCTTTTATGGCTCAGGCTAATGTAAATATAGGCAACAGGTTGGACTGCTTTGTCATGCTTTTATGCATGGACATGTTACATTGTTAAATTGGTTTAATTTTGGTTTAATAAGTATGTACAGAGGTCTCTTAGAACAAAAGCTTGCATGTTTTTCAGAAAATAAGTTTTGCATTTGTTTTAGGCATCAGGTTATTGCAGATTCGTAGTTCTTTGAAAGAATAATGATAGGTTTAGTAAATATTCAGCTATCAGTTTGGGCATTCGGAATGATAGTTCATTGTTAAGGAGACACTACATATTCTAAGCAAATGCATTCATTGTTCGTTAATGTCATGTTATTAGTAGCGATCTGTGAAGTTGACAGGCTGGTGCTCACAAGTGTTACAAAAGAATGGTATGACAGTAATCGGCATGTCAGAAAATGAATTGCGAGCCAGGAGAAATTTTCTCCCTCAGATGACTGTCCTCTTTAAAATTAACGATTGGGAATTGGCAGGCACTACCTAACCAATCCTAGATTGACCAAAAATGGTTCATGCACTAATGAGCCAGTTAGGGTTCAGACTGTTGCTGATCATGTGCATGAGTAGTGGCCAGCCATGGTTACTAAGTGGTGATTTGTCATGGTTTAGTAAAAAGAAAGGAAGGAAGAATGAAGACAGGAGGACCACTTTCTTCTACAGTATGGAAAACTGAGATGTGTGCCCAGTCAACCAGTGTCTCAAATCAGGAACAAAAACAAAGTTGCTGCAAAAGCTCAGCAGGTCTGGCGGCATCTATGGAGGAGGAAACAGTTAACGTTTCGGGTCTGGTGACCCTTCCTCAGAACTGATTGTGGCTGGGAAAACATCAGTTTATATGCACAAAATAGGGAGGTGGGTGAGGTACGAGTAAATGATAGGATAGAGCCCATTGTGTGAGAGAGAGAGAGAGAGTTGGATAGACAAAGGAGTAGCTAACGATCAGGCTGGGAGGATGAATAGTTAATGGGGACTGTTAGTGACAGTGTCTCAAACTGGTATCTTGAAGTGGATCGACTGAAAACTGCTACTTCTGTTAGATGTTACTACTTTTGTACTTGTTATGATCACTTCTTACATTCTGTAAGATATTCCAGACACAAGTATATTGTCAAATGAGTTTTGTAATTAATCAGGATTGCTGAAATTTTGGATTGGCTGTCTCAAACTCTCTTTACAATTGTACTTGATTTAGGTCTTTCAAATAAAGTTGAGGAGAACCCCACAATCATTCAGAATGGTGATGTTTTAAGATGTCGTTTGGAGGGTGCTTGCAGTTGATGTTCCTGTGATTCTGTAGCCCTTGTACTTTTAGATAGTGGAGGTTGTTGCTCTTCTGAACATCCGGGTTGAAAGTTGGGTTGAGCTGTTGATTTTCAAAAGGCATATTTTTATTTGCTAGCATTCAATAGGCTAACCAAAGACTAAATGAATTAAAATGATTGAAACTGTTCATCTCTTATCAAATTTGGTCAAAGTAAACCAACAAAAATGAACTTCTGTAGTGATGAAACTGAGATTAAATAGAAGCATGAATGTAGGTTCATGAATTAAGAAAAGAATATCAGCATTTTCTCTTAGTACAATATGACAAAGCCATTGAACCCATTGTGTCAGTCACTGTCCTATGCCTTTAATTGTAGTTATTATTTTTATCCATGCCTTTTTCACAAATTTTTGACATCAAGAAAATTGATTGAATAGCGCTGTTGGAGAAGTGTGCTCTATAGCATTGAATTATTGAAATTCTAGAGGTACACAAACTGCTGTAGTAAATGAATTTAAGGTGTCTTGTTAAGTCAAAAGCAGTGTCTTATAAGAAGGTCATTGATCTCTAAAGATGGTGCTGTGGCTTCAGAAAATAAATGCTGACATGGGCCACACAACTGCACCATCACCTTTGATTGTTAAGCGCAAGTGTACAGTTATCCTGTAATTTTCCTTGATCTTAAGTGTGTTGATAGTCATCCTTTCTTTTTGTAGCTACTGTATATAGCAATATTCAGAATCTGACTGCATAATGCTCTTTGCTTGTAATTGTGCATTAAATAGATAAAAGATTTGCTGTTTCTGTTGTACAGAAAATTATTGACTTAAACATTTGCTTCATTTAGATTTCCATATATGTAATCTGAGATTGTGAACGTGGGGCAGTAACAGTTCTTTTCAGTAGCAAGTTCTATATTCATTTATGGACTGAAGGCGTTGCTGGCTAGGCAGCATTGATTGCCTATCCACAGTTGCCCAAAGGACAGTTGAGAGTCAATCACATTGTTGTGGGTCTGGAGTCACATGTAGGCCAGACTAGGTAAGAATGGCTCCTTCCTTCCCTATAGAGCATTAGTGAACCAGATGGCTTTTTTTGACAATCAGCAATGGATTCATGGTCATCATAAGAATCTTAATTCCAGATATTTATTGAATTCAAATTCACCCATCTACCATGGTGGATTTGAGCCTGAATCTCCAGAATGTTACCTGGGTTTCTGGATGAACAGTTGAGTGATAATGCCAGTAGGCCATGGCCTCTCCCACAGTGAAGCAGCAGAGCATTGATTTGAACATACTGAGACTGCTGAAGTACTTTCATAACTTTTGGCAAGCTGGTTCTCTGTGTCATGTTGGGATTACCCCATATGGCTCATAGGTTTGTGACATCCGCCACAGAGGACATGTGCTGACCCTTTTTCATCTCAATGACACCTGCTTACTAGAGCTCTTGAATATTCAAATTGCACGTCCATTAAGGCTTTTGAAGATCAGTATGCTGTGGTCTTCAAAGCAAGATCCTGATTTTGTGAACTTCCACCTTGGCAAAAGCAAAGTGAAGTATCAGGCAGGAAGATCTTTAGGATCAATAGATCCTCTCAAAGATTGATAATGGGTTTGTTGAAAATGAAAATAAAAGTGCTGTGTTAAAATATAATTCATGCTGAAAAGCTTTTGATTTTTAATCTTAATTCACAGTGTGCTTACCGTCTAGATGACATTTTGAAAATTCTGTTTATTTGATTTTTTTTTGCATTTGCTTTTAATTTAGAAAATAATGCTAAGAGGTTAACTCTACCTTTTGATGTAGGCATTTTTAGCATGACTGTACTTTTTGATTTCATCTTGGTGTAAGTGGTGGTTTTAATTTTTGAGTGATAGTTAGTTATTTAATGCTGTGCAATTGTGCCCTGATCCATAAATGTGTAAAACCATTAAGCGTAATATCTGTTGAAAATAGCACACCATCGGAAACAAAATTAGTTGAATTATAGAGTGTCATTTGTTCTTTAAACAGGAGTCCTTCAACTTCAGAGCAGTGATTGACTCAAAGTGGCAGTAAAGATTACCAGACTGTGGTGCGTGCCATAACATGAAGTATAAAACACACAAATTTGAACTGAGTACTTAAAACAAGTTCATTACCTTGTAACAAGACTTTAGCACTATACAGCTAGAAAGTGCAATGTTCATTCATGAGTCAGGAGAACCTTACATTTGGGTAGCCTTGTTGCATGGGCTTGTATCAATTTATCTAAATTTATTTTGAATTTGAATTTCCATGGAGATTCTCCTCATTTGCAGCAACTTGAGAAAATTTGCAGAACTGGGAGATACCTCATACCCAGAGTGACTCCTTTTCTCTAATGTTTCTATAGCTTCTTTGATGCAACGGTGGGAGAATTTAGATGGAAATTTGGACTGCTTAATGGTCTTTTTTTAAAAGGTAACTTTGAATGTTAAATGGACATGTAACCCATCACATACCCAGTCTTCAAATCCATGCGTAAGCTACCCAATCATTGATTCTGATGCACGCTAAATACTACAACAACCATTGAACCTTGATAAAATTTGCAGAGTTTTCCATTGTATTTTTCAAAGGTAACAGCAGCTCAGTAGCATTGTTAATGGTTACTTTGATCTTCTCTGTATACTTAAGCTTTATAGTTTGGATTTGTAATGTTACTCCTCATGAAAAACTAATTAAATAGTTACAAACAACAAGGTAATGTTGAGTTGAAGTGGAAATGCTTGAAAGGAAGTCAGAATCAGAAATTTGGCAATGCCATCAAAGTTGCAGACTTTATCATAATGGGGCTTTGAGTATGTTAGTGGAATTGCTAGCCAGTGTACTTGGAATGCTACTGAAACGTTCATTGAAAATCTAGACACTCTTGGAGTAGGTTACAAAACATATGCATTCAAGCAATCTTGCTGACGTGCTGGGATATTAGTGCTGCAGCATGAACGATGCTTGCATGTACTCTCAAGTGCATAATAGGTCACAACAGAATAGATGTGCACTTGAAATTTGTTCCTCTTCCAACTTTTACAATGGCTAATATTGTAGTGAATATTTTTTTAAAAAAGCTTGGATTTATTTCTGGGCTTGAATGGGAGAAGTTGTTTATCTGACAGCCCAGATATTCATTTTTAGCGGTGATACACCAGCAAATGTTAGTTTCTAACAGTTTGTCTTTTTTGTTCTATCCCATCTCTTCATCTTTCAATGATTTTGGAAGTGTGACCATTAAGCTTGAGGAATATATGGTGGAATGTAAGTTGCAACTGAAATACGGTAAACCTTTTACTGTGTTGATGGATTTACATCCTTTTCCTGAAGAAAACTAACAAGAAATGCAAAATTACACATTCAGCTTCATTCTAGGCATTTGGCTGAGTTTGAATTGATTTTACCAGAAGTACCTTGGGTAAAAACAGCAAATAAAATTTCTTATAACAAATTAGATGGCAAGAATAATAATTTTGGGAACGAAAGAGTGATGTGTATCCTGTCTCAGTGACATCTGTCATGCACAAGAGTCTGAGAGGAGTGATGGAATATTCTGCACAAGAGATGTACTTTTAAGTTTAGTATGTATTATGTTCTGTACAGCGTGATTTTGAGGAAACACACCAGAGTTAGACTGTCACTTTTATAGGTTATGGGAAATCTTCCCTTAAAATTGAACTGAAACTTCTTCAAAAAAGAATTACAAGATTCATCTTGGTAAGGGGCACATAGAATCTGTTGCAACATCACCACCAGTGAAGTGGTTGCTCCCCTTCTGCAGTTGTTTGAGATCCCTGAAAGTCCCCTGAGGCCAGAGTGCTGGTGTTTGTGAAAAAAGCAAATCCAGTGGTATTGAGCTGTGATGATAAGGTGTAGAGCTGGATGAATACAGCATACCAAGCAGCATCATAGGAGCAGGAAAGCTGATGTTTTGGGCCTAGGCCCTTCTTCAGAAATGCTGTGTGGGTTTTGCATGCAGAAGATAGTTATGTTTCTGTGTATACTGGGTCCATTGATGAGAGCCAGTGGTAAAAGGCACCTCTGCAGATTTTTTTTTTGCAAGTATCCTAAAAGCATTCAATGCATGATCCAACAACTGCAAATAAATCATCCCAAAGCCACAGGAATCCATTGACTCATTGCTTGTAGACCTGAGCAGGCTAGCCAGTTGTGGGTACGGTGTGTGGAAAAATCAAATTAATTGTGACCACATGACTGGGGGGAAAGAAAACAGATTTCATTGCAAACAAAAACAATTGTTTTAAAAAAAAATGTTCAATGCACTAGACAGGCCGCCTACAAAACTGGAATCGATGGGTATCAGGAAGCAAACGCTCCAGTGGTTGGAGTCATACCTGAACTTAGGAAGATGGTTGTGATTGTGGGAGATAAATCATCTCAGCTCCAGGACATCTCTGCTGGAGTTCCTCAGGGTAGTGTCCTAGGCCCAAACATCTTCAGCTGCTTCATCAATGACCTTCCCTCCATCATAACGTCAATGTTAATGTTTCAGGTCCTGTGACCCTTCCTCAGAGACTCCAGTTCTGAGGATGTGTCACTGAACCCGAAACATTAACGCTGATTTTTTTTTCTTCTTCACAGATGCTGCCAGACCTGCTGAGCTTTTCCAGCAACTCCTGTTTTTGCAAATTTCTTCAGATTTGCTTGTGTGTTATAATCCCACATTGGCTATGGTCATGACCACAGATGCATCTTCAGGAGGTCTTAGGGCTATACTGAACTAGGCCTAGGAGGATAATAAAATCTAGTTTACTTCACTTTCAGGACATTAAATAAAAAAAACACAATTGTGACCTTACAGAAAGAAATGTTGATTGGAACCTGGGCACATGAAATATTCTCTTATTTAAAGATAGATTGCAATTCTGACCATATACTATATGCTTCTGGATTCCAAAGAGTCAGAATGCTTTCATGCATATCTTGTTTCAGATTCATGCTGTGCTATTTCATGCCTGTGCCTGTGCCAGGTAAAACTCATCACAGTAGACACATTATTCAGAGCTGCAAAGACTTGGTGCTCATCTGACGTGTAAACATTTTCATAAGTCAGCATTATGGCTCAGTGGTTAGCACTGCTGTCTCGCAGTGCCAAGGACCTGGGTTTGATTCCACCCCTGGGCAACAGTCTGTGTCAAGTTTGCATGTTCTCCCTGTGTCTGTGTGGGTTTCCTCTGGGCACTCTGCTTTCCTACCACAGTCTGAAGATTAGGTTAGGTGGATTGGCTATGCTAAATTGGCTATAGCGTCCAGAGATGTACAGGCTGGGTGGATTAGCCATGGGAACTGCAGGGGTACAGGGATAGGGTAGTGAGGTGGATCTGGGTGGGATGCTGTTTGGTGGGTTGGTGATGATTCGATTGGCCAAATAGCCTGCTTCTGCACTGGGGGCTGTACAATTCTAATCATAACAAACTGTGTATCAGCTTCTGAGAAAAATCTGAATGAAATCCCCAAAATCCAAAACAAAGATTTAGAATATTTCACATTTGGAAATTTTACTGAAAGGCTGTACCCTAAACAATCAACTCTCGTGGAATTTTGGGAGGTGTTATAGACACGGGTTGAATATGCTCCTGTACTGTGAAAATCTGATTCCATGAACAGAAGAAGCGCCTATGTCTAAAACTGAAAGAACTGCAGATGCTCCAAGTCAGAGACAAAACAAATGCTGGACAAGCTCAGCAGGTCTGGCACCATCTGGGAACTGTCACTGGACCCAAAATGTTAACTTGAGCATCTAATGATCATGGATGGTTCTTTAGTATTTACCTTTCGTGTAAAACATAACCAGTTCTCGTGGGTTATTGTTCAAAATGGTTAGCAGCTCTAGACTAAATTAGTGAGAAGAGCATTAAGCAATCTCTGTTCAGTGCATAGTTTGACACTCGCACTTGTTTTCGATAAAGGACCACAGTTCTTGAATGATTCAAGAAATTTGCAGAATGCAGTTGAAACAGTTACTTTGTTAGATTTTCTTTCACTCTGATTAATGGAAAGGCTGAGGGAGTGGTCAAAACTGGTAATGCGAATGACTAAGAATGTTTGTAGTTGAGTTTCAGCCTTGGTGAATTATAGTGTCATCTTTATATAATGGATTTTCGTAGGCAGAAGGTTGAAAACTCAAATTTCATTGTTGAAACAGCACCTAAAATCAAATATTACATAAAATAACACTGAAAGTGAAAAGTACAAAGTATAATCATAACAGGAACATGTATAACTGCAAGCATAGGGTGAGAAGACTTATCAATGTTCGATCCATACCTTTTGACTTGATATGCAAATTGACAGTCTGAAGACATTGTCTACGAACAGACTAAACAGCCATGATTTTCTCTAACCTCTAGAACAATCAGTCATAACAGAAGTTCTAATCATTATTGAAGGTTGCAAGAACAAGTTAATGTGAATACCGCAAACTTTTGGGATGAACAAAAGAAGACAGCATCAAATCAACTCACAGGATTTGAATTGAATCAGCAAGCTTGGAGTCTACAGTCATGCTTGACCACCGATGGCCAGAACATGGTCAGGGAGAACTGACATATGTTTAGCCTGTGACATTTGGACCCTTTTGAGAAGTGTTGTGGCTTACAAACTAACGCAAGCTCCACTTTCCCCAGAGTCGTCACATAAATCAATTATTTTATGAAATCGTGCAAAGTTCTCTGATGTACTTAGCTTTTAGATTCAGGCTGAGAAAGCACAAACCAGTTTTCTGTATTTCAAAATTTTTTTTAAAAATCACTTTTCACTGCAGAGAAACAACTACGAATTGTTGACCTATACCCCCTCCCCAAACCAATAAAAGACCTCATTTGTGGGGGCACACAGCATAGTTATGGCTGGAGGAAAAGATTGGAAAGGCAGCTTAATGTCCCCTGTTCATGGAGTTCACTGAAATGATATTCTTGGCTTGTCATGACTTGCTGGTTCTCAAGCTTCCTTCTCCAGGTATTTCACTTGCTTGCAGCACACAAGGGTGAAACTGTTGTTGCGAGGACTGTAGCATATTACTTAAGAACCACAGTTTACAATAACTGAAGAGGGGAAACAAAATGGCTAACTTCAGCCTCCATGTTTAAGCTGCAGAGAACAGGATAGCTTCTTCATTTTTGAAGGTCGGCTGGCTTCTGATCAAATTTACACCTACAATCTATTCAGCAATTTAGCAACTCACGTTGTTGGGAGGCAGAAGGCCTTTGTTATCGACAACGTGTTACCATTCCATAGAACAATCAGGTACTTCTTGCAGGCCGAATTGCTATTTGTGTTCACACGTGGAATCAGTTTGTCAATAGTAAACATCTGCCACTGCAGTGTTAATCCCACTGACTGTCAGGTCACTTGCTTTTTAAAAAAATGTACTAACATTTCTGCAGTCCTTGCTTTTTTGTTAAAACATGCATTTCAGTCCATAATCAAAAACACAATGCATTAAAATATAGTTTTATAGGACATTATGGATTGTAAATAGGTCAAGAAAATGTTTTGAGTTGTTAAAAATTTGAGATTACACTTGAGATAAAGTAATGGGTTAACAGTCATGGTAATGAGATAATGTCTATTATGATGATGTAACTGTGCCATCAACAGTCATGTAGAAGACTCTGAGAAGAGAGCTGGAAGTGTGTGCAAGAGAGTTGTATTTACCTATAAGTATAGAAAGTATCTTTGTACAAATAAAGGAATCTCGAAAGAAAACATATCAGGTTTAGAGCTCCTTCAGTCATCAGGTGGAGGCGATTTCCTCAATCTGAAACAGCACAGGTTGCCCAAAGTTAAGTGTAAGTAGTTGTCAATGTGGAAATAATGACGAACCAAACAGTACATGCCAGCCCAAGAGAAAATAAGGATCCTGTTTTGAACCATGAGTTGCTTGCGCAAAGACTTGTTCTTAATTTTCTCAGGTAGTCAACTCCCTGTGCGTTAGCTAAGTGCACAGGCGTTCTGATAATTATATGAATGTTATCTTGTTTTTGAAGGGTCCATATTCCTTTGGTGTTGTTAACAGAATGGGTATCCAAATAAGTTGACACTTGGATATTTTCTAATTTTAGATGCCATGTTTGTACAGGGTCTTCTGTTTTTCTGACAGCCATTAACATTCTTTTTGGTTTATAAAAGGCTTAATGAAATTTTAACTAGATTGATTAATCAACATAAATGATGGATTAATAGCATTCAAGGGGCCATGGACCATCTTGAGTTTAATCATCTCAAAGAACCCTGGTTTATTGCTTAGGGTTTTCTGCATCAATTAATCTGTCATATTTGTTGCATGTTATGTTATTGTTTATAATTGTATGCATGTGGAGATCTTTATAACCATTTGCAAAAATAAACGTCTTCTGAAGTGTATGCCTTATTGTTAAACATGGTGCAGCTACTTTAGTTTAAAGTGGGAAGAAAAGAAAATCTTAACATGAGCTTGTTCAATTGATTAAATTTAATTCTTGAATCCATTTGGAAGCGGTTCAGAGAAGGTTTTCTAGTCTAATACCTGGAATGAATGCTTTGTCCTATGAGGAAAGGCTAGACAGGCCAGGCTTACATCCTCTGGAGTTTAGCAGAGTCAAAGGTGACCTAATTGAAATATGAGATCCTGAGGACTTGATCACTTGGATAAAAAAGGATCTTGTGGGGAGAAAGAAACCTGGAATCAGAGGTCTTAATTTGGGGGAAAAAAAAAAGTGGTTACCCATTTAAGAGACAGATAAGGGATTTTTTTACTGAGGATTTTTGTTTTTGGAATTCCCTACCTCCAAAGTCAATGGAGACAGGATTTTAAAATATTTTTAAGACTGAGGTAGATAGATTCTTGATTACCAGGGATGGGTGAAGAGATAGGCAGGAATGTAGAGTTGTGATTAAAATCAGATCAACCATGACTTCACTGAAAGGTGGAGCAGGCTTGAAAGACTGAGTGACATGTCTTAAGTTGAGAATAAATGTAATTTAAAATCAACAGGTTCATAAGATTACCGTGATGTCTTGGTAATTCTTCAAGTCTATATGTTTAACATTGAATTGTTAAATTCTTTCTGACTACCATTCTTCACTCCTTTACATTTCAAGTATACTGACATCCTTGGTCCATGTACGGAAATAAAGAATAATTCATGGGGTTTCAGGGATTGCAAACATTTACATTTTGTCACGGTTCTGTAATGGGGAGTGATGCATAAGCCCATTTAGACATGAGTTATCATCATTGCCTACAAATACTGCTATGTCTATGTAAACCATTTGCAATCTAGCTATTAGAGAACACATCGTGGAGCTGGAGGAACACAGCAGGCCAGACAGCATCAGAGGAGTTTGAAAGCTGACTTTTTGGGTCAGGACCCTTCAGAAATATTTCTGAATGCCGCCTGGTCTGCTGTGTTCCTCCAGCTCTCCACTGTTACTTCTGACTCTAGCATCGGCAGTTCTTACTATTTCTGCAATCTGATTATTGTCAGGTCTTTGATTTTTTTTGTAATAGTAAGCTTTGAAGTACGTTATCTTCATTTTCCAATAGCCACCACCACCTCAAATCTTTAAGCTGAGATATGTTGAAGGCTGATGCGTGACCTTATGGAGTTTTCTAAAATTATGAGGGGCATGGATAAGATGAAGCGGCAAAGTCTTTCGCCAATATAGGTGAGTCCAAAACGAGAGGGCACAGGTCTAAGATGAGAGGGGCAAGATTTAAAAGGGACCTAAGGGGTAACTTTTTATCACAGAGGGTGATGCATGTAATGAATAAGCTGCCAGAGAAAGTGGTGGAGGCTGGTACAGCTAGAACATTTAAAAGACATCACAATGAGTACATGAAGAGGAAGGGTTTACAGGGATCTGGGCCAAATATTGCCAAATAGGACTAAGATTAATTTAGGATATCTGGTTGGTATGGACAAGTTGGATCACAGGGTTTGTTTTCATGCTGTACCTCTCTGTGACTATAGAAAATGCTCACAATCAAATAGACTAATGTTGCACTTTACTAACAGATGTATAAAATTACCTTAGTGTAACCCAAGGTACAGCGAACTTTGTTCTAACCAGGATTTTGTGAACTGGCACTCAACAAAAACCAGCAAAAATTATATACCTCAAATGCCGCAAAGTTTACTAAGTCATTTCTGTCCAATTATCACAGTTTTAATCATTTACCATAATGTAAATATACTTGTTCAATTGAATGACCACATGAAATATCAACAGTTGATTCAACTTCCCCTGAAAAGAGTAGATTAAGAGTAGATTCCCTATAGTGTGGAAACAGGCCCGTCGGCCCAACAAATCCACACTGCCTCTTGGAGCATCACCACCCAGACCCATCCCTCTATAACTCTCACACCTGAACACTATGGGCAATTTAGCATGGCCAATCCACCTAGCCTGCACATCTTTGGACTGTGGGAGGAAACCTAAGCAGACACAGGGAGAATGTGCAAACTCTGCACAGACAGTGACCCGAGGCTGGAATCGAACCTAGGTGCCTGGTGTTGAGGCTGCAGTGCTAGCCACTGTGCCACCCTTCTCTACCTCACTGAGTAATTAGTTGACGGTACAAGTGAGAAAGCTGTCTGCTGAGTAGTTTTATTTAAGGCAAAGTTACATTGTTATTTAAGTGATTTATCTTGTAAATAAAGTGTAACAGTGATGTGTATATCCCTTGCATTACATTGCTATTACTTAGTGTGTGTTTTTACATGGATTATGCTGACCTCTTCATTAAGAATATTTGATCAATTGACACAACTCGTCCCATAGGTGCCGTATAACAAAAAGTTTACCATATATAGATCTCAAAATAAATATTCAGGAATAGGTTTACTTTTTGTCAACAAACCTTAAGACAACTGAGCACCAAAATCACTTTGTGGTTTAAAGATTCTGCACGTATCCCTTGGGGAATGATGTTGATGTTTAAACCTGAACAATAAATGTCAGCATGGCATTTTTGTTTGCAGATGGCATTTTGCTGGAGTCTCATTATATTTTGTACGTATATTAATGTAATCACTTTTCAGAAGGGCCTACTTGACTTGGATGAAGTTAGTTAGCGCAAACACATTTGGCAGGTTGTAGGTTAAGTGATGATCAATGTGCCAGACTTAGTTAACAGACTGGGTGTGTAAACAGCCTAATTGAGTGAGGTGGCAATGGAGTCAGTGGGAGAGCAAGCAATCGAGCAAGGAGCTGGGATAAGAAGCTAAAGAGAGCCGTTCACTGTATGGGAGGATGAGATTCGCACATTTTGATGCTCCTTGTTTGGGCCTCCAAGATTGGCTGATGTCTAAAACCATATCAGTAACAAATCTTAATTGCATGAATTACCAGCCCTAAATGGTTGTGGCAAGATTAATTTGTATTAATTGTATAAACTTGGCAAGTTCATGACCCAACATAACAGTGTGTAACTGGATGAACACAGCAGGCCAAGCAGTGTCTCAGTAGCACAAAAGCTGACGTTTCAGGCCCCACCCTTCATCTGATTGTCAGCTTTTGTGCTCCTTAGATGCTGCTTGGCCTGCTGTGTTCATCCAGCTACACACTTGTTATCTTGGATTCTCCAGCATCTGCAGTTCCTATTATCTCCGAAGTTCATGACCCAATTACTTTTGAAGGCTCATGGTGAAGATGTGCAATTTTTTTGTGGAATCCAAGGAATGGGGCCATCTGTGGAGACTTTCTCAAGCACATTTGCTGTTGATTGCTTTATTTTGTTCATAACACTTGCTATATTAAAAGTTCTTTGTATTTTTCCAGAAATTTCTGGACCAAAAGCTGGAATTTTTGACTGTCGACAAGTGTGTTCTGTATTTTTGTTTCTGGTCAAACAGAATTAGCTGTTAAGCTCCTCCTTGAAGATGTTCAATGTTTTGGCCTTAACCATATTTTATGGCCAAAGCATTGAATGTCTTCAAGAATGAGTTGGAGATAATTTTTAGCATGAAAGGGAATCGAATAAGCAGCCATAATTATATTGAATGGCAGAGCAGGTTTTCAGGGCCACTGATTTGCTTGGCTCATGTTTTCTATGTTTCTTATTTTAAATGCCATTATCCCCTTTTTTTTAATCCAGACACTTTGTTTCACCTCAAGTCAACTAGTTGAATGAATTTTCATGATTTAGAAGTACTGTTAATTCCTTTGTATTCAAATTTGTTTCGAATTAATTGCAAGTATTTTCCCATTTGTTGTTTGTCGGAAAGAAAACCAATTGTAAAATTACATTGGTGTCCATACGTCGTTGCATTTTTGACCACAATCCATGACATCTTTAAAATCAATATTCTCTTTTTTAATGTAATTTTGAGGTAACCGTCGAAGCTTTCAATGTTTGCTGATATTGCTGAGAGCATCTCCGATATGATACAACTAAGATATGTTGATGCACTTGAAAAAGCATGATTTTAGGCAGGTGAATATGAAGAACACTGACCGCTGACATCTTTATAGTTACTTTGCTCTATCTTGCCGCATGAGTGCAGTGTTGCTTTCTTTTGTGGTATTTTCAATTGTGACAGAGGTGATGAAGCAGGGCCCTAATAAACATCAGTATAATTTTATTTTAAACATTCTAGGTATGAAAACTTATATCCATGAGATATTTACTCTAAGAGGCAGCTTCAAATGGATAAAGCATTTGAAGTATACTTCTCAACCTCAAATTCAAGTTCATCCGCTTCACCAAAACCTTCCACCCCAACCTCAAATTCACCTACGCCGCCCTCCTCCTCCAGAACTTCCAATTCCCTGGTCCCAAACACCTCATTTTCATGATGGACGTCCCATCCCTATTACGCCAGCATTCTCCATGCAGTTGGCCTCAAGGCCCTCCACTTCTTCCTGTCCCACAGACCCAACCAGTTCCCCTCCACCGACACCCTCATCCGCTTGGCCGAACTCGTCCTCACCCTCAACAACTTCTCTTTTGATTCCTCTCACGTCCGACAGACAAAAGGGGTGGCCATGGGTACCTGCATGGGCCCAGGCTATGCCTGCCTTTTTGTAGGTTACGTGGAACAGTCCGTCTTCCGCACCTACACTGGCCCTGAACACCACCTCTTCCTCAGTAACATTGATGACTGTATCGGCGCTGCCTCGTGCTCCCCAGAGGAGCTCGAACAGTTCATCCACTTCACCAACACCTTCCACCCCAACCTCAAACTCACCTGGACCATCTCCAACACATCTCTCACCTTTCTGGACCCCTCTGTCTCTATCTCAAGCAGCCACCTAGAAACCGATGTCCATTTCAAGTCCACCGATTTGCATAGCTACCTAGAATACACCTCCTCCCACTCCCCTTCCTGCAAAAATTCTATCCCCTATTCCCAATTCCTTCGTCTCCGCCCTATCTGCTCCCAGGATGAGGCATTCCACTCCTGCACATCCCAGATGTCCTTGTTCTTCAAGGACCGCAACTTCCCTCCTCCTCCGCTCCCCATCTCTCTTTCCCCCCCCCCCCCCACCCCCCAACCTCCCCACAAGTGGTCAAGAATGCCCTCACCCAAGTCACCCACATCTCCCGCACCTCATCTCTCACACCTTGTCCCTGCAATAACTGCCCAAAGAGAATCCCCCTAGTCCTCACATACCACCCCACCAACCTCCACATACAACGCATCATCCTCCGACACTTCTGCCATCTACAATCCGACCCCACCACTAAAGATATTTTTCTATCCCCATCCTTGATGCCTTCCGGAGAGACCACTCTCTCCGGGACTCCCTTGTCTGCTCCACACTCCCCTCCAACTCCTCCACACCCGGCACTTGCCCCTGCAACCGCAGGAAGTGCTACACTTGCCCCCACACCACTTCCCTCGCCCCCATCCCAGGCCCTAAGATGACTTTCCACATCAAGTAGATGTTCACCTGCACATCTGCCAATGTGGTATACTGCATCCGCTGTACCCATTGTGGCATCCTCTACATTTGGGAAACCAAGCGGGTGCTTGGGGTCTGCTTTGCAAAACATCTATGCTCGGTTCGCAACAAACAACTGACCTTCCAGTCGCAAACCATTTCAACTCCACCTCAGATTCCTGAGGTGAGATGACATGCCCATTCTGAGCCTCATGCAGTGCCATATTGATGCCACCTGTAGGTTGCAGGAACAGCAACTCATATTCCGCTTGGGAACCCTGCAGCCCAATGGTATCAATGTGGATTTCACCAGCTTCAAAATCGCCAGAACCAGCCCAGCTCATCCCCGCCTCCCTAACCTGTTCTTCCTCTCATCTATCCCCTCCACCCACCTCAAGCCGCACCTCCATTTCCTACCTACTGACCTCGTCCCGCCCCCTTGACCTCTCCGTCCTCCCCAGACTGACCTATCCCCTCTCTACCCCCCACCTATACTTTCTCCTCTCCACGTATCATCTCCTCTATCCATCTTTGGTCCACCTCCCCCTCTCTCCCTATTTATTTCAGAATCCTCTCCCCATCCCATTTTCTGATGAAGGGTCCATAAGACCATAAGACATAGGAATGGAAGTAAGGCCATTCGGCCCATCAAGTCCACTCTGCTCTTTAAATCGTGGCTGATGGGCATTTCAACTCCACTTCCCTGCACTCTCCCCGTAGCCCTTGATTCCTTGTGAGATCAAGAATTTGTCGATCTCTGCCTTGAAGGCATCCAATGTCCTGGCCTCCACTGCACTCCGCGGCAATGAATTCCACAAGCCCACCACTCTCTGGCTGAAGAAATGTCGTCTCATTTCAGTTTTAAATTTACCCCCTCTAATTTTAAGGCTGTGCCCACGCGTCCTAGTTTCCCCGCCTAACGGAAACAACTTCCTAGCGTCCACCCCTTGTAAACCATACATTATCTTGTAAGTTTCTATTAGATCTACCCTCAACCTTCTAAACTCTAATGAGTACAATCCCAGGATCCTTAGCCGTTCATCATACGTTAAACCTACCATTCCAGGGATCATCCGTGGTCTAGGCCCAAAACATCAGTTTTTGTGCTCCTAAGATGTTGCTTGGCCTGCTGTGTTCATCCAGCTCCACACTTTGTCATCGTGAAGTTTACTTATTAATTGCCAGTTATAATGATTGACACTTTCAATGTACTACAATATTTCAAAATTATAGACTAATACTCCAGAAGATGTGTGTAAAACAAAATCCAAATTCTTAGTGTAACTTCTAAATTGCTTTCTCAATTGTTTCAAAAATAAATGACTTGATTTTTGACAGTAATTACCATTGCCGTCATCCCAGCTTATAATAATTTGGGACAAGTCAGATCCCAGGATGAAATGTGTCTTGATCGACCCTTACATTAATTTTTGCAGTTGATTACTGTGGTTATCAGTCATTGAAAATGATAACACAAAGCAGCCAATGTTGTATATGTAAATAACAAAAGGAAATAAATGCTGATTTAGAAAGATTTTAACTTAGCAAAACAAAGAAATAACCTGCTTCTCAGCAATATCTTTTACAGGCACTTAAATCCAGTGAAGTGTTACTTCTATCCTAAGTTTTTTTTTAAACTTCTTATTTAAATGATTCTTGCTGGTTTTTAAAAACTTGGACACCTTACTCCAGTTCTGATAACTGAAGCGCTCTTCAATTCTTGAAAACTTGAACATAAACTCAAACAACTTGCAAACTTGACAAACTAAAAACCCTGTTGAGGATGGAATTGTTCTTAAGAACTGAACATTTTCTTTTGAATAAAGCTGTTTCTGTATTGAACTCCTGGTGTGTTACCTCTGTATATTATAAAAGTTCAACTTTGCAAATATGTCATCAATTAACAGCTTAGATAGCCTGCTAGATATATGCATTCTTGGAACTGATATCTTTAGTATACTGTTCCAAATGACTTTTTGATCTTCAGCATAAGTTGACAGAACCGAAATCACATCTATTTTGCCAATGCTTTAAAATCCAAATTTCCAAATGACGATACATTATACATCTTCATCACACTATTGATTAGTTAACAAGGACATGATTGTTTACTTGAGCTTCCTGTCTCTTATTAAAATGGTTTGCTTTAATTTTAAGCTGGATACTTAATTCTGGAAGAACAAACTAAAAAATTATTGTGATAGTTGTATGTTGATATAAATTAAACAGGGGAACATAGAAATACCAGGAAACAACTGTATTAAAATATTTTAGAAGTATTTTACTCGGTAATTTTACAAATTGAACAGGAAAAATTCAAGTTGTAAAGAGACAGTCATACAACATGGCAACAGACCCTTCGGCCCAACTTGTCCATGCTGACCAAATTTTCCAAACTAAACTAGTCCCACTTGCCTGTCTTTTGCCCTTGTCATTCCAAACCTTTGCTATCCATGTATTTATCCAAATGTGTTTTCATTGTTGTAATTGTACCTACACCCACCATTTCCTGTGGCAGTTTGTTCCATATCCGAACCACCCTCTGTGTTGGAAAGGTTGCCCCTTCAGGTCCCTTTCAAATCTGTCTTCTCTCGCCTTAAAAATACCCCCCCAAGTTTTAAGCTCCCCCACCAAAGGGAAAAGAATCTTGCTATTCACCTTTTCTATGCTACTGATGATTTCATAAACCTCTCAGTTCACCTGTCAACCTCCTACAGACCAGTGGGGAAAAAAAATCCTAGCGTGTCCTTATACTCAAACCCTCCTGACACAGCAACGTTCTAGTAAATCTTTTCTGAATCCTCTCCAATTTAATAATATTTATTCCATGGCAGGGTGACCAGAACTGTACACAGTACTTGGGGATGGTTAGATCCTGGCATACCAAATTGATAATATTGAATTTGACTCTTAATTTGTTGGATTTGTAATTTATCCTTAGGAAGTGCTGTATTCACCAGCAACACATCCTCATCTTGATTACCAATTTCAATTTATCACCTTCTGTTTCGTGCATTGTTTGATGCAAGACTGTCAATTGCTGTCTGAAACTGATTGTGTACTTGACGTCATTTCTTTTCATTCAGTAAAGTCGAATATCTTGTGTAGTATCCAGCTTATTAGCTTATTTGATTTGCGTGAGTAATGGCAATAAGAAGGCTAGTTTAATGTATGGCTGTGCTTGTTTCTTGTGTGTGTGATGCTCTTGTGGTATTACATGTTTTAGTCAAGTCAAACATTGTAAAGCCAAAACTTACTGGTGGCTTTCCATGCAGCTGCTACCCTCGATCTTCCAAGTTTGAAGAGTTGTGGCTTTGGGAGATACTATTAAAGGAGCTTTGCTGAGTTCCTGTAATACAGTTTATAGATTGCAGGACTGCTTAACTCTGCCTGTCATGTGCTGCTTTTGCTGTTTAGCATGCACCTAGTTCTGTGTTGTAGACTTTTTTTTAGTTTTGCCCGTTGCTGTTTGTGGCATGTACTCCATCATGCTTTGATGGTGATTAGATTAGATTACCTACAGTGTGGAAACAGGCTATTTGCTCATGAGATTAGCGGTTATGGATTGTGGTTAAGGACGGTTCTGTTACTGCTGATGGTTCATAGCACTTTTGGGTACTCAGTTGCTAGATACATTTGCAATATGCCCTATTTGGCACAATGGCAGTGCAGCACAACAGAAAGGGTACATTCAGTGAGAACATAGCACATCTTCCCCACAAGGATTGGATGGTGGCCATTCTTACTGATGCAGCCCTCACGGACAGAATTTTCCCTCTTGGGATACCCACGACCTCCTGCAAATGCAGTTAGTGACTATTCCCTTTCAGACTTGGCCTCTCTTGATGAAGATTGGAGCTCCCCATCCATTGTACAATATATGGCCCCCTCAATGTGTTGCTTGATATGCCCTCCCTTACCACGTCAAAGGGGATGGTGATTTTTTTCTTCATGCTTGATCTGATGCCTCAAGACTTTGTAGCTTCTCAGTTCATGTTTACGATTCCCAGAGCCGCTCTCTCCAAATTGTATAACACTGTATCACCATGATGGGTTTGTTGTGCTGCTGGAACAGATCATGGCCAATGATCACGTTGTGTGTAAGGTAATGTTCTGTCAGACACTTGTTTAATTGGTCTATAGGACAGCTCTCCCAGTTTTGATACAGGATTCCGTGTAGGAAAGAAGGATGAGCAAGTGTTGAGAGTTGAAAAGTGTCTTTTCACATGCTGAGATTGAGTTAATTTCTGGTTTCATTCAAGATTGACTTCAGTCACTTTTGATACAGCATTATATCTGCCACAGTATTTCGGGCTTGGCAGGAGAAGTATTTGTTAAGTGTGCGCAAGAAGATTTTCTGATTCAATAGGTGTATCTACTGTAGAACGTGTAAAATCTGACCTATTAGAACATTACAGCACAGTACAGGCCCTTCGGCCCTCAATGTTGTGCCAACCTTATTTCTTAGGAAATAAGTCAGGGCAGGTGACTCGGGTGTCAGTGGGCGAGCACTTTGTGGCCAGTCATCATAATTCTGAGTTTTAAAATTATGTAGGAAAGTTGACGTTCTAAATTGGAGGAAGGCCAATTTTGATAGTATTACGCAAGAACTTTGAAAAGTTGATTGGGAGCACATGAAAGGGTGGCTGGAAAATGGGAAGCCCTTAAAACTGAGATAGAAAAAGTCCAGAGACAGTATGCCCCTGTTTGGGTGAAGGGCAAGGCTGGTAGGTGTAAAGAATGCTGAATGACTAGTGAAATTGAGATCTTAGTCAAGAAAAAGAAGGAAGCATATATCGGGGATTAAGTGAATCTCTAGAGTGTAAAGCCAGTAAGAGTATACTTGAAGAAAAACAGGACATGAAATAGCTTTGGAAAGTAAAGTGAAGGAGAATCCAAAGGGAATTTTACAAAATTATTAAGGACAAAAGGGTAACTAGGGAGTGAATAGGACCCCTTAAAAGATCAGCAAGGCCACCTGTATGTGGAACCACAGGAGATGGGAGACATATTGAACAAGTATTTTGCATCAATGTTTACAGTGGAGAAGGATATGGAAGATAATGTGAGGAAATAAATAGAGACATCATGAAAATCCTCCATATTACAAAGGAGGAGGTGCTGAGTGTCTTAAAAGGAATAAAAGTGGATAAATCCCTGGGACCTGATCAGGTGTACCCCAAACTTCATGGGAAGTGAGGGAAGAAATTGTTGGGCCCCTTGCTAAGGTGTTTGTTTCAGTGATAGCCACAGGTAAGATGCCAGAAGACTGGGGGTTGTGTAACATGGTGCATCTAGTGTAGAAAGATGATAAGGAAAAGTGAGGGAAGTATAGACCGGTGAGCCTGACATTGGCAGTGGGTAAATTGTTGGAGGGAATTCTGAATGCCAAGATTTTTGTGTATTTGGAAAGGTAAAGACTGATCGGGGATCGCCACCATGACTTTGTGCATGGGAAGTCATGCCTCACTAAGTTTTTTTTTGAAGTAACGAAGAGGATTTAAGAAGGCAGAACTGTGGACGTGATTTGTATGGACTTTAGTAAGGCATTTGAGAAGGTTCCTCATGTTAGTCTGGTTAGCCAGGTTAGGTCATGTGGAATAGAGGGAGAACTAGCTATTGGGATACAGAATTAGCCCTAAGGTAGAAGACAGAGGGTGGTGTTGGTAGAAGGTCGCTTTTCAGACTGGAGGCCTGTACCGGGGTATGCCACAGGGTGGGTGCTTGATCTACTGCTTTTTGTAATTTATGTAAATAGTTTGGATGTGAACATAGGAGGTGTGGTCCGTAAGTCTGCAGATTACACTAAAATTGGAGGTATCGTGGACAGTGAAGAAGGTTACCTCTGAATACAATGGAATCTTGATCAGATGGGTTGATGAGCCGAGGAGTGATAGACTGAGTTTAAGCGTGGTAAGTGTGAAGTGCTGTGATTTGGAAAGACATATTGGAGCAGGACTTACACACTTAATGCTAAGGTCCCAGGCCATGTTGCTGAACACAGACACCCTGGACTGCAGGCTCAGTTCCTTGAATGTGGAATGGCAGGTAGACAGCAGCATCATGAAGGTGGTGTTTGGTAGGCTTGCCTTTATCAGTTGGTGCATTGAGTATAGGTGTTGGGAGGTCATGTTGCAGCTGTACAAGTATTGCTTGCGGTTCTAGTCTCCCTGCAAAACGAAGGATGTTGTGAAACTTGAAAGGATTCAGAAAAGATTTACGAGGAAGTTGCCAGGGCTGGAGGGCTTAATCTGGAGGGAGAGGCTGAATAGGCTATGGTTATTTTCCTTGGAGTGTCGGAGGCTGAGCTGGGAACCTTTTTAGAGGTTTATAAAATCATGAGGGGCCTGGATACAGTAGATAGGCAAGGTCTTTTCCCTGGGGTGGGGGAGTCCAAAACTAGAGGGTATAGGCTTAACGGTGAAAGGGAATGATTCAAGAAGGAGCCATGGGGCAATTTTTTTTCATGCAGAGGTGGTGTGTGTAATGAATGAACTGCTAGAGAAAGTGAAGGAGGCTGGTGCAGTTATAACATTTAAAATGCGTCTGGGTGGGTACATGAAGAGGAGGGGTTTTGAGGGATATGGGCCAAAAGCTGGCAAATGGGGGTAGATTTACGTAGAATATCTAGTCAGCATGGATGAGTTGGACTGAAGGGTCTGTTTCTGTGCTGTGTATCTCTATGACTGTACCTTGCTAGGTCATTTCAGAGGTTGTTTGAGTCAGACAATTTGTTCATCTGGAATAATTTGTCAACCAAACCAAGTAAGGGTGTCAAATTTCCTCCTAATGGGCATCAGTGAACCAGACAGGTTTTCATGCCACTTGGCAACATGGTCACCACTGGACTAGTTTTGACTCCCAGATTTATTTCTTAAGTTGACATTCCACAACCTGCTGTAGTGAAATTTGAATTCTTAGTCCCAGAACACTAGCCTGGCCCTCTGGATTGCTTGTTCAGTGATAATACCACTATACCACTGCCACCCCACAAGAAGTGCTTCAGCAAGGGTACAATAATTACGATAAAATGTACATTTCATGATATTTGGTAAAACCCTATTGATTGTTCTCCATGAGAGGCTTATTTCTACGTTGGCATTTTGACCTACAGTTCCAATTTACAGTCATGTAAGTACATACATGACTTGAAATGGCTATTACAATCCATCTGACTAGTCCTATATATCTAGTAAATATAACAGAATATTCTACCTCTCTTAGCCTGCCATTTTTCGTTAGTTATTTGGCTCATTATTGAAATTGCAGTAGCAATTATCTGAGTCCTTTGGCAGTCTTATTTTATAATTGTATCAACCTTAGCATATGGCCCATGAAATTGAGCTTGGCTTGTTGATCAAAGAAAGATGAATTCTATATTTGGCCGTCTGGAGTGAAGCTAAATATATATTAGTTCTTACTTTCATATTACAATGCAAAAGAATTACATTGTAGATGATGGATCTGACCTTTACTTTTAGATGTGCTTTTGTGTTAATGTTATTTTGTTCTTTGGCAATTGTGTAACTTTGCAAATTCAAGCATGAGACTTGCCAAATACTATCCAACGAATCTGTGACAAGGTCAGAGGTCAGATTTATTTGAAGTCATGAGCTTTCAAAGCACTGCTCCTTTGTCAGGTGGGGTGAAGAGAAGCACACAGGCATATAATATATAGGCAGAGAGATCAAAAGATGATTTGCCTGATCTTTTGATCTGTCTACCTATAAATTATGCGCCTGTGTGCTTCTCTTCACCCCACCTCACAAAGGAGCAGTGCTCTGAAAGCTCATGACTTCAATTAAGCCTGTTGGACTATAACCTGGTGATAACACAATGTGGACCTGAAACATCAATTTTCCTGCTGTGATGCGGCCTGGCTTACTGTGTTCCTCCAGCTCAACACTGCGTGTCTCTGACTCCAGCAACAGCAGTTCATACTATTTTCAGACCATAGCCCGGTGTTGTGTGACTTCTGAGTTTGTCCACCCCAGTCCAATGCCGGCACCTCCACACTTATAATCTGTGATAATATCTACATATAGTTGTGTTCATTTGTAATTCATTTAATGTTATGAATATTTGTAATGTATTTTTCTGTAATGTAAACACATGTTAATTGATACTTGTGTCACCTTTTAGATGTATTACAGGACTCTTCAACCTGTACCCTTGCCTGAGGCATGGTGACCCTCAGGTTGAACCACCCACCAGTTGTCTCTGTCCAATGAGTGAGCAGCCTGTGGTCTGGGAATACTATAGCTATTTTACATTTATTATTACTAACGATGATCTGACATGTCCGTTCACCCTTGCTCGCTCTTATTTACTGATGAGAAAGAAGTAGCCCTTCTATATGAATGCAGCAGTTTTTCTGTGATCTAATAGTTACCAAGACAGATCAGAAGTTATCTATGCTGTACAAATGTTGCATGCTCTGGTAGATGTGCAAGTGAAAGTATGCTTGGACATATTTGTGAATAATTAAAGTGGAGCAAGAAGGAGAGATTGCATAGTTAGTAAGTTTTGAACAGCATTGTCAGTGAATGTAAAAATATTTTGATAAATTTGATTTGTCAACTGCAGAGTGCTATGGCAACTTAGCCTTAAGTATATGTTTAGAGATTGATGGATTTCGGATTGCCAGTGGTTAAAGGATATTGGGACAGTGTGGGAAAAGACATGAAATGCAACATTGGCTGTGATCTTGTTAAATGGTGGAGCAGGCTTGACTGATTGAATAGCCTATTCCTGTTCCTAAATTCTAATTGAATCATTTGAAAACAAAATCAATGCAACAAATTTTGTATCAAAATTAATGTATCCCTTAAACTTTCCCATTCAATTCAGTGTTTGAACCACATTGAATTGATTAGGAATGTTTTAAATTCACTTCACAGGGTGTGGGTATCTCTGGCTAAGCCAGCATTTATTGCCCTCCCCTAACAGTCAAAAGGGCAGTTAAGAGTCAACCAGGTTGCTGTGGGTCTTGAGTCAAATGTAGGCCAGATCAGGTAAGGATGACAGATTTCCTTCCCTGCAGGACACTAGTGAATCACGCCGGCTTTTCCAGCAATTGACACTGCTTTTATGGGTTATCATTAGTCCCTTAATTCCACATTCTTTTTATTGAATTCAGGTTCCACCATCTGCGATTGGCTGACTTTCTGAATCAATAGTCTAGCAATAATACCACTAGGTCATTGCCTTCCCAATTGTGGAGTACAAAGCAGAGATTATATGCAGTGATCTCAACGTTTGCCTTTCCTGTTTAGAATAAAATCAACATTATCCAAATAAATTAAAGTAATTGTTACATTTATTTAATGACATTTTATTCTTTTCCAGGATGATATTTACATGTATGGAGGAAAAATTGATACTGATAATGGAAATATCACAAATGAACTGTGGATCTTCAACATCCCAACTCTGTCATGGACCAGGAAAATTCCAAACATTCTCTCTCCTGGGCAACAATATGATGTGGAAGGACACTCTGCACACCTCATTGAAATGGACAGTGGAGATGTTATCATGTTTATCATTTTTGGATATTCTGCACTTTACGGTTACATAAACAGTGTTCAGGAGTACAATATTAGTAAGTAATTGGTCTCTTGGTAGTACAGGATTTGAGTATTGTTGAGAAAAGATATGCTGTTGAAGCTTCTCATTTTGCACTCATCAGAACAATTGAAATGGCATTTAAAAAGAGTGCTGATTGGTTTAGTATCTGCCATGGCAAATGCACCAGAGAACAGTTAACCTGCAAGCTTCTGTTTAAATTTAAAAACAGGAAGTTGACCCTGGTCAACCACTTTGGAGAAAGGTATCAACCTTGCCTAAGATTGTGAGAAGCTAAGTATATTCATTTCACAGGGCCCTGTCCTTGCAAGTAGGCAGAGCAAGCCCAACCCTTTTTTCTTTTTTTGCAATCTGCTCAATTTCTGAGCTTTGTTTACTAGGCTAACGTTCATATCTCATCCCTGATTGTTTTTGCGAGGGTAGTTGGTAGCTGACTTCTGGAATTACTACTGTTCTTGGGTGTAGGGATGCCCACAGTGCTTTTTGGGAGAGTGTTCCAGGATGTTGACTTCCCAGACAGCGAAGGAACAATGAAAGATCCAGTTCCATGTCCAGATATTGTGCGACTTAGAGGGGAATGTGCATATGCTGGCCTTGTCCTTCTATAATCATAGAATCCCTATAGTGTGGAAACAGGCCCTTCAGCCCAGCAAGTCCACACTGACCCTCAGTGTATCTCACCTAGACCCATCCCTCTATAACCCACCTAATCTACAAATCCCTGAAAATTACGGGCAATTTAGCATTGCCAATCTACCCAGCCTGCACATCTTGAGACTATGGGAGGAAACCTGAGCACCCAGCGGAAACACGTGCAGACATGGGGGAAAAGGTGCGAACTCTGCACAGTTGCCTGAGGGTGGAATCAAACCTGGGTCCCTGGTGCTGTGATGCAGTAGTGCTAACCACTGAGCCACCTTGCCATCCCTTTCCAGCTGGTAGAAGTCAAAAGTTTGAAAGGTTCTGGGAGAGAAGCCTTGGTAAGTAATTGCAGTGCATTTTGTAGCTGCTACGTATTGCTGTGACTAGGTATTGGAGTTGAGATGAGTGGGAGTTAAAGTTAGTGGATGGATGCCAAACAAGGGTGCTCCTTTGTCCTAGAACATGTCAAGCAAAAGCATTGTGACTTTTTCAGTTAAACAAAAGCATGGGGAGCACTAGTTCTGTGGTGCTTTCACCATGGCAATGTTTTGACTAATTGGAGACTAGTTGTCAATGTTACCACGAGTTTGATAAAATAAAGCTCCTCCCAGACCATTGGACTGCTCTTCCATTAGAGAGAGGGGGCTGGTGGTGGCTTATCGTAAGGGTCACCAAGCCTCAGGAGGGAGAGGTTGAGAAGGAGAATCCTTCAAGATAACTTCAGCTAGTCACCGTATTGTAGACCAGCCATGCAGCCAACTGAGCTAACTGACCCCTCCAACCAGTTCATACAACCAGTACATTGTAAGATCACCAATATGAATTGTTCATCAATCTGAACTTTGGACATCTCCAATGTCCAGGTCTACATCGGACAAAATGCTTCAACAGCATATCACCTTATTTCAACAATATTTAAAGTAATTTGTTTGCTGAATGGTTGAAATGTAATTTGAAAACAATTAGTCAAAAAATGCTCATTCAATATTGAAAATTAGGCACAGTGTTCTAATGAGAAGATGATGCAAAAAGAATCAGGTTATGAGTGTAGTGATGACCAGTCTCTCAGCCGATACTTGAAATTTCTCTGCAGCTGATCATTCATGGCAGCCTTGAGGAGGGTTCGTAGAATGCATCTGGTGAAAAGGGTAAATAGGGTGGTACATAAGTTTTTAAACTAGTAAGTGGGGAAGGGAGAAGTGAGCTTAGAGGGAGAATAACAATTAATGTGAGGCAAAGCAGCAGGTTAGCAGGTGTCGAGGAAGCTTCAACTCCATTGAAAATTGGGAAAAAAAAAAAGGGAATGAGAACTCAAGAGCTGTTAGTAATGGAGGTAATGGGACCCAAAAAGAAGGTGCAAAACCTAGCAAAGGGCACTTTATCTGAAGGCTCAGAGCATTCGAAACAAGATGGATGAGTTGACGGTGCAAATCATGACAAACTGGTATGATTTAGTGGCCATTACAGAGACATGGTTACAGGATGGTCATGACTGGGAGTTAAATATCCAGGTGTATCAAACTATTGGGAAGGACAGACAGGAAGGTAAGGGAGGTAGTGTTGCTCTGATTTTTAAGGATGATATCAGGGCAGTTGTGAGAGACGATATAGTTCTACTGAACAAAACGCTGAATCTATTCGGGTGGAAATTAGCAATAGCAGGGAGAAGAAGTCACTGATAGGTGTGGTCTATATGCCACCAAATAATATCGTGGTGGGGCTTGCAATAAACATAGAAATAGCAAATGCATGTAAAAATGGTACAGGAATTATCATGGGGGATTTTAATCTACATAACGATTAGTCAAACCAGGTTGGTCATAGCAGCCTTGAGGAGGGGTTCATGGAACGGATCCGCAATAATTTCCATGAACAATACTTAATGGAACCTACGAGGGAGCATGTGATCCTGGATCTAGCCCTGTGTAATGAGACAGGAATAATTAAGGATCTCACAGTTAGGGATCCTCTCGGAAGAAGCGATCACAGAATGATTGAATTTAAAATACAGATGAAGCGTGAGAAGGTTAAATCCAGTACCTATGTCCTGTGCTTAAACAAAGGAGACTATGAAGAAGTAGGAAGGAGTTAGCTAAGGTAGAATGACAGCAAAAACTTTATGGTGGGCCAATTGAGGAACAGTGGAGGACTTTCAAAACAAATTTTCACAGTCCTCAGCAGAAGTATATTCCAGTGATAAGGAAGAACTATAGGAAAAAAGAGCGGCAGCCATGGATGTCTAAAGAAATAAAGGAAAGTATCAGATTGAAAAAAAACACATACAAAAAAGCAAAGAGCAGTGGGGAAAGTAGTAGACTGGGAAATCTTTAAAGGCCAACAGATAGCCCCAAAAAAAAGTAGTAAAGAAAAATAAGATCGATTAGGAGAGTAAACTGGATCAGAATATAAAAGCAGGCAGCAAAAGTTTCTATAAATATGTAAATCGTAAAAGAGTGGTGAAGGTAAACATTGGTCATTTAGAGGATGAGAAGGCCGGTTTAATAAATGGGAATGAGGAAGTCGCCAAGACATTAAACAGTTATTTTGTGTCGGTCTTCACAGTGGAAGAGACAAATACCATGCTGAAATCTAAAGGCAAGAAGGTCATAACACATGAACTAGAAACTATCATTATCACAAAAGAGGCAGTGCTGGTCAAGCTAATGGGGATAAAGATAGACAAGTCTCCTGGCCCTGATGAAATGCATCCCAGGGTACCAAAAGAGGTGATGGGAGAAATAGCAAATGCATTAGTAATAATTTACCAAAATTCACCTCACTCTGGGTGGGTTCCTGCAGATTGGAAAACAACCAATGTGACACCACTGTGTATAAAAGGAAGTAGACGAAAAGCAGGTAACTCTCGGCCAGTGAGCTGAACTTTGGTAGTGGAGAAAATGCTTGAATCTATCTTTAAGGAAGAAATAGCTCGACATCAGAATGTAAATTGTCCAATTGGGAATGCCCAGCTGGTTTCATGAAGGGTAGGTCATGTTTAACTAATTTTGGTGGAATTCTTTGAGGACATTACTTGCATGGTGGACAATGGGGAACCTGTGGATGTGGTGTATCTGGATTTCCAGAAGGCATTTGAGAAGGTGCCACACCAAAGGCTGCTACATAAGATAAAGTTGCACAATATTACAGGTAATGACCTGGATAGAGGATTGGTTGGCCGGTAGAAAGCAAAGAGTAGGAGTAAATGGGTGTTTTTTTGGTTGTCAGTCAGTGGCCAGTAGTGTTCCTTAGGGATCAGTGTTGGGACCTCAATTGTTTACAATTTAGGTAGATGATTTGGAGTCAGGGACTAAGTGTGATGTGTCAAAATTTGCAGATTACCCTAAGGTGAGTGGTAGAGCAAAGTGTGCAGAAGTCACAAAGTCTGCAGAGGGATATAGATAGTCTAAGTGAGTGGGCACAGGTCTGGCAGATGGAGTACAATGTTGACAAGTGTGAGGTCATCCATTTTAGTAGGCATAATAAGAAAATGGACTCTGTTTTAAATGTTAAAAAATTGCAGCATGCTGCTGTGCAGAGGGATTTGGGTGTCTTTGTGCATCGCTGAAGGTGGGATTGCAGGTGCAGCAGGTGATTAAAAGGGGAAATGGAACTTTGTCTGCCATTGCTCGAGGGATGGAGTTTAAAAACAGGGAGGCTATGCTGCAGCTGTATAGGGTCCTGGTGAGGCCACACCTGGAGTGCTGTGTGCAGTTTTGGTCTCCTTACTTGAGAAGAGATATACTAGCACTGGAGGGGGTGCAGAGGAGATTCACTCAGTTGATTCCAGAGTTGAGAGGGTTGGATTATGAGGAGAGACTGGGATTATACTATTTGGAATTCAGAAGAATGAGGGGAGACCTTTATAGAAACATATAAGATTATGAAGGGAATAGATATGGTGGAGGTTGTTTCTGCTAGTAGGTGAAACTTGGACTAGAGGGCATTGCCTCAAAATAAAGGGAAGCAGATGTAGGACTGAAGTCAGGAGGATTATGAATTTGTGGAACTCCCTGCCCAGTGAAGTGGTTGAAGCTTCCTCACTGAATGTGTTTAAGGCAAGGCTGGATAAATTTTTGAATAGTAAAGGAATTAAGAGTTATGGTGAGTGGGTGGGTCAGTGGAGCTGAGTCTCAAAAAGATCAGCCATGATCTTATTAAATGGCAGGGCAAGCTCGAGGGGTCAGATGGCCTACTCCTATTCCTAGTTCTTCAGTTCTTATGATTGCAGTGTTTTGAGGTAGCACATGAATAATTTAGCATGGAAATGTACAAGATGCTGTGCATGATTGTTTTATTCTGCCACTGGGTATGCTGATCAGGTTCCCTCCCTCAACACTTAGTAAAAAAAAAGTACTGAAATCAAGCACAAGTTATCAAACTTGTAAGACCTTCCAGTTTCATGGTTCTTAGTATCATTCTAAAAATCTTTGGAAAAACATTATATGCCATTCAACAGATGTAACTCAAAATTGAATGGTTCAGTGAAGATCAGTCTGAGCTGGAAGACTTTGGATTGATGTCCCAGTATCCAGAACTTCTAGGGTATGAAAGAACCAGCCACTGAATACAATCCCCTGCTTGGATAAATGGGGTAGTCTGCTGGAGAAAAGGCACCTTACTATTTAAAAACCAAAATGTCGAATCCAAAAAGTGTTGATGTGAAGGTGATCAACTGGTATTTTGGTGACTTTGTGTAATGTAGGGTAAGATGAAAGAGAATGGAATGAAGGAAGTAGAATAGAACTCCAAAAGGGCACAGACACGTTGGAATGTGTAGATAGGTAGCAGATGTTTCAATGTAAAGAAGTATGAAGTGATACATTTTGGTAGGAAGAATTTTCAAAATACAAACTAAAAACCACAAGAGATGCAGCTCGAGACCTGGGTGTCTATGTGCCCAGATCATTAAAAGTGATAGGACAAGTGGCGAGAGCAGTACGTAAAGCGTGCAATATCCTTGGCTCTATTAATAAGTGTCAGGTGGTGACATTGAACTTCTTTAAAACATTTATTAGATCTCAGCTGGAGTATGATGTGAGGCAAAGTAAAGTTGCTATAGGATTCTAGGGCACTATAGGACTGCTGTTTGAGTTATGGGTGCCACATTGGAGGAAGGGGATGGATGCATTGGAGACAGTGCAGAAGTGATTTGCAGGATTTCCAGAGGTGGAAACTTCAGTTATAAGAATATTTTGAAGAGGTTTGTATTGTTCTCCTTGGTGAGAAGTAGGCCAAGAAGAGGTCTGATAAAGGTTTTCAAAATAATAGTTGATAGGATAAACTTTTCCTGCTTGCAAAACGATCAAGAACAAGATCAACCTTAGATTCAAAGTGAATGGAAAAATAGTAAGGACAATATGAGATGAAAATACTCGTTGACTGAAAAAGCAGTTTGAATTTGAAAGTATGGAGGCAGATACAATTGAGACATTCCAGAAGATTTTGGACAATTATTTAGATAAAATAATATGCATAGGTATTAGGGAGAAGGGAAAATGGTACTCTAATGCTGCTCCTTTGAAGAGTTACTGCTGACTGGGCCATAAGACTGCTGTGATTCTAGAATAATGTAAGTAGGTTTGAAACGCACACAGTGCTGTTTACACATCCTATTAACAATGCACTAAAAATCTACATCGCATTATAGAATACAAGGGGTATACCTGTAACATATACCAGAAAAAAAGCTATTCTACCAGTATCACCAAACCAGGGGATTGACTGTAGTTCATTCAAAACTGCAGGGACGCATGCTTGGAACAGCATTTGACATAAATAAAAGTGACGATCAATCTGGTGAAGTAACAATATTTCATTCTGAGCAGCATGCGATAGAGCTGAGTAATTCTACTATGATTGAATCAGAGCTCGGCTCTGCAGTCCTGAAGATTGAGTTGTGAATGGTAGACATTTAACTCACTGGATGAGGAGGCTGTGTAAATATCTCCTTCCTTGTTGGTAGAGGATCTAAGCTCATCAGTGTGAAAGATGAGGCTGAAACAATCGCAAACGTCTTCAACTAGAAGTGCTCTTGATGTCCCTAGAACCTCAAATGCCTGGCTTCAGCCAATTTGATTTACTTTCAGGTATTATCAATGAATAGTTGAAGGCATTGAATATTAGAAAGGTTTTGGAACCTGACAACGTTCCACCAACCTGAAGAATTATGCCCCAGACTATCCATGTTCATCGCCAAACTGATCCACCAAGCTTCTACCCAAAAATATGGAAAGTTGCACAGGTATTTTCTGCCCTCCAGGCATAACACCAAGTCAGCCAATTAATGGGCCATCAGTCTGCTCTCAGTCATCACCAAAGTAATGAGTTGTTTAGATAACAGTGCTATTACATGGCACTTATTGAATAATAATGTGTCAGTTCGGTCTTCATCAGGCCCATTCAACTTCTGACCTCATTACAGTCTTGGTTCAGACCTGCACAGAAGAGCTAAACGAAACAGGGAAACTGAGTCAATCATTGTCATCAAAGTTGCACTTGACTAATATTGCCATTTACGAGCCCAGCAAAACTAGACTCAATGGAATTTGCGAAAATTTGCGCAAATCTCCATTGGTGACGATCATATTTCAAAGGTTGGTGGTGGTTGCTGGAGGCCAGTTGTCTCAGCCATAGATGCAGGGTAATTTTGGAAGACTGGCTATCTTCAGCTGCTTCACGAATCATTTTTTCTTCCCCAGAAGGTCAGAAATGAGGATTATCATGAATGATTGCATAATATTCAGCAGCATTTTGCAACTCCTGAGTCGCTGAAGTAGTCAGCACCAAAAATCGAACAAGACTTCAACATCATTTAGGTTTGGATCAATAAATGGCAAGTGATATTTGTGCTACGCTAATGCCAGAAATATCTAGCTCCAAGAAGACACAGGACCCGAACACAACAAATTGACATTTAATGACTTTGCCATTGTTAAAGTCGCCACTGTCTACATCCTGGGGATTACCATTGAACAGAAACTGAACTGGACAATCCATGTAAATATAATGGCTATAAGAACGGGTTAAAGGCTGGGAGTCCTGCACAAAGTAACTCACCTGTTCATGCTTCAAAGCTCTATGTCATTTGTAGCTCACAGGTCAGGACTGTGATATAATACACCTTAGTTGCCTGGATGAGACTCAAGAAACTTGATATCATTCTGGCCAGCCCATCTAATGGCTTCATCAACATTCATTCCTTCTACCATTGACACAGTAAGCTTGTCCTTAGACAGTGCCTTTCACTGTTGTGGCTTCCAGCGTCTAAAAGGACAAAGGTGGCAGGTAAATGGGAGCACCTTTCAGGTTTGCTTGCAAGTTCCTCTCCATGCCATAAACCATAATTATTTAGAACTGTAGCACCATACCTTCAGTGTCGTTGGATCAAAATCCTGGAACTTCATAATGCCATATGGATTGCAGCATTTCAAGAAGGCAATTCATCACCTTTTTCTCAAAGGAATTATGTGGATAATAAATGCTAGCCATCTAGCGACTCCCACAACCTCAATGACCTTTTTAAAAAAGTTACTCGCATCGACTCAATTTTAAATATTCTGCAGAATGGCAGTTTATGCAGAGGAAAGAAATGAACTGGTTTGACTTTCAATTGAGTCAGTTTCTGAGCCATTGACATCACTCTGCAAGGTATCAAGAAGGAGATGAAGTTATTTGACTCAAAGTTCCTTTGTCAAATAATGCAGCTGTTGGGCTCAAACTCTACTAGAGAAGGATACAGATATGGTTTGAACAAGGTAAAGGAATTATCACAAAATAAGTGTGCACCCAAGCAATCGCGTCTCCCTAATCATAGTTTGCTTTGCACATTTTGTACAGTAGACAATCATTTCAAGTATTCAGGTATCCAAATCAGCATTTGCAAATGCCCCTAGAGCTTTTGTCATTTCTGTGTGAAGTCAAAGGAGTCTCTGCATTCAACAGAGATGGTATTCTTTGTGAAGCTTATCCATTCCTCTGCTTTCAGTATTCAATAATGGTCATTCCTTTTTACCTTTTGAAGACAGACAGTTTTCCACACAGTCGTCATTTCTTTTGTAGATACCCACCTGACGTGTTAGACTGATGAGATCCCAACGTGGTTTTAAACACATTTCCACGGTCTGTTAACTGCAACCATTTATCCAGAGTTAATCAACTCCCTGCTTTGCATGTACTGTAATGATCCTGTTTTCCTTGGTAATTTCAAGCAGGTCTTGTTTTTGAGGTAGTTAGATAGGTCTCAACCCCTTTCAATGCCTACAGCCATCTCCAACCAACAATTACTTTTGATGGCGATACCTTGCTTCAGTAGCTCATGTAGTATTGTACGTTTTGAATTAAGCCAACACTTTTGACTCTTCCACTGTGGCTCGCAGATTATCCTCGGCATCTATTTTTAAACTCTGTAAATACTTCATTTTATATCAGAATGTAAAAAAAAATTGGAAACCTCTTCAATCGTATGAGGCACTGAAGTATGTTTGGAATAATTGTGTTGACTATGTATTAGTAAACAAAAGCAAGTGCTACATTCTGCCTGTAGTATATTGAAATGGATAAATTGTTAATCTGTGCTTTTGTGTTGTTCAGGAAGCTGGGAGTACCTTTATTTTTCTTTTGATTAGTGTAATGAGATCTAGTAACATTTCCCTCTTCTAGTTCCCTGTCGGTGAAGGCAAATTTTCAGTTTAATATTTGGCCTCGGGAATAGTGTGTCCAACAGTGGAGCACCTTCAAGGCCCTATAGCTTAGATTTATAACCATATATGGGATCACAAACTTAGATGACACTCTTTTGCTGTGATTTTGTTTCCCTCTCCTCCCAGTTATTTTCTTTATTGTTGCGCCACGCCACCCCCCCCCCCCCCTGCACACGCACATGCACAAGCGGATGCGCGCGCACACACAGTTCCAGCCAACTGGTTTTGGAATGGCAAGTCAGCATATTCTTATCATTCCATTAGCATTATAAGACTAGATGCCCTACAGTGTGGAAACAGGCCCTTTGGCCCAACAAGTCCACACCGCCCCTTGAAGCATTCCACCCCGACCCATTCCCCTACAACCCACACACCCCTGAACACTACGGGCAATTTAGCATTGCCGATCCACCTAGCCCCCACATCTTTGGACTGTGGGAGGAAACCGGAGCACCCGGAGGAAACCCACGCAGACACGGGGAGAATGTGCAAACTCCACACAGACAGTTGCCCGAGGCTGGAATCGAACCCGGGTCCCTGGTGCTGTGAGGCTGCAGTGCTGACCACTGAGCCACCGTGTCACCCCGATTAACATTTTAATGGATGGAGCAGCTCATTCTGGGATGGATGAAATTGTTCTATAATTCAGTTTTGAACTTGTACAAAAATTTGCACTGCATTTGCAAAAGGGACGAACTACAGTAACAGAGAATTGTATTATTATTTCTTCTGTCATTTATTTTGGTCAAACCATTAACATGGATTTGCTGGAAAAGAACCTTAAATAACCAGGTTCTGATCTGTATTTGGGAAATTAATAAGTAAAATACATTAACAAGGTATACAATATGGAGCAAGTTATTAATCTTACTTTCGATTCCTTAGCTATGATGGAGAATGCCTCCTTTTTAGCAATTTAAATTGATTTTCAATCAAAACACCAGAAGCTAACTTGTATAGTAGGTTAAGAAATTTTAGATTGCAAGTGAAAGTAAAGATTTGAATTTTGAATAAAAGCTGAAAGATCTGTGGATGCCGCAAATGAGAAACAAAAACAGATTTTTTCAGATTAGATTAGATTCCCTACAGTGTGGAAACAGGCCCTTTGGCCCAACAAGTCCACACCACCTCTTGGAGCATCCCACCCAGACCTATCCCCCTATAACCCACACACCCCTGAACACTATGGGCAATTTAGCATGGCCAATCTACCTAACCTGCGCATCTTTGGACTGTGGGAGGAAACCGGAGCACCCAGAGAAAACCCACGCAGACACGGGGAGAATGTGCAAACTCCACACAGACAGTTACCCGAGGCTTGAATTGAACCCGGCTCCCTGGTGCTGTGAGGCTGCAGTGCTGACCACTGAGCCACTGTGCCGCCCTTTTCTAGAAAAGCTTAGCAGTCTGGCAGCATCTGGGGAGTGAAATCAGAGTTAAAGTTTTGGGTCAAGTGAACCTTCCTCAGAACCTCTGCGGAAGAATCACTCCAACCAAAATGTTAAGATGTTTTGAGGAAGGGTCACTCGACCCAAAACGTTAATTCTGATTTCTCTCCACAGATGCTGCTAGACCTGTTGGGCTTTTCCAGCAATTTCTATTTTGTATTTGAATTTTGGGCTTTGTTTCATTAGGTAAGTAATTTGTACAGTACAGAATAAAGTAATTCAGTCCTCTGTGTCCATCTGTCTGTTCTGTAGAACAATACAATTTTTTCTGCTGTTCCACTCTTTGCTGATAAACCTTCAAGTTTTTCCATTTAAATGTTTAATCAGTTTTCTTATTGCAGTTCTTACTGAATCAGCTTTCAATTGCCTTAAAGGCAGTGTATTCCAGATTGAATTAACATGCTGTGTTTCCATTTTTAAAAAGAACAATCCTCAGGCTTTTTTATTTCCAATTACATTTAAATCTGGATACAAAATGGGCATGAAGGTCGCAGTCAGAGGATGGTGATTGAGGCTTGCTTTTTGTGCTGGATGTCTGTGACCAGCAGTGTACCACAAGGTTCAGTGCTGAGTCCGCTGCTAAGAAGGCATTTGGCACGGTTGCCTTCATAGGTCATGACATCCCAATTACTATATTCAAAGTTATGTTCCTGCTGTACAGGATATTGGGGTGGGTCAATTTTAGAATACTGTGTACAATTTTGGTCACCCCTCTATAAGAAAGATGATGTTAAATTTGACAGGATGCAGAAAAGATTTACAAGGATGTTGCTGGGACTGCAGGATTTGATTATAGACAGATGCTGAATAGGCTGGAGGTTTTTCCCCTGGAATGTTGGACACTGAGGGGTGACCTTATAGAGGTTTATAATATCATGAGGGGTATGGGCAGGGTGAATAGCCAAGGTCTTTCCCCTGGATAGTTGACTCCAAACCTGGAGGAAAGAGGTTTTAGGTAAGACAGGAAAGATTTAAGAAGGCCTTGAGGGGTAACCTGTTCACGCAGATGGTGCTGCATTTGTGGAATGAGCTCTCGGAGGAAGTCGTGGTGGTAGGTACAGTGACAACATTTAAAAGGCATCTTGATGGGTAAATGACTAGGAAGGGTTAGAGGGATAAGGGTCTATTGCTGGCAAATGGGACTAAGTCAGATTGGGATGGCTGATCGGCATGGATCAGTTGGACTGAAGGGTCCGTTTCCGTGTCATATGACCGTATGACCGGGCCATTTTGCCACTGGAAGTATATTCTACATATATTATCTGTCAAAATCTATCAACAACACTAACAACAGTTTTACTTATATAATGTTTTTTCAACCAAAATGTTGCATGGCAGTGCTAGATATCAATTTGACCCTGAACAACACGAGGATGAGTATTGTAGGAGTGCAAAGAGTTGAGAGATGCAAACAGATTTAAAGAGGGTATTCCAGAAGTTGGTGTAAAGGTAGCCAAAAGTATGGCTACTGGTGTGAAATGATTATAATTGCATAGATTCAGAGGAATATTATATTTGTTTATCACAGCAAAATGTAAGTGTATAATTGTTCATAGATAAAGCATTTTGTTAACTTTTAGTTCATGGATGGTATCTGATTTATTATTATTATTATTAAATGTACCAAGATAGAGTGAAGTGTTATTTTGCATGCTTTATAGGCTGATCATACCATACAAAGTGCATCAGGGTAGCAGAACAGAGTGCAGAATACAACGTTACAACCGCAGACAAGGTGTAGACAGGGAGGCCAGAATTAACATTTGAGAGGTTGTTCAAAAGTCTGAAAACAGCGGGGAGGAAGCTGTTCTCAAATCTATTTGCATGTGTATTCAAACTTGCATATCTTCTGCCTGACAGAAGAATGTGGAAAAGAATAAAACGGTGGTGAGGAGGGGCCTTTGGTTATCTTTGCCAAGGCAGCGGGAAGTATAGATGGAGTCAGTGGATGGAAAACTGGTTTGCGTGATGGACTGGGCTGTGTTGACATTCTCTGTAGTTTGTTGCAGTTGCCAAACCCCACTATGATGCATCCAGATACGATCCTTTCTGTCATACATCTATAAAAATTGGTAAGAGTCTTTGCAGACATGTTGAATTTCCTTCGCCTCCTGAAGAAGTAAAGATGCTGTGTTTTCTTGACCATTGCATTGATATGGGTAGACCAGGACAAATTGGTGATCGTCACTGTCAGGAACTTGACGTTGTCGACCATTTCCACCTCAACACTGTGAATGCAAACGGAAGCATGCCCTTTATTCGCTTCTTGAAGTCAATGGCCAGCTCCTTCATTTTGTTGACGTTGATTCAGAGATTAATGTCTTTACACCATGCTGCTAAGTACTTAATCTCTTTCCTGTATTCTGTCTCATCATTATTTGAAATCCATCGTACAATGCTGGTGTCTTTAGCAAACTTGTAAATGGAGTCGAGACAGAATTTGGCCAAACAGTTGTGAGCATATAAGGAGTATAATAGGGGGCTGAGTATGCATCCTTGCAGGGCACCAGTGTTGAGGATTATGGAGGAGAAGGTGTTCTTGCCTATTCTTACTGATTGCAGTCTGTGAGTGAGGAAATCAAGGATCCAGTTACAGATTGGGGAAGCAGAGACTTTGGTCTTGGAGTTTAGAGCTTAGTTTGTTTGGAATTATGGTGGTTGAGGGCAGAACTGTCATCAATAAGTAGGAGCTTGATGTACGTATTACCTTTATCCAGATTTTCCAGGGAAATGGTGTCTGTTGTGGACCTGTTTTGCTTTTAGGAGATTTGCAAAGGATCAAGGCAGTTGGTAGGCTGCAGTTGATTTGAGTTATGACTAACATCTTGAAGCACTCCACAGTTATGGAGGTCAGAGTTACTGGGCGGTAGTCATTGAGGCACGCTGCATAATTTTTCTTTGGCACCAGGATGATGGTGGTCCTGAAGCAGGTGGGGACATCAAATCATAGTAAGGAGAGCCTAAGATGTCTGCAAATGCGCCCATCAGCTGGTTGGCACAGAATCTGAGTGCATTGCTGGGGACTCCGTCTCGGCTGGTAGCTTCCCATGGATTTACTTTAAAGAAGGCCGATCTACATCTGCAGCAGTGACTGTGGGCACAGGTGCACCTGAACTGTTGGGATGGATGACAGTATTTCACTGACCTTGGGTTGAAAGCAAATGTAGAATGCTTTGAGCTTGTTAGGTAGGGATGTGTTGTTGCCTGCGATTCTGTTCAACTTAGTTTTGCAGCCTGATATAAGCCTTGCCACTAATGATGGGTGTCTGTGTGGTTGGTCTAGATCTCCAGTTTAGTTTGGCATCTCTGGCCTTACAAGGGTCATACTAGATTTTCTGTGTAGACCAGGGTTGCCTGACTTTATGCCTCAGACCTGGAGTACAGTAGGGTGTAGATCTCCTGGTTCATTCATGGTTTCTGGTTGGGCAACATTTGGATTCATTTCTTTGGCATGCAGTCTCATACACAGTCACTCCTGAATTCTGTGACAATAGTGGCGTACTTGTTAAGGTTGCAAATTGAGTTCTCGAATGTGGCCATGTCCATTCTTTCAGAGAAGGCCTTCTGTTGCCTCAAACACTACACTACTTTCTGTACTGTGTCTTCATGCTTAAATTTCTGACGCAGCTTTTGATTTGGTATTGATTGAAAGGTACCAGTGCAAAATGAAATGCAAAAAGAAGATTAAAGTTTATAAAGGAATTGAACTGGAATAAAGCACAGCAAATAATTGGTGCAAAACCCCCTTTTGTTTTTGTTAATTTAGTTAATATGTCACTGAGAGATCAAAGGAACTCCTGTTTACACTGTGTTGTATTTAAAGCAGAAAATTCTATTATGTATCAGTTTGAGGCAGTGCTACAAATTTTGTAGAAATCTTGACCAACTATACATTGGACTTGATCATTAATAGAGAGGATTAGCCCTTGGGATACTAGCTGCAGTAAAGTACATCTGTTTTCAATGGTAACGTTTAAAAATAATATTTATTTGTGGATCGAAAGGAACAATGGAAAATTTCATATTCTGGTCTTAATGGACTTTTAACCAGTTTTACTTCTTGTCCAGAAACCAACATGTGGTTAATGCCAGAGTCCAAAGGTGCAATCGTCCAGGGTGGATACGGGCACAGCAGTGTTTACAATGCAATGACAAAATCAATTTATGTGCATGGAGGATACAAAGCATTTACAAACAATAAGTATGGTTTGGTGGATGATGTCTACAAGTACACAATAACTAGCCGTACTTGGTAAGTGGATTGGTCAAACATTAATTCAGTTGATTTTTATTGCACTATTTACTTTGAAATGGAAATGATTGAATAAATAAATTGAAAAAGCCAATCTATTTTCTGTTCTTTATACTTTTATAGTGCTAGACAGGAAAATTGGAACTAGTTTGCCTGTGAAAGCTTAAACATTTATGATTTTTCAATGCAAGGTAGTATTTTGCTCGGTTTCTGATTTTTGTGTGTTTTTTGAAATTGACTTTCTGTAGGGGCTTGAGAGCTATTTTGAGAATGTTTTGCTGCTAAGCCCACAAACAACTTTTACTGCATTTCTTTCAGAAATTAAGAATTTTTTAAGAAGACAAATCCTAATTTCATTTTATTTGTTTACCTGCCCATTCCTATAGACAATTAAACATATCTGAATATGTAGTTTTCAATAATTTAGATGCATCTAGGAATAAAATGCAAATGAGTGTAAAAAGGTCCTTAAGCTTTAAAGATTTTAGCTGTGCAGCATTTTGAAGATCCAGATGGAATGCCAAAAGTCTAGAATGGATCATGCTATGAATGTGTGTAATATATGACCATTTTGGAATTATTTTCATCAATTATTCTTGGCACATACAGAATGTTGCTGTTAATCCAAGGTTGCAAAGTGCTGTGTAACTGATGAGTTGTTTGAAGAGTAATGTTTTGGAAAACTTATTAATTAGTTAACATTGTGATTAAAATAACTTTGGACAGTTGTATTTATATTGCTCTTGCATGCGATCAGATCATTCTGACACTTAAATACATTTTTGTGACATACTTACAACATGAGTAAAGATTCACTTAGTACCAAAGTTATGAAGTTTTGAATGTATAGCAGAATTGTTTTTTAGAAACTATTATCAATTACATCATCTAACAAAGTTCTACTTAGCAAGAATTTCCTGATAATTTTGGAAAAACTGTAGCCCTTTCTCACATAAGGCATCCCTTTTCAAATTGCTTGGAAATTGTTTTGCTAAAAAGTACATTTTATGCTGAGCACAAATGTAATCCACCTTGGGACCAAAATGGCATCTATAGGCACTTTTTAAAACATGACTGTAGTTGAAGCTCTTGTCGGTATTTGTATAAATTAAGTTTTCACAAGCTAATCATTCTATAACGGAGTTCAAAAATTTTAGGGCCTGAACTTGCCCATGTCCCAGCCCCTTACCCCACACACCAGGCCTTGTTACCACATAGCCTGCCATTAGACACCACCTCTTGTTAGTCACTAATAGTCCCCATTAACAACTATTTACCCTCCCAGCCTGATCGTTATCAACGCTTTGTCTGTCCAACTGCTTGCCTCTCTCCCGAGGCTCTACTCTATTGTTTACTCCCTACCTCACCTCCCTCCCTTTTTTCTGCATATAAACTGATGTTTTCCCAGCTACCACCAGTTCTGAGGAAGGGTCTCTGGACCCAAAACCTTAACTCTGTTTTTTCCTTCACAGATGCTGCCAGACCTACTGAGTTTTTCCAGCAACTTTTCATTCCGTAACTGCAGCTGATTACCAATCTAGTGTGTGATGAAATATGTTGAATTGGCTACGGAAGAGCTTAGCAAATTTGCGAAACCAAGAGAACGTTAAATTGAGGCTTAAAATTTTCTATGTTGTTCCATGTATTGTAATAGTGAACTAGTCAGTTCTGCTCTCTCCAATACTTGACAATTATATTGCTCAGCAACCACTCCCAGTACTAAAACTCTGAAATCAATTTGTATTACAGATTCAAAGACTAAGAGTTAAATTAATTCTTTTAAATGTTTTTGTTTTCTTTTCCTTTGGCATCCTTCTAAATTGTTTTAATGCCGTATTGTCTCCATTTCCTCCCTTTTTGTTTCATTCTGTACCTCATTTCAAACGAATTTATATTTCTAATTTAGATTCTGCATGCCTAAATGAGGATTCTTCAATCTGGTTAAACAGCCCCACTGTTGCACTGTTTGCATATATCTCAGAGGAATTGGAATGTGTGTGTGTTGATAGTATGTTGCCGTTCTGAAAGCTGAGAAAAATCTGAGTGGCTGTCAGCATCGTATATGGCAAACACTATTCTTTCGCTAGTTACTGTTTATTGATTGAAGAAATTAGAATGGAAACTGATGAAGAGTAAGGACCTTTTAGGACTTTGAGGACAGATAATGGAATTTGGATATAGTAATTACTGTTGGCTATTGCCACTTATAGTGAGGAAAATGTGGTAATTATTTCATGGCAAATATAAAGGCGTTTAATTCATGTGCCTCAAATATCTCTTTTAATTTGAGTGAATTGCTAATTTAGCAGGAGCAATGCCTAATGGTTTGTACCAGTTTGCAGTTGTTTGACTTAGTTCTTTATATACAATAACAATAATTGTATTTGTCACAATTATTATTTATATTTAAACCATAGTACCTGCAAATAACATGTTACAGTTCTTGGTAGTATTGGTCCTTGCCATTTAGTAACAAGATGCATACAATATGATTGATTATGAATGCAAAAAGCACTTGAATTTTGCACAAATTACCAAGAAAATACTGAAACCAACTATTTTTGTTGCCCTTGGCCTTTAGTTTACCTCATAGATCCTTCAGTTAAAGATGTATTCCAACTAACATTTTCTTAATTCAGTTGAATATTTGCCTTGGGCAATCTGTGGTCCAGAGTCCATTTCATCCGAAATGTTACAGAAATGTGTTGATTTTCATGCAAGGACACCATTTCAAATGCCATCAGCCTTTAGCAATTTGACATTAATGACTTTTGTTAGTGCAAGCATTGAGCTTTGAAAGCTGAGGAGCACTACCCTTGAAGGCCTGCACGGCAATGAAGTCCTGTACTCCTGTACTCTTCTAATGGTTTTCAATGAAACCTAACCATAGAACCTACAAAGACAATTCATGCAATTTTACAATTGCTATGTAAGAAATGACTTTCTGAGATAATTCACTGGAAATCAAAGTCCACTATTGTCAGAATCATCATGTGAATATTTAATGAAACCACCAATTTGCCCGGTCGCATCTAATTGTCCAATTCACATTTTTAATAAATGCACATTAGATTTTTTCATTAACAGGAAAATAACTCTGTTTTAATCAAACTGTTTTGACTAACAGCAAGAGAGAAACTTGAACACTGCCCTTTTAAAAATTCCCACACTTACCAACAAACACATATCTTCAAGATAAGGAAGGAGAAAAGTCACAAAGCACAACTTTGGCTCTGGCCCAGGCCCCAAATGTTGATGTGTTGTTTTATTTCTGTTTCCTTTTGACTTAGTACAATTTTTGCTAATGATGCAAGGTTGTGAATACCTTGACTCTGAATCTTTCATTCATGGATTCAGGATTCACCATTTCAGTGCCTCTGAAGGAGGTTTCTCCCCTTTACCTTTTCCACAAGTGAATTCGCAGCTGGCAGATTACTGGGAAGTGATGAGTGAAATTAGCTACCAAGAGATTTTCTGTGACAGCTCTACACCGAAAGAAACATTGAGAGGTGCTGTACCTTTGAAAATAAGAAACATGTCACCTAATGTCCAGATATGTGGCTGTAGCCATTTGCTCAGCAGCCAATCAAATGATTGATTGTTCCTATGTTGAGTTCACATCAACTGGTCCTCCTGATGGTTTTGCCCAGAGACACACTTTTGATTGAAAAAAACAATCAAAATGCATTCTTCAGAGTTGAGGTGTCGGGAATCTACTTCGACTGTTGAATATAGCAACATTGTAGATGTAACTCTTAATGAGTTGGAGTAACGTGTTTTTAGTATCTTATGCAATTTCTTTGGTGTAAAGTTTTATGCTGTTGGGGCGGCGCATGGCTCAGTGATTAGCACTGAGGTCACATGATGCCAGGGACCTGGATTTGATTCCAGCCTCTCTAATTTTTCTGTGGAATTTGCACTTTCTCCTGTCTGTATGAGTTTCTGCCGAGTGCTCCAGTTTCCTTCCACAGTCCAAAGGTGTGTGCATTAGGTACATTGGCTGTGCTAACTTACCCGTAACGTCCAAGTATATGCAGGCTAGATAGGTTAGCCACAGAAAATGCAGGGTTGCGGAGATTGGATGGGGGCTGTATGAGAGTATGAGGGTTGATGCAGGTCTGATGGGCCGAATGGCCTCTTTTCACATTGTAGGAATTCTATGAATTCAAAGAAGAAAATTGTCCTAATAAACTATATTGCTGCAGACTTTCTGTAAGCAGTTGGCTGATTGAACTTGTTCTGGACTTTGCTAGTTTGAAGATGGGGAAGACACAACATTGGGAATTGTGTGGTGTTGCTGCAATGATCTGTTTGACCATTTATGAAACATTCATGTTATTGTTGAGGAGCCTGAGCTCCAATCATTCCAGTTACCCGTGCTATTGGAAAAATACACTGCTTGGGCAGGACTGTTTGGAGGTTAGTGTGTGTCAGCCATCCGACATTAAATGACCTCTCATGTTGGCATCTTCCACCCCTTCAATATGAAATTTGGGATATGGGACATTAGGACTTTGATGGACAACTCGCATCAGAAGCCCGGGAACTCCCAACACCATGACATTGTTGCTGTGAGTGAAATACAGCAGACAGGGGAAGGCCAATTCACCTGATGGTACATCTTCTGGAGTATTAAATCTGAGGAAGAGTACTGACTGCATGAGCAAGATAATGGGAGCTGCAGATGCTGGAGAATCCGAGATAACAAAATGTAGAGCTGGATGAATACAGCAGGCCAAGCAGGAAAGCTGATGTTTCAGGCTTACACCCTCGATCAGAAAAGGAGGAGGGGGAGAGGGTTCTGAAATGAATAGGGAGAGAGGGGGAGTTGGCTAGAAGATGGATGGAGGAGAAGGTAGATGGAGAGGAGACAGACAGGTCAAAGAGGTGGGGATGGAGCCAGTGGAGGTGAGTCTAGGTAAGGAGGGATAAGTCAGTCCAGGGAGGTCGGACAGGTCAAGAGAGCGGGATGAGGTTAGTAGGGAGGGAGTGGGGTGAGGCTTGAGGTGGGAGGAGGGGATAGTTGAGAAGAAGAACTGTTGAGCAGGCGGGGACGAGCTGGGCTGGTTTTGGGATGCAGTGGGGGGGGATGGGAGATTTTGAAGCTTGTGAAATCCACATTGATACCTTTGGGCTGCAGGGTTCCCAAGCAGAATGAATTGCTGTTCCTGCAACCTTGGGGTGGCTTTGTTGTGGTACTGCAGGAGGCCCATGATGGACATGTCGTCTAAGGAATGGGAGGGGGAGTTGAAATGGTTCATGACTGGGAGGTGCACTTGTTTGTTGCGAACCGAATGTAGGTGTTCTGAAAAGCGGTCCCCAAGCCTCTGCTTGGTTTCCCAATGTAGAGGAAGCCACAATGGGTACAGCGGATGCAGTACACCACGTTGGCAGACGTGCAGGTGAACATCTGCTTGATGTGGAAAGTCGTCTTGGGGTATGGGATGAGGTTGAGGGAGGAGGTATGGGGGCAGGTGTAGCACTTCCTGCGGTTGCAGGGGAAAGTACCGGTGGGGTTGGAGGGGAGTGTGGAGCAGACAAGGGAGTCACGGAGAGAGTGGTCCCTCTGGAAAGCAGACAAGGGTAGGGCGGGAAAAATATTTTTGGTAGTGGGCTCGGACTGCAGATGGTGGAAGTGTCAGAGGATGACGCATTCTATCCGGAGATTGTGGGGTTGGGACGTGAAGATGAGGGGGATTCTCTTTTTTGGTGGGTATTTTGGGGATGGGGTATCAAGGATGAGTTGCGGGAAATGTGGGATACTCGGCTAGAGGGCGTTCTCGACTTTGGCGGAGGGGTGGAAGTTGCAGTCCTTGAAAAACGAGGAGACCTGAGATATATGGGAGTGGAATGCCTCATCCTGGGAGCAGATGCGGCAGAGGCTGGGGAATGGGGATGGAATTTTTCTAGGAAGGTGAATGGGAGGAGGTGTATTTTAGGTGGCTGTAGGAGTGGGCTTGAAGTGGATATTGGTTTCTAGATGGTTGCCTGAAATGGAGACAGAGGTCCAAGAAGCTGAGGGAGATGTTAGAGATAGTTCAGGTGAACTTGGGGTTGGGTGGAAGGTGCTGGTGAAATGGATGAACTGTTCGAGCTCCTCTTGGGAGCATGAAGTGGTGCCAGTACAGTCATCCATGTTTTTCTGCTCCCAGGATGAGGCATTCCACTCCCGTACATCTCATCAGCACAATGACTCGCAAGTCATGATCCCCATGATAGACCCACCACAGACAAACATACCACTGGAAATGGGATTTGGGCAAGGCTGTGTCATCCCATCAATGCTCTTCATCCTTCTCACTGCAACATCTACCACAAATCCATGAAACCCTTCACTGGTGCAGAATTGCTGCAGAATGAGCGGTAAACTGTTTTGTGTCCAGTCCAGCACCAAGACCATCCCCCCCCACCCCAGCTTCTGTCATTAAGTTACAGAATGCAGTTGACGTTTGCGTGTGCTGACTCAAAGACCGAACTCAAGCCATTTTTGGTATATTCACAGCCAAATGAAAGAATTCGTCTTGAGCTAACCATCCAGACCACCTACGTAGAATAATAGGTTGTTTACCAGCTTGTTACCACTTCACAGCATTGCAGCTCGTCTGCCATCTTTGCTGCTGATAAAATAGTGTGACAGCAGAAGACATCAGACATGTTCCTGATCTACTCCTGCACTATTTGTCCAGCCTTCCAACCTTTCCCTGAAGGTCTAGTAAAATTCTGCCCACTCTTTTAGGCTTGTGATTTTTCAATGTGTGTTGTCTGCGTAACTTATTCTTGAGGCTCAGCACCACTGCCTCTGACCCAGAGCTTGAGGTTCCAGCACTTGACTATTGAGTGAAGCAGTCGAAACAGATTATCCCAATCTGCTAATTCTTCTAATAAGTGCCCGCTATTTCCCAACTCGAAGGCATTGTGTATGAAGATACAAAATTATACTTCATAGATTTTATTGTAGAATTTATAGTTGTAAAGCTTGGATTTTGTGTTCGAGCCTAATTACAAAGGAAAATTTATATGCCCAGTTTCTAGTGAAACCAAGACTGAAACAAAGACTGGAAACTAAATGGAATGATTGAACTCTACATTTGTACAGGCAGGCTGAAGAAAATAGAGGCTTGATTCAGAAGCAAAGATAATAGTTGGTATGCCAGTTCCCGTCACTTAAAATTGGGGGATCTACACTATCCAGACTAGCTTAAGCAAGGTTGGTGAAGTTCTGTAAAGATATGCCCTTTTGAAGAAGATGATTCCTTTTTAGCACAGCTTGGTTGTAAAGTAGTAGGTAGTATTGGGCTTGATCCTAAAAGATGAGCTTTCTGTTTGTTCGGAAGCGTGTTGAAGGATTTTGTGACTGAGTTTGGCATAAGTGGGGGTTGTCAGACCAATTTTTAAGATCTGTCTTTGCTACATCTGTAAATTTAATGTGTAATTTATAGTTTTAAAATCATTGACAATAATGTAGGGTTGTAGGAACATAAATAATTCATCTTTGAGCCGACTCCACCATTTTCGATGATTGATCAACTACTTCTTCAATTCCATATTCATGCACTGTTCCCACATCGATTTGTTATTATCAGTTAATGCCTTGAATTTATTGACTGAGCATCCTCAGCCCATTGAGGTAGACAACTCCAATGGTTCACCACTCTGAGTGATGAAATTCCTCTTCCTGTCAAATAGCTTGTTTTTATTCTGAGACCCTTCTGTAGTTCTAGAACCCACAGCCAGAGGAAGCATCCTTTTCTGTTTCTATCCCTTCTTAAAAAAAGTCAACACGTTCTCTAAAATTTCTCCCTCTAAAATTGCTCGTCACTCATCAAACTGGAGAATGCAGGCTCACTCTTCTTGACCAGACAGTCCGACTATACTAGGAAGCAGTCTGGTGGACTTATATGTGCCTTTTAATTGTTGTAATTGTACAAGTCTCCACCACTTCTGGCAGCTCATTCCACACATGCATCACCCTCTGTGTGAAAAGGTTGCCCCTTGGGTCACTTTTAAATTTTGCCCCTCACACCTTAAACTTGTGCCCTCTAGTTTTGTACTCTCTTAACCTGGGGGAAAGCCCTTGGCTGTTCACCTTACCCATATCCCTCCTAAATTTATAAATCTTTGTAAGATCACCTCTCAGTCTCAAACTCCAGAGAAAACAATCACAGCTTGTTCAGCCTCTCCCTGTAGTTCAAACCCTCCAATCCTGGCTACAGCCTTTTAAATCTTTTTAGAACCCTTTCAAGTTTCACAACATCTTTCCTATAGCAGGGAGACCAGAATTAAATAGAGTATTCTAAAAATGGCCCAACCTATGTTTTGTACAGCCACATGTTGTCCCAATTCCTAAACTCAATACAATGACCAATAAATGCATGTATACCATATGCCACATTCACTATTCTGCCTACTTGCAACTTTTGAGAAGACTGTACAAGCTCAGTCATTGCCATGATCTTATTTGATAGACCATTCATCTTTTAGACAATAGGATGTGTGAAACAATCAGTGGTAAGAAAATAAGACATGGGTGTCTATGGTTGAATTGTAACAGCAAAATAAATCATCTTTATGAACAAAATACACATGAGCACTAATAACTAATACGTATACTGAGTAGGGAAGGTAAATGTTGTTGAAAGTGACATATTGCTAAATGGCTGATGTGGTCCAGACACATTCCACCAAAATGTTAATGACTGCATCACCAAATTTCATGACAATTCTTCCTTTCACTATGGGTTCGAATGCTTCACTTGTGAAGATATAGTTTGGAACACCCTCAAAACCCCTTCTGATTACTTCAATGACAGCTCATGTCTTAGGGGAGATGGAGATTTAAATACTGTCTGGTCACTTACCCACAACCAGCAGCAACAGTCACCACCACCACCACCATGCATGCCACCTTCTGCTAGCTACTATCAGATGGCAAAAAGGGTCACTTGATTTAAAACGTTAACAATGTTTTCTCTCCACTGAGATTCTCCAGCAATTTCTGTTTTTGCTTCAGGTATTTCAGTTGAATTTACCCTATTTTCTATTGTTAAACTTAAATTTCTCAAACTAAAAATAATATGCATATGGACCATGAATGAAATATTCACATGAATTGATTTTAATTGCCACAAAAGACAATGTACGCATGGTTCATTAGATTTTTTAAAATTTAGATTTAACTTAATTTCCAATTTTAAGAAAAAGTTTTAAAAAACTAAATCAATTCACTTCGGTTTTTTTTTGCTATTTATCTTCTCTGGGTTTTAAATCTGTGATTCAATGCTTCCTTCAACTGGCGGTGGGATGCAGTACATTTCAAGTACGTCTTACTGCTGGGCATTCGTTTGAAATTGTGAATCAAAACCGGTCTACTGACAATACTGGAGTTCTAATCCCTCAGTGTGTTTTCAGATCAATTTTGGACTAATATTTGACCTGACTGCTTTTTTTTCCATAAACATAATGTTTTCATTTCTAAGTGTGTTCGTTTTTAATTATCTCTCTCTACTAAAATAACAGAAGTTGGATTTATGCAGTATGTTATTACATTATCTGAATGTTTCCAGATGCTCCAAATCCAGTAAACTATTTTTGAATGGTAGTCATGGTTGTCATGTAGCCCAGCAGAGCAGGTAATCTGTGCACAACATGGGCCTATAAAAGTGAGATAAATCACTGTTAGCAATATTAGTTAAAGAATACCTATTTTCCAGAGAATCCTGCAGTTCCTCAGCTCCCTCTTCCAATAGTACTTCGGATTCTATTATTTTCACCAGCAAGGAAAGATTCTGAATGCCATATTGAAAAGTTCACCTCCAAATATGCAGCATTCCTTCTGTACTTCACTGTAATGTCAGCCTACATTATTATCCTAAAGTAGGGCTTGACATTCCGTTTTTAAAGACTGGAGTGTTACTGACCCAAGAAAATCTGAAAATAAAAACGCTGAACTATTGTATTTCTATTCCAATTGTTAATTTTACTTGAAATTGCTCGTGTGTATGTTGTGATAGTTGGAACTGCAGATGCTGGAGAATCTGAGATAACAAGGTGTAGAGCTGGATGAACACAGCAGGTCAAGCAGCATCAGAGGAGCAGGAAGGCTGACTTTTCGGGCCTAGACCCTTCTTCAGAAAATGGATTTACTGAAGATGGGTCGCGACCCAAAACGTCAGCTTTCCTGCTCCTCTGATGCTGCTTGGCCTCCTGTGTTCATTCACCTCTACACTTGTTATCTCAGATTCTCCAGCATCCGCAGTTCCTCCAATAGAAGTGCATATATTGATGTGTGAATACTAGGGAAAAATATTAGGATGAAAATATTTCTGTTGTTGATACGTGCTCATCAGTTAACTCAGCACAGCACTGTGCTGTTTAATATTTCAATTCATTCTATTGGCAGAAAACCTAAAAGATGTTTGCAGGAGTTAATGGTCAGTGTTTCCTTTAGCATTTTGCCTCAATTAATAATCAAGTGTGTGTTAATCTAAAGCCCATCATGACAGTTAAAGAACTGGTATTTACTTAAAAGTAAGAAGCTGGTATTCATGAAGATTCAACTCATTGACTAATGTCCTGCCGGAAAGGAAGCCTCTTGCCCTTGCCTTGGTGGCTGTCTATAATTCAAATATAGTTGTTATACAACTGCATCTCAAACCCATTAAAAAAATTAGTTCGTTGCCAATTACATTTACAATTGTAATCCATGTTTCTCTAAGTAATGCTCATTAAAGCTTCATGGTAGTATTTTGATACAATTTATTGATACAAGTGTTTTATTTTGCTTTTTCTAAATACAAACTTAGGACAATCCTTAAAGAAAGTGGATTTGCTCGTTATCTACATTCAGCGGTCATCATCAGTGGGGCTATGCTCATTTTTGGCGGGAACACCCATAATGACACGTCTCTGAGCAATGGAGCAAAATGTTTCTCTGCTGATTTCCTAGCATATGATATTGGTATGTAATAGAACTGTCCTTTGGAATTCAAAACTTCATTCATTTATATTAATTCCCTTGACTCATGCACCCTCTCTCATTTTCATTTTCTTTCTTTCTCTGTTTTTCTTTCTCATTCTCTCTTATGAACATCTGTATCGATTTCTTCTCTCTTCTCTCCTTCCCTGCCATTTTGTTTAGTTCTTTCTGTGCATATTGAATTGTTCAGGTGGCAAGTTACTGAAGCAAAAAAACATGCTAGCATTCTACGACTTGTACCAACAGTTATCTTTCCCCAGTTGTCATCTTCGATTCCTTTAATCTGGTCATGTTCCTCATTGGCCACATCATTTCAAGACAGTATCAGCTGCTACATGTGCATTGGTGTGACCCAATGCAAGGATGAGCAGAATTTTCCTTTAAATAAATATTTGGAAGGCTCCAGCTGTTCTTGTCACATAAATATCATTTTTAATGTTTACTCATTAATGTAATGAGGATGCTGCTGGTTACGTAAGCATTTATTGCCCATTCTTAACTGTCTAGTGGGCAGGAAACTGTCAACCACATTGTGTGTCTAGAGTCACATGTTGGCCTGACCAGGTAAGCATGGCAAGTTTTCCTTCTTGAAGAACATTAACGACCAAGATATGGTTTTAATGACATTCAGTAATAGTTACAAGGTTGCCAATAGGCCAACATTTTATTCTAGATTTTATAATGAATTCAAATTTCATCATCTGCCCTGATGAGATTCAAACCCATGTCTGCAGAATATCAGCATGGGGTTCTGGAATGATTCAAATTCTAGATTACTTTCTCCTAATCGCTGACTTCATGTCTTTTGCTCTCCTGTCTGTGCCTGAACTAGGTCATTCAATACCTATTTGAAAGTGTGAGGTTAACCCTTTACTTTCTCTTAGATTAGAGGAGAGTATTATTGAGGAGATTCTGGTTTCTTTGTGTAAAAACTTATTCAGGCATGCACAGGGGATGTATAAGAAAATGGTGTACAGCTCACAATTTATTGCCAAAAGAAAAGGATTTATGTTACCTTTTTATTCTTGCAGGTAACACACTTCCAATCAGCATTTCCAACAGGGAATTTCCAATTTCATGCCTGTTTCTGCCCAACCCTGGATGCATAATTCATATTCTAAGTTTGTAATAATGGCCTTATTATCCAATCCTTTTCAAACTAATGCATACGGTGGTGTTATCTAATCATAACATTACATGTTTACATTTCCAGCTCCCACCATATACTTGTAGTTAATGGAAACTCAAACTGCTATTTTCACCCCATCACCTTGATGTTATATTTGACCCCCGAGGTGAGCTGCTGACTACATAAGTGCTATTAGTATAGCTGCCTATTTCTACCTCAAGACTGTGGCCATCTTTACTACCTATGCCATCTTGTTTACTATAGAAACCCTTCTCTATTACTACCTTGAAAATTGACTCTCTTATCAGTGGGCAACCAACCATGTTCTCACTTCCATTAAGTTAAACTTGTCTAAACCTCTGTTTCTCCTTCATCGACATCTCATTAAATTCCACTGATCTGTTAACAAAGTCTTTCCAATCTATATTGACTTGCACTTGAGTAATGTTTTGATTTTAAAGTACTCGTTCCCATTTTGAATCCCATTCTGGCTTTAATTCCTCCCCATGCTAACTTCCTCTAGCCTGAAAATCTTTAGAACATATACTCCTCCAAACCTGGCTTCAGGCGTTTATCTGATTTTAATTTCTTCATCATTAACCAACATGCCTTCATTTGCCAAGCTCCTATATTGTGGAATTCCCTCCCTGGACCTCCTGGCTCCTCTCTCTTTTCTCCTTCAAGCTAGTGCTTGAAAGCTACCTCTGACTGAGCTTTTGTGATTGGTTCTAATATCTCCTGACATGATTATGTTAAATTTTATTTGTGAATACTCCACTACTAAGTTTTATCATGTTTTACTCAGCAAAAGATGTGTAAAAATTGAAGTTGTTGGACACAGTTATTCTGGTTAATTAAAGGTAAAGTGGCCAACCACCTGATTCTGTTTAAGTAACATCCATCTGTCTTAGATTCTCTGAGAAACAAAGAACAGAAATAGATAAACTTATGACCAATGAACAATCATGTGAAAGCTGTGCACCATAGAAAACTGGCATTTTTTAAATGACGATGCTAGCTTCTCGATACTGAAAATGGTTTTTCATATAAATCACCATTAAATGATCTGATACATTTGTTGCCCTGTCTGGACTTTCAAAATTCGAAAGTTCCAAAATTGACAGGTATGATTAAGGCACTTTTGCATGGAACCTTCAGTTGTTTAAGTGGTGTTACTTCCAGTGGATGTATTGTTTATTTAAATTTTCATGTTTTTGGTCCATTGTATATGTGTCTACTGTGATGCATTCATTTATGTTTTCTGTAAGTAAAATTCAAGGTCTCAGCCTTCTGCAGCTGCTACCCATATTCTAGTTGTTAAGATTGAAAAAAATGCTTGGAGGGTATATTGATTGACCTGTAAGCTGATGAAGTTTTCCACTCCTTGAAGGAATCCTTCATCACTTATTCATATTTCTGTTAATCAATAACTTCCCTTGTGCCATTAGTCAAAGTAAATCTGATTCTAATGCATCCTGGAGGTGCTGCATAAGCTGCACGTAGTTTCCCAAACTAACTTCTCCTTTTTAGCCCCTTTCTGAGTTTATGTCCCACAGGGTACTGTGGGACTCGTGTCTTGTCTACGTGGTCATTGTGAGTACTGGAATCTCATTATCTGTAGATGATGGTGCTGTATGCAGCAGCATAGTTGAGACACATTATTGGCCTTGATCAATGTTCGATGCACAAATAATTTGAATATATAAGCTTGGTTGTGTAAACCCTAATGGTTTTTTCCTCTGTCTAAGGGCCATGGGCAGTTGTGGCCTCCAGACCCTGACCTGGCTAAAATCGGTTAACTCAAGGCAGATGGAACTGTTATATTTAGGAAAAAAGTCATTGTAAGCAAATAATCAAGAGTAGTATTACTCCGTACATTCCTACTTTTTGGTTTTTTTTTCTCTTTCTCTCATTGTGCTCCAGACTTCTCTTCACTTCACGTGTACTGCATGCATAAAAAACACACATACTTGAAGTAATTGATCGACTAGATTGCATTATTAAATCTACAAACAAACATGTTATGGGTAGAAAAGGAAATTTTGAGCACCCAATAATTTGTCCAATTCTTAAATGAAATTGTAAATGAAGATTTGAATGAAGGAAAAAGGAATATCATAAAGTTCCTAGCTCTTTTTGTTGCATTAGGGAAATTTAAAATAATACCCTTTGGAACATTTCTTTTACGTTGTTTTGAGAACTTACTGGTTGTCAAATTAAGATGACTATGTTGTATTTGTTTGTGTAGCTATTGGATTCATAGATGTTTTCCGAAATGAGCACTTGTAGAATCTGTCAAAGTATTTAATGTGGTCTAATGAAGACTTCCAATTTGGAGAATGTTGCCACATGTACTTTCATATTGAATTTTAATTGTTAGATGTTAGAGCAATTTCTCATTTTCAATTTTGAGTAGTTTTGTTTTAAATGGTGTACACATTGCTTTGGAGAACCTGATGGTCCATTTGCGTAGAGCAATTTTTCAGTTGGTATTATCTATTGATGTCAGTTCTTCAAGTAGATTACTTTATGAAATTGCTTTCTATTCAAACTAAGACGAGAAGAACAATCTGTTTCTTGTCATCTACAAGGCGCAGAGAAATTGTGGAGGAATAAACACCCAGGAAGCTCAGTAACAATATAATATCCAGTAGTTATAAATTGACTCAACTGAAGCGGTTGCAGCTGAAAGCCTCTTTAGGAAGCACAGGCGGTGCAAAAGAACCAAATTCTATTGTCCTCCATTTCCTTTCCTCCTGATTACACGGGTGCACTGTTCTTGTCCTGGGACACAATTGCACTGCCAAAGCATTTGTTGAAGCAGAACCTTTGATTTCGTAGGGTGGATGGTTGACCTTGCCCAGTGACTGTCTGTGAAACATGGCATTACAATTTATGGAACTGGTTGCTTTCAAGGATCCACATTGGACCTGTGTGGGATCTCACAAGCTGTGACACATAAATTTATCAACTTGTCACCAATACAATTTACAGCAAGTCACACTGCTTCATCTTGTTTCCTCATGATAAGTTCAGTGCTGAAGCTCCAGCAGGAAGCTCTGCTAATATAACTGGCTTCCCACAGATGCAGTCATTATAGATAGCTCACAGCATGTTAGGAGTGCCATACTGTTAACACAATTGATTTCAACAGAAAAGGATTCCATTCCTTCAATTTTCAAGTTGATAGAATCACAATTTACAGTGTAGAAAAAGGGTTTTTGACCCATCTTATCTGTACTGGCCCCCAAAAGAGTTACCCAGCCACTCCCATTCTTCAGCCCTATTTCCATTGCCCTCTAAACTCGTCACTTAGAAATTTTGGATGCATCCCGTCCGGGCCTAGCAACTTCTCTACGTGGGATGCCAGTAGTCTTTTTAACACCTCTTTATCACCATAATGCTCAGTTGCGCAATGAGGCCATTGTCATCATTTTAAAATTTGGGAAATCCAGAAGCAAAGTACTCATTTAGTATCTATGCCTTTTTTTTTGCTTCAGTGAGCAGCTTCCCCTGCTTGCTGTTTATGGGCCCCACTATCCTTTGTTAATCCTTACTTTTAAAGAACATTTTACTGTTTGTTTTGCTGCCATCCTTTCTTCATGCTTTCTCTTAGCCCTTCTTTTTCCACCCTTAGCTCCTCTCTCTGGCATTTGACATACCCTTACTGATTTCTACTGCTGTTATTATTCTGGTATGTAACATTTGCCTCCTTTTCATCCTTATTTTTGAACAAATATCTTCAGTCATCCGTTGTACTCTAGCTTTAGATAGCTGTATTTATTTCTCATGTACCTAGCTTGCACTCTTTTTCATCTGTTTTGAAAATCCCCCATTTTTGATATGCTGCTTTATCCATCAAATTGTGTTTCCAATCAGTTTGCTCCAGTTCCACTTCTAGACTTGCAAAATCAGCCCTTATCCAGATTGGAGTCTTAATTATTGACTGATTTTTATCCTTTTCCAACTTCGTATCGAAGCTTATGTGATATTACCCAAATGCTCCCTCACTCTGACATTCTCAACTTGGCTTACTTCATTTCCTGGAACAACAGGTCTCCCACTGGGAGGACTGAAAATGTACTATTCCAGTAAGTTCTCCACACATTACAGGAATTTTTCCCATTCCTCGTGACCCATTTCTCATTCCACCCTAGGGTGAATGAAATCACCAGTTATCTTGATTTCCACCATTTGGTGAAACCTGCATGCTGGTAAAGAAGTATCAGAGATAATGGGAACTGCAGATGCTGGAGATTCCAAGATAATAAAATGTGAGGCTGGATGAACACAGCAGGCCAAGCAGCATCTCAGGAGCACAAAAGCTGACGTTTCGGGCCTAGACCCTTCTTCAGAGAGGGGGATGGGGGGAGGGAACTGGAATAAATAGGGAGAGAGGGGGAGGCGGACCGAAGATGGAGAGTAAAGAAGATAGGTGGAGAAGGTGTGGGTGGGGAGGTAGGGAGGGGATAGGTCAGTCCAGGGAAGACGGACAGGTCAAGGAGGTGGGATGAGGTTAGTAGGTAGCTGGGGGTGCGGCTTGGGGTGGGAGGAAGGGATGGGTGAGAGGAAGAACCGGTTAGGGAGGCAGAGACAGGTTGGACTGGTTTTGGGATGCAGTGGGTGGGGGGGGAAGAGCTGGGCTGGTTGTGTGGTGCAGTGGGGGGAGGGGATGAACTGGGCTGGTTTAGGGATGCAGTGGGGGAAGGGGAGATTTTGAAACTGGTGAAGTCCACATTGATACCATATGGCTGCAGGGTTCCCAGGCGGAATATGAGTTGCTGTTCCTGCAACCTTCGGGTGGCATCATTGTGGCAGTGCAGGAGGCCCATGATGGACATGTCATCAAGAGAATGGGAGGGGGAGTGGAAATGGTTTGCGACTGGGAGGTGCAGTTGTTTGTTGCGAACTGAGCGGAGGTGTTCTGCAAAGCGGTCCCCAAGCCTCCGCTTGGTTTCCCCAATGTAGAGAAAGCCGCACCGGGTACAGTGGATGCAGTATACCACATTGGCAGATGTGCAGGTGAACCTCTGCTTAATGTGGAATGTCATCTTGGGGCCTGGGATGGGGGTGAGGGAGGAGGTGTGGGGACAAGTGTAGCATTTCCTGCGGTTGCAGGGGAAGGTGCCGGGTGTGGTGGGGTTGGAGGGCAGTGCGGAGCGAACAAGGGAGTCACGGAGAGAGTGGTCTCTCCGGAAAGCAGACAGGGGTGGGGATGGAAAAATGTCTTGGGTGGTGGGGTCGGATTGTAAATGGCGGAAGTGTCGGAGGATAATGCGTTGTATCCAGAGGTTGGTAGGGTGGTGTGTGAGAACGAGGGGGATCCTCTTGGGGCGGTTGTGGCGGGGGCGGGGTGTGAGGGATGTGTCGCGCGACACATCCCTCACACCCCGCCCCCGCCACAACCGCCCCAAGAGGATCCCCCTCGTTCTCACACACCACCCTACCAACCTCCGGATACAACGCATTATCCTCCGACACTTCCGCCATTTACAATCCGACCCCACCACCCAAGACATTTTTCCATCCCCACCCCTGTCTGCTTTCCGGAGAGACCACTCTCTCCGTGACTCCCTTGTTCGCTCCGCACTGCCCTCCAACCCCACCACACCCGGCACCTTCCCCTGCAACCGCAGGAAATGCTACACTTGTCCCCACACCTCCTCCCTCACCCCCATCCCAGGCCCCAAGATGACATTCCACATTAAGCAGAGGTTCACCTGCACATCTGCCAATGTGGTATACTGCATCCACTGTACCCGGTGCGGCTTTCTCTACATTGGGGAAACCAAGCGGAGGCTTGGGGACCGCTTTGCAGAACACCTCCGCTCAGTTCGCAACAAACAACTGCACCTCCCAGTCGCAAACCATTTCCACTCCCCCTCCCATTCTCTTGATGACATGTCCATCATGGGCCTCCTGCACTGCCACAATGATGCCACCCGAAGGTTGCAGGAACAGCAACTCATATTCCGCCTGGGAACCCTGCAGCCATATGGTATCAATGTGGACTTCACCAGTTTCAAAATCTCCCCTTCCCCCACTGCATCCCTAAACCAGCCCAGTTCATCCCCTCCCCCCACTGCACCACACAACCAGCCCAGCTCTTCCCCCCCCACCCACTGCATCCCAAAACCAGTCCAACCTGTCTCTGCCTCCCTAACCGGTTCTTCCTCTCACCCATCCCTTCCTCCCACCCCAAGCCGCACCCCCAGCTACCTACTAACCTCATCCCACCTCCTTGACCTGTCCGTCTTCCCTGGACTGACCTATCCCCTCCCTACCACCCCACCCACACCTTCTCCACCTATCTTCTTTACTCTCCATCTTCGGTCCGCCTCCCCCTCTCTCCCTATTTATTCCAGTTCCCTCCCCCCATCCCCCTCTCTGATGAAGGGTCTAGGCCCGAAACGTCAGCTTTTGTGCTCCTGAGATGCTGCTTGGCCTGCTGTGTTCATCCAGCCTCACATTTTATTATGCTGGTAAAGAAGTCTACTTTATCTGTTGTTGCAAATTTTTAAAAAAATCCATTTAGCCATTGATACTGAAAGTTTCAGCAGAGATTTTTAACTCCGGTTGTGGGTGAAGTCATTGATACTACTCCAGTGAGTTTTGAGAAGATTTGTAGCTCAGGTTGAGGTTCTGGATGTGAGTTTGCTCACTGAGCTGGAAGGTTAGTTTTCAGACGTTTCGTCACCATACTAGGTAACATCATCAGTGAACCTCCGACGAAGCGCTGGTGTTATGTCCCGCTTTCTAGTTATCTGGTTAGGTTTCCTTGGGTTGGTGATGTCATTTCCTGTTCTTTTTCTCAGGGGATGGTAGATTGGCTCCAAATCAATGTGTTTGTTGATGGAGTTCCGGTTGGAATGCCATGCTTCTAGGAATTCTGGTGCATGTCTCTGTTTGGCTTGCCCTAGGATGGATGTGTTGTCCCAATCAAAGTGGTGTCCTTCCTTATCTGTATGTAAGGATACGAGTGATAGTGGGTCATGTCGTTTTGTGGCTAGTTGATGTTCATGTAACCTGGTGGCTAGCTTTCTGCCAGTTTGTCCAATGTAGTGTTTGTCACAGTTCTTGCAAGGTATTTTGTAGATGACGTTTGTTTTATTTGTTGTCATCCAACCCAAACTTTGGGTCCACTATGTGGATGACACCTTTGACATCACCAAACAAAACAAATTAGAGGAAACCTTCAAGACCATCAATAATACCCTTTACTGGCATAACATTCACAAAAGAGGAGGAAAACAACAACAAACTGCCATTCCTAGATGTCACAGTAGAGCGAACAGCCAATGGGGAACTTCAAACCAGCGTCTACAGGAAAACAACACATACGGACCAAATACTGAACTACAGGAGCAACCATCCCAACACCCACAAACGAAGCTGCATCAGAACATTATTCCAACGAGCCACCACACGCTGCAGCACAGAGGAACTACGCAGAGCAGAGGAAAATCACCTATACAGCGTATTCAAAAAGAATGGGTACCCTATGAACACAGTCTACCGATTCCTCAGCAATAAACCCAAACAAACAGACAAAACGGGCTCAGAAACCATAACCACTCTCCCCTACATCAAAGACATTTCCGAAATGACTGCCAGACTACTCGGACCTCTTAGCATCAGGGTAGCCCACAAACCCACCAACACGCTGAAACAGCAGCTAATGAACTTAAAAGACCCTATACAGAAAACAAATAAAACGAACGTCATCTGGGCAGGCTGCTCCTGAACAAACCTCTGTACAACTGATGCCCAAATCAAAATCTCACTGATTCTAGCATCAGGAAATTTGGATATATTACGAGATCTCCCCTGCACCAATATCATTTATATTAGATAGTATATAATTGTGACCTTAGGATGGATCCTTGTGGCACTCCATTCGTTCTGTCCTTTCAGTCTGAAAATGATTCACTAATCCCAATGCTATCTTGTGTGTGTTAATCAATCCACCTCAATCTGTGCTAGTGCATTTCCCCAATACATGAGCTCTCATCTTGTGCAACAACCTTTTGTGACACGTTATTGAATACCTCATCTCTGCTTATCAGATCTGCAAAGAATTCCAGCAGATTTGTGAAACATTATTTCACTTTTACAAAACGCATTGACTCTGACTCTGATTTTGCTTTATATTTTGAATTAATTGGATTTTATTGTCAAGCATACTCCAGTACAAAAGGACATGAGTACAGTGAAAAGTGTACAATGTTGTCATTGTTAGTGACAGCTGAGTTACAAATGTATCTAGGCATGAAATGTTAGATACAATGTAGAAGAATAAAGAAACAATGTTAATAGATAAAATATACAGTCCTTCTTAACAGAAAAATAATGAAATAAAGTTAAAATCTGGCTTAAGTGCTTAGCCCTGCTGCGCTTGCATTCTCTACAAGGGCTCGATCTCTGCTTTGGCCTACTGTCCAGGAGACCTTTGGCTACCTGCTCTCACTGCTGCTGCAGATGCCAGGAAACCTTCCTCACTGCTTGCTGTTCCTGCATTGGACTCAATCTCCAATTGTCAAAGTTCCAATCCAAACTCCCAGCCATTGCCATGATTGCCTACTGATTAAAAAATTGTGCCTCTTAGCTTGGAATGTGCTCAATAACCCAGCCTTTACAACCATCTGTAATAAAGCATTTCACAATTTCACTATCCCCTGGGAGAAGAAATTCCTCCTCCTCTGACTTCAAAGGTTGGCCCTTTATCCTGAGACTATGCACGCTGGTCCTAGGCTCTCCTACGAGGGGAAATAACCTTTCCACAATTACCTTTATCAAGTCCTCCAAGAAGCTTGTATATTTCAATCAGGATACCTCATTCTTTTAACTTTCTATCCTCGAAAGAGAGTCCCTCCATACTCACGAAGGACCTTGTGAACGTTTTTATAAAATGTTCATTTTCCTTTTCAGCCGCAGTCATAATACAGTAAATTATAAAGTTACAAACTGCTCATCCAAGATGGTTCCCAAAATCTCAGACTTTTACAATGCAGACAGGAGCCATTCAGCCTATTGTGCTTGCACTGGCTCTCAAAACAAGCAGTTTGTTCAGTACCAATCCCCCCCCCCCCCCTCGCCCCCAACCTTTCAATCTGACAGATTCCTCTTCAGCTAATTATCTAATTTACTTTTTGAAGGCCTGTATGAACCTACCAATTTCTTACTCTTGGTCATATATTCCAAAATTTAAGCACTTATTGTGTCAACAAAATTCCCCTGTAGTTATTTAAAATCTGTGTGCTCTTGTTTTTGATCCTTTCTCAAGTTGAAACACTCTCTCCCTTCATCTAGTCCGGGAGACGACTCATGACTTTAAATACCTCTATCAAATCTCATGTTTGTCATCTTCAGGGAGACCATATTAACTACTCCAATCTGCCTTCATAATTGAGGTACTACTTTAATATTATCATTACCATTGTGAAGAGACAGTGGTGATGATCTCCCCTTTTACTGAATGTATTTTTAATAAAATTGTTTCTGACATTCAGTTAGTTTCTTTTTATACTCCCTTTTTGTAATTTTTATGATTTTTGTTGTAGTTGTTCTAGTTTTACATTGTATTTTAATTCTTTAATTATCCTTTTTTTGGGCTCAGCCTCAGAATCTTAGATATAAATTGAATGTGGTTCTTACTCAATTCTTGTTTGAACTCTTTCGAAATTGGATAAGTTAATTTTAACAGAAGGATTGAATGAAAGTTGCTATCTCCTTCCTGAGTATTGCTGCCCAACGTGGTTCAAGAGCCTGCCATGCAAATACGGTAGATACACACCTTTTGGAAGACTGAAAATTATTTCTTGAATGTTAAGATCAACACAGGTTGAGTAGCTGGTCTGTGCTAAGACATACTGAACACATGGTGTCCTTCAGGAAAACACCTTTTCAAAGAATACCACTTCCTGACTGCAAAAAATGCGCTGTTATTCAACACAGAACCTCCAAAGAAAAACCCACAAACCGTTTTGAAGTACCTACAGGAACATAGTCCCCACACTACAAACTGATGATAACCTTACCTCTCAATGGTGCACCACCTGGTTGAATGCAAACCACTTCGAAAAACTAGCAACGAAGTGACTATTGCTGAAGTCTCTGGCTTTAGTCTTCCATAGAAAATTTGGACATCCTTCAATTGTTTGACCAAGTCACGACCATTCACACTGTATCTGATGAAGATGTTGAGTACTTGGTTAAACTCAGTGACAAACTATAACTCCTTACCTAGTCATATGAGTACGAATGTCGTGGAAATTTTTATTTCTGCTTAACTAATAATGAGACGAGTCTCCAGTTCCCGTTCAAAGCAGTTTATTTTCTTTCTTAGTACCAAGGAGAGTGAGTGTCGATCTGCACCGGCACCCGACTCTGCTAATACAGAGTATAACAATTTATTTATACAATTAACTTCAGAGCAGGGTGTTCCTGTGACATTGTGTTTATTGATTCATTCGTTGTAAGTTTAAAGAAAACAGACACTGCTTGCGATAACAGGAGTGCTGTCTTACAGATACCTTAATAATTACTTCTTCAGATGACCTTCGGCATGCAGCTAGCATAGGGAGTGATATACAGTTTGGTTGAAACTGTAGCTTATCAGTAACTAGGCTCCACGGAGATACGAGGGACATCTCTGATCCAGCCTAAAACCTTGGTATAGTGACAATACATCAAGAGAGCCTTGTCTAACTCTAGCTAAGATCACATGCACATAATGATAACACAGTCTGAGTAACTACCTCCTGACGTCTGCTATGCTCAATAAAATCCCACATGCTAAACTAATTAAAATTCTTTCTCTATGCCATCAGTTTCTCCCATGGCTGCCTTTTCTGTCTTGGCCTAAATTCTCATCTACTGTTGCGATGTAAAATTTTTCTTCCACAACACTTGCAGGTGCATGCATCCTTTTTTTTCCCTCATACCCATTTATCAATCCACTCACGAAACTCTTAATCAAACATATTTATGTATTGCTATCACCTCCCTCACCCAATGTTACCTATCTGTTGATTGACATATGTCATTACACTTAACAAATCTATTCCTTCCTTGGAGCAGTCTGCTTCTGTCTCTGTTGAAATGCAGGGATTGTATCACCGAGAGTTTCCAGGAAGATGTTGAACACAGCTTTGCAGTTCCGTATGAATATTTTATGTAGTTTTAACGTGTAAAGTTTCTGTTTGGTATTTGAGCTATACAATTTTTTTTCACTATTTGACTTCTGTCTGACAAGTGTACTTCTTGATTTTGATTAATAGTAATGCAAGAGTTAATGTACAGCAATGATGACCAATGAAAGGAATGATTTATTACATGCATATTGCCTCAAGCTTGCACAACCTATGATAGTTGATGGTGGAAGAAGCAACACTGCCTTCCCGAGTTGCCTGCACTGAATTGTTGCTCTCTCCAAATTACCAAATTTGTAATGTTTATGATGTGTTCTGTTCATTCTGTATGGGTACTGTGGTTGATTCTTATAGTTGATTTGCAGTTGAATCTTTTATTGTGAGTTCCTACAAAAAGATCGGGTTTTCCTTGAGGGCCTTTAGTGGTAATTGGGAAGTGAATCTTCATATCTGTGATTTATTTCATCATGTTTCAGATCCATATACCTGAAACATAAGGCTATATTTTTAAACTACCGAGAGCTCAAAGCCTTTGAGCTCATTATGTTTTGCTACCCACCCAGATGGGTAAAAGACACTTTCCGGTGCATTCATCATCCCTTCCCTTACATCCCCATTTATTAGTCCACTACTGAAACTACGTATATAATACCTGTCCCATCTAGTCCCTCTCAATGAAGGCTGTCGATCTGGCAATTTAACACAGTATTGTTTTTCAAAGCTCTACGTGCTAGAATTGCAGCGTAGTGTTCCTATTTTTGTCTTTTAATATCACTTTGAATCTGTGGCTTACTGTATTTTTCTCCCACCTCCACCTCTTCCCACTTCTTGCCTTTGCTTTGTTCCATGTGAGCCATTAATTTGCGTTGCAACTTCATAGGCACTATACAAGTGTTAGATCACACCATATTCCTGTGGTTCTATTTGGATAACTACAGTTACTATATGTGGTGGATTTAGCTCCAGTTTGTGCTGTGCATTCCATTAAGATTGGAATAGTTTTATTTGCTTACTGGGATTAGAGAAATTTTTTTTCAAAAATTGCACAAACCTCTGTTACTTGTGAATGATCATTGTCAGGGATTCGCGCACAGTCTTTCAGTGATAGCCTTGGCTTATCTTAAATTAAGGAGACTGAATTTGCAACATAATGCAGGTCCAATGGAGATATCGTAAGTTCAGTTCCGGGACAAACAAATTAATCCATCTAGTCAATCTACGCAATGGTGCAGAGGTGTCATAGCTAGTATCCCTCAGTAATCCTAACCAGATAAGTTTCCAGAAAGAATTTCGGAAGATGAAATCAGATGCTGCTTGTCTTCTGTATTCTGTATCAGTATGATCTCTATGTTGTACTGAAATGCTTCAACCCTTAAGTATTTGAAACTATGCAGTACTGATGTTATCAGTTGAACTTTGAGCGTAGCTATATGCACTGGTTAATTAGCTATTACGAAATTATTATTTGGTAGAACAGAACCTGAGTATTGCTGAAAAAGAGGCACATTTTATTGAAGCTTTTTGTCTTGGATTCATCAAGACAATTTGCGAGAATACATTTGGAGAGGAAAATTAACATTTACACTGCATGAGGGGAGAGTGCTGATTGGTTGGCGAGTAAACGCCAGTAGAATTGTTGCTATGGAGAATTAACCCATTAATGCTGATTGACATTTAACTGCCAGGCTTTGTTTCAGTTTTAAAGTAGGCAGGTTGACACTGGTCAGAGCATTTAAACAATATAACTGAATTGCTCCATTCACTTTGAAATGGTTTGATTTGCCGAATAATTTTCATTCAAAATATCCGGGAAGTCTGTCTTATGTCAATTTGCTTATTGGTTGGCTGACTCAATTTATAGAAAATAATTTACTTGCTGACATTGGTTGGAGAGCTGTGTGCATCTCCTAGTTAAGGTAGCTAGTATAATATTGGACTGCTGAGGGCAGATACATGGGAAATCCATTTCCTTTCACTCTTCACCATACTATTTTGCTAGATACATTAAATGTATCATGGTGTGGATTAGCTCCAATATAATCAGTGTTATAGTCCGAGTAGCTCCACTATAATACATATTTAAGACTCGTTCTATTTGGGTTAGTATTAGTTATTTTAGTCTTTTGAGAGTCACTTCATTGGCTCATTATCCCATTTTATGTTATTTGGAACTTTTGCAGTTTAAACAATTCGTTGTTTGCCATTTAGAATTTTCATTTTTTTTTAAGTGAGTGTACTTGTTAGCTGAATCAATCTGATTTTCTAAGTTTAATTTTCTTGTGTAAAAAATTGCACGGTCAATGTTCATTTCAACCAGAAAATGTTGCAAACCAGCTTTTTGACTTTTTCCCCCAGAGCTGTTTTCCAGTTTCACTTAAGTCGGAAAGCTATTGTTCAGTTGTATTATCTGTGGCTATCTGGGTCAGAATTCAAATCCCATGCTGTGTCCTTTCAGGTTTATCCAGTAGACATTCATGACTAGTTATTATTTTTCTAGAGATTTTTCCAAAAGCCAGGCCAAGGTTAATTTTGCTGTCTTTTAATAGTTAACCATGTGTGCTTTCTGAAGTTGTGAACTTGCTGCAGTGAAGTGGAGTGCTGACGAAGCAGATCTATTCTCCTTTCTTTTTCATTGCTCAAAAATTTGCCAATGATATCAAGCCTGTATGTGTGGGAATTAATGGGGATGATGTTAATTGACTATAATAGTAAAAAGATAAGGAGGAGTGATATTCACTGAAGGAGACAGTTCCAAAAAATGTAAATAGGGGCAGAGAGGTGTGAGCCTGTATGAGCATAGGCCTTTGAAAAAGGTAGGAGTTATTGCGAGAGAAGTTAGCAAAGCATATGGGATTCTGGGCCTTTGAAATAGTGTTGTGGAGTACAAAAGTAGAGAATCCTGAACCTTTGTAAAGTCCTTGTTAGGTCACGCCTGAAGTGTTGCTAGTAGTTCTGGTCATCACCAATAATGAAATATGTATGTTTCAAAGAGGTCAACTCTCTTTCTAAACTCCAATGAGTACAGGCCCAATCTACTCAAGCCGTCCCCATATCTTTTTAAAAAAAACCTTTATACCCTGGATCAAATGAGATGAGGCTTTTCTGGATTGTCTTCAAAGACAATATATCTTTCCTTAGATAAGACGACAGAAACTGTTCACAGCATTCTAGTTGCAGTCTGGCCAGTATCTTGTACAGATATATCAAGTCCTTCCTGTTCTTACATTCCATTCTCTTGAAAGTGAAGTGTTCTATTTGTCTTCTCTAATACTAGCTGAACTTGTATGCTTGATTTTTGTCATTGAGAAATCAGCCTTTCTTCATTTAAATACTATTTAGCCCTTCTATTGTTTCCTGTCAAGGTACGTGATCTCACATTTTTTGCACATTTTTTCCACCTACCAAGTTTTTGCACACTTAATCTGCCTAGATCCCTAAATAAATGACATCCTTACCATTTGCTTCCCACCTATTTTTGTACGATCAACACAATTGGCAATAGTACATTACTTTCCCTGAATCAAATCTTTATTATACATTGTAAATAATTGCGGCCATTGGTCTGATTCCCATGACACTCAACAAGTTGCAGGTTGTCATATTGAAAATGTTCTTTTTTTTAAATCCCTACTCCATTTCCTATTATGTAGAGGTGCCGGTGTTGGACTGGGGTGGACAAGGTCAGAAATCCCATGGCACCAGGTTATACTCCAACAGGTTTATTTGAAAACACAAGCTTTTGGAGCCTCAGTCCCCCATTAGGCGTTAGTGTGAGAGGTTGTATTGGGCACAGAATTTATAAGTAAAAGATCAAAGTTTTCCTATTTCCATTAGTTTGCCTGTCATAGAGCTATGCTAATATGCCATCTTCAAAACCCCAGGATCATATCTTAGTAAGTAGACTTATGTGCAGTATTTTCATTTAAATGCACTTTGGAAATTCAAATATACCACACCTCCTGATTTCCTCTTTATCTACCCTGCTTGTTACCTCGTCATAAGTTCTAATAAATTTGTTGAGCTTGATTTTCCCTTTGAAGTCATGTTGACTTTGCTTTGTTATTATTGTGTATTTCTCAATACTTTGCTGTTACATCCTTCATAATAGACTCAAACAATTTTTCAGTGACAGATGTTAAGCTAACTAATCTCGAGTAACATGTTTTTAGCATCCTTTCCTGTTTGAAATGTGGATGTTATATTTGCAGTTTACCAGTTCTCCAGGACTTTTCCAGAATCAAAGTTTTCTATGATTCAATCACTGTCCACTGTTTCTGTAGCTACTTACTTTTATATCCTGAGATGCAACCCATCAGATCTAGGGAACCTATCAACTTTAATCCCTGGTACTTTTTTTTCTCCAGTGATTAGTTATTGAATTTCATCTCTTTCCCCCTTATGCTCCTTGGTCAGTTTTGGAATGCTATTAGTACCTTTTTACTATGATGACTGATGCAAAATATTTATTCAATTTCTCAATCATTTCCTTGCGCTTCATTATTATTTCCCAGCCTTATTCTGTAAAGCATGGTAAGGGTGGAAGTTGGAAAGCAAGTTGATGAGATCTTCTAGTTTGGGCATGAACGTAGGAAATGGCAAGAGGAGGTGAGGGACAAATTTAGACTGGAACCCAGAATATTCACCATATCCTGGTAAGAAGATATCTACAGCTGGACTTGTAAAGGCTCCCATAGCAACATCTTCTGTTTGAATAAAAGGAGAAGTTACCTTAATTAAATGAACAAGTTCAACCAGGCAAGGAAGAGTCATTCTAGGTATTTCTTGGTTGGATATCCATTCAAGGAAGAGACAGGGCAGTTTTTAGAGCCAGCAACTTATTAAAGTACAACAGGCCAACTGAAGATGCATGAATGTAAAGTTTTAAAAGATAGATCTCTGAGGCAAAGAGCAAATTTAAATAAGGGGTCTACTGGGGCAGAGCCATTTGTGAATGTTGGAATGAAAGTAGAAGCGGGTTTTATGAAGATGGCTCAAGAATATTGAAGACATGGGAGAAATGATTTCCAGAGGAGCTGTACATAACTGTCAAGTCTACACGATGCTAAGAAAATGTTTCAGAATTATTTCATGTGGCAGCCTTGCATGTATCAATTAAAATTAAACTGACATCCAAGATGTAATCATAGCAATACACTCAAGCCATTACAGCACAAGACACCATTTAACCCACTGAATACATGCCAGCTGTCTGTACAGCAAGCCATTCTGTGCCATTACAAATTTGTTTAAGAACATCTTTCTTGAACACTGCAAACCATGTCCTGAGGGTATTGAAAGGAACATGGGAGTAGGTTAGTTAGCCACTCACTCCTATTCCGTCATTCAAACAGACCCTGGCTTATATGCATTCTGACTCTCTATATCTGTTTTTGCCCCATACCTTGAAATTTGGCTAACAGAAGTCTGTTAATCTACTAATAAGACATTTATTCCCACTTTTCCTGGTCTGTCAGGTTTATTTTGGATGTCAAGGTAGTTCTAACAACAGAATATGCTCAAGTGCAAAAGAAAACTACAAAAATCTTGTCCATACTGTGCTTACAATCACAAGTGAATGCTTTTATCTGGACTTGTCTGAAGATTAGATGAGAGCAGGTGATCAGCCTGATCTGTCCCAACTGCTAGCTGCTGATCATATGACCTCCACTCCCAGAGCCAACTATTTGTGTTGTAGGGCAAGATGTTTTTTTAAATTCTCTTTCCATTCAAAGAAGCTGCACTTCTATCAAATGATTAGTTTGACCATTGGTAAACATCACAAGCACTTCAACTATGATGACCACTTGAATCAATTAATTCATAAGGACTTACTTGTCTCTCTTTGCAAAGAAGCTTAATACACCTTGAACTTAGCTTTAGCTTGTGGTTGCTTTTACATCTAATCAAATTGTATGATATTGACACAGTGCAGTTGTCTTGTGATCACAGTTTCAGTTGATGAATTAATTGCTAATTAACTGTGTCTGTTTTTAAACAAGACTTCAGCTTTTTCAATTTTTGTGACAGTTCAATCCATTTCTCCTGAGTTACAATGCTTGATGTAAACAAATACACATTCTTTTAGCAAAGCACAACACTTTAAAAACACAGGTACTTTTCAAATCATGAAGTCATCACCAGGCTTCATATATTTTCTCCTCACTCAATTTCGTTTACTTCATTTTGGATAACTCGGTCAGTAAATTTTTGATTGATTATCAACAAATGTTATATTTAAAATAAATAATTGATGCAATACCAACTGTTGAGTAAAAGATTCCACTGTTTGACTACTCTTTCCATGTAAGAGGCTTTTCTCAACTTTGTTCCTGAAAGACCATTCTTCATTTTGTAGGTTATGTTCTGTAGTCCTACATTGTCTCGTGCTCTCTGTCTACCCTATCTGGCCGTCCTTAGTATTCCTATAATATTATGTTGGAATTCTCGGTTGATGAACAAGTCCTAGAGAGTTATTGCAGTTACCTGCCATGTAGAAAGTGCGTAGGGAGTCATTGAGCACAGAAACAGACCCTTTGGTCCAACTAGTCTATGCTGAAAAATAATCCCAAACTGAACACTCCCACCTGTTTGTTCCTGGCCCGTATCTCTCTAAGCCTTTCCCATTCACGTACTTATCCAGATAACTTTTAAATGTTGCAATTGTATCCACATCCTCAGTAAATTCATTCTACACATGAACCACCCTCTCTGTTTTTAGAAAAAGATTGTCATGTTAAATCTCTCTTCTCTCACCTTGAAAATGTGCCCCCAGTCTTTATATCCCCCAAACAGGGGAAAAGGCAACTACTATTAACTCTATCTTTACCCTCATTATTTTATAAACTTTTGTAACCGCCTGTCAATCTCCTCTGCTCAAGTTTTTAACAAAAAAGTCTCTAGTCTTTCTTTATAACTCAAACCTTCCATACCTGGCAACATCCTGGTAAATCCCTTCTGAACCCTCTTCAGCCTAATGTCCTTTCCTAAAATTGGGTGACTAGAACTGGACACAATATTCCAGAAGAAGCCTCACCAATGTCCTGTGCAATCTCAACATGACTTCCAAACTCCTACACTCAAAGGACTGAGTAATGAGGTCAAGTGTGCCAAACACGTTTTTAACCATCCTGCCTGTACGTGATGCATACATGGCAGGTCAGAAAGGCCATTTAATTATAATGGAAGGCAAATTAAAGACTACTTTCTCAACTAAGTGCATGCTTCATAATCCCGAAATTCAAGCCATGAATTATTTAGTGCAAATCTGTATTGGTTATTCTGAAGAAATTGTTTTGGTCTTCCAAAATATGAATCGGTACCACATCCAGTCTGATGTCGCCTCACCATGGACGAATGGTCTCAAGGTGGTTCCTTGAAATGCAATCCTACCATGGCTAAGCACTTAAGACTCTAATGTTTGAACTGCCAGATTCATTTCTTTAGTCTCTACTTAAAATTAAGAAGATCTATAACTTTTAATCATAGTTTGTAGGGCTTACACAATGCTATAATTGCTGTAATGTTTAACTTTTGACTTTGTTCTTTCTATCTTGTTCTTAAGATTCTCTATCTAGGTACTTGTACTTACATTGGAACTTTGTTTGGTAACAGTATATACTTTTCACTGTACTTCTGTACTTTTTGCTTGAATACATATATAAAAAAATCAAAGGAGAAACAATATGAGTCAAGTATTGTTTTCGATGTTGCTCACAATATATTTTGAAGCAACTTTATTATAAACAATACTTTGAATGAAAAAAAGCTTTTGCATATCTGTACTGTTCCACATTGTACAACCCAAAGAAAGGAAACAAAACCTTTGAGACAAATTTTACACTGTTTATGTTGTATTACATGGTATTATGTGTTTGTCTAATTCTGTTTTAAAGCTATTATTCATTTCTGGATGCTTCACTCACCTAAATACAGAAGTTCCATTTTAGCAGGTTTCTGTCATTTTACAGATGGCTTTGTGTTCTCTCATTTGGCATTCCTACTTGAAAAATTAACAGTTAAACTGCCCAGTTCTTTGTTTCAGTTTGGTTTCCGGTAAGCAAGTGAAAAGAAAAGTTGACTTTTTAATAACTTCAAGAGTAATTAGTTGCATTTTCTACAGCTTATGAATATAATTAACACTGTTCTTTTGTCTAGCCTGTGATGAATGGGCAATACTTCCAAAACCCAATTTGCATCGTGACCTCAATAGATTTGGACACTCAGCAGTTGTAAGCAATGGGTGAGTCCATTATTTCCTCTGTCTATTTTCTCATTCCATTTATCTCAGTGGTCGAAGAAACTTTTCTTTATTGCGCGATTATCCTTCCTGGCATTTGTCGATGATCGGCTAAAATTTGGCATTCTTTTCTCCACTTAGCAATGTGATTGGAAAAGTGCATTAATTTAGGGACAGACCTCGTTAGATCAGCTCTTACATGCTATTTTTCTCATGTTATGTTTGCCTGATGTTTTTAAAAATGCATTTTCTGCCCTTAATTTGAAAACAGTGCTTGTTTTTTGGCTGAAAGGGTATTGGAGTATGTACTTGCATGCTCTTGGTGCTGCCAGTGCTGAACCGGACAAATTCAACACACTTCATTCCTCGTGAGTGATGTTGCTGAACTTGGTTTTGAACCTCCTCTTTGAACTGATAACCCATGTTGGGAAATGTAGTAACCACCTGTGTCGTCTTGCTTTGTTTGCTAGTGCTATCCCGTTTTAGTACCTGCCATAGACATTGTGAAATAAGTTTTTATGTACTTAGAAATAGTGCTTTTCTCCTCTTCTTCCAGATCAATGTATGTGTTTGGCGGTTTCTCCAGTATCCTTTTGAATGATGTCCTCGTTTACAAACCTTCAAGCTGTGAAGCCTTCAGTGAAGATCTTTGTTTGAATGCTGGTCCAGGTATTAGGTGTTTGTGGCACAAGCATCATTGTGTTCCATGGGAAATGGGCCAAAGTAATAGTAGCTTCCATGAGGTGAAATGTTCCCTCAAAACCGGTAAGTGCTGATAACATATGAGTATCAACTTAGACTAGAATTTTTCAGTCCTTAAGCAGGCTCTTTCTTTACAGTGAATCAGTACTGTTAAAATAATTTAGGGAATGTAAATTAATCTATAATTCTTGTTTTGTCCATTTTATCTTGTGTATGAAAAACATGGCCAGCTTTAACTCTCTTTTTTAAACTGGCTGTACTGAGGAATATGATTTCGTAAGAGTGTTGGCGTTGAAGTGTATATATCAAATATTCTGTTGTAATACAATATGGTACTGTGGAATGGAAGCCATTAAATTAGTAGTTGTTAAAAATCTGCTAATACTAGTAGTATCCTTAAGACTTTGAATACTAATAAGCTAGAAAGTGTTCAGAAGAGACTCACTAGGATGTTGCTTGGTATGGAAGGTTTGAGTTATAAACAAAAGCTGAATCGACTTTTTTCACTGGAGTGTAGGCAGTTGAGAGGTGACCTTATGGAAGTTTATAAAATAGTGAGGCGTATAGACTTAATGGTAGTTGTTGGGGGATCGGGGATTTCAAGATGAGCAGCAATTATAAAGCTTAAAGCAAAAAAGAATGTGATACAGAATCACTGTGGTTCAAGTAAGGAACAGTAAGCTTCACAAATTCTGAGGTCTCATGTAAACAAAGCTTGAAAACATATTGCCCTTTAGCATAATACCAGTTGTTAATGGCACAGTTAGTCCTTTAGTCCCTTGAATCTACTCCATGATTTGATAAGACCATGCTTAATCTGACTCGAGCTTCCTGATTACCTTGTCAGCGAAGAATCTGTCCAACTCAGCTTGAAAAATATTCAATGACTGTGCCCCTGTTGTTCTTTAGGAACAGAATTCCAGAGACTAATGATGTGAAAAATAATCCCTTCTTTTACATTTTATGGCAAGCACCATATTCTTAAACTGTGGGTCTCCTTGTTTTAGTAAAGGGATGCATCTTTCAGTATCACCTGTCAAGCCCACTCAGAGGCTTGTATATTTCAGTGAGGTCAGCCTTTCATACTTCTAAACTCTAATAGATATAATATTGCGAGACTTCAACTTCATCCCAAAAATCTCTTGAGTGAACCATTTTGCAGTTTCCAATGCAATTGTATCCAAAATTGTGCACAGTACTTTGTGTGGCCCCACTGTGCTCAAAGCAATGTACTGAAGTGCTCTCAATGAGGATGAAGCTTTACCTCCACAACGAATGTGCAGGGTTCACTCTTACCAATACTGTCAAGGGTAGATGTATTCACGACAAGTAAATTTGAGGGAACGACCCAACTAGCAGATATTTCCATCTGGACTTAACCAATTTTCTCACGGGTGGGGTTAGTGAACCACTTTTTGGTGAGGGGTGGGGGTGGGGTCTCCGTCCAGGGTAGATTTCCATACTAATTCTGTGTGGCATTTAATAAGGTGGTGTACCGATGCATTAGCTGAGAGAAGGTGATGGATGGTAATCAGCAGACTGTGTTTCCTAATTCATATGTGCACGAGGGCCATGAAATTTTTTGGGTCTGAAATCAATGTTTCCAGGCCATGGTCCTCCACATGTATCCTGTTTAACCACCTCTGGTGAGTCTACCCAACCACCAGGACAAGATATTCCATGGATGGTGGCAGAGGTGTCTGGAACTTGGTGAGACTCAAAAGCACATCTTTTAGCCAATGTCAGATTATTCCTTAACAATTCTATGGGTAAGCTGTTCCAAATGTGATGCAAGTCTCCAGTTGCTAATGAGAACTTTGCATGGTTGTTTGGGTGCCTTTGTACCATCTGTATCTGTTTCGATGCTGGATTGTTGTTTTGATTTTGGATTTCTTGCCTGTCTTCATAATTGTCTTGCTAGGCCATTTCAGAGGGCAGTTAACACTGAATCACATTGCTTTAGATTCACACTGTGTAAGGGTAACATCTGAATTATAAGTACAATATCACTACCACTATTTTAGCATACCTAAAATAAAAACCAAGTCCAAGAGAAACTCGGATAACAAGGTGTAGAGCTGGATGAACACAGCAGGCCAAGCAGCATCAGAGGAGCAAGAAGGCTGACGTTTCGGGCCTAGACCATTCGTCAGAAAAATGGTCTAGGTCCGAAACGTCAGCCTTCCTGCTCCTCTGATGCTGCTTGGCCTGCTGTGTTCAGCCAGCTCTACACCTTGTTATCTCAGGAACTGCAGATGCTGGAGAATCTATTATCTCCGAAACAAGAGAAACTCAGCAAATTTGGCACGATCTCTGACAGGAGTTATGAACATTAAGGTTTCAAGTCCAATATGACTTCTTCAGAACTGGATAGATGATGGGTGTATGCCACTGGCATCGCTGTGTATCCTACATCAAGATGCCCTGATCCCCAGCCTCTTGTCAACAGATCTGTACTGACTGGCATGACAAGTAGCCTGTCTGTGTCTACATAAATGAACATGTCAGTACAGCTGTATTGATGGCTTTTGGCTGTCGCTGAAGTGTTAAGGGACATGGTAGGCAAGGTAAGTCAAGACTTAGATTCTGCAACTGTGATGGTAATTGCTCACTAAGTGAGCATTAAAGACTGCAAGTGAGCAGTCCTGAGATGAGATGGATTGTTCTGAGAGCTGGGTGCTTGTTCCTAAGCACAAAGTCTTCCTACTGCAAGCTTTCAATGCTAGTTGCTGGTGTGCGTTACAGTGCAAGTGTTTACTTTCTGAGCACCTTTCAAGTGGATTGGAGAAGCACCATAATGATCATAAGTTTGCAAACACAAGATGCTAGTTGTACGTGGATGTGCGTTGAATGCAGCTGGTGCCTGTGGATCGTGCTGTGATTTGGTTTGTGCTGACCAACTTGGGAGTCTGTTTGTAGCCAGTGGTGAGCTCAGCGGCCAGATATCCTCTCTGATTTCCATGTCAAAATTTCTCAACATCTAGCTTCTTCAGCCTGTTTGGTAAGATGGGAAGCTGAATATTAATTAGCCGAGTGTGGCATTAACAAGTCATTTACCAAACAATGATCCATTTAATTGGCAACTTACTGCCTGGTGAGAAATTTGCTTCGCTGCTCACCAAGAGTGTAATGTTCCTAATGTCACGGTAGATCTGGATTTCTCATCCGATTCTGTCACAAAAGTTGCTATATCCCATTTTGTTCAGACTTCTAAGATTCTACCCCATGCACTCAAGTCCCACCATGACAACTGGGACATTTAAACTTAAATACTTCAATAAATCTGGAATAAAAAGATAGGACCGCTGATGATCCCCGTTCCACCACCAGTTTACCTATAAACCCATCTGGTTGTCTTATGTTGTGTAATAGAAGGAAATCTGCCCTTGCCTTGTCTGCTAACTCCAAATTCAGAGTAATGTGGTTGGCTGTTAACTAGTCTCTGAAATTGAAGAGCAAACCACTTGCTCGTCAACAAGTTGGTAAACACTGGTTTTGCCAACAATGCCCACAGGATGTGATTGAATAAGAAAAATGGGCCAATATAGCAGATGCCACAGTACAATGCAAAAGAGCAGATTTAGTAACATGAATGTATGCAAAGCATCCATTTGAGAAAGTTATTCTGTACTTTTGTTTTTCATTTTCCAGTTTACTTTACATTGAAACTACTCAGCTCTGCAATAATGTTAACTAAAGCCGTGTCATATAAAACCAGGATCACTGCTGTTAAAGTAAACATAGAAAATAAAGTTGAAATGCTGTGCGAAGTTATTGCAAACAATTGTGAAATTAGTAACTGTGATATTGACGACTGCAAATTTGTTGTTGTTAGCTAGTGTTCGTAAAGTTGTCTGCCAGCTAAAGAGAGAACCTGTCAGTGACACTGCAGTTAGAGCAAGAATGTCATCTGCTTGGATGAAACCTTTTTAAGTTCAGTTCCTTTTCAGAAATTAATTTTTTCACTCCTTTGTATTACAGCGGCCACAGATGACGGATGTTTCAAATATACAGACTGTGGCAGCTGCACAGCCAATATGAATGGGTGTCAGTGGTGTGAGGATAAGAAATGCATTTCTGTAACCAGCAACTGCTCTGTGGTAAGTTGAAGTAAAAGTTGGAATACCTATCGGATATCAATTTTCTGTGCAAACTGTCTTTTGATTCTGTGCTAGAGTCATTCAGCACAGAAACAGACCTCTCAATCCAACTTGTCCATGCCAACCAAGTTTTTCCGTTTAGCCTGTATCTCTGTTAACCTTTCCTATTCATTTACCTGTCCGAATGTCTTTTAAATGTTCTAACTGTACTTGCATCTGCCACTTTTCAGGCAGTTTATTCCTCATACAAACTACTCTGTGTAAGCAGTGTACACTACTTCACTCCGTACAGATACTAGCCTGTTTCCTATTTGTAATAATTTTTTAATGTAGTTTAGGTTAATTACTTCCTTTCGTTTCAAAACCAAGGCATTGTCTGCTACTCTATCAGAGACTTACCCTATTTTCCCACTTTCTACCTTGCTTAAAAATATGTCTCCTGGTTTTGAACTGCCCAAACCTAGAGAAAAGATCTATGCTATTCACCTTATCTGTGCTGCTCATGATTTTACAACGCCACCCATTAACCACCACCTCTACAGGAAACGAAGCCCCAGCCTATCCAGCCTCTTCATATAATTCAAACCCTCAAGTCTTGGCAACATCCTAGTAACACTTTCTTAATCCTCTCCAATTTAATAATATCCTTCCTATAGCAGGGCAACCAGAACTGTGTGTAGTACTCCAAAAGTGGCCTCACCAACATCCTGTACAACCTCAGCATGCTGTTCTAACTCCTATACTTGGTGGTCTGAGCAATGAACAGAAGCATGCTAAACACAGTCTTAACGCCCTCTATACATGCAGTGCAAATTTCGGGAAATTATGTACCTGAACCCCTCGATTGAATGTTTCAATTATATTTGAATTTTCAATTTTATTAAATAGCATAGTTTTCAATTGCTGCAAAATGCTCTTGGCTTTAGATGAGTGAAAACTGAGCAGTTTAATGCAGTTACGAAGTCATCCAAGTATCCTTGAGCTGAATGAGAGATAACTATCAACTGGTTATCTCCTCTGGCATGGATATTGCAATGCTTAGCAGTCTTTGGACATAGCATGCTTCAGAAGACAGTGTACACTACTTCACTCCATACAGATACTAGCCTGTTTCCTATTTGTAATAATTCTTTAATGTAGTTTAGGTTAATTGCTTCCTTTCATTTCAAAACCAAGGCATTGTCTGCTACTCTATCAGAGACTTACCCTATTTTCCCACTTTCTACCCTGTTTAAAATCTATTATTAAGTTGTAATGGAAAATCATTGTCCTGAAACAGTAATTCTGCTTCTAGCTACACAGATGCTGTCTGACCTGTTGAGTATTTCTAACTCTTTCGGTGTTATCATATGGGATTTGTCAGATAATTTGTTAATTCAACAGTATGCTTATGGCTGACAATAGGTATATGTATCTGTAACATTGATCTCTGCATTCAATGGCATAGTAAAAGTATTAACTAATACACAGTGAGTTATGCGAATCAGTCCATTTTAAAAGAAAAAGGCTTCAAATACAGTGAGTGCAGTTTTTGTTTATGGAGCAGTCATTTAAATTTTACTTCCCTATCTGGCAGAATAAGGCAGGAATGTATTTAATTGCATTAGTGGTTGATTTATGGTTATTTGAAAGACATTATTGTATTTTGTTTCAAAAGTTTAATGGTCACATTCTGATTATACTCCTAAGTGTGTTTTGACAATATTATTTTAGTTATTGGGGGAATTTGAAGTTGGTAGTGCAATACATTTGATTTCATGCTGGTGGTTGTTTTCAATTTTTGTTTATTGTAATCTAGTGAATATCTGTATATGCTTCTAAGAAAACCAGATAACACTGTTTAAGATGTGAGTTTGGAGAAGAAGTTCAACCAAACTTATTCAGAAAGGCAACACCAGTGGAACAAATGTGTGATAGACAGACCTATGCAATTCCACACTAACAGATCAAGTCTAAGCTCTGCAGTCCTGCCATTTGCAGTCATAAATAATGGTGGACAGTTAAACATCTATCTGGAGGAGAAGGCTCCACAACCGTTCCCATTCTGAATGATGGAGAGCCCTGCACATTAATGCAGAAGACATGGCTGAAGTGTTTGCAAGTGCCTTCAGCTAGTAGTACCAAATGAATAGTCTATTCTCAGACTCCTCCTGAAGTCCCTGACATCATAGGTACAAGTTTTTGGCCAGCTGTATTCATTTTATTTAATATTGGGAAATGTGTAAAGATTGTAAAGATGATGATCCTGACAACTTTGTTAATCATACATAATGCTGGTATCTGTCGGAAAATGTGGAAAGTTGCAGAAAATGATGGACAAATCTGAATTGGCAAATTTCGGCCAATTGCATTGTACTTATCATCTGTAGCATGTGTTATTGTTATGAGCAGTGCCAACGAACGGCAGTTGCTCCAAAATAACCTGTTCATTATTGCTAAGTTTGGATTCTGCTAGGGCTGCTCAGCTGCAAACTTGATTCAGGCTCGTTCCATGCACTGACTAAAGAGCTGAACCCGGGAGGTGAGGTAAGGGTGATTGCCTTGACATCAGTGAAACATTTGACCAATTATGGCATCAAGAGGCCTCAGTAAAATGGAAGACAGCAGGAAAGGAGGATCTCATGGAGGTGAAGAGCCAGTGAGCCTGGCTTCTTTGCCCTGAGGTCTCCAAGATGATCTTTCAGTCCATGGTTTGTTCCATCAAACAGGATGAGATGTGCTTGTGTTTCTTCCTGGAGAAGGTCACCAAGGAGAGCCCTGTGATCAACTGCCTGATGGAAGTGGATGGTTCAGAAATGTCAGCTGTCTGACTTCGTGAGGATCAGTAAACCCTTTCATGCCATTCTGTGTGATATGAAGCCCATAGACAGCATGACCTCTCCAGTTGTTCCTGAACTCTATCGTGGAAATCTTAGACGACAGCACATGGGAGAGGCTAAGCCAATTATCATCTCTGGATGAGCTGACAAAGGCTCTTGAATCTGTTGAAAAGTATAAAACTCTTGGAAGTGGCAGCTTACTGGCCAAGTTGGATCCAGCTCCATGGGATTTGATTAGTCTGAAAATGTGAAAAGTTGCTCAAGGTTGTTCTGTCCACAAAAATGGAAGAGAAATTTGAATTGGCAAATTTCAGCCAATTACATTGTACTTTGCTTCTTTCAGGTAGCATGTGCCACTCCATGAGGGAAGGTATCATCACCTTTATCTGTAAGCAGAAGGGGGAGAGGGACAAAAATCGAAATTGGCAATTAAATTCCCTGTTGAATCTGGACTACAGAATATTGTCTAAGGTTATTGCCAATCAGGTCAGCTATGCTGTGGCATCGGTGATTCACACCAATCACATGTGTGCTGTACCAGGCTCAAAGGTTGCCAAGAGCCTCGTGCTCCTCGGGCATACGATGGGATACGATTGCCTACGTGCAAGACAAGGGGTGGACACCTACCTTATGAGCTTGGATGAAGAGAAGGCTTTTGAAAGAAACTTGAACACCTACTTGAGGGATGAGGGAGTCCCGCCCATATGTGGATGAAATCGCTGTTTTCTACGCTTACCTTTTGTTCTGGGGACCCGGGTTCGAATCCCACCGCAGCAGGTAATGGAATTTGAGTTCAGTTTGAAAAAAAATCCTGGAATTAAGAATCTATTGAGGGCCATAAAAACATTGATTATCAGAAAAAGCTATCTGGCTCACTGATGCCCTTCAGGGAGGAAATCTGCCACCCTCACCTGGTCTGGGCTACATATGACTCTAGACCAACAGCAATGTTATTGACTCTTAACCGCCCTCTGAAATGGACCTGCAAGCCACTCAGTTGCATTTTACTATGAAGTCTCAAGAAAGAAATGAATTTGATGGACCATCTGGCATCGACCCAGGTACCAGAAACAGCCCTGTCAACCCTGCGAAGACCTCCTTACCAACATCTGAGGACAGGTACCAAAATTGGGAGAGCTGTCTTTCAGATTATTGAAGAACAGCTTGATGTAATCATACACTCAGAATCATACTTGACAGATTGTGTACCGGATACCATCACCAACCCTGGATATGTCCTGTCCCACTGGCAATTGAAATCCGGCAGAGGTGGAGGCCCAGTGGTGTACAGTCGGGAGGAAGTTGCCTTCAGAGCCCTTAACATTGACTGTGGACCTCATGAAGTCTCATGGCTTCAGGTTAAACCTGGGCAAGGAAACCTGTTGCTGATTGCTGTTTAGTGTCACCCCTCGGCTGACGAATTAATACTTCTTTATGTGGAACAAACTTCAAGGGAGCTGAGGTTGGCATAGGCACAATGTACACTCTAGACGGAGAACTTCAGTGTTCACCACGAAGTGTGGCTTAGCAGCAACTCTACTGATTGAGTTGCTCGGGTCCTAAAATACATAGCTGCTAGATTGGGTCTGTGGCAGGTGGCGTAGGAGCCACCAAGAGAGACAAACATATTTGACCTTATTCTTACTTGTCTGCAGGCGTCATATGCATCTGTCCATGACAATATTGGTAAGGGTGATTACTGCACCAGCAAATCCCAACTTTACATTAAGAAAAACCACCATCATGTGGTGTGGCACTATCACTGTGTGCTGATTGAGACAGACTTCAAACAGATGTCGCAACTCAAGACGGCATCGATGAGCCGCCCTGAGCCATCAGCAACAGCAGAATTGTATTCCCAACACAGTCTGCAACCTTGTAGCTTGGTATATCCCCCACTCAACCATTTTGATCAAGCCAGGAGGTCAACCCTGGTTCAGTGGCGTGTGCACAATGCCATGCGGCACTCGAAAATATGAGCTGTCAGCCTGGTGAGGCTCCAAAACAGAACTACTCACATAAGCAATAAGTGATAGCCGGAGCTAAGTGATCTTTCAACTAACCAATCAGATCTAAGCTCTACAGTCTTGCCACACCCAGCCGTGAATAGTAGTGGAAAATTAAACCACTCTCTGCAGCAGGAGGTTTCACAAATATCCATATCCACATCCTCAATGATGGAAGAGCCCACCATATAAGTGTAAATGATAAGGCTGAAGCATTCATAGCAACCTTCAGCTAGGTGTGCTAAGTGATAAACCATCTCAGCCTCTGCCAGTAGTCGTCAGCATTACAGATGCCAGTCTTCAGCTAATTCCATTCACTGTGTTTGATATTAAGAAATATTTGGAGATAATGTATACTGCAAAATCTATGGGCCCTGATAGCATACCAACAATAATACTGATGACCTTTGCTTCAAAACTTGCCACTTCCCTAGTCAAGCTGTTCCAGCACAGTTACAACACTGGCGTCAATCTGACAATATGAAAAATTGGCCAGGTTTGTGTTGTGTACAAACAGCAGAACTAGCTCAACCTGGCCAATTACTATCTCATCAGCTTACTGTCTATCATCAATGAAATGCTGGAAGGTTTCACCAGCTGTATATTCAAACAACATCTGCTCAGCAATAACCTGTTCAATGATACCCAGTTTGGGTTCCACCAGGGCCACTCGGCTCTTGACCTCATTACAGCCAAGGTTCAGACATGGACACGAGCTGAGTTCAAGAGGTGTGTTCAGAGTGATAGCCGTTGACATCAAGGCTGCATTCGGCCAAGTGTGGCATCAAGAAGCCCGTGCAAAACTGATATGAGTGGCGAACTCTACAGGTTGGTGTCATACTTGGCACAAAGGAAGGTGTTTGTTGGAGGTATTTTAAAGAGATGAATTTGCAGAGTTATGGAAAGACTTGGAATAGTGACTGTAGATAGAAATTGTTTAAGGTAAAATGGCTGACACATCTGGCCTGGGAAGCCTTCGGCGCTGTAAATTTGTGGCTAGCAGTGTACATTGTAACACTTAAGTTATAAAAAATGTTTTAAGAGAAAAGCTGGCGTAATAATATTGGATCATCTGTTCAAAATTAGTGAATGTGATATAGATAGTTTATAACCAGCTTTGTCTTTACTAAATCTTTACATCAGTTAAATTATAAACCTAGAATGTATGGCACAGAAATAGGACAGTTAGTCGACAGTTCTACTTGAATCTGTCCTCATTTTATTCTCAATTGAGTCTATCATTGTAAAAATCTTCTCTTCCTCATGCATACACATCAAACTTCCCCTCAAACACACCATTTGTCTTGAGTCCTGCAATTTTAAACATAGTTGTTCGAAACAAAATATCTAAAATTCGAAGATAAACTTCTTTTGTGAAGAAAATTCTAACTCTGTTAGTAACTTCAGTTTAGTAATTTTATTACTGATTCAGTGAAATTGCTGGCAACAGCCATAAGATTAAACTGAATTGTATTGAGTGCAAATGCATACTATTTAATATAATAGGTTTTTCAAATTACTTGGCTGTTTATTTCTAATTCTCCATTGTGTACAACCCCACTCTCCCTAGTTTCTTTTTTTCCAAAAAGAAATTTTGCTGAAAATCCTATGTAATTGGTATGGGATAGTATTCTTTAAGCCAGTGGCCAGCAGGTTCAAACTCCTGGTATAGTGTGCCAGCCATCATTGCTGTACCAACGTTTTTGCTCTTAACCAACTTGGAGTGACTGGAAACAAATAAATCTCCATATCTTGGCCTAACACCTTGCTGTCTTTCACTTATATCAATAATGCATTGATCGGATCCTTTTCTCTATGCTTTAACGGTATGATGTTTGAAATTAAGACCTTTGAAAAATCTAATCTAGTCCATCTGACATTTTAAAATCTTTCTCTCAAATTTGAACTAGTTGTGTACAAATAAATTATATTTCAATATATGCAATTATTTATCAGTAATCAATGTTAGATATTTCCTGAAAAGTTGCATGGAATGTTTAATGGAATACTTTTGCAAAATTCTGGTAAATATCCATTGGCAATTTTAACCATTTCTTTCCCTAGTCTGTAAGAAACAATACAAAATGTCGTGTACAGAATATGCACGTTTGTAGCAAATTTACAAGTTGCAAGACCTGTTCCATGAAGCTGAACTGTCAGTGGGATGAGCGGAACCAAGAATGTCAAGCTCTGCCAGGTAAAGATCTGAATAGCCCATAGCACATGATTTTTGCTGTAGGACCATTTTCTACTTGTGACATTCCAATAATATATGGCTGTGGCGTTGTCAGCTGCTAAATTATCATTTGTTGTATGAATGTGTGACCAAAATAGGAGTTAGGACTGAAGCAGTTCAGTGAATTTGATACCTCAGTGTGTTGAAAACAGTTCAAAGGATGGTTTACCCCACTTGGTGTGAAACAGAGGTAGTTCACATCAAATGATAGAATATTACTGCTCTTGAAATAAATATCCTCCAGCTTGCTATTTGAATAAAATGCAAAATGAATGTGTTATGCACACTGTTTCAGCTTATTTGCTAGTAGGAGTAGATGGATTTATTTTAAAGTCAGTAGCTACTCACACCAAAGACTTTAATATCTAGACCTGTTTAATATGTAGATTCTGATAATTGTTTCAAATTTTATCCTATAAAATAATCATTTCAAGCTCCTTAAAATTTTTGTAATAACTTATTTTTAATTTGTCCACTTCATAGTGTTATATGAAATATGATTACCAACCACAGTACAATTTAGTTAAAGATCTTATGAAAAAATTAAAAGAATGACTTTTTCTTCTGCCTGCTGATGTTTACCATGTCTCATTCTTGGGTCTGATTTGGTGGTTTTATTTGCTTTTCCTGCCTCAGAGTTCAGATCCTTCCGCACTTCAAATTGTGGATAATCACATGATAAAGTAATCTTCCCAGAAAAGTTGTGGGGAAGGCAGCATGTTAAAGATATACAAACTTAGATTAACTTTAGAAAATGCAAAATGTTTTGAGAAATAAAGTAATTCCTTGAGTTTAAATAGAAAAGCATTGCCATTAGAAAATGAAGTAACTTTTATGCGAAACAATTAAATGTGGAAGTGTTGAATAAAAGAGTTACATATTTAATTTATTTTAAACTCCACTTCTGTCAATATCTAATTAGTTTAGCAGATGTTTGAGGAGATTATGATTTTAATGACCTCTTGTGATGTGTTGGAGGGTAAATTATGTGGAAGACAACTTCTGAATTTTGTCTAAAATGATGATTTAAGAAGAAACTGGCAGGCTAGAAGGGGAGAAATGTCACAATGGAAAAGATTTATAGATGTCATAAAATTCATAGTTTCTTTGTTTTTTCACCCTAAAACACTGTATTTCAAGATCTTGAAAGAGGTCCAAAAACTGAGTTTGTTCCTACAATTTCAGCCCATCTTTGTGGAGAAGGTTGGAGTCATGTTGGAGATGTCTGCCTCCGGATCAACACAAGTCGAGAAAATTATGATAATGCAAAACTTTATTGCTACAATCTGAGTGGCAATCTTGCCTCTCTTACCACGTCGAAAGAAGTTGAATTTGTTCTAGATGAGCTACACAAATATACAGTTCAGGTATTTCAGATTAAGTAGTTTTGTTTAAATTCCAGCTTTGGCAATTTTGCATGTTTGGAGATTGTACAGTGTGAAACGTGAACAATAGTGAGTTATTAAACTGCTGTATCTTGGGGACACCAACATGGCAAAATGTGATTTAAAGACCTATCTACAGTTGATCATCTTGAGAGCGTAGAATCCAATTTGTTTAGATGTACTGGAGTATATAATTGGGAACTGTAACACATAATACTTTGGCTAATCATTTATAACACATCTGTTTCCAACCCAACTACCTGTGGACAGTGATATTTTATTTCACAGCATTAAGTTCTGACATAATATTGTGACAGTAAGACATTTTTGGCTGTTTTCACTTCAGAATGTCTAATATGATTCCTCTAAACTTAATTGGTTATTGACATTCTATCTTGATTATATGAACTACTTGATGCTGTAAATTAGTGCTTTAAAGGATGTTATTTAAAATTTAAAAATTAAAATTTAATTTCATAACTTGAAAATTGGAAACATCCTCATAAATATATATTATTTATGTATAGAGGCATAGAATTTTACTCATTAAATTTGCATTCCTTAATGCCTGGCTGGGGAAAAATGATATTCTCCAATTCAGTACTACATTGATGCAGAAGAAACATAATGACGAGAGCAAATTGATCTATATCTACTGCTGTAAATCTGGCATAGCTGGACTTCTTTTTATCACGTGAAATCATAGCTGAAAGTCAAGACTGCAAATTTGGCAGCTAACTTTATTATTTGGAGTTGTGAAGCTAAATTATCATTTGTTGTATGAATGTGTGACCAAAATAGGAGTTAGGACTGAAGCAGTTCAGTGTGTTGAAAACAGTTCAAAGGATAGTTTACCCCATTTGGTGTGAAATAGAGGTAGTTCACATCAAATGATAGAATACTTGCTCTTGAAATAAATAACCTCCAGCTTGCTATTTGAATAAAATGCAAAATGAATGTGTTATGCACACTGTTTCAGCTTATTTGCTAGTAGGAGTAGATGGATTTATTTTAAAGTCAGTAGCTACTCACACTAAAGACCTTAATATCTAGATCTATTTAATATGTAGATCTAATTCAAGTTTCTGTTTTCCCACAGTGGTGGACGTGGTTCCTGCGTGGTAGTGTATCTAGAGATCTCTTTAGGAATTTAGTCTTGCCTATCTGTGTTGCAATTCAAAATGAATGGCAGATAGGCAGTGATCTTGTATCTGCAACATCAGGTGTTCAATTGTTTGATTTTTCAAGACAATTCAGGAACTTAGTTATTGTTCATCTGCCGAATAGGTTTATGAAGAAGCATCATTGAACCTCATCACTAATGTGACTCATACTCTAAAATTGTATTTTTATTTGATATTATCCCATCTGTAATTTAGAGACAGTGACCAGTAGTTTAGCAAACTTGCAGGCTGCCTGCAGAAATTTGTCACTTTCCTCTGTCTGCTGCATGCTGATATGCATGTTGTAGTTCTCACCAATGAATCCACCGCAAATCCAATACGAACAGAAACTGGGATCTTTCATTGTACCAACACCGTTCTTCTTCTTCCTCATCATAGCATTCTACCCCATACCCATTGAGGCCCTCTGTGGAGTGTGGTCTTTCTACAGAATGAATGGGACACTGTATAACTTGTGTTGCTTCCAATCCCAAATCAAGACAACTGTGACTTCTGATATTGAGCTGCAGTATGCAGTTAATACTTGTGTACATAGTTAGAGGCTGAGCTCCAAGCATTCATCTATGCATCCAGAGAGGCATATGAAGGAAATGGACCTTAGGCAACATATCCTCTACCAGATGGTTCTTGCTGTGCAGCACCTCACATAAAATATCAAGATCCACAGTTAGCCTCTGATTAAAGTGGACTACCTTTCTATGGATTGTTGTTTTGCTGCAGTGGATGGCTTGAGTGTTCTGTTGAGCCTGAGAGAAATACTGTCACACTAGGTGCCACTGAGGCACGGTGGAGAAAGACCACTGTCTGAGGTCTTCTGGCTGAAATTAAACGAGGGTTTGTTCAGTTGGCAGATCCTCCGAGTGCCTTAAATGCATGTAAATATAGTCTTGTGTGTGTAAAAGACGTCTTTAGTTTATTTAGATAAAGCCATAGTCCAATGTTTGTTTCCTTAATATGCTACTGTACAAAACCATTTATGACTGTGTATTGTTGTAAGAAGTATCAAGGAGGAGTCTTGCATCCAGTGTTCCTTAGTATGAGTGACCTTTATTCAGACCTCAATTACCGTATGTGGGAGAGACCAGAGACCACTCCAAATCTGGCCTTCACGTGGGTTGCAGTTGCCTTCTTAATATACAACTCAGATTGGAGGGCAATGAAGCTCTGAGTTCCCCAGCAAAATAGACCATTTTTATACCCTTTGCATTAGCATAATTACATGCAACATTGATATCATTGTGAGTCACAATCCCCTAATGTATACATTCAATCCATTAAATACACAATCACTGTTGGACAGCCATCTATTGATAGTCCTACATCTTAGCATAATCTCATGATGTTTACGAGATAACTCCAGTATCTGTCTTTGGGATCTTAGAATGCATCTGATAGTTTTATTCCTTCCCAGAAGTTTGCCAGCTGTAATGAATTATTCACCATAACCTAAATAGTTGCTTTTCACTAAGATGGCTTCTTAATTCTGTACTACTTCCGTATGGCACATAAGGATATTAATTTTTACTAATTGTTATGAAGTATTTGAAATCAACTCTAATGTAAAATTACTGTGACACAGCTGAAAAATTGTGAACAAGTCTCTCTCATTAGCCAGAGAGATCAAACAACAGTCCCTCTGACTTACAATCCCTTACAATTGCAGTTTACAATCCCTGCTGTTTACCTGTGTAATTGGATTTTAAACTGAAGTTTCGTTTTTAAGTAAAACTATGTTCACTCTAAACAGTTTCCATTATTAATTATCTTTTCTTAATAAAAAAGCATCTGTTTGAACTCCCCTGATGAGGGTGAAATGCAATCACATTCCAACTTTACCAAGCCATTAAACAAAGCTTGTTCAGATTCCACAGACAGCGAGGGGACAGCCGCATCTTCATTCTTTATTTTGTAGTATGCCTTTGTTGCTCTTCCGTTGATCTTTAGATGTAATTATGTGGAGGTGCCAGCGTTGGATTGGGAAGAATAAGGTCAAAAATCACACCACACCAGGTTACAGTGCAACAGGTTTATTTGAAGATACAAGCTTTCAGAGTCTTCCTCCTCCCTTAGGTCTAATTGAGAGAGGTGGCATCAGGCAGACATCTTATAAGCAAAAGATCAAAGGGTCATAGAACTGATGCGAATGTGTTGAAAAAAAACCTAAGATAGCTGTTAAATCTTTAATCAGATAGAAAGTATTAATATGTAAATTTCAGAATTTCTTTCAAGTCACTGCTCCAATTTAACTAAAGGTTTATCAAGTTTATCAATTCTCTCAGCGTACCAGAGGTGACATCCTGGTCAGGCAATGCATTTTAGGTAGAGGCCTTGTTTAGAATCTGGCTCTGTATTAACTTGGAGTCAGACTGGTATTATTTCCAAAGTAGAAATTTATAAAATGCCTTTTATAAAAAGTGACTGTCTACCAATTGTGTGGTTTTTGAACAAAATAGAATGTATCTACAAATGCATATTCACCCCATAGATGTGTCTGTGTGAGAGAGACAGAGTCTTGAGTCAGTGTGTGTGTGTGCACGTGACATGAGCCCAAGATCCTGATTGAGGCCATTCTCATGGGTACCAAACTTGGCTGTCAGCTCTGCTTGGCACCTGTGCATTGTTGTGTATCCTGAAGTCTGCCTTGGGGATCGTTTCCCTGAAGATCTGTGGCCAAATACCCTTGACCACTGAAGTGTTGCCCACTCGGAGGGAGCATTCATGTCTGGTGATTGTTACACAGTGTCCATTCATACATTGTCATAGCGTCTGCATGGTTTCGGCAGTATACCATGCCTCAGGCATCCTTATCTGCTGCATATGAGATAGGCAATGTTGGCTGGGTCACATGAGTATCTGCCATGCACGTGGTGGGTGGTGTTTCCCCCCTGTGGCGATAGTTTCCATGTGAGTGATCTGACATGTCTTGCAGAGGTAGCCATGACAGAGTTGTATAGTGTTGTGGTCGATGTTGCCCAGAAGTCTGGGTAGTTTGCTGCAAGCAATGGTCAGTTTAAGGTTTGGTGGTTTGAAAGCGAGAAGTGGAGGCAAAGCCAAGATCTTGGCGAGATGCTAATTGTCATTGATAATGTGTTGAAGGTTGTGAAGAGCATGGTGTAGTTTTTCCGCTCCCAGGAAGTATTGGATGCTGAAGAGCCACAGCCAAAAACTCTAATGACCACCTCAGAAGACAGATACAGGATACGACTGACAGGGATCCTGCATCGTCCAGTACTTCCCGGGAGCAGAGAAACTACGCCTTGTTCTTGGCAGGCTTCAAAACATTATCAATGGCAGTTAGCATCTCGCCAAGATCTTCCCTATGCCTCCACTTCTCACCTTCAAACAACACCAAACCTACGCAGCCTTCAGGACAACATCAACCACAACACTCTACAACCCTAGCATGGCTACCTCTGCAAGACATGTCAGATCTTTGACATAGACACTAGCATCACAGATGGGAACACTACCCACCACAAGCACGGGAGCTACTCGTGTGACTCGGCCAACATTGTTTATCTCATAAACAGCAGGTAAGGATGCCCTGAGGGATGATATATTGATAAAACCATGCAGACGCTAGTACAATGGATGAATGGACACCGTGTAACAATCACCAGACATGAATGTTCCCTCTGATTAGAACCAGAAGAACTGCGAATGCTGTAAATCAGGAACAAAAACAAAGTTGCTGGAAAAGCTCGGCAGGTCTGGCAGCATCTGTGGAGGAGAGAAAGAAAAGAGTTAACGTTTTGGGTCCGGTGACCCTTCCTCAGAGGAACTGTGTTAATGGTCCCTCTGATGTTCCCCTCTGAGTTGGGGAACACTTCAGCAGGACATTGAGCCTCAGATCTTCGGGTAAACGACCTCCGAAGCAGATTTTGGGATACACAACAATTCAGAGTTGCTGACCAGAGGCTGATAGCCAAGCTCGATACCCATGAGAATGGCTCAGCTGGGATCTTGAGTGTGTGGCACAATATAGGTGACCCCACCACTCTGTACATGTGCATGCGTGCGCAGGCACGCACACACACCCTCACACACACCAACTCTGTCTCATGCGCACACACACACAAATCTATAGGGTGAATATGCATTTGCAGAATTTTAATTCAGATGCATTCTATTTTGTTCTAAAAACCACACAATTGGTAGACAGATAGTAGGAACTGCAGATGCTGGAGAATCTGAGATAACAAGGTGTAGAGCTGGATGTGGCATTATATAATTTCCTACTTTGGAAATAAACCAGTCTGACTCCAAGCTAATACATTGCCAGATTCTAAACAAGGCCTCCATCTAAAATGCATGGCCTGACCCTGGATGTCACCTCTAGTATGCTGAGGGAACTAATTAAACCTTCAGTTATCTTGGAGCTGACTTGAAAGAAATTCTGAAATTTGCATATTAATACTTTCTAACTGATTAAAGATTTAACAGCCATCTTAGGTTTTTTCAACACATTTGCATCAGTTCTATGACCCTTTGATCTTTTGTTTATAAATTGTCTGCCTGATGCCACCTCTCTCACTGAGACCTGAAGAAGGAGGGAGACTCTGAAAGTTTGTATCTTCAAATAAACCTGTTGAACTATAACGTGGTGTTGTGTGATAATTTACCCTGTCTTTGGATGTAAGAATTTGTTCGGATTATCTATGTCTGCACTTAAGTTTCAATTGTTTATTTGCCTCATTCCTGACCTCTTTCTACATACTGGCTTTTTTGAAGGTTTTCTTTTATTACTTTATTACTTCGTCTTCCCTAATGATGCATTGGGCCTCGAACATTTTCACACTAATTTACATTTGCCCTTTTAATTGTACAGTTACCTAAACAGATCGAAATACTGTAGGATCAGACTTTTCTTTTACTTTTTAATAAATAGCAAACTTGTGACTGTGGCTAAATCAGGCCTTACAAAAATGTTCCTCAGTAAAATGCTTATAACTCTAGAGCTGCCTGGTTTCAGAAATCTGATTGACTTCCCTAATGTCTCTTCCTATGGAGATTCTGTAATATAATATATCTGTATTGAGACTGTAAGTATAGCTGTGAGCATTTGCTGTATGTAACTGTCAAATCCTTTTTGGCCATCCTGTGTATGCCAAAAAATCCCAAGTGGCCGTCTTGTCAACTTTGTCATGGGCTGCTACAACAAAGATAATCTTTATGAAGAAAGTATATTTTTGAAAGAAAAAGTTATCAACTCTTGGTCGGGTGATCCACGCTGATAAGATTGGAGGGAAAGAACCAGATAAAGCTGAATCCATAACAAGTTTGGAAACAACAATCCAGTTTGAAGCTATTTATACATGATATGATTGGCACTGACAACAGATGAAAGCTGCAATTGTAGGGAGGTCTCCAGTCGTAGAGTCACAGTCATGCAGCACGAAACAGACCCTTCAGTCCAACCAGCCCAGGCTGAACGTAATCCCAAACTAAACTAGTCTCACATGCTTACTCCTGGCCCATAAGCCTCCATACCCAAACTATTTATGCATCTATCCAGTCATCGAGGTTTCCTTGCCATGGCAGACACTGACCCCCACACATATAGAAAGAGAGAAAGTGAGACAGGCATGAAGACTGAATGCACCACTCTCCCAAAACACACACCACTCTCAAACAACACATAAATACACATACCCTGTGGCAAATGGCAAGAATGATGGGGATAAGGTCACAATGCATGGATGTTGCCATCTTTTGATTGCATGTGAGCAATGGAGTATGACTCAGTTGTTTAACTTTTAGAATAGGCACTGTATTTTGACAACTTTCTTCATGGCTGAATAGCCCTCGGGACCTGTTCTTCTCCCCTCATGGTGAAAAGGCCCAAAAAATGGTCTCTTCAGACACCAACCTGGCTGGAAAATGGCATAAAGCAGGCTGATCTACTTGTGGTCTGAAAATCAGTTTCAATCTCGGAACCTGGAAAGTGTGAACTCTCTCAGATGAAGAACAAAGCATCTACAAGGAAGACCTGCTATTGCCCATGAACTCGGGTACTTCAGCATGTGTACTGCTGCCTTGCAGGAGGCTTGAAGAGCAGGAAAAGGGCAACTGAGTGAAGAAGATGGTGGTTACACTTTCTGGAGAGGAAAACCTGAGGATCAACCTGGGATGAGTGGAATCTGATTCATCATCAAGAACAAATTCCTGTTGACTGAGTTCCTTGTTGGCATCAGCGATTGCCTCATGACTCCCCATCTGCAACTTGCCAAGTTAGCTAGCGACGGTTGTAAGTCTGTGTTCCAAACCATGATGTCACAAGTTAGTCCAACAAAAGCTTCAACTCCACCCTGGATACCATACACACCAAAATACTCAAGGAAGATAAAATGATCCTCCTTGGAAACCTCAATGCCAGGATCGACAGGACTCGACTCCTGATCATCATTAACACACCATTTCACCAAAACGACAAGTTCAAGACTACTTGAAGACATTCATAATAAAACCCTGGCACATAATTGACCAAGTGATCATTCGGTCCTGAGACCAAAAGTAATTATTACCATGACCAAAGTAATGATCCAGATAACTGCTGGATAGATGACCAATTTAGCCATTCCTTTATCTCCATCAAATGCCACCAGAAGCAGCTGAAGAAGGAAAAACACCTCTGGGAAAAAAAAAATTGTTGAGCTGTTTCAAGAGCTGAGCAGACTAGCAAACCTCCAATATTGTCTTCACCAAAATCTCCAAAGAGTTCATGTTAGTGGAGTGTATGAAATATGAAAAAAAATTGAAGAATGCCATCATCTTATGCTGTGAAGAAGCCATTGCGTTTAAGACAAATGTTTGAAAAGGACCAAATGTATCAAGACCTCATCAGTAAGAGGAGGAAAGCTCTGTGTCTGGCAAAGGTAATAAATGATCCATACTCTTGGCCTCAAGTCAGAGTAAGGATGGAACACTTTTGCAAGACAGAGAATACGTCATCCTTCAATGAAGAAAACATGTCAAAGAATTCTGATGTAGTACATGTCTTTTACATATAAGGTGAAATATCTTTGGTTTTAATACAGACTTCTAAGGGCCCCCACTGCATTCTAATCTCATTGTTACTGTCCCTTTGTTCCCATTTGGTTTTATTATCCCAGAATATCTGTTATGTGACATTTTATTAACTGCTTTTGAAAGCCCAAACATAGAATAGCTACTTCACAGCCTTATCATATCTGAGCTCGGAAAAAGCTCAGTCAAATTAATAAAACACATTTGCTTTTGATTATTGTTCCTAAATAATCCATGCTTCTCAATGGTCTTGTAGTTCTACTGCAATTGTTGTTGCAATTATTCCTCACCCTTTTTGAATCATTGTACATCTTGTATGCCCTTGTTTACACAGTAATTTTAACTGGTGCCAACCTATTAATACCTCTTTTCCAGTTTTACTGTTTGGGCAAGGTGGTAGCATGGTGGTAATGTAACTGTACTAGTAATCCAGCAACCCAGACCGATGCTCTACAGAGATTTGTTGAAATCTAATCACAGTTGCTAGTCACATTTAAATTCAATGAATAACTTGAATTTTTAAAAAATGAAATAGTTAACAATGGTCATAAGTCCTTTGGTTCACTGATATCCTTCAGGGACGGATATTTGCTCTCAATCACAGATCCACATACTCATAACTTTCACTTGATTTGATGATGTAAGTCACTCAGAACAACAGGAATTAGGGATGAAAAATAGTTCTGACCTTGCTGGTGACACCCATGTCCCACGAAAGAAGGAAAAAAACAAATCTCTTGACTGACTTGTCTTCTGAGCAAGGGCTCAGGAGAGGGTTTGTAACTCAGATGGAATGAGACTAGTTGTAATTGGGAGATTTGGAGGTGGGAAAGTGAAAGGGCAATGGAGACGCAGTGAACTAGAGAGGGTGTGGGAATAGGAATACCTGCTTCAAATGATGTCATTGGGGCCATGCGATGCTACTTTGGCCTTCGTGTAAAATGATGCTAAAACAGAACTCGTGATTCTACATGTACTTACCTTGCATTGTTGTATCCACAATATTGCAACTGCGTAATTTAAAATGGGGCAACTTAGAACAGAAGCTTACTGTGCTATGACATTTGGCTTTCCAGCTTTTGTGAAAGCAAATTCAAATGATTTACGCCCTTTACCTCCACTAGAGGATTTTTGTTTTATATGTCAATCAATCCTATCGTTCTTCTCACTCGCCTTTTACCTTGTTGACTTGGAAACATTTTGATTAGGAAGTTTGTTTATACATAGTCCACAAATTCTTTATCATCCTTGCCTTTATGCAATTTTTCCCACTGCGGTTTACAGCAATTGAAGTCTTACTAATATGCTGCATTATTTTAAGATTTCTTTGAAATGTACTTGCAGATTTACTGCTATCTCTTTTTCTCACTATTTGATGGTCCATTTTAAACACTCAGCAATATAACTCGTTTTTGTTCCTTAACTAATCCAAATAGATTCAACTTTTGAACCCTCAGTGTTATTCTTGGGCGGCATAGTGGCTCTCACTGCTGCCTCACAGTGTGAGGGACCTGGGTTCGATTCCAGCCTCGGGCGACTGTCTGTGTGGACATTCTGTTTGCACATTCTCCCCATGTCTGTGTGGGCTTCCTCTGGGTGCTCCAGTTTCCTCCCACAGTCCAAAGATTAGGTGGAGGCTAGGTGGATTGGCCATGCTAAGTTGCCCGTAGTGTTCAGGGAGGTAGAGGGTGTATATTAGGTGTTCTGAGATTTGGTGTGGACACGTTGGGCCGAAGGGCCTCTTAGCACACTGTAGGATTCTATAATTGCCTTACACTGCCACCTACAGGCCTGTCTTTATTCCTTCTCTATCCCATGGAAATATATTTTTGCCAGATAATTGTTTTCTCTCATGGTCCATGTTAAAGTAAGGTATTTGTTGTGGTCATTATTATTATTATTATTATTATATCTCTGTGTGGCAACTTGTTTTATGTAGCTTATCAATCTTACTTTTAAAATTTGTTGCACAATTACAGATGTGTTTTAAAACATCCACCACATTAGCTGTGACTCAGATAGATAGCATACTAACCTGAGTCTCAAGGTTGTGGGTTCACACCACAACCTCTACGCAAAAGAAAAAATACACTGACATTTAAATACAGGACTAAATTTGATATATTATTAAATAAACCATCTTGGGCAAAAAATGAAATATTTTTGGCACTATTTTGAAGATGATTAGATCAATATCTAGGTGTTGTAGCCAAGAGTGATGCAATGTTTAGGTAGGTTGGGATGGGTGGGTAACTTTGGTCAGGTTGAGAGGGTGGGTGTAGAGTGTGGGGGTTTCAAATTGGATCAGATTTGGCAGGGGCAGGGGAATGTGTGGTTGGAGCCATCAGTGGTATGAAGCAAATATGAGTTTGTTTCCTAATTAGACTAGGAGTTAGGAGTTGGACTAATAGTCTAACTTCTGTTGTGTAGTTATTTTATTGAATTACATTAGAACAATTTGAACCTTCCATTTAAATTGAGTCTTTCAGAAGGCACCTCAGATAGAGGAATTGCCCAGCAGAAAGTTCAATTTCTCAGACATGTCTGTCGGAGTGCACTACAGTGGAGATTCCACAAGGTCCTAGTGTGTAACTCTCATTTACAGCCGTATAATGACCATCTGGCTAGTGGAAAGTCTATCCATTGATCTGGCTGCATGTTAATTGCATCATAAGTATCTACACTTCACAAATACTTCATTGCCCGTAATAAGGGAAGATTTTTTTTTGCTTTCCTGGATTATGTTTCTTTGATCCATCCAATTCTTGCTTCTACATTATAATAAAATGTGAGGCTGGATGAACACAGCAGGCCCAGCAGCATCTCAGGAGCACAAAAGCTGACATTTCGGGCCTAGACCCTTCATCAGAGAGGGGGATGTGGTGAGGGTTCTGGAATAAATAGGGAGAGAGGGGGTGGCAGACCGAAGATGGAGAGAAAAGAAGATCGGTGGGGAGGTAGGGAGGGGATAGGTCAGTCCAAGGAAGACGGACAGGTCAAGGAGGTGGGATGAGGTTAGTAGGTGGAAGATGGAGGTGCGGCTTGGGGTTGGAGGAAGGGATGGGTGAGAGGAAGATTAGGGAAGCAGAGACAGGTTGGACTGGTTTTGGGATGCAGTGGGTGGAGGGGAAGAGCTGGGCTGGTTGTGTGGTGCAGTAGGGGGAGGGGATGAACTGGGCTGGTTTTGGGATGCGGTGGGGGAAGGGGAGATTTTGAAGCTGGTAAAGTCCACATTGATACCATTGGGCTGCAGGGTTCCCAAGCGGAATATGAGTTGCTGTTCCTGCAACCTTTGGGTGGCATCATTGTGGCACTGCAGGAGGCCCATGATGGACATGTCATCTAAAGAATGGGAGGGGGAGTGGAAATGGTTTGCGACTGGGAGGTGCAGTTGTTTATTGCAAACCGAGCGGCGGTGTTCTGCAACGCGGTTCCCCTTCACCCACTGCATCCCAAAACCAGTCCAACCTGTCTCTGCTTCCCTAACCTGTTCTTCCTCTCACCCATCCCTTCCTCCTGCCCCGAGCCGCACCTCCATCTCCTACGTACTAACCTCATCCCACCTCCTTGACCTGTCCGTCTTCCCTGGACTGACCTATCCCCTCCCTACCTCCCCACCTATACTCTCCTCTCCACCTATCTTCTTTTCTCTCCATCTTCAGTCTGCCTCCCCCTCTCTCCCTATTTATTCCAGAACCCTCACCCCATCCCCCTCTCTGATGAAGGGTCTAGGCCCGAAATGTCAGCTTTTGTGCTCCTGAGATGCTGCTGGGCCTGCTGTGTTCATCCAGCCTCACATTTTATTATCTTGGATTCTCCGGCATCTGCAGTTCCCATTATCACTTGCTTCTACATTAAAGTTTGTTCTGCTGATGTTAGTTCTCTCTAAGTTACAATGGATTTTTAAATTTTCTTTCAGTTGCTGATGTCGTGCCCACTCCTTTCTCCATCCCCACTCCATTTTTGATCAGTATTTAATGAAACACTTGCTCTATTAAGCTCTTATTTTCAAGCCGTTATACAATAAAACTGCAATAATCTGGCTGAACCATATAAGTTAAGCAGTTGTTATACTTTGATTTTAAATTCTCATCTTTATTTAAAATCCCTCAGCGACTTTGGCTCTCCCTGGTTTTCCATATCTCGGTACCTGTTCCAGACCAACAACACAATACTGAAACTACTCTGTTCTAATTCTGTGCCCTTGAACATCCCTGTTGTGAATTGCTGCACCACTGATGGAGGTGACTTCAGATACCTCGCCTTCAGCTCCAATTTTTATTTCCTTTCTGTATCTGAAGCCTGTTACCTTACTCTGGTAGACTTTGTTATAGGTTGGATATTGTAGATGTACATGGTATGGGCTTGGCTGTACTTTCATTTTCAGTTTTGAATTGTGTATAAGCCTTTCGTTAAACCATAAATTAAAGGTTGTGTATGTTTTGCTTGGAGTATAACCCAGATGGCACAGCTTAATGAGGTAAAGTAGGTGAAAAATTGACAGCGACTTCACAAGCACGTTTGCTATTAAACTAGTGTGAATATTTTCAATGTTAAATAATCTTCTTTGACTGAACTTCTGAATTTTATGTCAACAGTAGGCAGTTTCATATTTTGAGACTGCTGTCTAGAAATTTGATCTTTGTATCTAATACAGTGCTGAAATGTTAATTGCGTTGCGTGGGGCTCATCCCAGCTGGATTCTAAGGTTTGTCTACCCTGACATTGTATTACTATAGATTTAAAAGTTATTTTTATTTGTTCCGTTTAGTGGTTTGGATAGCATTTTACGTAGAGCAAACTAAAAATTTAATACATTTTTCTGACATAAAAGTCTGATATGGAATAGTAGTAGGTATTTTGTATGAAGAGTTACTCGTGTGCTTAAGAAGGCATTCTTATTGCTTAAAAATGGATGACGCATTTTACCTTTGCCAAGGATTGGAGATAACACATTTACTTTGGCTTCTAAATAGGCTTGTTTGATACAACTGTTATGGTGCCAGCCAGTAGTAATATTGGACAGAATGAAACCTGGCTTGATGAAACAATCAGTTTGAGGTTTAGTACTTATTTACCATATGGTTAACATAATAAGCAGGAACAGGAGTTGGTCATTCAGCCCCTCAAGCCTGCCCCATCATTGTATAAGATCATAACTGATCTACCCCAGATGTCAAATCTTCTTTCGTGGTAGCTCCTCATAGTCCTCAACTCCTTAATGTTTCAAAGATCTATCTATTTCTACATATGTCCAGTGAGCTAGCTTCCACAACACTGGGTAGACAGTTTCAGACATTCATTAACTTCTGGGAGAAGACATTCTTTTGTAGGAATTCCTTCCGTTTTAAGTAAGTATGGCCATATTCTGTAGCTATATCCCCGAGTTTGAGATTTCCCCCATTGTTGGAAATCCCTTCACAACATGTACCATGTCATGCTCTCTTGGAATCTTGTATGTTTCAATAAGACCTTGCCTTATTCTTCTGAACAAGTCTGTTTCGCCATTCTTAATAAGTCAAGCCCATCGTTCCAGGAATCAGCCTACTGAATCTCTTTTCAACTGCCTCCAATGCTAGCTTATCCTTTTCACATATGGGGACTAAACTGTACACAGCGCTCTAGGTGTGACCTTACCAGTGCCTGTACAGTTGTAGCCAGACTTCCATATATATAAACTCCAAACCCCTAGCTATAAAGCCCAAAATTGCATTTGCTGTCTTAATTTACTTGCCGCACTTGCATGCTATTTTTTTTGTGTTTTGCTCACAAGAACACTTAGATTCTTCTCTGTTGCGCATTTTTAGAGATACTCTCCATTTAAAAAAGAAACACATCACTGAACATATTCACAAGAGATGACCAATTTTGTTTTTAAAAAGAACATGCAAATTCGACATACACAAAATCAAGAAAAATTCTCTGTTGCTCTATTCAAGAATAATTTTAAAATGGCTTAATACAAATGTCATAAGTGGAGATTCAAACCTTTTAGCCCTCAATAACCACTTTGTAGATCCTGAAACATCAGTGAAGATATCCCAGTTTCCACTGATTGCTTTTTAATTTGTCCCTGTCATTATCATGCACTCATCTGCATTCATTCAATGCTGCCTTCTTTTGTTTATGCCACATTCCTGAAAAATCTGTTCCCTCAGTTCACTTACTCCTTAATAGATTTCATAAACTTGTGCAATCGACAGAATGCTTTCTTGCAGAATGCTTTCTTGTTAAAACCTTGAAGCCTCCTACCTCTTAATTTAACTTTGAAGCCACCCAGAGCCACTTCCAGGATTGTTCTGGAGATAATTTAACTACACTGTTTCTCTTGACTTACCTGCTTCCCTTGAAAAGAAACTTGTATGCTGCCTTCTTAAATGCTCTTATTTCTGTTCCTGTCTTCCTGTGGAAGAGGACACGCTGTTGCTAAAAAATCTTGTTCTCCCATCTACTGTTATTTGTAATGCACTACCTCTGCTTTAGCACCCAAACTCCCGGATGATAATATATTGGGAACCTCCTCTCTACAACAGCTTTATAAAATGTCAAACCTGTTTGTCAGTGTTACAGAAATCAACGAAAAGTATGGAAGCCTTTTTGATACTAAGCAGTTGTCACGTAGAATGGTGTACAATGCAAATAACCTGCTATCTGTGGTAAATTGGAACCATTATTATTGGCTGTGTTATAGTGGATTGTAAGAAATGAACTGTTACTTGAATACATACAAAATATGTTTCAATAAAAGAAAATAATGACACTAAGCATAACTAGAGCAGAAAAAAATCAGAACAGTATTGATTTCAATCTGGAGAAAATGTAAGTTGGTTAATGAAAAGGCTAATTGTTCCTTCTCTTTTGCCTTTGTTATGATAGAAAATATCACCTTGGGTTGGATTGCGCAAAATTAACATCTCCTACTGGGGCTGGGAAGATATGTCACCTTTTACAAACACAACTCTGCAGTGGCTCCCTGGTGAACCCAATGACTCTGGTTTCTGTGCATATCTAGTAAGAGCTGAAATTGTTGGATTGAAGGCTTATGCGTGCACTGAAATGGCAAGTGGTCTAGTTTGTGAAAAACCAGTTGGTAAGTTTTAACTTACCTCAATTCAGAAGTGTTTAGCATTTTTTCTTTTTAAAAAAAAGTGACAATAGATAAAAAAGAAATGGGGCTTCTTTTGTGAAACCAGAAAAGGCAATCTATCATTTGCTATTGATAAAATTGTAAATTTCTGTATGAAGATCTTAATTGGGACTTGATTGTATATAACAAAACAATTGAAATTTTTTCTCTAGGTTGCTCACACTTGAGTTAAGTTTGTTGAATTGAATCTAAACAGTTTACATAGTATGTCATATGTTTGTGTTACTCGCCAAATGATCAGTTATTTTCTGTGTCTGCATTCCTGCACACAAATAATTAGCTTTTTGTGTTGGTCAGGTGGTAGATTGCACTGTCCAGTTTTGAATATCAGCGGAACAGAACTTGAAGATGTCAGTGAAAAAGAAAATCTGTACAAAATATTTGTTGCTACTCTATTACTGGTTTACAGATTTTTTTCAAAAAAAACAGTTTCTTGAAGTAGAAATTTGTAAACTTCCATGTTTGCTTCAAATTCTTGTGCATTCCCATTTTCCATTTTTGGCACCAATAAGGAACTTGTTTTTATACTTTAAAAGATCAATGTCTGCTTAACATATTTAGCCGTCTCCTTACCTAGACCCTCTGTCATTACGTGTCTTCTCTTTTTTACTTCCCAGTCCTCCTGCTGTTGGTCTTTTCTAAGACACCTCCTTTTGTGGCTTTTCCTGACTTTGCATTCAGTGGGTGTATTTACCTGACCCATTGCTGTCTGCCATTTTAATTGCTCCCTACCTTTCTGATCTGGTGCCCCAACTTTTAAGTATTCCATTAGTTTCCTCCCTTGAAATTGATTTTCCTTGCTCTGCTCTTATTCCATCTTTGAATTGTCCCTGCCTAACGTGATCTGTTGTTATGACCAATTCAACACCACTTTTTTTTTAAAGCTCTCATTCCATTCTTTTCAATCCTGTTTCTATTTTCCTGCAGCACCGAGACCATCTTCGTTGAAGTTAGAAATGATATATTGTGTGAGTGTAGCCATTGCACTATTTCTTTGTGGTCTCCTTAATCCTTCTTTGGTATTTGACATAATTGATCACTCTACATCTTTATCATCTCTGTTCTCCAACTAGCTCCATCACACCAGCCTGCCTTGCTTTCATTTTTATTTGGGTAATCCCTTGACAGTATCATTCACAGTCTTTGGGGTTAGCTTTTACATGTATGCTAGTTCCCCGAACTTCATATCTTTGGCATTTTTTGAGGCTTTTTTTACATCTGTCTGATACAATACTATTCCTACATCTCTCCTGTGTCCTAGCCTCTACCCCACACAACAGGACTAGTTATTACATAACCTGCTATACATACAACCTATTGATAACCACTAACAGACTCCATTAACAGCTATTCATCCTCATTGCTGGATTCTTTTCAATTCGTTTCTTTGTCCAACTGTTCTCTCTCTCTAGGCTCTATCCCCACCTATTGTTTATTCCTCCTTAAACACTAGCCAAACCGCCCCCCCCCCCCACCTCTGCCACCACCACCACTCAACTTCTGCATATAAACTGACATTTTCCCAGCTGTCATCGGTTCTGAGGAAGAGTCACTGGCCAGAAAACGTTAACTTTGATTTTTCTTCACAGATGCTGCCAGACCTGCTGAACCCTTAGAGCAACTTCTGTTTTTGCTCCTGATTTACTGCATCCTCAGTTCTTACAGTTTTTATTTAGATCAGTGTGCTTTGTATGTAATCAGCAACATCAATCAATCATATTTTAATGTGACAATGGTTTGATGAAGAAATTAGTAAATGTGAGGAGGTAACTACAGCCTTTGATTCATACTTCAGGTTTCAAAGGGGCACTTTTGTAGACTGGGAGAAGTTTTTGGTGTGAACATCCAAGGTGCAGTAGAAAAGGTTTCTGCTTTTGCTAGTAGAGTTTATTGTGCAGCAGCTTAGCATGGAGATGGGAGGATGCCCAGAATGCCTACATAGCAGAATGGGAAGGCAGAGGGGCAGTCATTGCTTTTACTCCTTGCCCAATTTTGTTGGGAAAAGTTGGCTTGCTCAGTTATTAGTGGTGTGCCACTTCTGCAAGAAGAGGTCATCTTTTAAAGCATCATGCCACAGCACAAAACTTGGAACTCCAAATCAAAAATGTGAAGGGAAATCTGTTAGGTCCAACTGTGTCCATGAGCTAGAGGATATTGGTGATCTTAAAGTGCCTTTTTTGGATATGGACAAAACCCAAGGAAGATTTATGGTGAGCTGACATTATGTTCAAAGGCCACAGAAGAAATTTCCAAAGTGATGTAGGAGTACAAGTGTCAAATTTTTCTAATACAATAGTGGTTGAAGCCTGATTTTCTCTCTTCTTAAATTATGTAATTTTACAGCCTGGGAGCATTTAACAGAGGGCAGTTAAGAATCAACCACATTGCTATGGGTCTGGTGTCACATATAGGCTAGACAAGGTAAGGATACAGTTTCCCTCCCTAAAGGAAATGAAACAACAAACAACAGTTTCGTGGTCACCAATAGACTGCTAATTCTAATATTTATTGAATTCAAATTCTTCCATGATGGGTTTGGAACCCAGGTCTCCGTAACATTACTGGGGTCCTCAGGATTAACAGTCCAGCGATAATATCAGTCGACTGTCGCCTTGCCTTGACTGCTATGCTACAGTATAATGGAAGGAAATGGCAGAAGCTGTTTGTTTTTCAAAATAAGAATGCTCATTATTAACTTGGAGAGCAGGTTGGTTACTAGTTTAGAATTTCTAAATAAAAACTAAGTATTGGAGAAACTCCATAGATCAGGGAGTATTTACACATGGAGAAATAAAGTTGACACTTCTGTGAACCTTCAGTTTTGAGCAACTGTTAGATGAACAATTCATATTGCTGACAATATTTTTCGTACTTTGGGCAATATTGCCTCAAACAGCGACCAGTTGGAATTGCTTCAGTGTTTTTTTTTTTTGCAACTTTTGGCGAGCATTCTGGAAGGGCACAGGGATAATCTGTCACATGGATGATAATCTCATTCAGGGATATAACACTTTTTGGATCAAGATGGCAGAGTCAGTATAAAGTACTTTCAGACCACTGGCCTTTCAATTAGCCATAAAAGTGCACAGTATCCAGACGACTCCCAGACAACAATAGTCCTGATTGATTTCCCTCTACCTCTCATGCTCCAGAGCTCCAATTGAGGAAGTTCCTGTCCGGTTTAGAGCACATCAAGAGCATCTATGCCAACTGCTTAAGCAGAGTCAGGCGAAGTACTGGAATGAACATTTAGTTGTGAAAGGCTACTTCTGATATTTACAAGTTTGACTGCCTTTTGAGTTTTGTTTTTATTCATTTTGCTTTCAGCTTTAGAGGCAAACTTTTTTTCGTACATACTATGGGGCATTGTCTCAGCATCTGTCAGCTTCTGTGACTTTGTTCTTCTCTCAAAAGTCTCCTTCAAGCCTGGATCTTCTAGCCTATCCTTCTAACCCCCTTCCTCACCACCACCTTGCATTCTGTTCGGCCACCAATGTTTTGTTCTTGTTCACATACTTTGTCCACACCCTGTTCTGTGATGTATACTTTCATGATGTAAAATTGTGTATCATTTGACATGACTATATGAAGTTTGTGTCCGGGTTAGTTTTCAATGTTCCATGGTTGTTACTTATGTTCTTAGATTTCTAAAATGTGATAATTTGACACTCGCAACCTGTCTTGAGGTTTCTTCACAAGGTGCTCATATGAAACACATCTTTGAATTGTAATGTGCCTGAAGCCATGTATTTTCTGTAATGAAAACTGAAAATACTGGAGAAACTCAAAAGGTCTGGTAGCATCTGTGGAGAGAAAAACAGTTATGTTTCAAGATCAGATGGGGCAATGGACTAATAGGCCAAGGAGTGATAGATAGAGTATAATTTAGATAAATGTGATTTGCTGCATTTTGGAAAGACAAATCGGGGCAGGACCTGGGGAATGTTGCTGAACAAAGATACCATGGATTGCAAGGTCATAGTTTCTTGAAAGTGGATTTGCAAGTTGATAGGATAGTAAAGGTGGTGTTTGGAATGCTTGCCTTTAGTGCATTGAGAATAAGAGTTGGGAGGTCATGTTGTGGCTGTACAGGACATTGCTTGGGCCACTTTTGGATACTGCATTCAGTTCTGGTCTCCCTGCTATAGGAAGGATGTTGTGAAACTTGAAAGGCTTCAGAAAGATTTACAAGGATGTTGCCAGGGTTGGAGAAGTTTTGAGCTAAAGGGAAAGGCTGAATAGGCTGGGTTTATTTGGTCTGGAACATCGGAGGCTGAGGAGTGACCTTATAGAGATTTATAAAATTGCGAGGGGCATGGAATAGGGTAAATAGACAAGGTCTTTTCCCCAGGGTGGGAAAATCCAATGCAAGAAGGCATAGCTTTGAGGATGAGTTTTGAATGGGAAGGGTTTAGAGAGAAATGGGCCAAATGCTGGAAAATAGGACAAGATTAATTTAGGCTACCTGGTTGGCATGGATGAATCGGACCAAAGGGTCTGTTTCTGTGCTGTACATCTCTACGACCCTAAGTCCAAAGGGCATCTTTGGAACTTCAGAGTTATTCTGAAGAGCTGCCTTTGGACTCTGTTAACTCTGTTTCCCTCACCACAGTTGCTGCCAATCCTGTTGAGGTTCTTCAGCATTTTCTGTTTATATTTCATGTTTCCAGCATCCTGTATTGTACTTTCAATTAATCTCGTACTTTCTGTGTTTGACTAATATTTAAACTTTCATTTTATACTCTAGAGGGCAGACGTGCTCTAGAATTAAAGCAGCTAGAACCATTTACAATACTTGATTTTTGTTTCTTTCACTTGATAAATGTACTAAATCTAAACTTGTTCTAATTTAAATACTTCATATATAAGAAGAAGTTAAAAGTATTTTATATAGAGGAAAAATAATAAGTAAGGGAAATGGGTAAGATATTGTTGCATAACTAAATGCAATAAGAATAATACGTGAAACTCTAGATTTGTTTTGGTTTACTGGTCAAATTGTCTACTCAACTAATTATTTGGCTGTATGTGCTCTAGTGAATATGCTGGCTCCTATATTTGGAAATATTTATGTTCATTTATGCACTAATGGTGCAATTACCAATTCTGAATTTTGATAGATATTTAAATTCAAGAATGGTCAAGAATGAGAAAATGCTATTTATCCATTCAAACTCATGAACTTTGCTAATGGCATCCAATTACATAACATCAATGTTTCTGGAAAAAATTACAGATTTAAGTACAATTCTGAAACAATAAGAATGTGATTATTAGAATCCAGCGTTTGTCAGTTGGAGAAAAAACAAGCATATTTGTACTGACAGGCTTCCCCAAATATGCATTCTAATGATAAAACATGCTTGTGATAAATTTTTGCTGTTTTCTCCGCACGGCATTGGGAGAGGTAACATCTAAATCCTCTGGTTCTGTGACAATTAAAAATGGCATTTAAGTTGTCCACATTGCAGCAAGAACTAATCTTTCAAAATGATTTCATTAGCTGTAAAATGCTTCACCTTCTATGGTTGACAAAATGCTAAATCAATGCAGGAGATTTTATTTTCCTGGAAATACCAAACTGTGCGGGATGTATTGATGGCCATAATTACATAAAGCAAAAAACTGTAGATCCCGGAGAACAAAAATTGCTGGAGAAATGAGTTCTGATGAAAAATCACCAGACTTGAAATAATAACTCTGCTTTCTCCTTTCAGACCTGCAGAGTTTCTCCAAACATTTCTGTTTTTGTTTCACATCTCCATCATGTGCAGTTCTTTGGCCATGCTTACACAATAAAACAAAGTATTCCAATGGCCAGACAACTGCTGCAGCACTGCAGACTGGAGTTCCATGTTGGGACCATGTGGAATTGTAGATGCAGCTGATATTAAGGGAATTGCATAGGAAATTGTAAATTCCAGCAAGTGTCGACAACCCTTCAAGAAAGCTCTTCAGTGTCATAAATTTTGATGGTTGCAGCACACTTAAGCTTATTAATTGCCCACGAAAAGGACCTGATACTATCCAGATTTTACTAATCATGCCATCTGTATTTCTAAAATAAAGATTTTCAAGCCATTTGTGAAAGAGAGAGCCTGCTGAGTTCACAATCTAAAATTTGGATGTGTTCAAACCGCAGACTAAAACTGATGAACATACGCTAAGGTTGAATTTGTTCCACCACATTACTAATAAAGTTTTTTGTAGCTGTTCACCACCACCTTCTCAAGGGCAACTGGAGAAAGGGAATAAATGCTGGATAGCCAATGACACCCATGACCTGTGAGTGAATAAAAAAAAACTGGCAAATAGGATCTTTGTTTAATGACTCCTTCAGAAGAAAACACCAGCAATATAGTTGAGTAAAAACTGTACAAAGGGACACAGTTAAAAATTGAACAGTTGTTATCAGACAAATATTTTGCATTGTAACAGAAGCTGAACCTGAAATCATGGACATTTGAAGACTGCGCTTAATTTCAGATTGTCAAGTCTTAAGCCTGTGAACAACTTGAAACGCAGGAGTCACAGATCAAAACCAAGCCGTAATGAATGTAAAAAAGATGTATTGCATGAAACATGGAGCTCTTTACCCAATGTTAATAGATATAAAACTACAGTTCTGTTCTTTGGGTTGAAGGAGTGAAATGTGATATGGTAATGCCTCTGTTAATCCAGAGGTCCAGGTTAGTGCCCTGGGATATAAATTAAAATCTTCCCTTCAGGAGCTGGTGGAATTTAAATTTCACTAATAAAAAATTTGGAATATAAGGCTCGCATCACTAATGGTGACAATGTCAACCATCATCAATTGTCATAAAACCTATCTTGTTCAATTTTTTTTCTTAAATCAAGGGAATCTGTTGTTCGTTTGACATGTGACTCTGTTTTGTTATGATTGCAGCTGATGTCATGACTGGATTTGTCAGATCCCTGTGTGAGATCTGGCTTTTTATTTTTATTTGGTTTTGACAAGCAGGGTTCTCAGTGAAACCTTAGCCATGCAATGCTGGAGATTTTATTTGTAAGAAAACTATGTACATGTGATATAGGGTTAAAGGTTTCAAAACACACTCAAAAGATATAACACTGTCAATCTAAAAGCACAGTCCTCAAACCAGGAGGAATTTCCTCCTCTTTAACCTCTATAGTTCTTTTAACTGCAGCTTTGACTCCCAGTCTTGAGAACTTCTTGACAGCCTCTTCCTAGAGCTTTTACTCAATTGAGCTTAAACTTTCTCAGTTTCAAATAACTCCTTCAGGGATTTGATTCGAACTCTTCTGGACTGAGATATTTGTTAAACTCTTTATATTGAGAGAACAAGGTGTAGAGCTGGATGAACACAGCAGGCCAGGCAGCATCAGAGGAGCAGGAAAGCTTATGTTTCAGGTCTGGACCCTTCTTCAGAAATGGGGGTGGGGAAGAGGACTCGGGGGGGTGGGGGGGGGGTGGTGGAAGAGAGAGGAGGGGGTGATGATGGAATGTGGATAACGGAGCTGATAGGTGGAGAGATGATGGACCGGTCAAGAGGGTGGGGATGGAACCAGTAAAGGTGAGTGTAGTTAGGGAGTTGGGATGGGGATTGGTTAGTTGGGTGGGAAGGAAGATGGACAGGTCAATGAGGCTGGGATGGGGCTAGTAGGTAAGAAGCGGGCGTGAGGGTTGGTCAGTGGATCAGTGGGCGAAAGGACGGACAGGTTAAGGAGGTGTGGATGGGCTGATCTAGTCTTGGGATGAGGTTGGGGCTGGGGAGATTTTGAAGCTGGTGAACCCCACATGGAGACCATGGGTCTGTAGGGTTCCCAAGTGAAATGAGGTGCTGTTCCTTCAGCCTTCAGTTGGCATTGTTGTGACACTGGTTCACGACAAATGACTGCACCTCCCAGTCACAAACCACTTCAGCTCTCCCTTCCACTCCCTGGATGACATGTCCATCCTAGGTCTCCTCCAGTGTCACAACGATGCCACCCAAAGACTGCAGGAACAGCACCTCATGATTCGCTTGGGAACCCTACAGCCTAATGGTCTCGACGTGGACTTCACAAGCTTCAAAATCTCCCCATCTCCTACCTCATCCCAAGACCAGTCCAGCTCGTCCCTGCTTCCTTGGTCTGTCCGTCTCTTCTCTCAACTATCCATTGACCAACCCCCACTCCCACTTCCTACTACTAGCCTCATCCCCGCCTTCTTGACCTGTCCATCTTCCCTCCCTCCCACCCACCAACCTTTCCTTCCCAATTGACCAACCCCCATCCCAACTCCCTACCTACACTCATCTTTACTGGCTCCACCCTGTCCCCTAGATCTGTCCATCTTTTCTCCACCTATCAGCTCCTTTATTCACCTTCCATCATCGCCTCGCCCTCTCCATTTCAGAGACCCCTTCCCCCTGCCCCATTTCTGAAGAAGGGTCCAGACCCGAAACGTCAGCTTTGCTGCTCCTCTGCTGCCTGGCCTTCTGTGTTCATTCAGCTCTATACCTTGTTATCTCAGACTCCAGCATCAGCAGCCCCTACTATTTCTTAGATTGAGTGAATCTATTTTTAAACTGCTCTAAGTAACTCCTTTGTCAGGAGAAACTGCTTTACAAATCCACCTTCATCCTTATAGATCTGCCCAAACTGAAGCTGATAAAAGCTCTTTTTTTCAAAAAAGGTCAGAATGTCTTCCCTAATCAAAAGGGGAAAAGAAAGCCAATCCCTGATGTTCTGGTCTGGAGCTAGATCTGGGAACTGTATCTGGTAACATTGATAAGTTGAAGTTGAGCCCGAGCATTTTACAAAGCTAGCAAATGCAATGCAATGGGTTAGGTGTAGTTCTAGGACATATTGTTAGGGCATTAATTTTACTGAATCATCTCCTCAATTTGGGTGGGAATTCATAGACCTACCGTATTCTGTTTGCCATGTTTAGGCTGCTGCTGCAGCAGATCTCATGCTCATTATCTTTTGCCTCAGTAGAAAAGGATGATGATAAACTGAGAAACCCAAAAAGCTTAAAATAAACTGAAATTGAATGCCAATAACAGGTTTTCAAAATTATGCAGAAACCTTGGTGAAAACCAAAAAGGTTTGAGCAATGGGAAAAGAGTGCGCGATATTTGATTTATCCAGTCTAGCATACATACAGTAGCAATTTCAAAAAAGAAAACCTTTATGCAAATCATCTGGGCTTCCTTAATTTGCAGTTTGCACTAATCTTCCTCAGTATAGCAATAAACTCTAATTACTGTCTTTTGTAGACTTTTAGTTGCATTGCCAGAACTTCTCTAACCATTAACAAAAGGTCCCTTGCTCCATTGTACTGGTTTAATTTTGAGTCTTTATAGAAAAGCATATTTCAACTTTAATGGCCAATAGGTCCATGGCACTCCCACCCTCTGAAAATTTTGAAACATGTCAGATGAAGTTTCATGTTTTTGTCACTGTATTTCTAGATATTGCAATTATGTTTGCAGAATGTTTTGAATGCTCTGCAGTTTATACATTATTTGCCATTATAAAAAGTACACAGTTATGTTATTTTTCAGGAAAAAAAACTGTCAAGTTGTTGAATTTAATGTCAGATTAACCTACTACCAGGCATTGATTCAAATGCAAGTAGTTAATAAATAGACTCCTAACACCCCTACTGCAAGCTCCTACTTGGGAAATATAGCATAAGCTTCAGTATATTAGAATTTTCTGTAAGTTGGTACAAATGGTCTTGTATAAATTAACTACAGTAAAAAATCAAGTCATTTATGTCAGTGCAAAAGGGATAATCCAGTATGATCTAAGTGCAATGTCCTTTAGGAAAAGAAATCTGCCATCCTAACCCCATCTGGCCTACACATGACTTCAGACCCACAGCAATTTGGGTGATTTTGACTGGCCCTCTGGGGATTTATGAATGCGCAATAGATGCTGGTGTAGTCAGTCATGGACAAGTTGAGTGAGTGGGCACAAGCATGACAGAACGAGTATATTGTGGGTAAATGAGAGGTTGTCGGTTTTGGTAACAAAAGCAGGAAGATGAATTAGTATCTAAATAATTGGGAAAAGGGGAAGTACACCAGTTGCTGTAAGTAAAAATGCATGTTCAGCCAGTAATGAAGAAAGTAAGTGGCACATTGACCTTCATAGTGTGGGGGGGCATGGTGGTGCAGTGTTTACCACTGCTGCCTGTCAGCGCCAGAGACCTGGGTTCGATTTCACCTGTCTGGAGTTTGCATGTTCTCCCCGTGTCTGCATGGGTTTCCTCTGGGTGTTCCAGTTTCCTCCCACAGTCCGAACATGTGCAGGCTAGGTGGATTGGCCATGCTAAATTGCCTGTAGTATTGAGGGATGTGTAGATTAGGTGGGTTATAGGGGGATTGGTCTGGATGGGATGCTCTGAGGGGTGGTGTGGACTTCTTGGGCTGAATAGCCTGTTTCTAAACTGTAGGGATTCTATGATCTATGATTTTGAGTACAAAAGCAGAGATGTATAGCTGCGATTGCACAGAACCTTGATGAAACCACACCTGGAGTATTGTGTAAGAACAAAAAGAACTGCAAATGCTGTAAATCAGGAACTAAAACAAAGTTGCTGGAAAAACTCAGCAGGTCTGGCAGCATCTGTGAAGGAATAAAACAGAGTTAACGTTTCGGCTCTGGTGACCCTTCCTCAGAATTCACTGGACCCAAAACGTTAACTCTGTTTTTTTCCTTCACAGATGCTGCCAGACCTGCTGAGTTTTTCCAGCAACTTTGGTTTTGTTCCTGGATTGTTTTGTACAGTTTTGGCCTCCTTATCTGAGGAAGAATGTTGTGGCTATGGAGGGAGTGCATTGAATGTCAACGAGGTTGATTCCTGTGATGGCAAGACTGATGTATGATGAGAGACTGGATTGGTTAGAACCTATATATATTGCAGTTTAGAAGAATGAGGGGAGAAGAATCTTTTGGAGTCCTGTAAAATTCAAACGGGGCTAGACAGGATAAGCGTAGGAAGGATGTTCCTGAACCAGGGGGCACAGTCTGAGAATAGAGAGTAGCTGATTTAGGACTTAAATGAGGAGAAATTTCCTCACTCCATGAGAAATGAGTCTGTGGAGTTCTTTGCAACAGAAAGCAGTTGAGGCCAAAAGATTTAATAGATGCTGCTCATAGGGCTAACACCATCACTGGGGAAAGGGTGAAAGTGCGTGCAGGTTACTGTGTTGGATGATCAACCATGAACATATTGAATTGTGGAATGGCCTTGAAGGGTCAAATGAATTCTTCTTCCAATTTTTCTGCGTGATAGCCACACATTGGGAACAAACAGTAAACAATTGATATTTTGACTGGAAAGTGCTGTAATTATTGCTTAGTTTAATTCTGAGTAAGAGATATGTTCTTCTTTTACAGTCAGTCCAAATCAAAAAGCCAGACCCTGCAAGACACCTTGTTCCCTCCGAACAACTTGTTCGAACTGCACAAGCCAGAATGTGGAATGTATGTGGTGCAGCAGTGCTAAGCGTTGTGTGGATTCAAATACATATGTAATTTCTTTTCCATATGGACAGTGCATGGAGTGGCAAACTGTGAACTGTCTTTGTAAGTACTTGATTATTTTGTTTTACAAGGCATATCTTGGTTGAATAGCAACTTTATACAATAAGAATCTCATGATGGGATGCTGCAGTTGACCTAAATACATGCAATGAAGATAAATAATGACCAAGATAGCCACTTTAATTTGCTTCCCAATAACCTGTGCTCAAAGCAATTGTATGTGGCTTTTATGCCTTCAGCTGTAGGACTTCTCAAACAGTTGACATTTTTATGGCTTTGACTACTTAGACTTTCAGGAAGGAGCCCCATGGCAATAGAGTAATTGTAGCTGCCTTTCGCATTAAGACAATCAGGTCCAGAACTGTGATATACTTTCATGAATAATTGGGTATTCTCAAGTTAGGTTTCTGGTTTTCACTGGTCTTAGACCCTACCCAAGCCTTGCTGCTTTTTGGACTTATTGGCAGTTGACGGTAGTATTGGCTAAGTCAGTTGCAGACTGATATCTGATTTAATAGATCATTTTATTTCAATTTAACATAGTGGTCGTTTGCTGAAACAATAGCATGCGATGCTGCAGATTTGCTTTCAACAATAAAACAGGAGTTTCGTACACAAGAAATGCAGATAAGTAGGATAAACCCATTAATTTACATAGTTGGTAACACAATTTGAAAGATTTGAAAATGCTTGGCAAAAAAGAATCCCAACTGTTCCTAATACCATCACTTTACACTCTTCAAATATCAACGAATTCCCTTCTTCATCACATCCAAAAGTTTAACATAACTGTTTCTTTTTCTTATTTCTGGTCTTGAGATGTGAATAGTCTCTTCCTTGATTATTCACACAACTGAAACATTGGAACAAAAACAAAGGTGCTAGAAAAGTTCAGTAGGTCTGGCAGCATCTGCGAAGGAAAAAAGCAGAGTTAACATTTTAGGTCTGGTGACCCTTCCTCAGAACTGATAGTAGCTGGGAAAACGTCATTTTAAGTGCAAAAAAAGGGGAGGGGGATGGGGTAGGGAGTAAACGATAAGATCGAGCCAAAAGAGAGAGCAGAACAGTTGGACAGACCGAGTTGATAACGATCAGGCTGGGAGGGTGAATAGTTTTCCTGGGGACTGTTAGTGACTAATAACAGTATTGTGGAATGGCAGGCTACGTGGTCACAAGGCCTGGTGTGTGGGGTGGGTGGTGGGACATTGGAGAGTTTAGGCCCTAAAATTATTGAACTCTATATTGAGTCTGGAGGGCTGCAAGGTCCCCAAACAGAAATTGAGGTTCTTCTAGCTTGCATTGAGCATTGCTAGAACACTGCAGCAAGCCAGAGACAGAGATGTTGGTTAGGAAACAGGGTGGTGCGTTAAAGTGGCAGGCAATGGTAGTTCACGTTTTTGCGAGTACAACGTAGATGTTCTGCAAAGTGGTCACCTAGTCTACGCTTCATTTCCCCAGTGTAGAGGAGACCACGTTGTCAGCAGAGAATGCAGTAGACGAGATTCTGGGAAGTGCATGATGGAAGGTGTGTTTAGGCCCTTGGATACTGGGAAGAAGGGAGGTAAATGGGCAGGTGTTGCATCTTTGCCAGTTACAGGGGAAGGTGCAGTAGGGCTGTGGGGAGGTGATGGGGGTGAAGGAAGTGTGGATCAGGGTGCCCTGGAGGGAACAGTCCCTGCAAAAGGCAGACAAGGGAGGGGAGGGGAAGGGAACAGTTGTCTGGTGGTGACATCTTGCCGGAGGTGGTGGAAATGGCGTCTGATGATTTTCTGGATGTGGATACTGGTGGGGTGATAGCAAAGGACAAGGGAAACCATATCACTGTTGCAGGAGGGAGGAGAAGGGGTGCGGGCAGATGTGCAGGAGATGGATCAGATCTGGTTTAGGGCCCTGTCAAACACTGAGCTAGGGAATCCTCATTTGAGGAAGAAGGTGGATGTTTCGGAGGCTCCCTTGTTGATATTGGCCTCACTTGAACATATATGACGGACACAGAGGAATTGAGAGAACGAGATGGAGTCTTTACAGAAAGTGGGGTATGAGGATGTATAGTCCAGGTAGCTATGGGAGTCGGTGGGTTTGTAGTGGATATTAGTGGCCAGTCTATCCCCAAAATCAAAACAGAAATGTCGAGGACGGGAAGGGAGGAGTCAGGGATAGACCAGGTGAAAAAGATGGCAGGGTGGTAATTGGAGGGGAAATTGAAGTTTTCCAGTTACAGACGAGAGAGGGAAGCAGCACTAATGATATCATTGTATTGGAGAAAGAGTTGTGGGAGGGGGCTGGAATAGGACTGGAACAAGGAATGTTCCACGTACTGAAAAAAAGGTTGAGAGGTGACTTAATTGAGACATATAAGATAATCAGAGGGTTAGATAGGGTGGATAGGGAGAGCCTTTTTCCTAAGATGGTGACGGCGAGCATAGCTTTAAATTGAGTGGTGAAAGATGTGGGACAGATGTCAGAGGTAGTTTCTTTACTCAGAGAATAGTAAGGGAATGGAACGCTTTGCCTGCAACGGTAGGAGATTCGCCAACTTTAGGTACATTTAAGTCATCATTGGATAAGCATATGGACGTCCTTGGAATAGTGTAGGTTAGATGGGTTTGAGATCGGTATGACAGGTCGGCTCAACGTTGAGGGCCGAAGGGCCTGTACTGTGCTGTTATGTTCTATGTTCTGTGTTCAATGTACCTTACAAACAGGCATAACCGGAGCCCATGTGGGTACCTATGGCCACCTGAAGATGAGAGAAGTTAAAAGGGAAGTTTTTGAGGGTGATGTCGAGCTTGGCCAAGTGGAGGAGGGTGATGGTGGGGATGGTTCAGGTCTTTGTTCCAGGAAGAAATGGAGAGCTCCAAGAACCTTCAGGTGAGGAATAGACGTGTAGAAGGATTACCCGTCCATGGTAAAGAGGAGGTAGCTGGAACCGACGTAAGGCGTCAGAGGAGGCATGGATGTATGTGGGCGAAGATTGGACTGGGGAGAGATTACTGAGTCAAGATAGGAAGAGATGAGTCTGTGGGACAGGAGAACGCTGAAACAATGGGTCTGCCCAGACAGTCCTGTTTGTGGATTTTTGGGACGAAGTAGAAGCAAGCTGTGCGGGCTGGGGTTGCGATGAGCTTGGAAGCAGAGGTGGGGGAGATCACCGGATGAGATGAGGTCAGTTACTGAAGGAATGTGTTTGGTGGCAGGGAAATTTAATTAGATCTCTTTCTCCTTCCTGCTTTTGTCCCAATTAGGTTATTAAGGGTGCAGACTCATGGACAACCATCCCACCCAATGTCAATTGAGTGGTCAATCAGTGCTGAATTAGGGATTTTCTTAACCTACCGTGGGTGAGAGAGACCATGTTTGAAGCTGAAAAGGCAATCACTAAGGACGATGTTCATTTTTGTGATTAAGGGACTGAGCATAATAAATGAACTAATGCGAGCCCTGCCTTTACTGTTGACCCTCTCCCTATCCCCTGTGACTTCAACCCTGCAGTGGCACCTCCTACTACCACTCACTTGGTGACCTTGGATTTCCCCAACGTTTCTACTAAGCAATGAATAGCTGTTGGCCTTTGATTTGGAACTACTCTTGATGGGTTGGACTTGTACCCCAGACTCCTTGATTTTGAGGATGTACTACTGTTGGCCAGTTTGGTGTTCGTTCCCAAAGGAGCTGATGCAAACCTCTGGCCAGCTGTCCAGCTAGAGTTGAGAGCCTACTGCCTATGTTGAGTTCTGTCAATTGACTGAGGGCAGAGTTGCTGGAAAATATAGGAAAATACAGAACAGGTACTAGGTGGAGAAAAACATGTGGTATTTAGGGAGTGAATGCTTATTTATCCATTCAATTCATTGTCTACCACTTTAATTGTGTATTCATTATCATTCTGATTTTCCTTTTGTTTGAACTAATTTTTGTTCAAAAATTGAGGTGATAATCATTCCTAATTTATTTTAGTAAATATTGAGCTGATACTCATGTCATATATAATTTAGTGTGTTGTCTATAAGAAATCAGTAAACAAATGCAGAAAAGCTATTGGTTACACAATAGAACCAGTTTTGAAGAAACTAGCAGAAAACCAAATTTGACAACTGAATGGTCTTTATTAGAACATTTAATTTAAATGTGAGTCAGGCAAGTTGCTAAATGAGCCATTGCAGCATTCTCATTCTGAGAAGTTGGAAAGACAGTAAAGAGAGAGTGCCTTTCAGAAATATTCCATTTGAAGTTTCTTTGTGAAGAGATTAATATTTAAAACCTCTGTATTAAAAGATACATCATTTGTAATAAATACCTTAATGACAGAGTATATTGTTGAAATGTCATATGTCCACACAGTGATGTGACAAAGAAATTGCACATTGTGGATTTCTATTCATTCAGATTTCTGTATTTCCCTGAAACTTAAAACAATTTTGATTGTGACAGTTTTAAACTTACACATAACCTCGAGAGTTACAGCACGTAAGAATTAGAAAAATAGATTCCGTATACTTTAATGTGCAATTTGTTTTTGTAAAAATGTGGCAAACATTTACTGTGCAGCTATGTGCATATTATTTTAGAGAATCAAAATGTGTGTTTTAATCTGTGACCTCATGGTTGCTGAATTTTCAGTCTAGTATGAAATGATTGAAAGATGCTGACTTGGTGAGAAACCTGGCAGGGGATGAGGCCTTTAAAATAATATTTAATATTTAAGATATTAAATTTAAATCAAAGTAATTTTTTGAGTACTGGTTCCATCATTGTTAGATGTAATTGTAATTGTATTTGGGAATGGAGATGATTCGAGTTAATTTACTTGCTCAGTGGAAATGATTGAATCTTCATTGAGTACACTCCAACTGTTGCTTTTTGCTTTGGGAATTGTTTTAAAAGGCGATAAATTAAAGTGAAATCGGCCTGTCCAGAAAAAGAATCCCATATTGTCTGAGAATTTCTTTTTTAAAAAAGGCAGGTTAATAGTGCATAACTTTATAATGCTCTATTACAAAAGTTCGAACAATGGATTGATTACTGGATGATTTATACTTTCCTGCCATTAGTCTTGCCAAAATGGTACTAAGCTTTCAGCCTTTTGATAACTTTCTTGGAAAGGGCACAAAGTGAGGACCCTATTAATACGTTAGTTTCTGTTGCCAATAGTCTTGAACTGTGAAACCAGTCGGCTATCATTGTGTACTTTATTTGCCATTTGCAAATTTATTAACCTGGATGAAAGGTTAAACTGAGGAGTTTATAAAAACATTCCAACAAATTCCATAGAGAGAATGAAATGCTTTAGGAATACAAAGACAGGTGGAATTGATGATAATCGAAGAGAAGACAAATTGAGAAGTGCTCTAAAGTAAAACAAAAAACTGGTTATTGGAAAACTGAAACAAAAAGTTGTAGTGCTGGAGAAACTGAGCAGATCGGGCAAGAGAGAGAAAGTTAATGTTTTGAGTCTAGTGACCCTTTATCAGAACTGGACAGTTCTGACTACATGAAAAATGTAGACCTTTATTATTGAATAATAATAGAGAAGCATATTCTGAGATATGCGATCACTGTCAGTTCAAAAAAAAATGAAAATTGCACAGATTGTTCACTGTTAAACTTTTATTGTATAATATTTCACATTACACTTCTAACCTGGCTGAGTCAACAAGTTGTTCTATCCAATGGATGCTTAATTTGAATGTTGTATTTGTGAGAAGAAGGCAATATCTTCGAATTTTTATTTCAATTAAGATTTAATTTTTTTTCATTTTTCTCAGCTCAAAATTGTTCTGGACTTCGTACATGTCAACAGTGTTTGGAACATCCTGGTTGTGGTTGGTGTAATGATCCTGCAAATACAGGGAAAGGACAATGTGTAGAAGGCTCTTCAAGAGGACCAATGAAATCTGCTGGCAAGAAGGTCCAAGAAATGATACTTGATATGGATCTTTGCCCAAAAGACAAAAACAATGAATGGGCTTTTATTCAATGCCCAGGTAGGCTTTAGCTTTCTTAGCAAAGAATTGTTTTTGAAAACTTACAATTGAAATAGTTAATTATAAAAACAGGTAACTTAAGGAAAATTCAAGGTCCTGTTAATGCAGTTAATAGACACCGCATTTATTTTAAGCAAAGAAAAATAAAAAGCATAGGAGAAACTCAGCAGGTCTGGCAGCATCTGCGGAGAGAAAAGAAGTAATATTTCAAGTCCTGTGACCCTTTGTCGGAAGTACAGAATTCATTGTGAAGGGTCACAGGACTTGAAATATTAATTCTTTTCTCTCCGCAGATGCTGCCAGACCTGCTGAGTTTTTCCTCCAATTTCTGTTTTTGTTCATTTCAAATCATTAGCATTTATAGTTCTCTTGTTTTATTTTAGAGCTTGTATGTTAGTTCATTGTTTTTGTAGAAATGTTTATGGAATGACATTGAAACATTAATTTCTGAAATGTTATATATGAAGTAGCCGAGAGTAAACCTGCGCTGATTCATAATCCTTATTTTCTACTTATTGCCAGTACGCAGTTTCCATCCCTCTGTTTGCCTTCTGTTCATGTGTCTATCAAGATGAATCTTAAATGTTGCTAACATGCTTGTTTCCACCACCTCCGCTGGCAATGTGTTCCAGGCGTCCACATCCTATCCTAAAACCTGCCAGACCCGGCTTGGCTTTCATTAAATTTGTGCAAAACTAATGCAAATAGATGTCCACTCTTATAGAAACTGTGTGTCATAGAATTAGTACTGCAAGGTGGAGGCCATTTGACCCATCCAGTTTGTCAGGTCTCTAGAGAAACATAATTGGCCCCATTGCATCACTGGATCCTTGTGGTCCTGCAAAATTTTCATTCAGATTCTAGTAGAATGTTTTTTTGAAGTCATTCATCATGTCCACTTGCGGCAGCAGGTTCCAGATCATTACCACATCATAAGTACGTCCTTCCTCTCATCCCTTTTACATAGAACATAAAACATAGAACAGTACAGCATAGAACAGGCCCTTCAGCCCATGATGTTGTGCCGACCGTTGATCCTCATGTATGCACCCTCAAATTTCTGTGACCATATGCATGTCCAGCAGTCTCTTAAATGTCCCCAATGACCTTGCTTCCACAACTGCTGCTGGCAACGCATTCCATGCTCTCACAACTCTCTGTGTAAAGAACCCGCCTCTGACATCCCTTCTATACTTCCCCCAACCAGCTTAAAACTATGACCCCTCGTGTTAGCCTTTTCTGCCCTGGGAAATAGTCTCTGGTTATCAACTCTATCTATGCCTCTCATTACCTTGTATACCTCAATTAGGTTCCCTCTCCTCCTCCTTTTCTCCAATGAAAAGAGACCGAGCTCAGTCAACCTATCTTCATAAGATAAGCTCTCCAGTCCAGGCAGCATCCTGGTAAACCTCCTCTGAACCCTCTCCAAAGCATCCACATCTTTCCTATAATAGGGCGACCAGAACTGGACGCAGTATTCCAAGTGCGGTCTAACCAAAGTTTTATAGAGCTGCAACAAGATCTCACGACTCTTAAACTCAATCCCCCTGTTAATGAAAGCCAAAACACCATATGCTTCCTTAACAACCCTGTCCACTTGGGTGGCCATTTTAAGGGATCTATGTATCTGCACACCAAGATCCCTCTGTTCCTCCACACTGCCAAGAATCCTATCCTTAATCCTGTACTCAGCTTTCAAATTCGACCTTCCAAAATGCATCACTTCGCATTTATCCAGGTTGAACTCCATCTGCCACCTCTCAGCCCATCTCTGCATCCTGTCAATGTCCCGCTGCAGCCTACAACAGCCCTCTATACTGTCAACGACACCTCCAACCTTCGTGTCGTCTGCAAACTTGCTGACCCATCCTTCAATCCCCCCATCCAAGTCATTAATAAAAATTACAAACAGTAGAGGCCCAAGGACAGAGCCCTGTGGAACACCACTCACCACTGACTTCCAGGCAGAATATTTTCCTTCTACTACCACTCGCTGTCTTCTGTTGGCCAGCCAATTCTGTATCCAAGCAGCTAAGTTCCCCTGTATCCCATTCCTCCTGACCTTCTGAATGAGCCTACCATGGGGAACCTTATCAAATGCCTTGCTGAAGTCCATATACACCACATCCACAGCTCGACCCTCATCAACTTTTCTAGTCACATCCTCAAAGAACTCGATAAGGTTTGTGAGGCATGACCTGCCCCCCTGAAAGTCGTGATGATTGCATTTAATCAAGCCATTCTCTTCCAGATGGTCATAAATCCTATCCCTCAGATTCCTTTCTAACACCTTCCAGACGACAGACGTGAGACTTAGTGGTCTGTAATTGCCGGGGATTTCCCTATTTCCTTTCTTGAAGAGAGGAATTACATTTGCCTCTCTCCAGTCCTCAGGTACAACCCCAGTGGAGAGCGAGGATGCAAAGATCTTCGCAAGTGGCGAAGCAATTGCATTTCTCGTTTCCCAAAGCAGCCGAGGACAAATCTGGTCTGGGCCTGGCGACTTGTCAATCTTAATGTTTGACAAAATTTTCAGCACATCAGCTTCCTCTATCTCTCTCCATTCCAGCATGCACACCTGCTCTTCAAAGGTTTCATTTACTACAAAGTTTGTTTCTTTTGTAAAGACAGAAGCAAAAAACTCATTTAGGGCTTCCCCTACCTCAGACTCCACACACAAGTTCCCTATGCTATCCCTGATCGGCCCTACTCTTTCTTTGACCATTCTCTTATTCCTCACATAAGTGTAAAATGCCTTTGTGTTCTCCCTAATCCGTTCGGCCAAGCCTTTCTCATGCCCCCTCCTGGCTCTCCTCAGACCATTTTTGAGCTCCTTCCTCGCCTGCCTGTAATCCTCTAGAGCTGAGCTTGACCCTAGCTTCCTCCACCTTTATGTAAGCTACCTTCTTCCTGTTGACGAGAAGCTCCGCCGCTCTCGTCATCCAAGGTTCCTTTATCTTACCCCTTGCCTGTCTCAGAGGGTCATATTTATTCATCACTCGCAACAACTGTTCCTTAAACAGTCTCCACATGTCTAGAGTGCCTTTTCCATGGAACAATTGCTCCCAGTCCATGCTTCCTAACTCGTGTCTAATCGCATCATAGTCTCCTCTTCGCCCATTAAATATCCTCCCATTTTGCCTAATCCTGTCCTTCTCCATAGCTATGTAGAATGTGAGGCAGTTATGGTCACGATCACCAAAATGCTCCCCCACCACAAGATCTGATACCTCCCCCGGTTCGTTTCCGAGCACCAAGTCTAGAATGGCTTCTCCCCTCGTCGGCCTGTCAACGGCATCTATCTCTTGCCCAAAACCTTAAATCTGTTCTCCTTGTCCTTATAAACTAAACTAATGTGCACTACATTTTTGTTTTTGTTTCAGCTTGTACACCTCTGTTAAATATCTCCTAATCTATATCTCTACCAAATTTCACCCCCCTTCAAGCAGAGAACTCCATCTCCTCCAACCTAATTTTGTACCTGAAAGGTCTTACCTCAAATCATTCTAGTAAACGTATTTTGCTTTTGTCAATGTCTCACCTCTTTTTCTGAAATCTGATGTCCAGAACTGTACATCATATTCTAGTTGTGTCCTAACTAGAGCATTAGCTCAGGATAGCTGCACTGTTTTTATACTGAATGCTTCTGTCTATGAAGTCTGTAGGTACTTTCTAAACAAACTCTTCTGAGATGTTACTGTAAACCTCTGGATCAGGTAGGATTTGAACTCATGCCCCCAGCCCCAAGTTAGGGACCCTAGTACTGTGCCTCAAGAGCTTTTGCATTAACCCTATTTGCTTTTTTTGCACTCTTTTGACATAACATACATCCGAGGCTGAAAGGATAACATCCCCCCCCCCCCCCCCCCAGGCCCTCCTGTCCCTGCACATGCTTCAGAATTATGCTATTAAGACCTTTTGCCTTCTCCCTTTCCTTTCAACTATAATTCATCAGTTGTCACTTCTATAATAAAATAACCTGTCATTTGTCTCTCGTTTCTGAGAACACTTTTTCTGTCCTGTTGATTAGTATCATTTTCAAGCTTGGTATCATTGGCAATTGTTGAAACTTTCCCCTCTCTTCTAATATTTCTTCATTTATCTAACTTTGAATCTTGAGCATCACCACTGTCTGTCTTTCTCCAGGCTAAGAAAGAGCCATTGTATGTCATAAAGTTATGACACAGAAGGAAAGTATTTGACCCACCAAGTCCTTGCCAGCTTTTTGTACCGGTCACTGAATCTGTTGTTTAGCCATTTTTGAAAGCAGGCTGTCACTGAATCTCCTGTTTCATAAGCATCAGTTTTGTTTCTGAACCATCTGTGTGGTTCTTTGTCCTGTTTACTTAAAATTCATATTGAAAACATTCATCTTTCTTTCTTATCAGCTGTGTCTCCCTGATTGGTCCAGATTAACAGCCCCAATCAGGGAACTCATATTCTGAGGTCCAGCTGGCTAACCTCATTATAATCATTACAAAACTCCTCTTCTGAGCCAATGATCACAGAGAGGGTTGAATCCTTTAGGAACCTCCTGAGGTGTTTTGACACCGAGTCAGGTTCCTCCAACTTGGAATCAAACACAGGTAAGTGTAATAAATGGGAGCTTGTACCTCGAGTACCTTGGTAGACCTGCACTCCCTTCTTCTGGAGGCAGAAGTGTCGAGGTAGCTACTTCCGTCACGTCACCTGATTCAGAGGACTCGAATGTTTGATGGAGAGGGTGAATCAGTGGATCCCTGAAGTATTTCTGAAGGCTCCGAGGGGCAAGCTAAGTTTTGCACCCATATCGACTTCAAATTTGAAGTTTTCAAATGGTCCGTATGCTTATTAAAGACAGTCACACGCACCTGAACTTTATGGTCTTGATCTTGGGTCGATCATGTCTCACCCATGAATTGCCATTTCTGTGATCCTTTGTCCCCCGTATCAAACTTGCAGCAAACTTTGTCTCCGGTATCAAACTGTCTCTGTCACTTGGCAGAGTCTAGGTTTTGACGTGCGAGTTCCTGATACTTCATTGAAAGCTAAGGTCTGTCTATGGAACCGTTTCTAAGGTTGACCCTTTTTTAAAAGAGTTGATGCAGTAGGGCCGGGATAGATGCCAGGTTGTGTATGAACTTTCTGTAATAAGTTAGCATACTCAATAGATCTAAGCTCCTTGACAGATGTGGGGGCTGGGGCATTTATTTTTTGCTTCCATTTTTCCTTCCATTGGTTATAAAACAGTCTTGTTGAATCTATAGCCCAAGTAAATCACTTGGGGGGCCTGGAGCACACATTTTTACCTTCTTAAGCATAAGCTGCCTTAGAAAAGCACCTCAGGACTTTATCCAATTTCTCCAAGTTTTCCTTATTAGTTTTTCCTGTTATCATGACTGAAGAAAATGGCGACCTGAGTAGACTTTGCAAAATGTTTTCTGTCGTCCACTGAAAAATTAAACAGGCTGACAATACACTGAATGGCAGTCTCGTATATTGCTACAAGTCCTCACGGGTATTAATTATAGCAAATTTCTGAAAATTTTGGCCTAAACAGAATTCCGAGTAAGTGTGGCCCGTGTCTAGCTTTGTGAAGGACAAACCTCCTGCTAGCTTTGTGTATGAATCCTTTTTTCTGAGGGATAGGATGTTTTTTTCAATTGTTATAAAAAGTTTGTTGATTGTTTGAAATCCCACAAAGACTCTTCAAAGAATTCATTTGATCACTATTGCCCATTCTGTGAACTGGACTGGATTGATGCTTCCTTCAGTTTCCAGTCTTAAGTGTTATGTTTACACATTTGCCTGCAAGGCAAATGGCACTGGATGAGCCTTCAAAAATCATGGAATTGCTTCCTGGTCAACATGCAAATTTTCTTTGCATCCTCTATAGTCCCTAGATGTTCCTGGAAAACCTCCCAGCATTTAATTCACTCAGGTGGCCATTTTATAATTGAAAAATGTTGAGCCAATCTAAATGAGTTTCTTGCAACCTATTTCATCCCATCAAGCTTGGGTCCAAGTTTTCTACTTCCATCACTGGTAACTGACCCAGCTGCCTTTCATAAGAGACCAAAATAGAGGTAGTACCTGTAATCGGCAAAAATTCCCCAGTAAGGGTTCGAATTTTAGAATTAGATTTTATTGTCATGTGTATTCAAGTACAGGAATACAAGAGTGAAAAGTGTACAATGTTGCCATTCCTGACAGCATCTTGCATTCAAAACCTTAGGAACGAAGTAGAAAAATAAAGAAATAAACTTTAAAAATTCAACATTGAAGTTGTTCTTAGTATAATGTATAAAAATAAAGAAGTAATGTCAAAAGTTGCTGTTTGCCATGTGAATTGCTGATTGTACCAGCATGCCTGTTTTCACTGACTTATGAACAGGGACACCTGAATCCCTTTGCATTTCACTATTTTCCTGTCTCTCATCATTTAAGAGTTAATTTTGCAATGTCATTCCTCCTATCAAAGTGAAAAACATCACGCTAATCCACATTATATTCCATCTGCCATTTTTTTGCCCATTCAGCCAGTTTAAATCCCCTTGAAGCATCTTTGCATGTTTCTCACAATTCACATTACTGCCAAGCGTAATATCATCTGCAAACTTGGAAATATTATAATTTACTTCACATACAAATCATTGATATAAATTGCGAACAGCTGGGCTGTGGGCACTGATTCTTGCAGCATCGGACTGCTTTCAGCCTGCAACTTGAGAATAATCCATTTATTTCTACTGTCTAGTTTTGCCTCTTAGGTAACCCTCAAGCTACTCTAGTACTTTATCCTCAATCCTATTTGTTTTAGCTTTGTTTACTAATCTCCTCTGTGGAACTTTAGATAACAGCCTTCTGAAAATCCAAATATAGCACATCCTGTGATATCCCCTTTGATGAAACTGCTCATCAGGGGCATACTCAAAATAGTCTTGTAAGGTTTGAGAGACATAACTTCACTGTCATAAATTCATGTTAACCCTGTGCAATCAGACAGTTATTTTCTTTTTTGATTTGATAATTGCATTATTTATAATCAATTCTGATAGTTTTCCTATTCTTGACAAGAGGCTAACGAGTATGCCATTCCCTGTTTTTCTTCCCTCCTTTCTTAAATATGTGGTTACATTTGCAATCTTCCACTATACTGGCAACTTCACAGAATTGATAGAATTAACAGAAATTTGAAAAATGATCACTGATGCAATCATTACTTTAAGGTCTGAATCTGAGTTGTTCGGTATTACAGTAGATATCTGCAGCTTTCACTGCACTGTATGTGAGAAATTCTACTGAATAGACACATAAGACAGCAGCAGGATGGGACAGTAATGGTTTTAGTCGCACAGGATTCCGGAGTGCAGTCTGATCAAAGGTTTGCTGGCTATAAATTGACTAAATTTGGCTGTTATAAGATTTGAAGTTCTGTTATTTGGAGTTAACAGCAGCAACAATCCATTAGGAAACAGTTAAAGATTAAAGAGCAATTATGCAGCAAAGATGGGAACATTTCATGCTACAGCTTTAACATTGTAAATTTCCTATCCTGTATTAGGGTAGGAAAACAGAGCATTCTTTTAATTACCAGCTTGGAGATATCTGTTTCCTTTAGTTGCAAAAAGAGGAACACAAACTAATTATTGAGAACTGTTTGTGATGAAATTGGAAATAGTGTTATCATCCTCTTTGCTAGACTACTTTGTGACTCGTCAGTCATCCGTTGTTGCGTCTGAACATCAGGTAACATCATTAATTCATGCGGTGGAGAGAGTTCAAATGTCTGCTATCAGATCTATTGCACCTGAGTAAATATTGAGACTCAATATTTGTCCCAACAATGTTCTGTTTGAAAAAGATTAAAGTTAATAAGAAACTGTTAGACAGATTTATACAAGGCAGGCCATTCTAATGTACACAGATTGTTGAAATTTGCAAATTGAGTTCAGATATTACGTGTTTTGTTTTTCAAAATCATTTGACAATGAACCACACAAAAAATATGTTCTGAAAATTATGTCCTGTAATGTCAGTGGTAAAATAATGGATTGTTGGAATAATACTTGTAGGATTTGAATCTACATATTGTTTTGTCCTGTGTCAATAAATGATGAGTTATACCATCAAGATCAATGTTGTAAACTCTGAACTGTATATACGTAGACAATCCAGATATGCACAGAAGTAATTATATCTTTGTTGGCTAATGCTGTCAAACTGGTAACCTTTGAGAAAAGATATTGGCGACTGCAGGAAAACAGCACAAGGTGGAGTTCAGAGCTATGTGGCCGATATGACACTTTGGACAATGTAGTCAAGTACATTTAATTGGTGGGGAGGAAGCTGGAGGGAGAGATACGCTAAACAAGAATAACACTTATAATTAACAAAATTCTCTGGAATGAAGAAACAGAATAGTACGTAAATTGTTTAAAGCAGATTTCAAATGAAATTATATTGGAAAGGCAAGCAAGATTCTAGATTTAACTATGGGTACATTGAACATAAAAATGAAAAGGTGATAAATCCAAAAACAGTCTGGAAAGATGTTGTAATATTTTATGCAATTTTGATTATTTAATTGCAGAAAAGATGCTTTGATCATAAAAAAGTGAAAAATAGATCCATTATATTGGTGGGGATGAAGAGAGATGACGCTTATGTTGTCAAGAAAAGATGTGTTGCTAAAGCTTTTTGTCTTGCGTTCATCAGGACTTGCAAGAATAGGCGATAAATGCTTTCCGAGCTAGGGATGTCCATATGCCATGAGTTAGTTAGAAAATACAGAAGAATGCTAAAATAGTCCCAACAGTTTGAACTGTAAGAGGATAGGGTATTGATTGGTTAGCAAGCCTATTCTGACAATGGTATTACTATAACTTGAAGACGTTTCATTTGTTTTTATGGGCTGTATCCCTGTGAGTAAATGTCTTTTGCTTCTAGTGAACTTAAATGAATCATGATACAAGGTTTTTGTCTTGCATTCATCAGGACTTGCAAGAATAGGCGATAAATGCTGATTTCACTGATTATCTTAAATTGTTAGTGTAGGTATTAACACATTCTGGATTATTCGACAAGTCTGTCTAATTTCAGATTTATAAGTAACAGATGCTAGCAGAGGCTGGTTAAGCTAGTTTGAAATTCTTGGATTTAACTGAACGTGAGATGAAAATCAATGTGTCTCCCTTTTTACCAATATGTAAGGTCTGTTGTAACCAGAATTAATTCTGACGAATTGGAAAATCTGTAAAAGCTGGAACTGTTGATTTTGAGTGAAGTAAGATTAAGGGCTATCCAAAAGTGTGCAACATCTAAAGAAATTGTATACTGTTATGAAGTTGGGTAAAGCCTTCAGGAATTGGAAGGCAGGAAGTTAGAATTTGTTGGTAAAAATGATTGTGAGGAAACAAGTGTCTGGTCTCTTTAAGAGCTTGTGTTTTGTCTGTGCTTGAAAGTTTGTAAATGCAGGTGCAAAGAGAGTGCCCAAATGGAAATGTTTTGGATAGAACAGCCAAGCAGCATATTTTTTTTCCAAGAGAGCAAGTTTGAATTTGGCCCATTTAATTTATATCAAGCACCTAGATGCTGAAAGCCAATTGAATTTAAATCTGTGATAATGGGAACTGCAGATGCTGGAGAATCCAAGATAATAAAATGTGAGGCTGGATGAACACAGCAGGCCCAGCAGCATCTCAGGAGCACAAAAGCTGACGTTTTGGGCCTAGACCCTTCATCAGAGAGGGGGATGGGGTGAGGGTTCTGGAATAAATAGGGAGAGAGGGGGAGGCGGACCGAAGATGGAGAGAAAAGAAGATAGGTGGAGAGGAGTGTATAGGTGGGGAGGTAGGGAGGGGATAGGTCAGTCCAGGGAAGACGGACAGGTCAAGGAGGTGGGATGAGGTTAGTAGGTAGGAGTTGGAGGTGCGGCTTGGGGTGGGAAGAAGGGATGGGTGAGAGGAAGAACAGGTTAGGGAGGCAGAGACACGTAGGACTGGTTTTGGGATGCAGTGGGTGGAGGGGAAGAGCTGGGCTGGTTGTGTGGTGCAGTAGGGGGAGGGGACGAACTGGGCTGGTTTTGGGATGCGGTGGGGGAAGGGGAGATTTTGAAGCTGATGAAGTCCACATTGATACCATTGGGCTGCAGGGTTCCCAAGCGGAATATGAGTTGCTGTTCCTGCAACCTTTGGGTGGCATCATTGTGGCACTGCAGGAGGCCCATGATGGACATGTCATCTAAAGAATGGGAGGGGGAGTGGAAATGGTTTGTGACTGGGAGGTGCAGTTGTTTATTGCGAACCGAGCGGAGGTGTTCTGCAAAGCGGTCCCCAAGCCTCCGCTTGGTTTCCCCAATGTAGAGGAAGCCACACCGGGTACAGTGGATGCAGTATACCACATTGGCAGATGTGCAGGTGAACCTCTGCTTAATATGGAAATCTGATGGTGTTGACAACCTGAAACCAATGTTATTAGAATTTGGTTTTGTCATTATGGGTATATAAGACATTTGGAATAAGACCCATAAGGCATTTGGAAAATCGGAGGAAGCCATCTGCCACCTGCTATGTTAGCACCATTCAACTCTGAGTAAGTCCAACTAATTACTCAAAGGTACCATGGTATTTTAGCTGAAAGCCCTCGTTGAAGAAATTATAGCAGTAAAACATCCTTGACAGCAGAATTAGTGGAAGAAAAGCAGTCGTGAAGAGAGCAGAGGTGACAGAATAATCCAGAAGATAATCTCTCCAAGTTTGCACGGATTAAGTTATAATTCATGATTTGCTTATTAATTGGGCTTATTAAGTGGGACTTGTGCTTATTTGAAGAGTATTCCAGTAGCATTTAGACCAGTTAGGAAGTAGTTAGTTGTGCAAGGGGAAATTGTCTGTTTGTTAATAATTCTCTTAATTTGTTCATGGTTGGGTTAGATTTAAAAAATGTATTTCTTGTTACTTGTTAACTGGAGATGAGGGATTTTTTTAACCATTCTTTTAATAGATTTCAAGGGAAAGACAAGCTTCTTTGGGAGTCATTATTAGAGAGACTCCCCTACTCCTGTCATAACATATTGGGGCTTTTGTTTTAGTTTAATTATCAGAGGTGTTCGGTTATTTCCCGTCCATAACAATAGTGATGTATTGTTTCCGTTAAAGACCATATGTAACATAACAGAGACTTGGCTGGCATGGTCGCTCAGTCATTAGCACTGCTATATCTCAGCACCAGGGCCCCCGGTTCGATTCCACCTTCAGGTGACTGTGTATTTGCACGTTCTCCCTGTGTCTGCACAGGATTTCTTCCAGGTGCTCTGGTTTCTTCCCACAGTTCAAAGATGTGCAAGGTAGGTGGGTTGACCATACTAAATAGCCCTGTAGCGTCCAAGGATGTGTAAGCTAGGGTCATTAGCCATGGGAATTATAGGGTTAGGAGGTGGGTCCGGGAGTGATGTTCTTTGGAGGGTTGGTGCGGACTTCTTGGGCCAAATTGTCCTTTTCCGGATTGTGGGGAATCTGTGATTAATAATTTATCCTTGGAAAGTATTATTAAAATGTGGAATTGAAATTATGTTGTTCATGTGGGATGCAATTTGGTAAACAAAAACACCCAAAAATATTGAAAATGAATGATATGGAGGAGGAGCAGGGCAATGCAAGTGATTAATTTCAGGATGGAATAATCCACTGTTAGACATAATGGTCCAGTTCTAGCATTTTGTGCTGAAGTATCTTTGCCCTTTTTCCTTGCGATTCAATTTTTGATTCACTTCTGATCCGAATGCATCTGTGTACAGAGAGGTTTCTAACCTCTGACCATTTTGTGCACAGTGGCATGCGATGATTTGCCTTATCAAAATGCAACACCTCCCATTTTTCTAAATTAAACTCCATCTGCTGTGCCTCAACCCACTGGCCCATTTGATCAAGGTCCCATGTGACTCCCTTCTGTGTCTTTGCTTTCCCGCTTTGAATTATCCTCTTTGTTTGAAGAATCTTCGGTCTGTTTGGCAACTAGGCACTCACTGCAGCAGTTCGGAACAGGACTCCTCATGGGGAAATTATAGGCAGAATCTGCTTTCCAGCATTCTGTGACACTGGACTTAGGCATTAGATTCATCCTGCCATTTAGTGAGAGTATTTGGGTTTATCATACAAGGAGCAAGATTATTACATTGTAAACATACTGTAAACTACAGAAAACCATCCAACTATTTAATTCCAGTAACAACTTCTAACATAGCTGCAATACCCACCCAGTGCTCTTAATATCAACCATGCTTGCGAGAGTACGTGCTGGGCTGGAACAAGCTCATACCCATAGTCAAAATTAGAGAACTAGTAGTCTTCAGGCAATCATGTGCATCTAGTATCTGTGTGATATTGGCAGAGATCTGAGATCAGCAAAAGTTGAGCTTAGCAAGGCAGATTCTTTTTAATGAGATAAAAATAAGAGTGTACTTGTCTTGTACTTGTCTTACTTTAAAAGTAAGAACTAAACTATACTTATTGATTTAATAAATGGGGTGTGCACTTCTGTTGAATAACTGACCATGTAAAGAGTGTATGTTATTTTTTCAGGCACAAGGCAAAACGTATTGAACATGTTCCGTTTTATTTTATTAAGCAGCTAGGGTGTTGAAGTTCTTGATGGGATTTTTAGAAATCTGGTTTAAATCTCTTTTATCTATGATTGTATGGATTCTGTAAATCCTTTGCAGAATTCCATGTAAAATTAAATATGTTAATGATTGAGAGAAACAAATTTTCAGGCATTTATTCAGAGTTATTGGATAGGGCGAGAAAATAAAGTTGAGGTAGAAAATCAATTAAATTATTAAAATGGCGGACGGTTTGTATTGTTTCTTCATATTCTGTGTGTATTTAAAGATAACAACTGAGTTTTTTAAAAAAAACCATGCATTTTTGCACAAGACCAACAACTGCAAAATGCAAGTTATGTCAGACTGAGACTTCTGTACTTTCACGAGCCATAAAAACAAAATTATAAGGAGCAGGCTAATTGACCCATTGATTCTTTTCTGCCATTCAGTTACAACATGCTTGATTTGATAGCAGCCTTAATTCCATTTTATTGCCTGTCCCTATAATCCTATATTCTTGTGTCAATCAAAATCTGTCTAAATCTGCCTTGAATATATTTAATATAGCAGCCTCCACTGCTCTGTTGGAAGTGAATTCCAAAGACAAACCACTGTCTGAGAAAAGAAATTCCTCCTTATTCCCATTTTAAATGGGAGACCCCTAATTTTCAATTTGTGCGCCTTACTCTTAGATTCTCCCACTAGAGGAATGTCAGCATTATCTGGTTAGACTGCCTCAGCACTATCTGCATTTCAATAAGATCATTTCTCATTCTTCTGAATTGAGTTTAGTCTTAACCTTTTCAACTTTTAAGAATACGATAACCCTTCATCCCAGGAGTAAGCCTCATGAAACCTGTCTCTTGCTGCTATAATAGATGTCTAATTTCCCTTCAGTAAGAGAACAAAACTATGCTCATTCTATCCCCCTTGCAGCAAAAGCCAATATTCGTCCAGTGTTATCTGTTGGCTTTCTCTTAAATATGTACTTTGTATGCCTTCCTGTCGATTACTGTTTCCCGTATCAATATCTTTCTATTTTCCCTCATCTTCTGTCTGATTTCACGCGTCTTCCTTTTTTTTATTATTCATTAGTGGGATGTTGTGTTGCTATCAAGATTGATAGTTGTTGTCCCTGGTTGCTCTTGACTTGAATAGCTTCTTCAAACATTTCAGATGACAGTTAAGACTTAATTATGTTGCTTTACTGTGGTAAAACCAAAATACTAGAGAAGCTCAGCAGATCTGGCTGCATTCTGAAGAAAGGCCTCTAGCACTTCCTGTGTTGGTTTCAGATTTCCAGCACAGGCAGTATTTTGGTTTCATTGCTTTGCTGTGGTTCTGGATTCGTATGGAGACCAGACCAGATAAGGACAGCAAATTTCCTTTCCAAAATGACAGAAGTGAACGAGATTGCTTATTTTTTTTGAATCAACAATGGTTATATAGTTGACATTAGTTTAACTTTTAATTACAGTTTTTTTTAAAGTTCTATTCAAATTTCACCATCTACCATGGTTGGGTTTGAACCCAAGTCCTCAGCTGTGTCTATAGAGAACTGGTACATTATCGCTACGCCATCACGTCCCCTGATCGCTTACCCCCATTGTTTAGTTTAAAATCCTTTGTACTTCCCTAGTGATGACACAGTTAAGACTACCAGCCCTGGCACAGTTCAGGTGTAAGTCATTCTAACGGTGCAGATTGGTGCAAGTGCCCTAAGGACCAGAGCCCACTTCTCCACGCCAGTCTTTGAACCATGTGTCTGATTTGATTTCTGTATGAGTTATTTAGGTAGAGCCTGTGACCTTTGAGGGTCTGCTTCATAGTTTGGTGCCAAACTCCTCATACTGGCTGTGTGGAGCTACCACCTGTTTGTCGTTGGTACCTATGTGGAACAGGAAGACTGCATCTGCTTCCTCCCAATGCAAGTTCTTCAGATTAGCCCAGATGTCCTGAAACTAAGCAATAGGAGGCAACAAAGTCACCTGGACTTGTGCTGTTTCCTGTAGAGAATGGTATCAAGCCCTCTGGCTGAGCTCTTCCTAGCTAGTACTAATTTCTCTTAGTTGGATAGCTTCTGGTATTATCATTTATTTGTCAGTTTGCTCATTTACGCTGCATCCCCAACTCTAATCGAAGCAAGCTGAAAGAATCTCAAACCTGTTGGACAATTGCAGATGCTCAGAATCTCCTTACTTGCCTCACTTGCAGTAACACTTGCTTAGCCCTGCACTTTGACCAACTTAGAAGACCCTGATCTAAGAGGAGTGACTCTGTGCCGGCACTAAGAATCCAAATAGCTTTCCCCCTTCCTGATGTATCAGTTTCTGTAGTTCAACTTGCAGCTCAAATTTTGAGCAGCAGCTTCTTGAACTTTAATCATGTTTGCATTGTAATAAACTGGCATCCAGAAGTGCACACGTGCTCCTGTGTCATTTGACCCATCCTGTATCGTTAATGAGTTCTACTAAGCAACTGAATTATTCTAATCAATTATATATTTCCTTTTGCTTTTATATGCATCAGATGCTATATTATTTTGAACGTTAGAAATAGAGTAAACCCTGATCAATAAACAGACACTAACTTAAAAACTAGTTTTTCATCCTACAGCAGAGTGAAAATAACTTCCTGGAGGCTGAAATAATTAGAATAAGCAGGAAAACAAAAAAGGAAACCTACACGCTTCCTTCCCTAACTTGCTTAACCTCTAAGCTCTCTGTACACCAGTGCAGATTGCACTAAATTGGCTAGTTTTATTTGTTCCTAATACAAAAAGCCTAGCTGACCAAGTTGTATAGAAACCAGTTTCAGAAGTGTGTTCAACTAAGCCCAACTGCTGTCCCAGTTTATATCTTGTTAAAGGCTAGAAATTTTGGAATTTAAACCAAATTTCAGTTAAATGCAAACTAAAACCAAAGTAATTTGTGTAAACTGGTTAAAACTATTATCCACAAGTGCATCATTCATGGCAGATTTGATTATCGCCTCAACTCCCACATTCTCACCTATCCCCCCAATAACATTTTCACTCCCTGTCAAGCAAAAGTCTATCTCCTTCTACTTCAAGTATATTCAATGACCCATTATCAATGCTGTCTGGGAGAAGAGTTTCAAAGACAGTCAACACACTGAGAGAGATGGAAAAATAAGTTTTCATTTTCATCTTGACTGAAAGACCCCTTATTTTTACAATGTTTCCTCCTGTTATGTGCCTCAGTAAGATCACATCTTATGAATCGATACTCCAATGGTTATAGCCATAGCTTAACCAACCTTTGCTCATAAGAAAAAAAACCCATGTGTCAGCCATTTGATCCTTCTCTGAACTGCTTCTAATGTACTTATGTCCTTCCTTCAATAAGGAAACCAAACCTGTACACAATACTTCATATTGTTGTTTCACCAATGCCCTCTACAATTGTTGTTTCTTTTATATCCCATTCCCCTTGCATTGAACAAGAACATTCAGTTGATATTCCTAATTGCTTCCTGTAACCCCATGTTAACTTTGCGATTCATGTAACAAGATACCAGATTGCTCTGTACCTTAGAGTTCTGCAATCTCTGTCCATTTTCCATTCTTACTGCCAAAGTGGACAAATTCACATTTTCCACATTAAATTCTTAATCTATCTTTTATTCTTTTTACCTCCTCTTAGTAGCTTGTTTTCCTCTGTGACCTTGTCATGAACAAATTCAGCAAACATACATTTGATTCTGTATTCCAAGTCATTCATATAAATGTGGGAGGTAAGGGTCACCACTAGTGTCCCTGCTGACTACACCTGCGGGAAGTGCGCCCAACTCCAGCTCCTTGAAAACCACGTTAGGGAACTGGAGCTGGAGCTGGACGAACTTCGGACCATTCGGGAGGCAGAGGGGGTTATTGAGAGGAGTTACAGGGAGGTAGTCACTCCTTAAGTACAGGAAAAAGGCAGATGGATTACGGTCAGGGGACGGAAAGGGAACCGGCAGGCAGTGCAGGGATCCCCTGTGGCCATTCCCCTCAACAATAAGTATACTGTTTTGGATACTGTTGGGGGGATGACTTAGCAGGGGAAAGCAGTGGGGCACAGGTCTGTGGCACAGAGTCTGTCCCTGCTGCTCAGAAGGGAAGGGGGAAGAGGAGCAGAGCATTAGTCACTGGGGACTCCATAGTTAGGGAGTCAGATAGGAGATTCTGTGAGGATGAGAGAGACTCACGGTCGGCGTGTTGCCTCCCAGGTGCCAGGGTGCGTGATGTCTCTGATTGTGTTTTTGGGATCTTTAAGGGGGAGGGGGAGCAGCCCCAAGTAGTGGTCCACATTGGCACCAACGACATAGGTAGGAAGAGAGATGGGGATTTAAGGCAGAAATTCAGGGAGCTAGGATGGAAGCTGAGAGCGAGGACGAACAGAGTTGTTGTCTCTGGTTTGTTGCCCGTGCCACGTGCTAGTGAGGCGAGGAATAGGGAGAGAGAGGAGTTGAACACGTGGCTACAGGGATGGTGCAGGAGGGAGGGTTTCGGATTCTTGGATAATTGGGGCTCTTTCTGGGGTAGGTGGGACCTCTACAAGCAAGATGGTCTTTACCTGAACCAGAGGGGTACCGATATCCTGGGAGGGGAAATTTGCTACGGCTATTCGGGTGGGTTTAAACTAATTCAGCAGGAGGATGGGCACCAAAATTGTAGTTCGACTATAGAAAAGGTTGAGAGCAGGGTGGTCCGAAATAAAGTTTCAGGGACGCAACATGGCACCGGCAAGCAAGAGGTTGGATTGAAGTGTGTCTACTTGAATGCCAGGAGCATCAGGAATAAGGTGGGTGAACTTGCAGCATGGGTTGGTACCTGGGACTTTGATGTTGTGGCCATTTCGGAGACATGGATAGAGCAGGGACAGGAATGGTTGTTACAGGTTCCGGGATTTAGATGCTTCAGTAAGAACAGAGAAGATGGTAAAAGGGGCGGAGGTGTGGCATTGTTGGTCAAGGACAGGATTACAGTTGCAGAGAGGATATTAGGGGACTCATCAACTGAGATAGTATGGGCTGAGGTTAGAAACAGGAAAGGAGAGGTCACCCTGTTGGGAGTATTCTATAGGCCTCCGAATAGTTCCAGAGATGTAGAGGAAAGGATAGCAAAGATGATTCTGGATAGGAGTGAGAGAGACAGGGTAGTTGTCATGGGGGACTTCAACTTTCCAAATATTGACTGGGAACACTATAGTTCGAGTATGATAGATGGGTCAGTTTTTGTCCAGTGTGTGCAGGAGGGCTTCCTGACACAGTATGTAGATAGGCCAACAAGGGGCGAAGCCATATTAGATTTGGTACTGGGTAATGAGTCCGGCCAGGTGTTAGATTTGGAAGTAGGTGAGCACTTTGGTGATAGTGATCCCAATTCTGTTATGTTTACTTTAGTGATGGAAAGGGATAGGTGTATACCTCTGGGCAAGAGTTATAGCTGGGGGAAAGGCAATTACGATGAGATTAGGCAAGATTTAGGGAGCATAGAATGGGGAAGGAAACTGCAGGGGATGGGCACATTAGAAATGTGGAGCTTATTCAAGGAAAAGCCCCTCTGTGTTCTAGGTAAATATGTACCTGTCAGGCAGGGAGGAAGCTGTAGAGTGCGGGAGCTGTGGTTTATGAAGGAGGTGGAATCTCTGGTCAAGAGGAAGAAGAAGGCTTATGTTAGGATGAGATGTGAAGGCTCAGTTAGGGCACTTGAGGGCTGCGAGGTAGCCAGGAAAGACCTAAAGAGAGAGCTCAGAAGAGCCAGGAGGAGACATGAGAAGTTGTTGGCAGATAGGATCAGGGTAACCCCTAACGCTTTCTTATAGGTATTTAAGGAATAAAAGAATGACGAAAGTAAGATTAGGGCCAATCAAGGATAGTAGTGGTAAGTTGTGCGTGGAGTCAGATGAGTTAGGGGAAGCGCTAAATGAATATTTTTCAACAGTATTCACTCTAGAAAATGGCAATGTTGTCGAGGAGAATACTGAGATACAGGCTACTAGACTAGGTGGGATTGAGGTTCATACGGAAGAGGTATTAGAAATCCTTCAGAGGGTGAAGATAGATAAGTCCCCTGGGTCGGATGGGATTTATCCTCTGATCCTCTGGGATGCCAGGGAAGAGATTGCTGAGCCTTTGGTATTGATCTTCAACTCGTCTTTGTCTACAGGAATAGTACCAGATGACTGGAGGATAGCAAATGTGATTCCCTTGTTCAAGAAGGGGAGTAGAGACAACCCTGGTAATTATAGACCAGTGAGCCTTACCTCAGTTGTTGGTAAAGTGTTGGTAAAGGTTATAAGGGATAGGATTTATAATCTTCTAGAAAAGAAAAAATTGATTAGAATAGTCAGCACGGTTTTGTGAAGGGAAGGTCGTGCCTCACAAACCTTATGGAGTTGTTTGAGAAGGTGACCAAACAGGTAGATGAGAGTAAACCGGTTGATGTGGTTCCCCACAATAGGCTATTGTACAAAATGCAGAGGAATGGAATTGTGCAAGATATAGCAGTTTGGATCGGAAATTGGCTTGCTGAAAGAAGACAGAGGGTGGTAGTTGATGGGAAATGTTCATCCTGGAGACCAGTTACTAGTGGTGTACCGCAAGGGTCGGTGTTGGGTCCACTGCTGTTTGTCATTTTTATAAATGCCCTGGATGAGGGCGTAGAAGGACGGGTTAGTAAATTTGCAGACGACACTAAGGTTGGTGGAGTTGTAGATAGTGACGAAGGATGCTGTAGGTTGCAGAGAGACATAGATAAGCTGCAGAGCTGGGCTGAGAGGTGGCAAATGGAGTTTAATGCAGGCAAGTGTGAGGTGATGCACTTTGGTAGGAGTAACCAGAAGGCAAAGTACAGGGCTAATGGTAAGATTCTTAGCAGTGTTGATGAGCAGAGAGATCTCGGTGTCCATGTATATAGATCCTTGAAAGTTGCCACCCAGGTTGACAGGGCTGTTAAGAAGGCATACAGAGTTTTAGCTTTTATTAATAGAGTGATCGAGTTCCGGAACCAAGAGGTTATGGTGAAGCTGTACAAAACTCTGGTTCGGCCGCACTTAGAGTATTGTGTACAGGTCTGGTCACGGCATTATAAGAAGGATGTGGAAGCTTTGGAAAAGGTGCAGAGGGGATTTACTAGGATGTTGCCTGGTATGGAGAGAAGGTCTTACGAGGAAAGGCTGAGGGACTTGAGGCTGTTTTTGTTAGAGAGAAGAAGGTTGAGAGGTAACTTAATTGAAACATATAAAATAATCAGAGGGTTAGATAGGGTGGATAGGGAGAGCCTTTTTCCTAGGATGGTGACGGCGAGCACGAGGGGGCATAGCTTTAAATTGAGGGGTGAAAGATATAGGACAGATGTCAGAGGTGGTTTCTTTACTCAGAGAGTAGTAAGGGAATGGAACGCTTTGCCTGCAACGGTAGTAGATTTGCCAACTTTAGGTACATTTAAGTCGTCATTGGACAAGCATATGGACGTACATGGAATAGTGTAGGTTAGATGGGCTTGAGATCGGTATGACAGGTCGGCACAACATTGAGGGCCGAAGGGCCTGTACTGTGCTCTAATGTTCTATGTTCTATTGTGAGTTGAGGCCCAAGCATTGACCCCTGTTGCATTCCACTTGATATATCTTGACAATTTTCTATCCATGTTATTGTGTTAACTGGTATACCCTGAATTCCTATTTGGTGCGTTAACCTATAATGTGGCATCCTTTCAAATGCCTCTGGAAATATAAGTGCAGCAGACCCACACGTTCCTCTTTATTCACATTACTTGCCACTTTGTCAGAAAGCTTCCATAAGTTAGGCAAGCATGTCTGTAATTTTGCCCGATTTGGTGAAAATTCAGATTCAGATTTCTAAATATCTCTCTCTCTTAATCAAAAAAATCCAGCATTTACCCTATGACAGACGTTTGCTTCATTGTATCTCCTTCCTTGTAATACTTGAGAATTTGTTGACAGATCTGTGAAGTTACTCTCACTCAATAATATCCTTCTGTACGATGCTCAGTTTGGGTTCTGTCAAGGCACTTTGTCCCAGACATCATAAAGCCTTCATATAAACTTGTGCAAAAGTGTTGAATTCAAAATGGGAGTTGAATGTGACTGCCCTTATCATTGAGGCATTTGATCAAGCATGATATCAAGGATCCCTAAGACAATTGAAGTCAGAGAAAACACTCTACTTGTTGGAGTCATACATGGCATAAAAGATGATGGTTGTAGGTTTTGAATGTTAGTCAATGAACTGGAGGAGAAAAAGTATCTCTTTTGTGACTCTACATAGTCTATTCACCAACTCTGGCTTGAAGCCTGTAGTTGGATTGAATCTGCCTGCCTGAATGAAGGCAGCACCAACAACCTCACCTAAGACCAAGACCACTTCGTTGGCACTCATCCATCAACTTATGCTCTGTCCACTATCAACTCATAGTGGAAGCAAATGTGTATCATAAGCAGTTGTTTAAACAATTGGCTTAGTTTCATTTATCAGCATTTTCCAAAAGTGCAATAAGTGTCACTTTGATGGACAAAGCATGAAAACACTATTACCTGTAAATTCTCAGTCACAATCCTTCCTGACTTAGGGGAAGTCGATGGCTTCGTGGTTTCTAGTCTATTAATCCCGAGTGCCAGGTGATATTCTCAGGACTCAAGTTTGACTCCTGCCATGGCCGATAATAGAATTTGAATTTAATAAAAATCTAGAATTAAAAGTCTAATGATGTCACAAAATCATTGTTGATTGTCAGGGAAAACCCATCTGGTTCACTGATGCCTGGTCCTGGGAGGGGATCTGTCCACCTTCGGTGCCAACACGGAGTGGAGCTGAATGAACACAGCAGGTCAGGCAGCATCAGAGGAGTAGAAAAGTTCATGTTTTCGGTCAGGATCCTTCATCAGAACTTGATATCTTAAACTGCCATCCTCACCTGGACTGGGCCACATGTGACTCCAGACCTGGACAATGTGGTTAACTCTCAACTGCCCTCTGGGCAATTAAGGATCGGTAATGAATGCTGGCCTAGTCAGCGATGATCACATCCTACTGACCTAGGCTCCATTTCAATGTGATCTAACATGGTGTGACATAACTGGTTTCATCCATACTCAATAAGTATTTTAAGAGTAAAGTTTGTAGAAAATTATAATTAGCTGTTTACTCCAGAGCCCTATCTTGTAAATTTTTATCACTTTATTTCATTACCAGCCTACTTCAACTTTGCAAACATTCCCTGATTCTTGAGGATCATCAGCATCTCATAAATCTCATTTGTGTATCTCTTGGTATGCTATGAGAACTGTTATCAGTTCCTGTGGATTGCAATTAGAGTCTTTCCAAAGTGTCTTAGGACCTGAACTTTGGTTCATTGAGGTCTACTTGAATGCTTTCAGTTACAGAGCAGATATTGCCAGCTCCTTTACTGATAACTTGAGGAATGTGATCAGTATGTGTGCTACCAATTTTATCTTGTATGTGAGACACAAGTTGGATGAAAACTCATGTTTACAGGATCATATGTTAAACAACATTTCTCACAGTGCTTTGAACGGAAGGCATTTTGAATACAAGACCTGTTTCGGCCATGTAATGAAAGCTGAACATGTCATCTGTTTGCTTAGAGCTCTAGCAGAATTATTGATATTGTTTCATGGAAAATAATTTTGTTTTAACTTTGCTTGTGTGGGTGTTCTTTGAATATTAACTGGAACATTGCCTGGAGTAAATTGCCAACCAGTTAAAATAATTTACATGTTGACATATTAACATTTTATTGGAACATTTGTAATATTCTGCTCTCTGATAATGCTTGCAGATGCAATAAAAACTTTCATTTATGTAATATCTTTCATATTATGAGACCTACTTAGGCATTTCACTGGAACTTTATACAAGGAAGTATGATACCTCATATTTCTTGTCCCATGATTGTTTTTCTACCTTAAAACAAAATTTTTGGAAGTCTAAATAAAATGTCGACCATGTAAATAGAAACCATTGATAGTCGCTCTGATCCAAAATAAAGAGCAATCATGAAATGGCAGCTTTGAGTTTTTAAATAAATTGACTTAAGTATCTCATAAGTAAATTTTACAAGCTTGATGCACTAGGTGCCTTTTTCCTAATTTTGAACTATAGTTTGCTGAGCACATATTCAAAATATTGTTACATTGTGGTGGAGAATGAGTCAAGAAGACTCTGCAAATTGTCTTCATCAGCCATTTAGGTTCAGATTTCTGTGTATTATATGTGAAATTTAATGGTCAAATTATTCAGCCAAGTTAACTACATATATGACAACATGCATGAATATTAAAATTGACTGGGAATGTGAAGGATAAAATGTTGCCTCAGTAATGTCTTGTTTGAATTTATTCTAAGAAGAAAACTCACAGCACATGCACTTTTTTTTATAGCTTGTCAATGTAATGGTCACAGCACATGTATCAACGGCAGTATTTGTGAACAATGTAAGAATCTGACTGTTGGAAAGCAATGTGAAGCTTGCATGCAGGGATACTACGGAGATCCAATTAATGGTGGCAGATGTCAATGTAAGTACTTGTTCAAATATGTTGAAGTGTTTAATATAAAATCATTTGTATACTTTCCACAATGTTAATCTATTGAGGAAAACAATAGATATAATAAACGGAAGTTTTGTCTGTTTTATATTAGTAAACATCATTAGTCATTTTCAGTAAAATTGTAATAAGGTTATGGTTTATTCTTGGTAGTTGCAAGCACCTAGCATAGACAGGAATAATGCAATATCTACCCCTGTGCCACTGTGGATGAATCACCTTTTTACTTTGGCAGCTCCTGAAAGGAAAAGCTACTGTGTCCTATAGAATGGTTTACATAGAACATTACAGCACAGTACAGGCCCTTCGGCCCTCGATGTTGTGCCGACCTGTCATACCGATCTCAAGCCCATCTAACCTACACTATTCCATGTATGTCCATATGCTTGTCCAATGACGACTTAAACGTACCTAAAGTTGGCGAATCTACTACCGTTGCAGGCAAAGCGTTCCATTCCCTTACTACTCTCTGAGTAAAGAAACCACCTCTGACATCTGTCCTATATCTTTCACCCCTCAATTTAAAGCTATGCCCCCTCGTGCGCGCTGTCACCATCCTAGGAAAAAGGCTCTCCCTATCCACCCTATCTAACCCTCTGATTATTTTATATGTTTCAATTAAGTCACCTCTCAACCTTCTTCTCTCTAATGAAAACAGCCTCAAGCCCCTCAGCCTTTGCTCATACGACCTTCCTTCCATTCCAGGCAACATCCTAGTAATTCCCCTCTGCACCTTTTCCAAAGCTTCCACATCCTTCTTATAATGCTGTGACCAGAACTGTACACAATACTCCAAGTGCGGCCGCACCAGAGTTTTGTACAGCTTCACCATAACCTCTTGGTTCCGGAACTCGATCCCTCTATTAATAAAAGCTAAAACACTATATGCCTTCTTAACAGCCCTGTCAACCTGGGTGGCAACTTTCAAGGATCTGTGTACATGGACACCGAGATCTCTCTGCTCATCTACACTGCTAAGAATCTTACATTAGCCCAGTACTTTGCCTTCTGGTTACTCCTACCAAAGTGCATCACCTCACACTTGCCTGCATTAAACTCCATTTGCCACCTCTCAGCCCAGCTCTGCAGCTTATCTATGTCTCTCTGCAACCTACAGCATCCTTCGTCACTATCCACAACTCTACCGACCTTAGTGTCGTCTGCAAATTTACTAACCCATCCTTCTACGCCCTCATCCAGGGCATTTATAAAAATGACAAACAGCAGTGGACCCAACACCGACCCTTGCAGTACACCACTAGTAACTGGTCTCCAGGATGAACATTTCCCATCAACTACCACCCTCTGTCTGCTTTCAGCAAGCCAATTTCCGATCCAAACTGCTATATCTTGCACAATTCCATTCCTCTGCACTTTGTAAAATAGCCTATTGTGGGGAACCTTATCGAACGCCTTGCTGGAATCCATATACACCACATCAAACAGTTTACTCTCATTTACCTGTTTGGTCACCTTCTCAAAGAACTCAATAAGGTTTGTGAGGCACGACCTTCCCTTCACAAAACCGTGCTGACTATCCCTAATCAATTTATTCTTTTCCAGATGATTATAAATCCTATCCCTTATAACCTTTCCCAACACTTTACCAACAACTGAGGTAAGGCTCACTGGTCTATAATTACCAGGGTTGTCTCTACTCCCCTTCTTGAACAGGGGAACCACATTTGCTATCCTCTTTGATTCATATGCTTTTCTAAATTGTTTACACTCTCAAGACAGTTTTGTTTGACCTTACTGTTTGGACTTCAACGCAAAATGGCATATGCCAAATTCGCTTCAGTAAATCTCTGCTTTGGCAGTCAACTAATTAGTGTTGGCTAATGAAATCAAGCAACTCAAATTTTGATTTAATGTATCATTTTCTTCATATGAGGTATTGGTACAGGCTAAGTGTATTATAATTTTATTCATTCGTGGGACGTGGGCATGCTGGCTGGCCAGCATTTATTGTTCATACCAAGTTGCCGTCAAGAAGGTGGTGGTATTGAGCTGCTGCTTTGAACCACTCTAGGCTACATGCTGCTGGTTGATTCACAATGCCATTAATGAGGAAATTCCAGGATTTTGACCCAGCCACAGTGGAAGAGTGATGATATATTTCCAAATCAAGATGATGAGTGTCTTGGAGGGGGAACTTGGAGATAGTGCTTTACCTATGTATCACCTGCCCCTATCCTTCTAGATGGAACTGGTTGTGGGTTTGGAAGGCATTGGCAAAGGATCGTTGAATTCCGACATTGTGTCATGAGATAGTACACCCATCTGCTGAGCATCACTGGTGGAGGGAGTGAATATGATGTCAGGGAAGTGGCTGCTTTGTCCTGGATGGTGTGAAGTTTCTTGACTGTTTTTGGAAGTGCACCCATCCAGGCAAGTGGGCGGTATTCCATCACATTCTTTACTTATGCCTTGTAGATGATGGACAGGTTTTAGGGAGTCAGGAGGTGAGTTACTCACCGCAGTATTCCTAGACTCTGACCAGCTTTTGGTGAGTCCTGTTCAGTTTCTGGTCAATGATAAACCCCAGAATGTTGATATTGGGGGACTCTGTGATTGTAAAATCATTGAATGTCAATGGCAGTGGATAAATGGACAACGACTGTCTCCAGTAAGAGTCAGACATGTGTGTGGCACAAATTTTCTTGCCACTTGTCAGCCTAAGCCTGGATACTGTCCAGATCTTGTTGCATTTGAACATAGATAATGGGAACTGCAGATGCTGGAGAATCCAAGATAAAATGTGAGGCTGGATGAACACAGCAGGCCAAGCAGCATCTCAGGAGCACAAAAGCTGATGTTTCGGGCCTAGACCCTTCATCAGAGAGGGGGATGGGGTGAGGGTTCTGGAATAAATAGGGAGAGGGGGGGAGGCGGACCGAAGATGGAGAGAAAAGATAGGTGGAGAGAGTATAGGTGGGGAGGTAGGGAGGGGATAGGTCAGTCCAGGGAAGACGGACAGGTCAAGGAGGTGGGATGAGGTTAGTAGGTAGATGGGGGTGCGGCTTGGGGTGGGAAGAAGGGATGGGTGAGAGGAAGAACAGGTTCGGCAAGCAGAGACAGGTTGGACTGGTTTTGGGATGCAGTGGGTGGAGGGGAAGAGCTGGGCTGGTTGTGTGGTGCAGTGGGGGGAGGGGATGAATTGGGCTGGTTTTGGGATGCGGTGGGGGAAGGGGAGATTTTGAAGCTGGCGAAGTCCACATTGATACCATTAGGCTGCCGGGTTCCCAAGCGGAATATGAGTTGCTGTTCCTGCAACCTTTGGGTGGCATCATTGTGGCACTGCAGGAGGCCCATGATGGACATGTCATCTAAAGAATGGGAGGGGGAGTGGAAATGGTTGGCGACTGGGAGGTGACAGTTCGCAACAAACAACTGCACCACAACTGCAGGAACAGCAACTCATATTCCGCCTGAAAACCCTGCAGCCTAATGGTATCAATGTGGACTTCGCCAGCTTCAAAATCTCCCCTTCCCCCACCGCATCCCTAAACCAGCCCAGTTCGTCCCCTCCCCCCACTGCACCACACAACCGGCCCAGCTCTTCCCCTCCACCCACTGCATCCCAAAACCAGTCCAACCTGTCTCTGCCTCCCTAACCTGTTCTTCCTCTCACCCATCCCTTCTTCCCACCGCAAGCCGCACCCCCATCTACCTACTAACCTCATCCCACCTCCTTGACCTGTCCGTCTTCCCTGGACTGACCTATCCCCTCCCTACCTCCCCACCTAAACTCTCTCCACCTATCTTCTTTTCTCTCCGTCTTCGGTCCGCCTCCCCCTCTCTCCCTATTTATTCCAGAACCCTCACCCCATCCCCCTCTCTGATGAAGGATCTAGGCCCGAAATGTCAGCTTTTGTACTCCTGAGATGCTGCTTGGCCTGCTGTGTTCATCCAGCCTCATATTTTATTATCTTGCATTTGAACATAGATTGCTTCAGTATCTGAGGAGTAATGAATGGTGCTGAACATTATGAAATCATTCTCATTCTGACCTTATGATGGAAGGAAGGTTATTGTTGATGCATCTGAAGATTGTTGGGCTAGGACACCATCCTGAGGAACCCCTCCAGACATCTCCTGAAGGTGAGACAACTGACCTGCTATTCAAGTGTTGATTCTGTTTTTTTTTCTCCCCCCTCTTCCCGTGAAAGCAATGTTTTCTTGTTTCCTCTTCCTGACTCTGTGTGGCTTGGGGTTTTGGTGACTTTGTGTGTTCTGGTTGGTTCATTAACTTTTGTGGTGACCACAAAGTTGTAGGGTTTGAGAATCTACACATGTTCTCAAGTGGATTGTAACATTGTTGATAAATTTCGAAAACAGGATATGTATTTAATACAAGAATAATAATGGAACTCAAATGCAATATTGTAAAAATTCTACCTGATGATTCTAATTCACTACTTATCCTCAAATACTTGCACTGTGCTAAGCTGTTGAACATGTTTAGACCCCAAGTTTTAATTGGAATTAGATTTTCAGAAAGAAAGAGTCTTGACAAACAGATGTGAGAAGTCTTTAAAAAAAGCCTGGAGAAACATTCATTCCCGTCTCCTTTTTGGCTCAAACTGGACATTCCGCAATTACTTTAGGAACAGAAAATTCAGTGATAGCAGCAATGTGAGACTGCCCAGATGCAGGCTAATAATGTCAATCCACAAGTAGAATCTAGATTAAGATTGAGGATAGAGACCTCTTCGGCACTTAAAAGAGATGCCGGGAATTGGGGATGCACAACAGAATTATGAAACTCAAGAATACCCAGAATAGGATCAACAAATGATTCAGTTGCAAACAGGAGTACCGTTATTCAGTGAATTGTCCTAAATGGAACAACAGGATTATTGACTTACCGAATGACTGAGAAGGTTGGAAAGGAGAAGATGGTGATAGTGATCAAGTCGAGGGAATTGGATAAGTTACAAGAATGTTCAGCTTATTCATAAATGTTTCAATTGCAGCATATATGTCCACAATATGTAGAGTTGATTGATTATTTGAAGAATTTTGGAAACAATTTAATGAGGACCAAAGTAATTTGAAGGAATTTCAAGACAAAAATGCTTGAATATTTTAAAATTACATCAGTAGTAAATGTAATGCATGTAAAAATGTATAGGAGAACCTAATTACAACCTACAGTGAGTCTCCCTTTTTTGAGAGACTTAGACAAAGTTGTAGCAATACAATGGAAAAATGCATTAATTCGATGATGGTCTCAATATTAATTGCCAACTTTTGTTGAAATTTCAATTCTTGATTAACAATGGTTGATTGAAATTAGGCAAGGCATTTCCTTGAATCGTGATGACCTATTTTATTGAGTTGAAACTGGCGTAGTATGTTACATTCTTGCAATTGGCATGACAATTGTCTACCAAACACGCAGGAGCAGCTTCTTTCTGGCCATAATCAAACTGCTAAGTGGAGTCAAATAATGTAACCTGTATGCCTCTAGTCTTTTTGATCTGTACATCCTTTGCTTGTTGTGATCTGCCTATACCAGTCGTACCACTACGTTTGGGTACACGTCAATAAAATCAGTCAATCAATCCAAGTTCACTTGCCAACGTCAGCAACCTCTCATACTGTGCAGATGTTATTTTCCTTCACACTGATATTCTTACAAATTCTCCTGATGATGCAAGATTAAAAGCTTCAAAAAAGATTTTTTTTTCAGTAATGCTAAAGAGAAAAGAATAACAGTTGATAAGATAATGGAGAAATCGATAAAGGACTCGACTGGGGACACAGGCTAAATTGCTAACTAAAAATAATGGAAGTATTTGACTGATGAATTTAGGGATATGTCTAAAAATGTTAACATTGTGGTAATGAACATTGTAGCGCAAAGTCATTTCAGTATTGGAATGTTTGAAAGAGATTACGCAGTTGGATGATTTGCTTCATAAAATCCTGGTGGATGGCCAAGTTTTAAATTAACATCTCCCTTGCCACAGGCAGTCTGTGTGAAGAAGTCACAGCAAATGGTTGGTGGCTACATTACATGTTAATTGTTTTTTGGGAGAAATCTGAAAATTCCTTTGGTAATGAGTGATTGTAGTCAGGCTTGTGAATAGTCTATAATTAACTCTGCTTATTCTGAATACTTGAATGCCCTGCAGAACAATCATAAAGACTGAGGTTTCACAGAAAATTCAACAAGCCTTTGTAGATATGGTCACAGAAACAGGCCCTTCAACCCACTGCTGTTTACAAACACCAAACTAAACTCATCCCATTTACCCGCACTTGTTCTATGGTCTGCTATGCCCTGGATTTTGAGTGTCCCTCCAAATGCTTCATAAATGTTGAGAGTATCTCCCTCCATTGTTCTCTCAGAGAATTGGAACATGCTTCTGGGTGATTTTCTTTATTCTCTGATCTCTTCTAAATTACTTACCCCTCACCTTAAACTTGTGTCCTCTAGTGTTAGACACATCTGCCACGTGGAAAAGATTCTCTTGATCTACTGTTTATGCCTCATAATTTTGTATATCAAATCCCACCTCAGCCTCCTCTGCTCTGAAGGAAAAGACAGCCTATTCAATCTCTCCTCATATTTGAGACTTCCACCTCGGGTAACATTGTGGTAAATTTTCTTGCACCCTCTCCCTCACCCTACACAGTCGCACCTTTCCAATCATCCTTTGGTCATCAGATCAATGCAAGAAACATGGCATATTATGTAAGAGAAGAGCAGAAAGAATGGAAAAGTTTAAGGTTGTGATGGAAAATCAGCAATTATACAGAGTGGCAGCTAAGTTGTTAGGCTGCCTTCCTTAGGTTTAATTGGCACTGATGACACATTAAATGAATCTGAAGGGCTGGTTCCTTGTCTTCCAGTCATTTCATTACCATGCTGGGTATCGTCCTCAGTGCAGCCTCAGATGAAGCATCGGTGTGTTTTCCTGCCAGGATTTTAAACTCTGGAGTTCGTTGAGCTGGATTGCCTCACTTCTGACTTTTCCTATGTATTGGAATATATATGGGGTCAACTTCAATGTGTTTATTAATAGCATGCTTCGTGGAGTGCCAGGCTTCTAGGTATTCTCGTGCATGTCCCTGCCTAGCTTATCCCAGGATATTAGTGTTGTCCCAGTTGAAATTGTCGTTCTCCTTGCCCACGTGGGTTGAGATGAGTGAGTATTGGTCGTGTCTTTTTGTGGCCAATTGGTGTTCATGTACCCTTGTTAGTTTCCTTTGTGTTTCCGATGTAGTGTTTCTCACAGTCTCTGCAGGGGATCTCGTAGATGACATTGGTCCTGTCCATAGCGGGGAGTGGGTCTTTAGTTCGGGTGAGCAGTTGTCGTAGGGTTCATGTGGGCTTGTGTGCCACTCTGATGCCCAGCAGTTGTAGGAGTCTTGTGGTGATTTCCGATGTGTTCCTGATGTAGGGTAGTGTGATGAATGTGTCGGGGCATGTAGTATCTTCCTGACGTTTGTGTAGGCATCTTCTGACCCATTTTTTTGGATATCCATTATCCCTGAAAACCTGAAAGAGCTATTCTTCCTCCTCTTGGCATAGTTCTGTGTTGCTGCAGTCTGTTGCCTTTTTAAACAGTGTTCGCACACAGCTTTGTGTGTGCTGGGATGGCTACTGTTGAAGTTCAGTACCTGATCTGTGTGTGTGGCTTTTCTGTGTACTTTCGTTTGCAGTTCTCCATTTGTCTTGCGCTCTACCATGACGTCCAGGAATGGGAGCTGTTTGTTCTTCTCTTCCTCTGTGGTGAATTTTATTCCGATGAGGATGTTGTTTATAAGTTTGTGTGTTTCCTTTAATTTGGTCTGTTTAATGATGACAAAGGTGTTGTCCATATAACATATCCATAGCTTGGGTTGGATTTGCAGAAGAGCCGTCCTTTCTAGCCTATGCATCACTGCCTATGTTACAAGTTCGGAGATGGGTGTCCCGTTGATTTGCTCATATGTTTTGCCGTTGAAAGTGAAGTGGGTGATGAGGCAGAGGTCCAACAGTTTGTGTGTTGTCCTTGGAGATGGTTTCACTGGGGTCTTGTTCTTGTTCTAATAGTGTTGTCATTGTTTCTGTGCTAGTGGTATGTCTATTGATGTAAATAGGGCAGTGACATCAAACAATATCGTCGTCTCCTCCTCATCTATCCTTATGTCTTGAATGGAGTTGGGGAATTCTTGGGCTGAGTGGATAGAGTGGAGTGACTTGTTGACTGGGTGCCTGACTCTACTTTGTCTTTCCTTGGCTAATCTGTGTGATGAAGTGCCTTGTACACATACTATGGGCCTAAGGGGTACTTCTGGCTTGTGCACTTTCGGGAGGCCGTAGAATTGGGATGTGTTGGTTCCTTTGGGTTTCATTCTTAAGAAGTCTGCTTTGTTGATCTGTCCTGTTCATTTAAGTCTTTTTAGACTCGAGGATTTTGTTGCCTAGTTGCAGTGTTGTGTCAGTTTGTACTGGCCGGTACGTGTTCTCATCAGCAAGCAGTGCTTGTGCATTGGAGATCTAGTCCTTTTTATTCAGTATCACTGTCATGCGCTCTTTGTCTGCGAGTAGTATTGTGATGTTCTTGTCCTCCTTTAATCAGTCCAGGGCCTGTCTTTCTGTGTGTTGAGGGTGTTAAGTTTGATCCTTCTGTTTAGTGCTTGGATTACTGCCTGTCTTATTGTTTGTTGTGTTTCTAAATTGTCCCGAAAGTGCACAAGCTGGGAGTACCCCTGAGACCCATAGTCTTCGTACCAGGTACTCCTTTGTAGTTCCTTGGCTAATCTGTGTGATGGAGACTCAGGCATCTTGCCACTCTAAAAGTGTGAAGATTGATGGTTTGAGCATGAAGTAAGTGTTAGAAAGGAAATGGATTTCCAAAAGAAACACAAGCCTTCAATTCTCAGTGATAATGGGAACTGCAGATGCTGGAGAATCCAAGATAATAAAATGTGAGGCTGGATGAACACAGCAGGCCCAGCAGCATCTCGGGAGCACAAAAGCTGACGTTTCGGGCTTAGACCCTTCATCAGAGAGGGGGATGGGGTGAGGGTTCTGGAATAAATAGGGAGAGAGGGGGAGGCGGACCGAAGATGGAGAGAAAAGAAGATAGGTGGAGAGGAGAGTATAGGCGGGGAGGTAGGGAGGGGATAGGTCAGTCCAGGGAAGATGGACAGGTCCTCCTTGAGCGCGTCCTCCTTGACCTGTCCGTCTTCCCTGGACTGACCTATCGCCTCCCTACCTCCCCGCCTATACACTCCTCTCCACCTATCTTCTTTTCTCTCCATCTTCGGCCCGCCTCCCCCTCTCTCCCTATTTATTCCAGAACCCTCACCCCATCCCCCTCTGTGGTGAAGGGTCTAGGCCCGAAACATCAGCTTTTGTGCTCCTTCAATTCTCAGATGGTTGCATAAAATATGTGCCTGTTCCAGGAAATTATTGGACTTCCTCAAAGAGGGGCATGGCTGTATGAAGAGTTAGAGAAGAAGGAAATTGTTCTGAGTTTACAGTTTTGTTTCCTAAATACAGGTAAATGTGGGAGATTGTCATATTCAAAAATACATTCAATGTTTCATTAGGTAAGATGTAAAATAAGAAAATTATTTTGTTTACTTATTAATTATATTTGGTCACTTTAAATCTTTCTTGACTTGAGGTTTTTTTCTTTCAAAGAGAAGAGAGGAATCAGTTAATATAGGAGGCACTTGTGTGTGGGACTCTGGCACCATGGTCATGTCCCAAGCTGTGGTGCAGAAGGTGCAAATTGAAATCTGCCCCCCACCTATTTTGGAGATATGCCTTCGCATATCCAAAAAAATTGAGTTTAAAAAAACTTGTTGCAAGGAGCTATGTGGTGAATGGAGTTAATCCATTATACCCGCTCAATCGAATAATTAAAGGGGAATAGCTAGGATTGGCATGTGAAAGCAGCTGTAAGACTGAGAGGTTGCTAAACTGTATATACATAAAGGGTATCTTGATTTCTGACTCACCAAATGCTTGGACCCAGATAGACATATATTGCAATATGAAGCTTCTAGAACTGTAAAATATCTTGATAAAGTATTTGAAAACCAAACAGAATGAACTAACCTATTACAATCTGATGAAGTTGCCTGCTATCCTTTCTTTTGTTTAATTATTCTTTGTGACAGATATTGTTCAGAGTTTGCAGCAGTTATAACCGACACATGAGTATGACAAACACAGAGAATGCTAGAGAAGCAGAGCGTGTCTGGCAGCATCTGTGGAGAGAAAAAGTGTTAATACTTGAAATCTGGAATGGACTCTTCAGAACTATACATTTCGTTTTAACAATTTTTTGTAACTTGTACACCAGAACACCCAAATCCCTGTATACCTCTGACTATATCTGGAACATGCCTGAATGTTACAGAGGATGTGAAAAGCTTCAGTCGTGGCGTTCAGAGAAAGTAGGATTTGGTTTTATTGTAGTAAATGTGCTAAAGATTTTCATGGTTCACATTTGTATCATTTTGAGAAACTACATTATCTACGTGATATGCACAAGGTAGAGTTTAAAAATAAAATTATCTTTAATAATGTGAAGTGGCCTCTAACATACCTTAAGATCTTCAGGTTCAGTTTTATTTTAGTTGAATTACCTCTTGAACATGGCCAAATATCAGACTTTAAAAAAATTTCCTGAACACAAGCATTCAATACACTAGAGCTGTACAAATCTTCGCTATTTAGAAACTCAAAGTTGTTTTATGTTTATTCATCCAACAATTAAATCAGGTCAACAACGTGAATTATGTTATTAAGGAGAGTTCAAAATTTGTTCTGTTTATGAATTTCTAAGTTTCCAAAATTTTGCAATAAATTTAAATAAGAGGCAGTGTTGCTCAAACTGATAGCAGTATTGTTAATATAAAAGGAAATTGGTGGCCATGCTGAATAATTACTTCTGTGTAAGTATTTCAGAAATCCCAGGGAAACTATTACTGGATCAAGATTCTGCAGAATTATTGGTGAAAAAATAGTAATAATGAAGAAAATAATGCTAGAGGTCAGTAATAAACCTCTGAATTCAGATTCCATTTTAGGAATTTGAAGGAAGTGAGTGAGAACATTTGCAATGCCATAAACATTTAAAGTTTTCTCCACTCAAAACCATTTGTTTTGATTGGAATTTTTAGGCACATCACTCTTTTGTTTAAAAAAAAATGTCTAGAGGGGGCATGTGGTGAGGGGCGCAGGGAATTATAGATCAGTTAGCCAAGCCTTTGTTGTCAGGAAGTTGCTGAAATCTACAGTTAAGGGTGGGTAATGAAATACAAGCATAGATATTTCAAAACATTCAATTGGTTTGTTGAGTATAATGGACAGGGGAATATCTGTGAATGTTATTTAGGTGGATTTCCAGGAAGCATTTGATCTAGACCATTATAAGAGAAAGATCTTCATAGGACACGGCTAGCTGAAGCCCGTTGAATTGGCTCGGGATTTGACTGAGTGTCAGGAGACAGAGTTGAGATAGTGGGCACACACACAAATTGGCAGGATGTGAATGTGATTCTTCGTAAGGAGAGACATCATCTGTTGAGAGAGGAATGAAGTTCGTATTTCAGTGCTGTCATCTATACTGGGAGAAGTTAGAAAATATTATGGGTATGAACAAATAAAACAAAGGGGAGAGAGGGAAGTAGAACAAAAGAGAGGACCTGTGATATGGTGAATGCCAGAAGATATTAAATGACAAAAGGTTCAGACTGCAACGCATGAGTGAGTGGTAATAAGCCACTAGGAAGAAAAGAATGTGACGAGGAGGTAGGATTGTCATCAAGCTTTCTGGCAAGGCTTTTCTTTCATGGTTTGTCCTGCAAACAGACTTCTACTTAGAGCCCAACTACCAATTCTGACACTTTCTCCTGTTTGTGGGTCAACTTCAAATCATTATTTCCAGCATGGTTACTAACCTTTTCTCCTCTATAAAAATTGCTCCTCCCTAGCCTCCAATCCTAAGAAACTTGCTTTTATCTCATTTTCAAAATCCATAAAAGATACTGCACTGGTAGACCCAGTGTTCCTCTGTCTCTGCCCCCGCTCCCGAACTTCCATCTTTTTGAAGACTCCAGGTATTTGAAATTACTTAAATCTTCACCCATAATCTTTACACGTTCACTTTGATCCCATTCCCTAGGCTTAAACAGGCAGTCCATAAATTGGCCTAGACAAAATGGGCAGAGTGGCTTCTTTCTACACCATAAATCCTTGTACATTTTCACTGATTTCTTCCTATGTCAACGTTTTCTTTTCTCTTTCCCAGTTTGTTTTCTCCCTCACTTTTATCCAGAAAATTTCTGACACCTTTTGTCACATTTAACATTTCTAGTTTCCTTGGAAAAACACTCCTGATAAACATTTACAGGTGGTGGGAACACCACAACCTTCACGTTACCCTCTCTAGTGGTATTGTGGGTCAAGGCATAGCAGGTGGACTGCAGCAGTTCAAGAGAGCGCTCACCACTCCTCCTCATGGGCAACTAAGGATGCTGGCCATCCAGCAATGCCCACATCCCACAAAAAATTAAAAGCACAATCCATATACACCAGAAACACTGTCTCTCACGGTTTGAAAAGAAATCAACTTGGCTGCAGAAAAACCTACAAGTTGATCATTAAATCCTTCAGACAAACAGATCAAAACCTACATAGCTCAAACTCCGATCTAAACTCTAAAATAAATGAAATTAAAGTATATAGTTATCACACGTATCATCACAGTGCGGGGGCGATCACATTATAGAATAATGTTTCAGTCTAACATGGAGCTCAGCAGTAAGTACAGAGTAAGACTCAGTGTACGCTCATTGCCCTATCAGAATTGTTGCTAGACAAATCTTTTAGATTGGTTAGTTTAACTGCTCTTTTCTTGTACAAAGGACAAATAACTACCTCTACCCCAATCTCCTCAGCGATCCTGAAACCAACTACAATTGAAAAAATTTCAGCTGAAGCCCGCACCACCTACAAAATCCAAAAAGAAATACAATGCAAGGTGAGTTCAGATGCGTTTGAAAGTAGGGAAACAGCTGAACTCACGTTTTGAACTCACCCCAAGGAGAAACTGTGACCCTGTAATGAGTTACATAGCTTAGCTAGAATCTCATTGAATTTCGGAACGGTCTCAAGAGGCTAAATGGCCTGTACATTTTCCTGTGTTAGAACAGTTTTTTCATGAATATAATTAGAAATAGCAGGGAAATTGTACTTTATGGAGAAATTAAAGCAACGTATTGGATAGAATTTTTGACATCTGGTGGAGATGAGATTGAAATCTGGAGCCCTGAAGTATTGTCCATAAGGAGAATTGTGCCATATTCCCCTTCAGGTCTTCACATGTATGCAATTTCAAATATGGATCCTTCGGGGTAGTTTATTAGGAAAATGTAAACTGTTTCCTTTAGTTCAGCAGATGGGAGTGGAGGTGGTCTTCTGGTGGCAGACCAGTAGGGCATATTTCCCTTGGGGATCCGACTACATGCTTTTGGCTGTTTGGCTATCTGTTTGAGGTGTAGCTCCTCTTTGTCTCCCTATGATGATCACCAGCCACATGAGGCCTTTTTAGATTTAGATTTTCTTGCCTTGCCTTTAGAGAGCATCTCAATGATGATAGATCCTGTCAATTTGCACCTACATCAATACCTCCTACCATCTCCTTTGAGATTGTTAATCTGACATTGCTGGAGGGCCTTCTGTTAATCCTGTAGCCTGGTGAGCCCTTAGCCATTTTTCATTTGATGATGGGCACTCTCCCTGTGCATGAATTACCCATTCCTAAAAAAAAAATTCAATGCAATATTGATATAAGGTTGAGATCTGTACATTTACCTGTCACCAAGATCTCAGCCCGAAAACTCAAATTCATTACGTTAGTAATAAGCCTGAAATCTCCCAGAAGAAATATATTTATGGAGCTTTCTAATAAAGAGATGGTTACTAATTTTTAGAAGTGCAGCAGAGAGAAGTAAAGTGAATATCTGAAAACTTGAGTGTTATAACATTCATTGAGCAGGTTTTTCTGTGGATGCCTCTTTTTAGAAATTTGTCAGTGAAAAGATAGAACTGTGTGAACTGGAGCAAAAATTTGAGGAGAGGGGCAAAAGGTACACTAAACCAACAACTTCACCTAATTGCTTGAAATAGCAGCAAAGTCCATGTTTAGCTTTAGACTAGTTCAATGCTGGAAATAATTACATATAGGATTCTGAGATTTCAGTGTTCAGTTTTTCATTCTTTTTTCATTTGCAGCAAATTGGACATTATATTTGTGATGTAATTTTCTTTCTGTCAAGCAAAAATTGCAGCAATTTAGTCAAAGTGAAAAGATTAAATTTTGACATTGCTTTATATTCACGATAGGAATACACATTGAGGGTATAAAACTACAGTGGAGGGCTATGGGGCATTGGAAATAATACATGTTGACCATTTTTGATGCTGAAACTGCTTTCACAATGTTCAGTGTTGAAAGCAGGGAGGAAAATGGGCGAGTGAATTTCTATATTCCACAGAAAATACAGAAAGTTGAATTCGTATATGAATAATGAGCAAGTATGCAGTAAGTTAGTGGGTTTCGAAAACAATGTAGCTGCCCACCCTCCAAGTTTGCGTTCAACTGACGAGGCACTAATGAGATCTAGATGGTGTATATTTTTCTAAAAATGTTTGCTAACTCTTTCCATTGATCTGATTTACGTGCTGTAAAGCTGAGCCACTTGTACAGAGTACTTAACTTGTCTAATACGAACATAAGCTGGGACTTATTTCATTGGAGCGTAGGATATAGAGAGGTGACTTTAAAAAGTTTAAGGTGAATGGCAGATGTCTTTTCCCGAAGGTGGGGCATTTCAAGACTAGGAGTCATATTTTTAAGGTGAGAGGAGAAAGACTTTTAAACACACGGTGGACAATTTTTTTTACCTAAAATGTGGTTCGTGTGTAGAATGAACTTCCAGAGGGAAGTGGTAGATGTGGGTACAGTTACAGCGTTTAAAAAAAAAAGGATAAGCACTTGAATAAGAAATGTTTGGAATAATATGGGCCAAGTGCAAGCAGGTGAGAATGGTTTGGTTTAGTTTAGGGTTATGGTCAGCATGGGCTGTTGGACTGAAGGGTCTATTTCTGTGCTGTATGACTCTATAACAGAAGTAGTAGGAGCAGGAGTAGGCATTTCAGTCCCTCAAGCCTGATTTGCCCTTTGATACAAATGTGGCTGATCTCATCTTGGCCTCAGCTTCACTGACCTGTTAGTGATTTCACAAGGTGTTTGTAGGGTGTTACATTGAGGACTGCCACACTTGCATTGAGAGGATGAAAATTGATCTGACGGGTTACGTTGCAAGTGAACCAAAAAGAAAAGTAACAAAAGTAATAGGGCTGTGTAATAAAACAAATGAAATCACTTGAGTCTGATATGACTTCTCTAGTATCGAGGGGGCTGGCAAATCATGGTTTACATGCTATTGACAAAGGGAGTAGGAGGAGTGACTCGAAGAGATTGTGAGTGCGCCCAGAGCAAAAGACAAAAGGAATGCTGATGGTGATAAAGAACATAGATATGTAAATTGGGTGAAAGTGTGGAATGTGAAAAGGACAAATGGATCAACTGCTGAAAGCAAAGCCAAGAAGATGCAACCAAGGGATGGTGAGGGGATGAAAGAAAAGTGGAGGGCAGAGGTCATGCTCTGAAGTTGTGAAACTCCAATATTGAGTCCTAGAGGCTGTCAAGTGCTCAAGTTTCTCTTGCTTCCATTCAGTATAATTAGAACATTAGTAGGCGCAGGATAAGTATGTTATCATGGGAGATGATGGTATGACATTTTGAGTGATGGAGGAGTGGACCAAGGAGGCACTGTGGGAATGGGCTTGCAGAAGGCTGATAGCAAAGGGAGGGGAAGATCTTTTTGTGCTGCTAGAGTTGGTGGAAATGTCAGAGGATGATCATTTGAAGATGGAAGTTGGTGGGTGGAAAGTATGAACAGTGGAAAACCTATCATACGGGAGTGGGGAACGTGGAAGAGACGAGATGAGGGCAGCAGTGCAGGACACTGCTCAGGGCCTTGACAACCATGCTAGGAAGATTTGTTGTTTGAAGAACATAAGGATCAGTTGGAGGCACCCCAGTGGAAGGTGGCAACGTTGGAACAGATGTGATAGAGAAACGGAAAAGAAATGGGTTCCTTGCAGAAAGCTAGTAGGTGTGAGGAGATGTAATCAAGATAAATCTGGGAGACGGTGGGTTTGTAATGGAAATTGAAGGACAGTCTGTCCCCATAAATGGAAACAGTGAAGTCAAGGGAAGGAGGGCAGAGTCAAGAATGGCTCAGGTGAAGATGAAAGAAGGATGGAAACTGGAAGCAAAGATGATTAACTTCTTCCAATTCTGGATGACAGCAGGAAGTGGCACTAATGACGTAATTGACATATTAGAAAGATGAGGGTGAGGGTTTCGATTAAGACTGGAACAAGCAATGCTTCCCATACTGCACAAAGAAACAATAACTGAAATCCATGCTAATGCTAATGCCCATGCCATTCCTTTGATTTGGAGAAAATGAGGTGAATTGCAGGAAAAGTTGCTCAAAGTGAGAATGAACTCAGCTAGGTGAAGAGGCTGGTTGTGGGGACTGTTTGGGCATTTATTCAACGATGAAACTGAGAACCTCAGGTCATCTTGTGGTTGGATAGATCTGTAGATTTGTTTGCACATCCATGAAGAGAATGTCATCTGAGGTGAGAAACTGGAAACTAGGGAGCTGAGCACCCTCTCAATCTGTTCCGCTTGCTGCTGCTCCTCTGTTAACATTGTTTTTGCAGCTCCTTTAATTTCTGAAGAGGTTTTGTATTCTATTTTAAGCCTTAACATTGTTTTCTCTCCCAAAGTTGCTACCAGACCTGATGAGTTTTTCCAGCTGTTTCTATTTCAGGTTTTCAATTTATTTTGTATTTAATTTTCAATAAAACTACTCCAAGCTTTATTATTCCTAATTATGGGAAAATATATTTGAGACTTGAAAATGTGCCTTTAGTGAACTGATTCTTCATTGTGTAGTATAGAATATGAATAGTTTCAAATCAGTTGAATTTAAAAATTGAATCCAATATTTTTTTGCATGAACTGTAAAATGAAAATTTACTCCCAATTTTAGCTGTCTTTTTTAAGAACAAGGTAGAAAAAGTGCTGAACACATGCTATTACCTTAATACCGTGTCAAAACTTGACTATAACCACGGTTCCCTTTTACTTTCTAATTCTGCCAAGCTCTCTCTCTCTCTCAATCTACTCTTGCCCTTTGCGCTTTTGTCCGCTGCATGCTTTCTCTCCTCTTGCTCTTGCCCTCTGCCTATCGCCCTCTGCTGTCTTACCATCCATGCTGTCTTGCTGCTTATTAAGTCTGTGCACATACACAAATTAATACAAAGGAACCCCACTTAAGCCCATCTCCATTGTGATGTTGGGATTCTTGGGATGTTTCATACAGAATCTTGTCAAAATAACCGGTAATCTGGAACCAACACAAGCAATTTATCACACTACTTGGATTAATGGCCCATTCTCCAGACTTGTGGTTTCAACCAAAAAATCATCTCCAGCATCTGCAGTTCCCATTATCACATCATGCTGCAGTGTTGTTTTTAGCTTTTGATCTGCAAGCTACACGGATAATCCAAATTCTTGATTGTGATAATTGTAGATCTCTACCTACCAAAATCTCAAAACTTGGTGATCCATTAATTATGTTTTCACATTTCTTCTGCTGCTCTTATATATACACACACGTTCATGGATTGTAATTATCCCAACCTGTTTACCAGTTTCTAAACCAGGCTTTTCCATTTATCTACACTTACTTTCTGTTCACTTATGTCTATGTTTTTTACATCAATGTGTAGAATGTGCAAGAAACCCATGTGAATTGCATTTTGTATGTTAATACCTCATGCTAATCCGCAATCCCAAAACTAAAAGTTATTTTTAGACACTAAAATATGAATTCAAATATTTACAACAATATTCTGTATCTGAACCTGCAGTCTGAAGAAAAATAATTTGAAGAACTTTAGTGATGCTTGCTATGTTCACAATGAATAATGAAAATGTCTGTGTATTGGTTTTTAAAGATTTCAATTAGATTTGTTGTGAAAATGGTGTTTAAATAGGATGAAGGACTGTTTTCAGTTATCTCACCCAAGAATCTGACACTTTATGAATGCAGCTGGTATTAAATACCCTGCACAAGTATGTTTGAGTTATGTTTTAGTAGCTAAGATTTACAGTGTCTAGTATTGACAGTTGGCCAATGGATTGAGCTTTGTGCTGCCTTAAATGACTTCAAATAGCTCTTCTATTTCCAGAAGTTGTCAGATGATTTTTGTGCCACCAATAGTAAAATGCTTGTGCTTTGATTTAATGAAGCAGTTTTATTCTTTTGGGAATACATTGAATTTAATAACCATATAGAAATTGTGATCTTTTGTTCAAAAAAAAGGAACTGGAATAGAAGTAGGTGTCATCGTTCTTAGGTTGTTTAATGATTTCTTAAACGAGAATCAAATTAATTGGTTTGCTTTTTGTGTTTAATATGTGCATGATATTAGCAGACACTCTGCAATTTCTTTAAAAGCATTGACTCACCCAAATGATATAAATTGATTTGTCTTTCAACAGGTTTAATTAACAAATATATCTTTCATCAATGAACTCTAGTTCTCAAAACAAGCCACTATAACTTGGTCACTGTGACAAGAACAGTATGATGATTGAGAAGAAATTCTTATACTGTTGGTAGCTAGGACAAGTTCTTGTTGATATTGTTTGATTGACATAGATTTAACATTAAGTATTTGCTTTTGTTATCATGGCTAATACTTATAGCTGCACATTTCTGTACACTACGGGGCAACTTAGCATGGCCAGTGCACTTAGCCTGCATATTTTTGGACTGTAGGCGGAAACCAGAGCACATGGAAGAAACCCACTCCAGCAGGGGAGAACATGCAAATTCCATATATTTGCCCAAGGCTGGAATTGAACTTGGTCCCTGGTGCTGAGGTACCAGTGCTAACACTGAGCTACCGTGCCATCCCTATCTATCCTTGCCTTAAATATGCGAAAGCCCTGCCACCGATGCTCTTGAAAGAAAGGTTCTAAACACCAACTGTTCTTGAAGGAAAAAAAATTCTTGTCTTCTCCTTAAATAGGTGATCTGTTATTTTTAAATGTTATCCCCAAGTTTTAGTCTTTACTACAAGGGCAAACATCCTTTCAGCGTCCAGCCTGTAAAGTCCGCTCAGGATCTTGGTTTTCAATTAGCACACTTCTGAACTGCAGTGATATAGGCCAGGTAATCTAACCTTTCTTTGTAATGTATCGCCATTTAACCTAGGAATCAGTTGACTGAAGTTCTCTGAACTGCCTCTACCACATTTATATTCATTCTCAACTAAGGAAACCAGAACTGAATGCAGCATTTGAGATGTGGTTTCACTATGCCCTACAGTATCCTAACAAAAACCCTTACTTTTATATTCCATTCTCCTTGCAATAAATGACAACATTCCATTTGCCACCTTAGTATGCATGGAAAGCAAGAGATTAACTATTTGTAACTCATGTACCAGTGAACTTCAATCCCTCTGTGTCTCAGAATTCTGTGGACTCCCTCTTTTTTAAAAATATATGCTGTGTTTCTGTTCTTCCTTCCAAAGTGTACAAGTTGATGTTTTCTTTCATTACTCTCCATCTGCCAACTTTTTGCCAACTCATGCAATCTATTTACATTCCAGGCAGACATCTAATGTCCTCTTCACGATTTACTATCCTGATTTATCTTTGTGCAGTCAGCAAATTTAGCAACCGTGGATTTGGTCCCATCATCAAGTCATTGAGATAAACTGAAATTATTTGAGGGCCAGCCATCATCTATGGCACTGCCCTTGTTCCATCTTGCAACCTTAAAATTACCTACTATATACACTGTGCTTCATGTTAACTAATCAATCCTCTATCCATCCTAATATGTTATCCCCAGACTGTAAACTCTTAATTTGGGCTGTAACCTTTGTTGTGACACTTTGTCAAATGCCTCCTTGCAATCCAAATGCAGCACAGCAAAGGGTTTATCCATATTGCTTGTTACTGTGTCAAAGGATTCCCATAAATGAGTCCAAAATCATTCTCCTTTAATGCAACCAAACTGACTCTGCCTGATTGCATTGAGAATTTCTAAATGCTCCATTATAATGTAACAATAATAGACTGCAACATTTTCTCATTAACAGTGAAACCTATACAGAGGTCAGTACCTGTCACCAAGTCACCCTTCATTTACACATGCATAATACTCAACACTAGTCTAGCATCCTCAGAGCCAGCTCTTGAGTGAACAGGATGTAGCATATTTCTGGGAGTCCTCATCTAGCCACAATTACAGGTATGCATGACTCATGTTCAGCTGCGTGAAGGTCAGCTCCCTTGCCAGCTTTGGATCCATGCTTTCTATGTAAAGGATGGTGTATTTACCTGTCTGAGAGAAGCGATTTACTGTTTGTTTAAAATCCCAACAAAGGTGAACTGACCCATTAGACTTCTCGTTCAGTATGGCCAGTGCTGCTTATTCCACAAATTGTACTTGTTTGATATTTCCTTCAATTTCTAGTCTGTTGTTTTCTGATTTTGACTTTTGCCCGTGAGGCAGATGATACTGGGCGGGCCTTGTTGAATCATGGAATTGCTTCCCGATCAACATGGAAGGTAGCCTTGGCTCCTTAGGCAATTCCTTCCTGAAAAATCTGAGTATTTAATTAGAACTTCTCTCAGGCATCTATTTTCTAATTGAAAAATGTTGAGCTAATCATGGTGAATCTTTCTCAACCAATTTCACCCCAACAAGCTTGGGCCTGAGCCTGAGCCTTTTACTGCAATCAAAGATAATTGAACTAGCTGCTCCTCGTCTGAAATCAGAACTGAATTTATACCCTTAATCTGTAAAGGTTTCCTGGTGTAGGCTCTCGGCCTAGCCAAGGTTTTACGTAAACTTAAAGGTTGGAGTCCAAAGTGAATTTTGTTTAAGTCTGGTTCTGCAGTCACTGAAACAGCTGGTATTAGCCTTTATTTGAACCAGGCGACCATTCAACCAGATGTTTAGCTTGGTTCTAATTTGAATGTCCTCTTAAAAATTCATTTCCTGTCGTTTTTCCTCTTACCATGTCTCTGTAGTGGCTATTTGAACATAAATATTTATTTCTATTTGTGTTGTCAATTAATCAATTTTATTGTTAATACTACTCGTGTTCAGATACAGGGCCTTTACTATTCTCTTTGCAGCGTTTTTAAACCACTAGCATTATGTGCTGGTAAATCTTAGGTTTGTACACTTGATGCATTTCTGTTATCATCATTTCCCTATTGCTACCTTGTCTTGCTTTTTCTGTACTTGATGAAAATATGAACATACTTAACTTCAACACTGTTTCAAACTAAGAAACGGAAGAATAATGGTCGTAGAATCCCTACAGTGTGAAAGCAGGCCATTTGGCTCATCAAATCCGCACCAACCACCCAGACCCACCCCACCCCTGTAACCCTGCATTTCCCATGGCTAATCCACCGAGCCTCCACATCCCTGGACAAATATGGGCAATTTAGCATGGCCAATCCATCTTACAAGAGAGAAATTAAAAATTAGTTGAACACAACAACTTGTTTTAAAAGGGAAAAAAAAGAACAAAGACATATCTTCTTTCCAGGCCAGATCAGAACAGAAAATGCCACTTAATTACTGATCTAAGAACGCTGTAGACAAATCAGCACTGAACTGCTGCTATGCTCAGCGCTGGCTGCTGTTTGGATGTTGAATTCATTTATCAAGGGAGGACTGGTGCAAACCAGCCAACCACTGAAAATATAAAATAAAAGAAGAAGAAAAATCAAATGAGAACTGGTTCTGATTTGATTGGCAAGAGGCAGTGTGATATTTTTGTAAACTTCTGGAGACGGTGCCGCATGGTTTTGCTGCCTGTCCAGTTTCTCTTCAATTATGAAATAATTAAATGCTCTGAGAAAAGAATCTCAGTATGTAAGAAATAAGTTAATATTTATAGAAGTCTGCTGAAACTGTTTGTATTAAGTAGTGATTTTGGAATTCAAGCAAGATATACAGTTCTAATTGCCTATAAACAACTTGTTAGCTAAGGATTTCGTGAAGCCCTGGTAACAGTCCAATAAAAATAATTTTACTAATTTGCCAGTCCAATAAACTGTTGTTTTTTTGGACTGGCAAATTGTAGTACTTCTTTTTTAAAACTTACATTTTAACTGTGTCTGTCTGTCTGTCTATTTTTCTTTGAGTAGGGTTTATGATCAAAGAAGATTGGGCTTTAGATCATAGTTATGAATTAGATTACCTAATTTATTAGAGTTCTTCTACAATTACATTAGTAATAAATTGTTAATTCCTGTTTAAGTTATAAACTTGGTGTTCAAAATCTTTTATTTGTGAAGCCGAGGGAGGAACAATTGGGCATTTTGGAAAATTATTGAAATTTTATTTTCACTGTTAAAAATCCAACGGTTGTAAGGCTGATTTGGTTTGGCTTGCTTATCCCTGTGTTGTAACGTTAGTTACTTTTTATGAGTCATGTGTAAGAACACCTAGATCTTTCAGACCCTGTATTTGTTCTCTTGGCAAAGTGACCAAATTCACATTTTACACATTATGTTCCATTTGCCAGATTTCTGCCAACTCACTCAATCTATGTCCATTTGCAACCTTCCTGTGCCTTCATACGATAATTTCTTTCCTATCTTTGTATCATCTACAAATATGTCCGATGTGACTTTGTTTCCCTCGTCTAAATCATTGATAAAAATTGTAAAATTTGACATTCCAGCACAGATCCTGTTCCAGCTTACTGTTTCTGCCTTAGTCCCTTCTTGAATAGAGATGTTAATATTTGCTACATTTTAGCCTGATTGAACTTTGCTCAAATCTAGCAGATTATGAAAAGTGAAGACCAAGGCATCAAGTTGCTTTATTAAGTATCTCTTTTCAGACCCCATGATAAGCTCCGTTAGTACATGGAGTGCCGTCTGTCTGCACCTCCCTCAATTTCAATCTAATTTCACCAAATTTCTCTCTCCCTTCAACTTCCTGATTTGCTGATATGATTGTGATTATTACAGTTATTGTTGAGGCTTCTTTGTGTCCGTTGTTGTGAAGACAAGCAAAATATTTATTTATTTCATCCACTGTTTGCTTATTATTTAATATTAACTGTCATTCTCACACTTGAAGGCCAACATTCACTTGGCTTGTTCTTTTCTTTTTCAGATAACTGAAACAAACTTTTGCTATCTGTTTTTGCATTGCTATTTAGTTTCCCCTCAAATTCTAATTTCTTTTTCTTGATTAACCTCTGCTATTTTTAAAATTCTGAGAATTTGAATTGCCCGTCATCTTTACACAATTATGTGTTTCTTGCATAAGTTTGCTGTTTTTGCAGAAACATTAGAAAATAGGAAGAGTAGGCCATTGGGTTCTGTGCCCAATGGGTTCTGTGCCCCTGCTCTGTCCTTCATTATGATCCTGACTGATCATCCAACTAAGTGTTCTGTTCCTGCTTTCTCCCTATACCCTTTGATCCTAAGAATGATACCTAACTCCTTGAGGCTAAAACATTGAATGGTTTCAGTTGCTCTCTATGGCAGAAAATTCCACAGGCTCACCGCTCTCTGGGTGAAGAAATTTCTCCTCTCCTCAATTCTAAATGGTCCACCCCAAATCCTTAAACAGTGATCCTTGGTTAGAATTCAGCGAGAAACAACGAACTTATAAAGAAAAAATATGAATATAAACTCTAAGAAAACATAAAGTCAGACTATAAAAGTTCTACAAGTATTTAAAAAAAAACATTCTTCAACGTGGTTCATTACAGGCAGAGACAGGATAACTTATAATGAGGAAATAGGAAAATGTCCGAATGCTAAATAATTCATTTTGTCTGTCTTTATGGGCCAAGGTACAAGAAAGAGAGCATGAGCAACTGAAAAAAAAAAGCCTCAGTTTTAAAAAAAATGTGAAATTGAAGTCCTGAAAGTCGACAAATTGATGGGACCAATGATCTACATCCAAGTGATGAAAGAGATGGCTGTGGAGTTAATGAATACACTGACAATCGTCTTTGAAAATTCTGATGAATCTAGAATTTTTCCTACAGATTTGAAGATTGCAAATGTAACCTGAGTATTTAATAAAGAAAGGATAAAGGTAATTGAAAACTACACATCGGTGGTAGGAGGGAAAGTATAAAATCTGTTACTAAGGATGTAAAAACTGAACACTGAGAAAGTAATGATTTGATTGGCAGAGTCAACAATGATTCATAAAAGGGAAATAATGTTTGACAAGCCTGTTCAATTTTACAGCAAGTTAATAGCATTTGGGTGGAAGTGTGGCTTGGTGGTCAGCATTGCTGCCTCACACCACCAGGGACACCGGTTTTATCCTCTGGCAACTTTCTATGTGGAGTTTACATATTCTCCCCCTGTTTGTGTGGGTTTCCTTTGGGTGCTCCTGTTTCCTAACACAGTCTAAAGGTGTGCAGGTTAGGTGGATTAGCCATGCTAAACTGCTCATTGTGTCCAAGGATGTGCAGGCTAGGTGGATTGGTGATGGAAAATTCAAGGTGGACAACCTGGAGGGTAGGGCACAATCTATCAGCGTTGCAGTCTGGGTTGGTCCCAGCACAGAAGGTCGGGCAGGCACCCGTACCAGTCCCAGGCTTTGATGGTCAGGTGATCCCTTGAGGAGGTGTTGCACGGAGGGTTTTTTCTGCTGTGTTGCAGAACCTGGTTTTCCCTGGTCTGTTTGGAGATTGTGGGGGCGGAGGTAGGACTGTCATGGCGTTGGGGGTGATGGTGTTGGAGGGAGGAGTCTAGGGAAATAGTGGGGGAACAGGTAAACTATTTTAGATACATGTGCATGACTTGGGCAATTGAAAAACCTGTGGGGTTTATGGGATAGACTCCTAAAAGTGAGAACCGGATTTATGAGGTTGCAGTGGCATGTGAACACTGAGGCTGAAAGTCTTTCATAAGGGATCACTTGCTGTCATGCCAATCATGAACACATGGGTAACACATAATGTTGAAACTTGATTTGAAGGAACTTCCAATGAATGGGGTAGGTGAGATTTCTGAGAGAGGCAAGCCATATTTGTTACTGTTTACTGGGAAGTAACGTTGTCCACCAAAACATATATTGGCCACGCAGGTATGCAGGGTGCCGAATATGTCATTTTATGAAATGTTAGAACAAATTATATTGCATTCATTGTAAAAGAAACTTTGAAATAAAAATATTTCCTGAGTAAATTGTGGGTGTAACAGAATATGGCAAGACAAAAATACCCTCCCAAAAGCAATCCCTGTTGTCTGGTGGGGCAAGAATCCTCTCCTCAAGGGCTGAGGACATGGATCTCCCAGCCTGTAAGGTGTAACTCAGCTCTGATGTTGGGTGTCTTCTCCTTTAATAACTTGAAAGTATATGAGTTGGACGCGAGTGTATGGCATGGCTTTTAGGGCTGTTACATGTGGGAAAGGGGTCAATGTGTTATAAGAGAATAAAGAGGCATGTACAGGTAATGGTGTGCAAGGAATGGGTGTGAATGATAGTGAAAGAGGGCAGATGTAATATGCAAGAGAAGGTGTGGTAGAGCATAAGCATTGGTGAGAGGTGGGAGCAGGGTCACAGATAAGTGAGAGTTTTGCAGTCATTGCCCAGTCTGCCACGTGCTGGAGGTGACACTGATCTGGTTAGGGATCTTTGACCAGGCTGGCATAGTATGCCAGCATGGTGTCCTTTGCTGGTCTTCTGCGCAGAGGACTTCTCTTTACCACCCCAACAACAAAGACTTCCAGGTCCCTCATTGGGAAAGATGGTGCCAGTTTCTCTGTCTCTTTCATCTCCTGTTGCCTGCCACAGCCGTGCTGAACATGTTGCAGATAGCAGCACTCTCTTACAGGTGCACACCAGGCTTGGAAAGATGGCGACGTCCTAAGGAAAGCTGGAAGACCTCACTGAATGGTGAGTTCTGAGGGAGATTTGAGAGACTGGGACTGCCAGAGATGACCTCTTTGAAACTTATGCAACTTTTAAAGGGAATATCAGAGTAACGCACAAAATGTGTTTCCCAGAGTTGGGTGTCTGGAATCCATGGACACAGTTTCAAAATAAAGGACTGAGAAAAGGAGGAATTTCTAATTCTCTCCTCAGTAGATTGTAGAAGCTGTGTCATTGAGTATGGTTAAGACAGAGATTATTCAGTTTCTAGATGACGAGATTAATCCTATGATATTTGTCCACGCAAACCCCATTTGAGGTACATAATCAGGATCTAGGTGACACGGCAGGCTCAACGGCTGACTCCTGCTGTATTCCTAAATTCTGTATTCATTTTTGATCCCAGTGATGTTAATAAAAAGGAATAGTGATATTCTTCCATGTAAATGTATTGTTGAGAGCTTGAAACATTGTTAGTGGTGCCTTCCCTCATTTGGGAATTAGCTAATTGAGATGTGATTGGCTATATTGCATTTGTCTTGCCTATTGTGGACAAGTCATATCTGAGCAATTTTCTGCAGGTTGGCTTGAAAAGTATTTCGCTCCGGTGCTGCTACCGGAATGTTTTTAATGTTCATTGCCTTTGTAGTCATGAAATGTTAGATCTAGGATTATGAATGAGTATGACAAGGCTTTGACACAGGAGTTTGGGAACCGCATTAGAACTCAGCAGCCTTGGGATGGTCAAGCTTAAATTTTTTACGTGGTAAATGGGTTGAGAGAGTTTTATAAATGAATACTAGGAGAGGTAACATGAAAGATGCATTTGGAGTAAAATTTTGAAAAGCATTGTGGGTGGGAAGGCCTGAATTACTTTTCAGATGATTGGGAGACTAGGATAAGTGTCTCGGATAGTGAGCCAAACAATTTTTGAACAGTTGGAAAGGCCAACAGGGCTATGATTTCAGACAACCGGAAATTTAAAGATACACACATTACAAGCTGGGAGATAGGTAGACAGCTACGGAACTTGAGGCTGACAACTAAGAGAGGTTTTTGAATGTGCCGATGAGACATAGGAGATGAATTAAAAACCAAAAGAAAAGCGGATGCTGTAAATGAGGAACAAAACCAAAGTGAGTTTTGAGAAGATTTGTAGCTCAGGTTGAGGTTCTGGATGTGAGTTTGCTCGCTGAGCTGGAAGGTTAGTTTGCAGACGTTTCGTCACCATTCTAGGTAACATCATCAGTGAGCCTCCGACGAAGCGCCGGTGTTATGTCCCGCTTACTATTTATCTGGTTAGGTTTCCTTGGGTTGGTGATGTCGTTTCCTGTTCTCTTTCTCAGGGGATGGTAGATTGATTTGGAGCCAATGTGTTTGTTGATGGAGTTCCAGCTGGAATGCCATGCCTCCAGGAATTCTCGTGCATGTCTCTGTTTGGCTTGTCCTAGGATGGATGTGTTGTCCCAATCAAAGTGGTGTCCTTCCTTATCTGTATGTAAGGATACGAGTGATAGTGGGTCATGTCGTTTTGTGGCTAGTTGATGTTCATGTATCCTGGTGGCTAGCTTTCTGCCAGTTTGTCCAATGTAGTGTTTGTCACAGTTCTTGCAAGGTATTTTGTAGATGATGTTCGTTTTATTTGTTTTCTGTATAGGGTCTTTTAAGTTCATTAGCTGCTGTTTTAGTGTGTTGGTGGGTTTGTGGGCTACCCTGATGCCAAGGAGTCAGAGTAGTCTGGCAGTCATTTCGGAAATGCCTTTGACGTAGGGGAGAGTGGTTATGGTTTCTGAGCCCGTTTTGTCTGTTTGTTTGGGTTTGTTGCTGAGAATTCGGCGGACTGTGTTCATTGGGTACCCATTCTTTTTGAACACGCTGTATGGGTGATTTTCCTCTGCTCTGCGTAGTTCCTCTGTGCTGCAGTGTGTGGTGGCTCATTGGAATAATGTTCTGATGCAGCTTCGTCTGTGGGTGTTGGGATGGTTGCTCCTGTAGTTCAGTATTTGGTCCGTATGTATTGTTTTCCTGTAGATGCTGGTTTGAAGTTCCCCATTGACTGTTCGCTCTACTGTGACATCGAGGAATGGCAGTTTGTTGTTGTTTTCCTCCTCTTTTGTGAATGTTATGTCAGTAAAGGGTATTATTGATGGTCTTGAAGGTTTCCTCTAATTTGTTTTGTTTAGTGATGACAAAGGTGTCATCTACATAGCAGACCCAAAGTTTGGGTTGGATGGTTGGCAGAGCTGTTTGTTCGAGTCTCTGCATTACTGCCTCTGCTAAGAACCCTGATATCGGAGATCCCATGGGTGTACCGTTGGTTTGTCTGTAGGTTTTGTTATTGAAAGTGAAGTGGGTGGTGAGACATAGGTCCACTAGCTTGATGTTGTCCTTGCTGATGAGGTTGGTGGTGTCTGGTGTATGTGTCTTCTGTTCTTCTAATAATGTCATCAGTGCTTCTTTGGCCATGTTGATGTTGATGGATGTGAACAGGGCTGTTACGTCAAAGGAGACCATTATTTCATCCTCTTCTTTCTTGGTGTCTTTGGTGTTCAGGAATTCTTGGGTGGAGCGAATGGAGTGGTGGGAGTCTTCTACTAGGTGTTTTACTCCTGGATTTCTTAGCAGCATTAGAAACAAGACTGAAAGACAACAAGCTCTCGGAATGGGTACCCTATGAACACAGTCTGCCGAATTCTCAGCAACAAACCCAAACAAACAGACAAAACGGGCTCAGAAACCATAACCACTCTCCCCTACATCAAAGACATTTCCGAAATGACTGCCAGACTACTCTGACTCCTTAGCATCAGGGTAGCCCACAAACCCACCAACACACTAAAACAGCAGCTAATGAACTTAAAAGACCCTATACAGACAACAAATAAAACAAACGTCATCTACAAAATACCTTGCAAGAACTGTGACAAACACTACATTGGACAAACTGGCAGAAAGCTAGCCACCAGGATACATGAACATCAACTAGCCACAAAACGACATGACCCACTATCACTCGTATCCTTACATACAGATAAGGAAGGACACCACTTTGATTGGGACAACACATCCATCCTAGGACAAGCCAAACAGAGACATGCACGAGAATTCCTGGAGGCATGGCATTCCAGCCGGAACTCCATCAACAAACACATTGGCTCCAAATCAATCTACCATCCCCTGAGAAAGAGAACAGGAAACGACATCACCAACCCAAGGAAACCTAACCAGATAAATAGTAAGCAGGACATAACGCCGGCGCTTCGTCGGAGGCTCACTGATGATGTTACCTAGAATGGTGACGAAACGTCTGCAAACTAACCTTCCAGCTCAGCGAGCAAACTCACATCCAGAACAAAACCAAAGTTGCTGGAAAAGGTCAGTAGGTCTGGCAGCATCTGTGAAGGAGAGAACAGAGTTAACGTTTCAGGTCCGGTGACCCTTCTTCAGAACTGCTGGCTGGGAAAACGCCAGTTTATCTGCAGAAAATAGGGAGGTAGGTGGAGTACCGAGTAAACAATAGGATAGAGCCCAGAGAGAGAAAGACGGTTGGACAGACAAAGGAGTTGCTCATAACCAGGCTGGGAGGGTGAATAGTTATGAATGGGGACTGTTAGCACTCGTGATAGGAGATGAATTGTATAGGTTGTTATGTGAAATATATATCTGCAGTGTGACGTTACATAGACAGTTTCCTTTGTAATTTAAAAAAAACTTTATTTAGCTTTGTAAAAGAAGAGCTTAGATGGGATGTGAATGGACATACAAGCAGCTTTAAAATGTATCTAAGATACTTAGATAACAAGGTGTAGAGCTGGATGAACACAGCAGACCAAGCAGCATCAGAGGAGCAGGAAGGCTGACGTTTCGGGGCTAGAGCCTGCTTCAGACGTTTTCTAGGTCCAAAACGTCACCCTTCCTGCTCCTCTGATGCTACTTGGCCTGCTTTGTTCATCCAGCTCTACACTTTGTTATCTCAGATGCTCCAGCATCTGCAGTTCCTACTATCTCTAAGATACTTCAAGGGCAGTATATTAAATCCCACTCATAGTGCATTTTCCAGCAGAAATCCTAAATGAGAACCTTGCTGATATTTTCTTGCCCTAGCCCCAATGAATTGAATTCTATTATCTGATCTTTGAATTCAGTCTCTGACAACAGAAATGATATGAAACAGACTCTTATCACATATTGCTTACTGATTTAGCAGTACTATTAATGCCAAAATCATTAGGAGAACTTTGTATTGACACCTTTGAAACATTAACAATCTGAAATAGAAATTGTGTTGTTAGCTGTTTGTATTTTGGGATGCCCATGTCACGTTCCTACACTCTGGCTGTGCTGGAATCTAGTTTATAATTATCAAAGAAGGTATTGCTTGTGAGTGGGGAGCCTCTGTTGTCAGAAATCTATTGTATTTGGAATTTTCACAATAATCAATAGAAACAATTGAAATCACTTGCATTGGATTTTTCCCCTAGTCTGCCATCTATTCTAAATGCAAAAAAAAGTTTCGTTAAGCTGAAGATTTTTCAAGGTAGACTTTAAGTATTAGACTGCTGTAACATATAGTAACTATTCAGCCTTTTTTTTTAACCTAGTTTCCCAGTTTACTTTAGCCAGCTCTATCTTTCTGGACTTAGTTACCTTTAGTTACATTTGAAAATTAGTCTTAGTCCCACTCTTCTCTTCAAACTGAATGTAAAGTTCTATGCCACCTGTTGCGAGACCTTGTAATGGGATATCAGATAAGGGTGTAAATTACAGCAGGCAGTACCCATGATACAAGGACCTCAAGCAAAACCCAGGTTTCTTTAACATGTTGAAACAGGACGCTCATGAAAATGATGGGAATCTGAAAGAAAAGCAAAGTAGAAAAATTACGCAGCAAGTTGAGTAGTACTTAAGGGGGGAAAAGTAAGATTTAACATACTAGGTCTGTGACCTTGTGTCACACTGGAAACTGAAAGTGACAGTGAAAAGTATTGGAAATAGAACTTGGGAAGCAGCGATTACAGTCGTTTGAAAAAGTCTGAATCTCTAGGAGATATCTGTAATCTTGAATGAATCTCAGATGGGTCATTTGAAATTTTGGTGGGAAATCACGTGGAGTAATTTGCAACTGGAGACAATTTCGAAGGAAAGTAATGTGGTTGTGAAAGCAGGCCTCAAGCTGCCTAATTAAATGCAAGAAGAAAAATGACGAGTAGTAAAGGTGAACAAGATAGAAGCGATAAACACAGTCTTATTAAGGAGACAAACAGACTTTTTCAAGGATGGTATTTCTGGAGAGAATCTGTAGTTGTCATCTTGTCGCTTCTTCCATTTAAAATGGGCTCACCATAATGATGGTTACTCATCCTCTCCATCTCCTCCTCTCACGGCACTTTTATTACTCTTTCACACCTGCCGTATTTAAGTCTCTTGTCATTTGGTCTTTGGCTTCTTTTTTGCAATCTCATTTCCATCTCTCACCCCATCATAGTTTCTTCCCCTCCACGCTTTTAGCATATCATTGAAATTTATTTTCCAGTGTTCCCAGAGTCGTCTCCTCTGATCCTATGATATGCTGCCTCCCGATTGTATCCTTTCTATCATTCCTCACATCTGTGTCTGCATCCGCACCTCTTGTCCATGTTTCTGCATTTTATTAATAGGGCCATTCCTAGAAGAGAAGTAACGATGAATTAAATAGTAATCTGAAATCTTGAAAATGCTGGAAATCTGAAATCAAGTTAAAAATGTTGAAAGCTCTCAGGACATCAGATAGCATTTGTGGGACAAAAACTGAGTTGAACACTTCTTTTCTCTTTGCAAGCTGCTGCATTACCTGCTTGTCTCCAGTGTTTTCTTTATGATTATTCAAGATTTACAGTGTGGAAAGAGGCCCTTGATTCATTAGTTCTCACTGGCCATCAAACTCCTATCTAATATCATTTCCTAGCACTTGGCCCATAGACTTGAATGCTATAGCATTTCAAAACTTCATACAGATGCAACTTCAATGTCATGCTGGTGCTCACCTGTACCCCCTTTTCAGACAATTGGTTCCCGGCATCCACTACTTTCTGGCTGAAAGGATTTGACTTTAAATTCCCTCTAAAACCCCTGCCCATGCCATAAATCTATGCTCCAGGTAATTGAACCCGTCCAGGGGAAATGTTTATTCTTATTGACCCAATCTGTGCCCCTCATAATTATGTAGAGTTGAATCAGAACTCCTCAACCTACTGTGCTCCAAAGATGCTGTGTTTCAGAAGGATTTAATTGTCAGGTGGTGATATCCATCTGTCATCTGTTCCGAACACCTGCTCACTGCTGGATCGGATAGCCATTTGTTGTCAGTAACTGTCAAAGTTACTATTGCTTTGCAGTATTTTTGCTTCTAGATCCCTGCATGATTCACTGGAGATTCCTACAAGATTTTTCAAAAATTCATAAGGCAGGTGACTATTCTCCTGGACAGCTGTGTGAATTTAATTTGCACTGATTCCGGTTAGAATGGATGTATGTTTCTTGCTTTCCTACAGCTGCACCCTCTCATTTACTGGGTACACCTCGGCATCTGGGCAGTTTAGCTCAGTCCGAGGTGTTTGTGAACTGCAAAGGCTTGTACCCTATTAAAGCTTGCATATGACCACATAAACACATTTTTGTAGGACTGTGCAATGTTCCTTGGAAGCCGCCATGACATTTTCTTCCTATGGCAGTCCCAGTTTCATGATATCTGAAAGCCACTTAATGAATGAGTGCTTGGAATCTCGGAGCACCTGTTTTAAAGCTGATTGATGACATAAGCAGGCAACAAATGTGAGGTGTGATCAGCTCATCAGAATGTAGGTCAATGTTCAACTGCACTGAACTTTCATAACAAAAGTCATGTTTTTCCATATTGTTGTTACTCTGAGTACCTCTGTATTCCAACCCCATCCCCATCCTGTGTCACTCTTCTCAAACTGCAAGCACCACAGCATGCACGGTATTATTAAATTGGACTTCAGTCTTTGATCATTTTGATTCCTGGGTGAGACTTCAACGCTATTTGGGGTCGCATTGGTGGAGCTGTGATACATAAACAAATACAATTTTTGACAAGTTGCTGCAGACTTTTACAGATCTTTTTTGCATAAACCATATTTAGAACATAGAACACTACAGCACAGTACAGGCCCTTCGGCCTTCGATATTGCGCCAAACCGTGAAACCAAACTGAAGCCCATCTAACCTTCACTATTCCATTATTATCCATATGTTTATCCAATGACCATTTAAATGCCCTTAAACTTGGCGAGTCTACTACTGTTGCAGGCAGGGCATTCCACGCCCTTACTACTGAGTAAAGAATCCACGTCTGACATCTGTCCTATGCCTATCACCCCTCAATTTAAAGTTAGGTCCCCTTGTGCTAGCCATTTCCATCTGAGGAAAAAGGCTCTCACTGTCCACCCTATCTAATCCTCTGATCATCTTGTATGTCTCTATTAGGTCACCTCTTAACCTTCCTCTCTCTGACGAAAACAGCCTCAAGTCCCTCAGCCTTTCCTCATCAGGCCTTCTCTTCATACCAGGCAGCATCCTGGTAAATCTCCTCTGCATCCTTTCCAATGCTTCCACATCCTTCCTATAATGTGGCGACCAGAACTGTACGCAATACTCCAACTGCACCCACACTAGAGTTTTGTACAGCTGCAACATGACCTCATGGCTCTGAAACTCAATCCCTCTAACAATAAAACCCAACACACCGTACATCATCTTAACAACCCTATCAACCTGGGTGGCAACTTTCGGGGATCTATGTACATGGACACTGAGATCTCTCTGTTTATCCACACTACCAAGTATCTTACCATTAGCCCAGTACTCTGTATTCCTGTTACTCAAGCCAGCTAATAATTCCTTGGACTATACTATGCTTTATTTCTGAAGAATAAGATCAAATTACATACTGTTAAGCTTTCAGATACTACCCATGTCCAAACAATTCTGGGATCTATGTACATGGACACCGAGATCTCTCTCTTTATCCACACTACCAAGAATCTTACCATTAGCCCAGTACCCTGTATTCCTGTTACTCCTTCCAAAGTGAATCACCTCTCACTTTTCTGCATTAAACTCAATTTTCCACCTCTCAGCCCATCTCTGCAGCTTATCTATGTCCCTCTGTAACCTGCAGCATCCTTCTGCACTATCCACAACTCCACCAACTTTAGTGTCATCTTTGCTAAATTTGCTAACCCATCCTTCTATGCCCTTATCCAGGACATTTATAAAAATGACAAACAACAGTGGCCCCAAAACACATCCTTGTGGTACACCACTAGTAACTGGACTCCAGGATGAACATTTTCCCATTAACCACCACCCTCTGTCGTCTTCCAACTAGCCAATTTTTCATCCAATCTACTAAATCATCCTCAATCCCATGCCTCCGTATTTTAGACAATAGCCTACCATGGGGAACCTTATCAAATGCTTTACTAAAATCCATATACACCACATCAACTGCTTTACCCTCATCCACCTGTTTGGTCACCTTCTCAAAGAACTCAATAAGGTTTGTGAGGCACGACCTACACTTCACACAACCGTGTTGACTATCCCTAATCAAATTATTCCTTTCTAGATGATTATAAATCCCATCTCTTATAATCCTCTCCAACACTTTATCCACAACCGAAGTAAGGCTCACTGGTCTGTAATTACCAGGATTGGCCCTCCTCCCCTTCTTGAACAAGGGACAACATTTGCTATCCTCCAATCTTCTGGCACTATTCCTGAACATAATGGCAACATAATTTATATTATGACATATTTGTCCTGAGAGAGTGCATGTATTACATTTCAGTGATTTATATGCTGAATTAGGTGGATAATTAAAATAAAAGTTGTTCATGTACGCAGCCAAAGTTGTGTTGGCTTTACTCTGAGTAGGTGATAGAGGAGATCTCAGTAATCTATTGTTCAACGTTGAATCCGAAGTTGATTGAGGAATCATAAGGGATCAGGAACCTGAAATTGTCATATCATAAGTTTGATATTTTAACATGGATACCAGCAAAGCAATGTTATTACATTACACAACAATTTTTTAAGCTATGGAATTAGACTGAGAAACAAATAATACCAAAGGGTAAATTAATGCAAGATAATTAATTAGTAGATGACCAATCAGAGTCTAAATGGTTAAAAAGAGAGATAAACGTCTGAGCTATTTCATTAAACCTGGAGAACTACATGTTGGAAAATAGTCAAAAGTAAATTAAGAGGTGGTAAAAAGATAATTGAAGTGTAAATGGGAAAACAAATTGTAGTGGGCATCAGGGAAAATAACAACAGGCTCTTCAGATAATATTATAGATGGCAAGGCAATAAATAACAAATGGGGTCTCTAATGAAGAGAAAGCAATAATGTTGATAAATGAGGTTTCTAATAATTTGTTACTGTAAGTACACAGTGTGGAACATGTTAGTGGCATTCCCAGTTTTGTAAACAAATTGTTAGGAGATGTGTCTGAGTTCATGGCTAGTCCAAGTTCAGGATGGAATAGATATTAAGAAACTGAATAAAGATTCATGTAACATTCTTATCAGATATAATACTTCTGAGAGTACCAAGGTAAAAGAAGACCTAGGGTGCTGTACTGGCAATCATATACAATTGTTTGGACATGGGTAGTACCTGAAAGCTTAACAGTATGTAATTTGATCTTATTCTTCAGAAATAAAGCATAGTATAGTCCAAGGAATTATTAGGTGGCTTGACATCTTTGAGTGGCCATATTTTTGCACGTATTATATAAGAAGAAATTCAAGAAATCTGCTGAAGCAGAAACACACATGAAGAGATTGTGCCTATTATGCTCATTGCAATTTCAGATGATGTAGCTAGGTCGGCAACTCTGATTAACGTGGTTAATATCAGAGAGCTATAGATTTGCAGCATCACTTAAAGCCAACTGCATTGTTAGTGAGATGCAAATTCATTCGCAAGGTATTAGGAAGTAGAAAATGATCTTCATGCAATGATCAATGAAGTCATATTGTTCATAGTACTAAAGAATCTCAAGTAAGTGCTATATGTAAACATTGCAGATGATACCAAATTTTGTCATGAACAAAACATCTTATGAAATATTGTGAATTGGATAAATAGTTGAAAAGGAAAATGAGGAAACCAGTATGCGTGTGGTAATAATTGTTCAGCGTTTTCAAAGATCTGACTAGACATGATGGGCCACACAGTTGCTTTCTATGCTTTACCATTCCAGAAAAGATAGATCCTGTGTTCATAATCTGAGAATAGTTAACTCTTATTCAGTCTGGAAGTCTATACAATGCCTAATCTAAAGGCAAGATACTGTACATTGAGTAATACACAACAAACAAGGGGCAGACTGCCCATCAATACTGCTGTTTAGACCTATTCCGTCTTTCCTCATATCCCTGCAGTTTGTCTCTTCAAGAATTGATCAGATTCTCTTTTGAAGTCTAAAATTATATAAGCATTCACATAATAGCAGGTAGTGCATTGAAAATTTTTGCAACTCATTGCAAAAATAATTTTTTCTTTCGGTTGAACTGCAGTCTCTTGTTATTGACCTTTAAGCCAATGAAGCCTGTTCTTTTTCATAATTTTAAAAGCCTCGAATGGATCTGCTCTTAGCTTTCCCATATCTACATAGAAAATCCCAGATTTACCAACTTCTTCATGTAATTGTAATCATATTAATTCACCGGAACTATTCGAATAACTCTCTTCAGTGCTTTCCCCAAAACCTTCACATCTTCATAAAGTATAGTCCCAAGGCAAAATAATGCAGCTGGAGCCAATCAGTTTTGTAGAGGTACAGTCTATCCTCCTAGCTTTTGCACTGTATGGCCCTAGTAGCTTCTGTTAAGACATGGAGACAAACAGCTAAACCAAATCAGCCTTTTTACCTTAGTATTTATAACACAATAAAAATCAAAACCCCTTGAATGACCCTCAAAATTGACCCCAATAGTGCTAACCAAACCTTTTGGAATAACCATTCGCAGACTCTGTGAATAATCATTTCTAGACACCGTTTTGCTGCTTAAACAAAAGCATTAGCAATAAAATAACAAACAGAGTAAAATGAAATAATAACCTCAATGATGATTATGTTTAAACCTGAATAATTTTTGTTTTTGGCTCTGATCACACAAAAGACAATAAGCAAACACAGTTAAGTGATAAATAAAAGGAAATAATCAAGTGGCTTTCATGTCACATTGTTTCACATGCGTGGATTATTGATTCTTGGTTGATTGTCTAAAGTTGATTTTTCACTTTTTTTTCAATTCACACAGAGGAAGTCAGTGCAACTTAAAACTTATTTTCCATTCTCTGAACTTCTAATAGCTGACAATGGGTGGTTTGGCAGGAAACTTTCAAATCATCATGATTCAGCCAAACTTCTCTCAGAAAATACAGTCCAAAGACCCAGTTCAAACTCTGGCCTCTCCCTCTCAGACTGACTGTCTTCCCATGATGTTCTAGTTACCATTCACCATCCACCATTTGCTTAAGCATGGGGTCTTTTCTGGACTTATTGGAACCAATTCCTCGGTACTAATCTTGTTTATGACTAAATATCAAGCTATCTGTTTAAACGTATTCCTTTTCCCTAGTGTCAAGGCATCTGTATAACTTTTTGATCAAGAACCAATCTGATGTAAACTTGCAGGCCTCACCCCTCAAACCAAAATTAGCTTGTTCTCCATATTTTCTAAACCAAATGCTGCCCACAGTCCAAAGATCTACACTTCAGACCTTTGTGTTTTTATAAAGTTGTGGCATGAGATGGGAACAAGTGTGCAATATTAATAGGAACAAAGAAAGCAGGAATTTAAAATCATCATAGGTTTATGTTGTAAACCACTGCAACAAGTTAGGCATCTACTTGTAGGCTTTGAATGGAGGGAAAATTAAAATAACAGACAACTGGAAGCTTGTGGTGGGAAAGGAGGTGCTCTGCAAAATGCTTACCTAATCTGAGTTTGGTATTCGAGGAGACCACACTATTTGCAGAGAATATAGATTAAATTGAAAGGAGTGTAGGGAACTCTCACATAATATTGGAGAAAAAGGTGATTGGACCATAAATCATGAGAACAGAGGAGCTAAATGGGTAACAAGGCGTGGAGCTGGATGAACACATGCTTCAGCCAAATCACATTTCTGATGAAGGGTCTAGGCCCGAAACGTCAGCTTTCCTGCTCCTAAGATGCTGCTTGACCTGCTGTGTTCATCCAGCTCCACACCTTGTTATCTTAGGAACTGCAGATACTGGAGATTCCATTATCTCGGAGCTAAATGGGTAGTTCTCTTTCATAATAAAGTATTGTAGAAGGATGGGGTTGTTTGGGATGATTGTAAAATGGACCTATTTGTGTTGTGCAGGGAGTATTTCTGTTAGAATGCTGAAAAGGGAAAATATTTGGCATTATGGCAGCAGAAGGATTGCCGTCCTGTCCACCATGGGCAAAGTCATCACAGGAACTTTCCTTAACCACCATCTCCCAGTGGCTGAAGAACTCCTCCTGAGCCTCAATGTGACTTTCAGCCATCAGGCAGCACAATGGCCATGATTTACAGTGTGTGACAAATTCAGGAAAACTGAAGGTATGGTACTAACCTCTACATATGGCCTTCTTCAATCTCACAAAGGCCTTCGTCAGCTGTGAGGGGTTGTGGAATGTCCTGCACAAATTGGGCAGCCTACAGAAATTTATCACCATTCTGTCCCTGCTTCACAATTATATGGAAGCCATAACCCTCCCCTACAGATCCACTACATACCCAATCTGAGTTCAAGCAGTGCTGCATCATTGCATTAGTGTTTTTCTGCCCCCTCCCTCATCACAACAGTCCATCCAATCTCCATAAAATTCTAAACCAGAGTGGAGCTAACCTGCAGAAAAGCAGGAAACTGTTCAGCCTTCACCTCCAGGCAAGAACCAACACCATCCCAACTTGTGCCATCAAGCAACACCATCCCAACTTGTGCCATCAAGCTGCAATTTGCAGATGTTGCCTGTGCACATTCAAAGGTCGAGCTACAAACCGTCATCTGTCCATTCACCAAGGTGTGTGACAGAATTTACCTCAGATTAAACATCCAGGAAACATAAGTTCTCTCCTAGCCTGCTTCTGCCACGCAACATTGCCCTTTGACCATTAAAATCTGTGGCGAGGCCCTAGACAATATGGATCATTTTCCATACCTTGGGAACCTCTTGGTGCGAGGAGATGTAGTCAATAAAATCTAGCATCATCTCCAGTGCACCCTTTGCATACTTCTGATGGCTGAGGAACAGAGCTTTTCAAGTCTGAAAGCTCAAACCCAGAACCAAGCTCATGATCTATAGATCATTTAGCAGATAGCTCTCCAGGGATTTGAGGTATCACCAGCGCTTTCTTCACAACATCCTGCAAATTAACTGGCAGGGTAGACATACCATTTCAGCATCCTCTTCCAGGCCAATACCCCCAAAACCTGAGCACTTGGGTCTGAACACAACTTGCTTGGGGCTTTCTGGTCATGGTTGAGGTGGTTAATGGTTAATTCATTGGATCTGTCCTCTGAAATTAAGTAGGAAAGGGATATTCACTTCTGAGGAGAGCTGAGCTGCACTGTGATCCAAGTTCCCGGTACCCTTATCACAGTGTTTTCTGTTCCAGAGCCCAATCGCTGTAACAATGGAATGCAGGTCTGACAATCCCTGAGGATGCTGTGCCTGGCTTTCAATGACAGCTGCCAATCTGTCAATGCAGGGAGAAAGATAGTCGCTCAACTATCTGTACTGACGTAGATTCTAGGCACAGAGGGCAATTACCTACTATTTGCTGTCTGTCACTGCTGCTCCTCCTTTTGCATTTGGGTAAAGTTCCTGACTGTCGACACGACAGGATCCTCTCCTGCCTGGTCCTGAGCAGGTGGCTGGTGTTTGGTCCTCAGAGTGCCAACAACCTTGGTTGTTTGTCCTCAACCAGCTGTAGAACTGTCACAGTGAGGTGCTCACTAGATTATGTACCTTCCCTCTCCTCCTTGAGGCTGGTGGGTGATGTGTGAGGTAGTCCTGATTATTTCTTAGATGTGTTTGAGAATGAGGATGATACTTCTCCTGGAGACCATCTGGTCTCTGTCTGTGAATCATGGTGCCGTCTTTGACATCTTGTGAGCATGTCCTTCAACAAGCAGGGCAGATTCAGAATACCACTGCTTGTCCAGGTGCGCTGCAGTGATTAAAAATTGGGTGAGCACAAAGTATGTTGATCTTTGGGTGAATATCCATTAAGTGCTAAGTTAATGATGTGAGACATACCATTGGTCAGGTGGGCAATTAATGTAGCCGATTTGGTGAGGTATGGTGTGACAACTTGATCAATGCAACTTGGACTTGAGCAAGAAGTTGTGAGATTGTATGTCTTTCACTTTTCAAAGATATCTTAAAGTACTTCACAATGCATAAATGACGCTTGAAGCATAGCCATTGTAGTGCTTGACTATCACTAGTAATTTTTGAATTATTCAGTGTGCTTTGAATGAAATTTATTTTGAGAATCAATTCTGATATTAATAAATTTTTTCATTACATAGAGGATAATTTGAAATTATGATTATCTTGCAAACACTATTTATATGCACAAGAAAATAGCTTGGGTATGTACATCTGAGGAGAAAGCATCTAGCCCTCTGGCATACTTAATTATCTGCAAAACATTAGAATTTTGAGTTGTATATATTTACATATAGTCTTATTAGCATCTTAGTGCAGACTTGGCAGAAATACAATTTGTGGTGACATCAGTGAAAATTTTTCAATGTCCTTGTGATGAGGGAAAATCCCTAAACAGTTCATTATTATTATTGAATTACTTGAATATAACAAGAGAAGATCATTTAAAAACAAGTTTGGCATCCTGAATGCAGCCTCGACACTTACATAAATCATATGTAAAGGTATTCCATGCATTTAATTTCCTTCATTGTCTTTGTTCATTAAATCACATTGAATATATCTTCTGCAATTAGTATTTGCAATGTAACATTTATTCAAGAAATTTATCCATATTGTGGTTATAATGATTGTGGTCAGAAACAGTATTATCAATGGCTTTTTAATGGTTGAAATATTCTCTGCTCAGCTGCATATTGCTTCTCCGGAGAAAATTAATGGCTAGGTAAGGCAAGACCACCTCTGGGATATTGGCTAATTAAAGATAGGAATCATTTGAAATTGAGGAAAGGTTTCATTAAACTGCAGTTGAGCTTGCGTTAAAATCACTAACACTGCAATTTTGTTAATTTGGTGGTGTGAACTTTTCCTTTCGGTATTGGGCCAATTAAATTAAATTTGTATGGTCAGAAATTTTAAGATCAGTTCATCAATTTCCTGTTTCTTCAGTGTATTTAGGGAAGAAAATTAAGTAGTATAAAACTTCTAAGTGGAAGAATTTTTGTGGTTGGAATTTACTGCATTTAGATTTTACTGAACTCGTTTGACTTTTTGAACTGTACAGCAAAAAATGCTTGATTGACTAATTTCACTTCATTTTTAATTTTGACTTTTCTGTAGTTACTGTGCATAATTGTTCAGAAATGCACAACACCAAAAATGCTATTTTGATTGTCCTCAGAAGTCAAAAACAGGCAACAGATATTAATTTCCTCACCTGACGTTTTTATAAAAATGCTGCCTGATGCCTTTTTTTCAGATGCAACCTGACCCCTTTGGCATGATGTGGTAATATCTGTTCGTTTACCTTCCCTGATCTGAGATCAATATTGTGCTACTGTGTTACCTTATTTGAGATATGATCATTATTGATGCTGTAGCAAATCTGTTTGCATTGCACCGTTAATAACCTTTAAGACTCTCCAAAATGCATTTAAGCTGATGAAGTACTTTTTAGCTATTGTCACTTCTGCGACAGTGTAAAGACCATATCTCATTTCTGTATTTTTTGTTTAGGAACTGAAATGGGGAATGTATTGGTTTAAAAGATGAGTATTTCTGAATGATCAGTTTTTAATGACAAGGGTCTTCTGCCTACCAATGGCTGTGATTGACTCCCAGATAGTTTGGGTGTTTGAAAGAATGAAGAAGCAGCAATTGGATCTTAGCAAACGCAGGAGCTGTGTATTCTCTGCAGTAGAACTATTATTAGAGTGAAACAAACCAGTTTATTTCTCCCTCCACATCTTCCAGGAGCTCTTAAGTAAATAAATAAAGATAGTTTAAGTGTAAAGCAGTCACCTTAGACCTCTTGCAAACTAGTAAAAGTATCTGGAGTATTCTTGTTAACAAAAGGATCCTCTGTTTGCTGTGTAGACAGGAATCACTGAACTGCCTTCTCATTCTTTCCCACTGCCCATAACACCCATTTTTTTTTGGGGACTGTGTGTAGAAGGGTAGTTTATAAGGACGTTACAGTTTCTAGTAGTAGAGCTTTATGCTGGCAATTCATAATTGTTTACCTGTAGGTGGTATCTTTATTTTTAATAAGTCATATTTCTTGCTCAATATGGAAACCTGAACTGTACTTTGTCAACCAGAAAGACGGTACATTAAGGAATTCTGCTTATCTTTTTCAAAAAATTACCTTTGTGACTCCAGAAAAAGCAGGTCTTGATTTCCACCATGCTGTGCCAATGAGGTATAACAATATATTAAATATGTCAGCCAGTTTGCACACAGTAATCAATTTCAGCAACAATGTGATAATGGCCAGATAATGTAATTTTGTGATGTTAGGTTGAGAGATAAACATTGACTGGATGCAGGGATGACATTTGAGATATTGATCCCATTACTTTTCAGTGTAGTGACATGAAATTTTCTACATCTATCTGAGGGGACATTTAAGACTTTGGTTTAAGTCTCACACAAAAGATGGCAACTCCAGCCTGAATAGAATATCCTTTGTGCTACAGGAGAGAATCAACCGAGATTTATGAGCTCAACTCCTTAAGTGGGCTTGTGAAAATGTACTTAGTGAATCACAGTTGCCCCTATTCCCTGCAACTCTTAAGAATTTTGACCACTTGATAAGATATGCTTTCAGTGGTTTTGTATGTAATAAAACACAGCATTCTGCATTGTGCCTCAAATGCAGCTATCTGATGCCAGATGTCAAACAGGTGAATTCCTTCTGTGTCTTGTTCCTATGTCTGATTTCCTTCTGTCGTAGTGTCCACTTCTGCATACAGTACTGGAGATGAAGACAAAGCAACATATTAACTTACTGCACAGATCAGATAAACTTTTACAGTTCAGTGAACTTTACAGCCTAACATTGATTCCTTTTTGACTTGGCTGATGTAATAATTTGAAAATTTTGTATTCTGTATTAGCATACTTTAATTTATAGTTCCAACATTTATTCTTTTTAGAATTTTATTATAGTGCTCATGTTGAAATCTAGTTCTCACTACAGTTTCTGCCCATCCCACAAACACCACATCACACCACTACCAACCAACTTAAAATTCTCTGTCAATTCACTGTCTTTGACTTGGATCTCTGACAAGCTGCTACAGTACAACCACCGTCTATGGAGGAAACCTTACCAACGTCAGTCTGTTGGATGTTGGCACCCTATTTTAGTCAAGCTAGTTTTGTCCTGATGGTGATGTGCCTCTTGTATTTTAAGTACAAATGGATGTCTTTTAAAATTAGCTACTCTAATACACATGTGCAATTTCTTTTCACTAATGGAATGTGGACACCACTGGCTGGGCCACATTGATTGCTCATTCCTTGTTGCTGGTGAGTTACCGCTTGAACTGTTGCTGTCTGTATTGTGTGGCTGGACCCACAATTCTGTTAGAAAGGGAATTCCAGGATTTTGACCCAGTGATACTGAAAGCAATATGTTTTCACATTTGGATGGTGATTAGCTTGGAGGAAGACTTGCAAGTGGTGGTGTTCCCATATATTTGTTGCCCTAGTCCTTGTAGGTGGAAGTGGCCATGGGTTTGGAAGGTGCTGTCTAAGGATCTTTGAATTTCTGCCACTCATCTTGTAGATAGTTCATAATGCGGATACTGAATGCAGTGGTAGTGGGAGTGGATGTAGTGCCAATTAAATGGGCTGCTTTATCCAAGATAGTGTGAAGCTTCTTGATACTATTGCAGCTGCAGCCATCCAGGCAAGTGGGGATTATTATAAATACTCCTAATTTATGATTTGTAGATGGTGAAAAGGCTCTGGGGAGATGTGTGAGTTACTCCCTGCGTAGTTCCTAGCCTCTAACCTGTCCATATTGGAACAGTTTTTATCTGCTTAGCCCAGTTGAGTTTCTGGTCAATGGTAACTCCAAGGATGTTGATAATAGGGGACTCATTGAGACTACTGTTGAATGTCCAGGGATAATGTTTTGATTGCCTCTTATTAGCAATGGTCATTTTACACCAGTTGTGTCACTTGAATATTATTTGCCACTTGTCGGCCCAAACCTGGAAATTCTCCAAAAACAGAAGTAGCTGGAGAAACTCGGCAAGCCTGGCAGCATCAATGGAGGAAAAAAAAGTCAACATTTCGGGCCCAGTGACTCATCTTCAGAACTAAAAGATATTGTGTAGTTCTTGCTGCATTTGGACGTGGCCTGCTTCATTATCTGAAGCGTCCTGAATGGTGCAATCATCAGCAAAAATCCCCAATTCTGACCTTATGATGGAGGGAACAGCTGAAGGTGATTAGGCCTAAGACACTATTGTAAGGAACTGTGCCAGATATGTCCTGAAGCCAAGATGACTGACCTGCCACAATCACAGCCATCTTACTTTGTTCCAGGTATGACTTCAAACAAAGCAAAATTTTCCCTTCAATTTCCATTGAGTCCAACTTTGCTTGGACTCTTTTGATGCCACACTCGATCAAATGTGGTGTTGATGTCAAAGACAGTCTCTCTCACTTTACCTCTGGAATTCAGCTCTTTTGACAATGTTTGAACCATGGCTGTAATGAAGTCAAGGAGTTCAGAGGCCCAAGTAGAACCCAGATTGAATGTCGTTGTGCGGGTTATTGCTGAACAGATGCTGCTTGATAACACTGTTGATGACACCTTAGATCATTTTACTGACGACTGAGAGTAGACTTGATAGGATGGTAGTTGGCTGGGTAGTAATTGCCTGATTTTTTTTTTACTGACAGGAATTTTGGCTATTCTCCATATTGTTTGGAAATGTCAGTGTTGGAGCAGTACTAGAACAGCTTGGCTAGGAGTACAAAAAGTTCTGGAACACAACCCTTCAGTACTATTGCTGGAATGTTGTCAAGGCCCTTTGACCTTACAGTATCTAGTATTAATATCTTCAAAAGTAAATAAAGAAAAACTATTTTCAGTGGTTAGGGGTTTTGTAAAGTAAGAATCAGGGCCAAACTGTTGAGGAGAGATGTTAGGAAGCACGACTACACATAATGGATGGTAGAGGTTTGGGACCCTCTTCCACAAGAGGCAGTGGAGGCTGGATCAATTGTTCATTTTAAATCTGGGATAGACTTTTTGTTTTGGTAAGCAAATGCATTGAGGGATACGGGCCAAAGGTAGGGATATGGAATTAGCTGCAGGTCAGCCATGATCTCAGTGTATTCTAGAACAGGTTCAAGGGGCTGCGAGGCCTACTCCTGTTCCTGTGTTCCAATGTATCTTGATGTCACATGGAATGAATTAAATTGGCTGAAGACTGGCTTCTGTGATGCTGGGAGCTTTGGATGAGGCCGAGATGCGTCATCCACTAAGCGTTTCTGGTTGAATGTTGCTTTGAATGCTTCAGCCTTATCTTTTTCACTAATGTGCTGGGCTTCCTTGTTATTGAGGATAAGGATATTTGTTGAGTCACCTGCATGGAGTTGCTTAATTTTCCTCTGTCATTTACTACTGGGCATGGAAGGACTGCAGAGTTAGTTAGTTGTAGAGTTGCTTAACCTTATCTGTCATTTGCTACTTATGCTGTTTGGTGTGCAAGTAGTCCTGTTTTGTCGCTTCAATAGGTTGACAACCCGTTTTAGGTATGCCTGGTATAGCTCCTGTCATGCCCTCCTGTACATCATTGAACTGTAGTTCATCCCCTGGCTTGATGAGAATGGTAAAATGGCTGTGAGGTTGCATTTTGTGGAAAATGACTTTTCTCCTTGCTTCATGGATATCCAGTTTTGAATTGCTAGATCTGTTCTAAATCTACCCCATTGAATATGGTGGAAGTACTGCACAACATGGTATGAGGTATTCTCAATGTGTAAGCAGTACTACTTCTCCACAGCACTGCATGGTGGTCATTCATATTGATGCTTTCATGGACAAATGCTTCTGTAGCAGTCCGATTGGTGAGGATGAGGTGAAGTATGTTTTTTGCCTCTTAGTTCCCTCACCACTTGCTGTAGACCCTGTCTAGCAGTTATTTCTTTTAGGATTTGACCACCTTGAACAAAACAGTGCTGCTCCTGACCCACTTTTGGTGATGGACATGTAATCCTCCAGAGTACATTCTGCATCCATACCACCTTAAAGCTTCAGACAAGTATTTCCCAAATACTTGGATGAAGAAGTGAGGAGCTAATGTGGTAATCCACAAGAGATTTCCTTGCTGATATTTGATCTGGGGTGTCGTGAGACTTCATGGTGTCCAAGTTAGAGTTGAGGACTCCGAAGGCATCTCCCTCCCAGTGTTAAGCCACAGTGCCACCCGGTTCTGAGGAAGGGTCTCTGGACCTGAAATGTTAACTCTGTTTTTTCCTTCATGGATACTGCCAAACCTGCTATGCTTTTCCAGCAACTTTGTTTCTGTGCCACCACTCTGCTTGGTCTTCTTTGCTAATGAAACCTGAAGTATCCAGGGATGGTAATGCTGGTGCTTCGGATATTGTCTGTAAGGTATGATTTCCTTAGTGTTTTTGTGCCAGGCTGTTGCTTGACTAGTCTGTGAGACAGTTCTCTCAATTTTGACATTAGCCCTCAGAGGCATTTGTAGGGTCAACAGTTTTTTTTTGCTGTTGTTAACATTGCTTTGGTGGATGCCAGGTGTTCTGTCCAGTTTCATTTCTTTTTTGAAACTTTCTTAGGATTGTTACAGCTGAGTGGGTTGATAGACCATTTCAGAGGGCAGTCCACCTGAAGTCTGAAGTCATATGTAATTGAGGTTAGGTGAGGACAGCAGTTTCTGCCCTATAAAAGGCTTGTTGGGTTTTTCCAATAATAAACATGGGCTTTAATGGTCTTTATTCGACTCGATTCCACAGCCGTGGTGGGATTTAAACCTGGGTTCCCAGTATACTACCAGGGTCTCTGGATTAATACTCTGGTAATAATAACACCACTAGCTCATTGCCTTCCCCTAATTCTATATTCCTCTAACTGGAGAGGAGTAAAATTTATCAATAATTTTTGGATTGTGTTATATATATTTACTCAAATTATATATACTGAATCCTAGATGAATCTTTCGGGAAAGCATTTTAAAAACTAATTTAAATTAACCTATTTTTAGCCTAACTAAAGTTTGCTTATAAAAGTCTAACAGAACTTTTGTAATTTATGAACAGGTAGATCTTAATTGGCAGAACCTCTGTTTCTGCACACCTCAACACGTCATGCATATTTTGTATTTCCGTAATCTATACCTGCCCCCTCTGCACCATCCCCCACCCCGCACCAGCCTCCCTCACCAACAAACTCTGGCCCTTAGACAGGCAGTGGCCCCTTGTTTACCCATTATACACCTGTAATTTGTATCATCTTGGCTTTAGCTACTTTGCTTTCTGCCCACACTTTTAAATAAATCATTTTTGTTTATTTCATGCTAAGCCTTTCTACTTTCCAGTTATTTCTCTTGCTCATTGTCCTTTTGCTTTAAACTATTTAATCTAACCCATGCAGTCTCACTTTCAGTTATGAGAGGTGTAATGTAGAAATGCAGGTCATTGTCAATGACTTATGAACGTAGTTCTTGATCTGCTCCAATTTGTCAACCGTGGATGTTAGATTCTGTTAATTTGTTTTCTGGCTTAGGTTGTAAAACAGGAATGCGTATTAGTCAACCGTGAACTATGGCGTTCTACTTAGTTCTCACACCATTGCTGTATGACTTTGTATATTGCCAATAGCAGATTTCTTGTATGATGGTCTGAAGGACCAGCTTACCCAGCAGTCATTTTCCAGGTTTTCAGTTCTTAAAAATAATTTTGTGAAGCAGTTTAGTTTGCTTTGATTTTCCATCTCGGTGTATGGCATCAAAATATGACTAATACAGCCTGGATTTTATCACATTGATTCTTGCAAGTTGATTGTGCATAGCTTCACATTCAGTTTTTTTAATGTTTTATCATACGTCAGCTTCAATGGTTGCTTTATTTATCCAAATATACTTTTTTCTGTGAAAATTTCTTTAACTACCATCAAATTCTATTGTAAAGTGTATTTGCATTTGAGACTCTCTTGTTGACACTGTGGAGGCCTATGTTCAAATTCAGCCACAGTCTGCTCATAAATGAAATGTTTACCTGGATATGCATATTGTTCATTTTACCCTCTTTACCTTTCTTATTCATGTCAAGTCATGTTGGCTTTGGAAAGTCGGGATTCTAATACCTAGGGTTCCAAGGGGCACGGGCGGGAAAGGGGGAGGTGCTCACTCAGCCCGAAATGTGAACTTTTCTCTCCACGAATGCTGCCAGACCTGTGAGCTTTTCTAGAAATTTGTTTTTTTTTCTGATTTACATCATCTGCAGTTGTTTCATTTTTTTCCTAATATCCACATGTTCATATATTATTTTACTTATAACAATGAATAAAGCATTAATTGTATATTATGGTTGCACACAACTTGTCTGAATTAAAAACGTGCAGTTCGCTTTTATGCCGTGTCTTTTAGTGCCCATGAATTTTTTAAGGTGCTTCATAAAAGCTCAGTGAAATTTAAAAAGGAAATGCATCGAAGCAGCCTAGAAGTTGGTATAAACATGCTGTCAATGGGTGAAGTGAGAGGTGAAGTAGTAGGCATAGCAGTCATTTATAGGGTTAAGGGCATATGTAATGTGCAAAGTCTCAGTTAGAGGTTTAAAAGTGTTTTTAAAGATTTGGGGATGAATAGATAGGGAGGGATGAGGTTATCTATCGGAGATTTGCACCAAAGGATGAGAATACTAATTTGGAAGCTCTGGGTAATCAATGACAAAGTCAGTCAGCGAGTACTAGATGTCGGGAAGATAGGACCTTTGATGAATGGGGAATATTAGCAGGGGAATTTCGGATGAAATAAAGGTCCTTGACGATGGGAGACCAAAGAAGAGAGCGCTGGTGGTGTTGAATCCAGAGGTAACCATAGACATCTGAGGGTTTTGGCAGCTAGTGGATTGAAGGCAGGGCAGAAAAGGGTGGTGAAGCATTTTGGAAAAGCAGATGATTAACATACAAGTATAAAATATTAACCACATGTTAGTTCAATTCATGCATCAGTTAATTTGATTTAAATTGTTAAGATTTGCAGTGAACTTATGAAAACAATTTATTGAGAAAGCTTGATGAATATAGCTGAGCACATGTGCCTATTAGTGAAATGTTTTGAACCATTTAGAAAAACACATTCCGTGCTTAGTGTGTAAATGATTTGATGGAGATCTACAATTTGATTATTATGAGCACCTGTTTCGATATGCCATGTAAGCAGATTTAATATACCACAAGTACTATGTAGGAACAAATTTCATAGATTCTAATCTTAATGACAGATCTTAGCAAAATCCAGACTCGGGGCTGGCTTCACATCACACTTTGGATTTGCATGCTACTTAATTTTTTTTCAGGTTTTTGGTCATGTTTTAATTCTGAATTGGCCACAAGATGCCCACCTAATTAAGTTTCTTCAGTGGTATTATGCAATGAGAGCATATCTGTATCAACCCAAAGCACTGAAATAAATCTTATTTTGTAACTTGAACTACGCTGAGATCAGTTTTAAAATCCATCGTGTAACTTTAGGATATTAGGGCAAATTTTTCATATGAAAGATTGTACAAACAACTGCTAGAATAGGATAAAGTATATAAGTTTTGGTCTTTCAGCTTTAAGAAACATTAATTTGTCAGAAATTCAAGAAACTTTTAAAATAAAATTTTAGCATTCAGGAACTGTTCTTCATACGTACTCCTGTAAAATGATTCAAATTTCACTGAAAACCACTAACATACGTAAAATCGCCATTTATCAAGTGTTACTAATCTAGTATATCTTCCAGGTGTCTTTGGGAGAAAAAATTTAAAAAAGTAGAAATCATACTTGATGTAAGGGACCTTGAGAGGGGAGAGAAGAAATTTAACAGGAGAGATTTTAACTAATAGGTTAGGTTGGACAAGCTGGGCTTTTCTTCTTAAAGCAAAAGAGATTTTGGGGAGATTGGATAATGATGTACAAGATTACAACAATTTTGGATAAGCTGCATGAAGAAAAACTGTTCTCACTAGTCAATGGTGTAAAGACTAGGGAATCCACATTGGGCAAGAGGTACAGCAGGGATAGGTGGATGAATCTTTTAACCAAGTGAGTGTTTTGACTTGTATTAGAGAGCTATAGGGATAGAATAGGGGAATGAGATGAACCCGATTACTCTGCAGAAAGCTGACATTGTCTCTGGACCAAATAACTGTCTCCTGTACTGAATAGACTCTGAATAAACATATGAATGTATTTTTCAAAGTTGAACATAAACTTGAAGCAGGAGTAAGGTATTTCATGCCCCTAATAACCTTAGATTCTTGACTGATAAAGGAATCAGTCTACTATTATCTTAATACTTGTGGAAGACTGGTTGAGAATGTGCTGTTCATAACTCTGCTTGGATGAACCCACTTTATTGTTCAAGGGATTCCCCTGGGCTGGTGAAGTGAATATAGTCTTGGCTAACAAAAAAACTTTTCAATACGTTCAGGTTGAGTTGCATAATTGCAGTTTCCAATAGTCTTGGTCTGGCCTTGAATTCAACTCCAGCAGGATCAAAAATTGGCAATTTAAATTAAGGTCAGAGAGCATCTGATGTGGAAAATGGAATGGTGTTTTAATATATATTCTTCGATTAAGGCAAAGGGCAAGATTTTTTTAAAAATGTACTCCTGATATGAGATTGTTTGAATGCTTAAAATTTCCCTCAATTTATTGAAAGGCAACAATTAGTAGTAGAGTCTTCATGACCAACAATGTATACTTTATGAGCCATTTTGGGAAGAATCATGAATATTTGGTGGCATGAAAAGTGGAGGAGGGTGATCGTGAGCTGTATTTTGATGGGTGTGAACATGGCATATGTGCATTTCTATTGCAATCCATTTTGCCAGATCAAATCCCTGTGCTGAAGGAATTGGTTGGTTGAATATGGTATTCATAATGTTGCTATAGATATATACCTAAAAATATAATATTGACTTTGGCACTTGCTTTAATAAAGGCGAGTATAATTGATGTACGCATAAGAAGATCAAAACTGACAGGCTATTTGGTATTAAGCTCACTACACAGACCATGTGCAGTATCACATTATGAAGTCATCAGTTTAAGTTTCTGAAGGAACATCCTGTGCAAATGCACTTTGGTTCCCAAAGTTAAGCTCATAAAACTCCAGAATATTCATACAAGTGTATTTTACTTGGCTAATCTGAGGAACAAAGCTGGAAGCAAATGGAGTATTGGTAAAGGAGACAAAATTGTTCCAAGTTGACTGTGCCTTTGTTTTGAGGAAAAGGTGAAAACTTTATGGCTGAGTGTACTAGTAATCCCTCCTGTAGTACCTATCTTCGCTGATAGAAGAAAATTGAGAAAAATCAGTAATCGAAAAATGACGTCTTTAAAACACCACTCAGGAATGGGAAAAGAAGATTCCTTTGATAAATTTTACAAGCAATGACTATTACTTAAGATGTTAATGTGTCATCATATCCAAATCTGAAACGGATGGAACACTCAAATACCTTAATCTTGGACTGACTCTAATTATTCAGTCACATTTCCACACACTACAGATGTGTAATTGAAAGGTTCTGCCATTAACACATTCATCACTGGGCTGAAAATTCTTGTCACTCGTACAGTGCCCTGTCTGATATATCTCGTTTTTCTCCTAAACACAAAACAGGTTTGAGTTTTTAATATTCCGTTGTACTATTAAGGACAGTTCATGGTATAATGATACTTTGAATTGTAGCCGAAACTGCGTCTGACTGCAGTCTGAGCATTTCTGGAATATATTCTTTTATTCTAAGTCTGAAATTCCCTGTTGGTTAAAATAGCCTAAACATTATTGTCCTCCTTTCACTTAGTATTCTTCGTGTGTTATATCAACTGCAGCCTCTTTCCAGATGTTTTCGTAAACCTGTTAATATTACGTCATCCACCGAGTCTCAAGACTGCATGGCCCACTTGCACCATGAATTTTGATGGAAAGGAATATTTTTAGTGCTTCTGACATATGCCCTCATGGTGTTTTTCAGCAAATAGAAGTCTGTTTAAACTCAATACATTTACACAGTCTAAAATGTTAAATGCTGGCACACGTGGGGGCACTTCTGGTTGTGTACAATGTGCTGAATTTTGAATGCACTTCTAATGGCCACCAAGTGCTGGAGTTGAACATGAACCTGGAGCTTCTAGCTCAGCAGCAGGAATTTTTCACATTTTGCCACAAGACCTTCAGTTAAATGGATAAGGAATGCAAAGATGAAAGAAGCACTAACCTTTGGGTGGTCACCTAGATTGACAGGCTGAGGCTGTGACTTATTTGGTGAAATATACCTGTGTTGCATTACATTCTAAACTGCATTGTTAATGCACAACCAAAATGCAAAATGGCTGCAAACACACCTGGATACTGGGCAAACTAACTGTTTTCCTTCTGTCTGAGGGAGCAGGTTGTACTTGTACATGATGTGAGGCTCTTCAACAGGCAATTGCATTAAACAGATTAAAGACATCTGTAATCTTGGAATTCTGCATGTGAACTGCACGCAGTGACAAGTATGTCAAATACAAATCTTGGCCAGAATTAATCTTGTCAATGTCAATGATCATTACAAATTGATCATCGTGGTCTCTGTGAAGCAAACTTCAGTGTCAGCTGCAAGCCATAATTGACAAAGATATTCCAAAGCCTCATAGGTAGCATAAGAGTATGGAGCTGTTTTCCTCTCACAGTGTACAATAAGTATTTGACAATATGCTGTTACATGCCATGATATCTTCAGTGGGTGATCTGGAAATTATGAGGGCTGGGAGAGAGAAAGTCCTACAGCATTTCCATTGTGCGACATGGCTTCTGGTACATAGATCAGAATAGGGTTTACTGTATCAGAGGTCAATGAACAGGCATCCCATGGCTCTTGTTTTTGGTGTCCTCCATGTCCCACTGTATCAATGACTATCATAAACTGTATTTGGGATGCAAATACTGAATGCTCAAAATACTAAGGATCCTTTTTCTCATATTTCCCCACAGTGGTTCATATTTTAAAAAAAGTGTTTCTTAACTAGTGTTAACCCTGCTTTGCAGCAATGTCCCCTTTGGAGAGAGTTTGAAAGTTAAAGCTAAATTGAAGCCCATTAGCCTAGAGTCATGCTATCGTGGATATGGTCAGAAGTAAGATGACACCAGATTATAGTACACCAGGTTTATTGGAAATTACAAGCTTTCCAAGCATCAGGTGACAAAGGGGAAATGCTCCAAAAGCTTGACCAACAGGTTTACCTGAAATCACTGCAGTCCGATGTTGTCTGACTTGTGACCTTGTCCACCCCCGTCCAACACCAGCACCTCCACATAATTGTGGAGCTGAGCTTTGAAGATTCTTTGGTCTCAATTTATCACTGATTTGGAAGGACTGGGGTGAACAAAGTCAGAAATCACCTGATACCAGGTCATAGTCAGGTCATTTCACCTGACAAAGCTCCAACAGCTTGTGATTTCAAATAAACCTGTTGGACTGTAACCTGGTGCTGTGTGACTTCTGACTTTGTCCCAATAGATCTCTGTTTGCTAAAAACGTTTAACAGCTCCAGATAATTACAGCTGGTGCATTCTCTGGCAGACATTGTTCAGTTGAAGTGAGAGTGGAAGTGAAGGAAGCTCACGTGCAATATTTGCTTGGTCTAGATGACAGTTACTGGAGTTTTGGAAAATGCTGGGGGTACTGTAGGTTTAGTGAAGTTAGCTGTTGACAAAAGAGCTGGAATTGTCAGAGAGAACTTAACAGCTTATTGTATTGGGCATGAAGTAGAAAGCCATTTCAGGGAATGAATTTGAAGACTGGTCATGAGCACTCATGGAAGCAGTCTGTGACCAAGTGGCTCTTCAGGAGCATTTCCAAGTTGAATCATCAAAAATTAAGAATCAAATTTCCTTGTAAAGCTAACTCTGTTTTAATGAAATTTAATGACGCACCTTGTCACTAACCTCTGGGATGTCGCTGAGAAATTCATGGGATATGTTTTGACCGCGTTTGCTATTTGATATTCTGTGTGGAGTTTTTAGCCACACTTTAACATTCAAGTTAATTCTGGATGATGAAGTACAGGTTGTTTGTTCTAACTTTGTATTTAAATTTGTTTTGTTTGTTCAAAACAATAGAATCTTGGGGCTTTATTTGCTCAGTAAGAATCTGAGATCTCCAACTTTGTCTCCTTTAAACAAAAATGTTAATTGTCCCACGAGACGGGAAGATAAATTCGGCAGACTTATCTGGGATTGTGGTACTCAATTGACCTACTGATGTTCCTTTAAAAATTGCATTGAAATTTTATAAAAAGCTACCAACAATGAAATATTCTGGGTATCAAGATGGTGAGCTGGGTGATGAATTCACCTGCAGCATCTGACTGAGGTAGAGTCATAAAGCCATACAGCATGAAAACAGGTTTCCTAAGCTGAACTAGTCCCGTTTGCCTGCCTTTGGCCCATATCCGCCCGAACCCCAAATTAACTTCAAATTCTAGCTTATGCTTATTGCCTGAGGAAGATCTTCCAAAGCTTTGTTTTCTTGGAGGTCATGCTGGTTTCCAAGGAGGGATTGATGAGATGAATAATATATGGCCTTTGGTAGGATTGCATTCAACAGCTCAGGTGGTCTTTGCTAATTCCATGCATGTGTTTGAGAGAAGTGATGTTAAGAAATGGAAAGGGCATCCCCAACATCCAGGGTTCAGTGTTGGGGCCGCAACTGTTCACTTTATATATTAATGATCTGGATGAAGGGACTGGGGACATTCTAGTGAAGTTTGCTGATGATATGAAGATAGGTGGACAGGCAGGTAGTACTGAAGTGGTGGGGAGGCTGCAGAAAGATTTAGATAGTTTAGGAGAGTGGTCCAGGAAATGACTGTTGAAATTCAACGTGAGCAAATGCGAGGTTTTGCACTTTGGAAAAAAGAATACAGGCATAGACTATTTTCTAAACAGTGAAAAAATTCATAAAGCAGAAGTACAAAGGGATCTGGGAATGTTGGCCCAGGATTCTTGAAAAGTTAACTTGCAGGTAGAGTCCGTGATTAAGAAAGCGCATGTAATGTTGTCGTTTTATCTCGAGAGGTTTGGAATATAAAAGCAGTGATGTGCTTCTGAAACTTTATAAAGCTCTGGTTAGGTCCCATTTAGAATACTGTGTCCAATTTTGGGCCCCACACCTCAGGAAGGGCATACTGGCCCTGGAGCGTGTCCAGTGGAGATTCACACGGATGATCCCTGGAATGATAGGTTTAGTGTATGATGAATGGCTAAGGATCCTGAGATTGTATTCATTAGAGTTTAGAAGGTTGAGCGGAGATCTAATAGAAACTTACAAGATAAGGTATGGCTCAGAAAGGGTGGACGCTGGGAAGTTGTTTCCGTTAGGCGGGGAGACTAGGACCTGTGGGCACAGCCTTAGAATTAGAGGAGGTAAATTTAAAATGGAAATGAGACAACATTTCTTCAGCCAGAGAGTGGTGGGCTTGTGGAATTCATTGCCGTGGAGTGCAGTGGAGGCCGGGTCGTTAGATGCCTTCAAGTCAGAGCTCGATAAATTCTTGATCTCAGAAGGAATCAAGGGCTACGGGGAGAGTGCAGGAAATTGGAGTTGAAATGCCCATCAGCCATGATTTAAATGGCAGAGTGGACTCGATGGGTCGAATGGCCTTATTTCCATTCCTATGTCTTGTGGTCTTATCAAGGTAGCTGAGGGATTGCCTCCCTATTTTAAGAAGCAATCTGATTTGATTAAAATGATAACTTCTGCCAAATGAGTTTTATTTATCATCTTTTCTCTGGATAATTGTGAAAAGCTGGATAAAAAGATTAAAACTTAAATTGTAAGATAAATTTGAACTAGCTTTAACATTGCAAATTCAGACTCTTAATTATCATCACTGTAATGTCAAGAACATGATTTTAATGACTGATATTTGAAAATTGTTTCATTAGTTTTGTCGGCTAAATGGTTCTTCAAAAATACAAGGACCTGATAATTCTTGTGAAATGAAGGTGCATTTGAAACTTATTAGCAATACTTTTTTGTTTATCGAACCATGCATGAGAGAGGTGTAGATTAGCACTTCCCCCAGATCGTGCTGTTATGTAATCCACAGATGTATCAACATTTCTTTGATTGAAGTGTTCTTCCAACGAATTCTCCTTTTTGTTTAGAATGTAGTTATCATATGTAGTTTGATGGTTGCTTGAAATTTCAAAAAAAGGACTCTTTGCATTCTTGTGATTATGAGTTGTCAAAGAAGCCATAGAACATATAACATTACAGCGCAGTACAGGCCCTTCGCCCCTCAATGTTGCACTGACCTGTGAAACCAATCTGAAGCCCATCTAACCTACACTATTCCATTGTCATCCATATTGTTGTGAGAGTTGTGATGACATCATTTACTTTGACACTTCTGATTGAGTTAACATTGTGTGAAACTATTGAAACAGTTTTTGTTTTCTTTATATTTTTGTGAAGATATAATATTTACTTACTGTAAAACCTCAGATACCTTCATATAATGAACTTGTGATAAATCAAAAAGATATTCTCTATGTGTAATTAATCTAGAGACTTCCATTATTGTTGGAGATACAGCAACAAGTTTGAGAGGTATGAAAGGTAAAGGAATGGAACAGACACAAAAGGGTTATGTTGCATAAAAACTTTGGACTGTCAACTGAGATGAGAAGCCAGACAAGTGTTTGATGTAGTAATGGGAACACATTGTAGCGATAGTGACCATAGCAAAGTATGATTCAAATTGTTCTGGACATGGAAAAACATGGTCTGCAAAAGACAGGAGAAAGCAAGTTTTAGTTAAATAAAGCAGGATATGGCAAGAGCTCCTTGCAAGGATGTCTACAGCGGAACAGTCGGTGGCATTCACAAAGGAGCTGGGGAGAATACAGCTCCAAAGTGTACCCTGTAGAGCAAAATATAGGAGCAACAAGTTCAGAGAACTCTGGAGATCTGGGACAATTCTGGAGCAGATGAGGAAGAAGAGAGGGGCTTTTAGCAAGTGCGAAGGGACCAATTCAACTGCAGCCCTGAAGGAATAGAAGACGTGCAGTAGGGAACATAAAGCAATTAGAAGAGCAAAAATAGGGTATGAGAAAGGACTTGTGAACAGGATTAGGGAGAATCCTAAAATATTTTATAAATACATTGAAGAGAAGAGGTTAACCAGGGAAGGGGTAGGGCCTTTTAGGGACTTAAAGGGACAACCTGTGTGTTAAGCCTCAGGATATTGAAAGAGTGTTAAATGAATACTTCTGTTTGGCCTTCATTCTGGGAAATGAGAATGTATGTCTGGAATTTGGGAAAAGGGACTGTGAGGAACCTATGCAGTTTGACTTAGGAAATGGGGAGGTATTGGAGACACTATAGGGCTTAAAAACAGACATATCCCCTGGCCTGGGTGAATTTCATCTCTGGCTACTATGAGAGGCACAGCAGGAAGTTGCAGGAGATCTGACACCAAACTTTTAATTCCTCTCTGGCCAAAGGGGAATTGTCAGAGGCCTGGAGGATGGCTTAGGTGGTCCACTCTTCAAGAAGGATGGTAGAGATAAACTAGGAAATTATAGACCAGTGAGTCTCGCATCAGTGGTAGGGCAATTATTGGAGAAAATTCTGAAGGAGCAACTTAATAACCACTTTGGCATGTGTTAATTAAGGATAGTCTGCGTGGTTTTGTCAGAGGGAGGTCATGCCTAACAAATTTGTTAAAATTTTTGAAAATGTGATCACGTGTGTAGATGAGGGCAGTTCAGTTGATGTAGTTTATATGGATTTTAGAAAAGTTTTTTTGACAAGGTCCCACATGGTGAGATGGTTCAGAAACTGCTTATTAACAGGATTCGAAGGGTAGTGGTTGAAAGCTGTTTGAGTGACGACTTGAAGCTGGTGTCTGGCGGTGTACCACAGGATTAATACTGGGACCATTATTGTTTGTCATACACAGAAATGATAGAGATGATAATGTCGGGGAGTGTTCAGCAAATTTACACTCAACACCAAGCTTTGTGGAGTGGTTAGTAGTGAAGACGATGGTTGTAGGTTTCAGGTCGTGTGTAGGTCAGATGGGCAGACCAATGGGAGATGGTATTTAACCCTGCTGAGTGCGAGGTGATGCATTTTGGAAGAAGAAACAAGACAAGGGGGTATTTAATGAATGGCAGGACACTGGGTAGCTGAGAAGAACAGAGGCATCTTGGTGTAAATATTAAAATTCCTGACGTCAGATAGTTAAGGCATATGGGACACTTGCTTTTGTCAGTCGTGGCATAGAGCATAAGAGCAAGGAGGTAATATTAAAGATGTACAGATCTGGTCATCTCACTGGAGAAAGGATGTGATAGAGGGGCTACAGAAGAGGTTCACCAGGATGTTGACTGGGATGGAGAAATTAAACAATGAGGACAGCATAGGTAAACTTGGATTGTTTTCTTCATAAGAGTAGACTATAGGGGGTGGCATGATTGAGGTGTCTTGGATTATGAGGTCATGGTGAATAGAGATCAGCTTTTCCCCTTGAATGAGAGGTCAATAATGGGAGGGCATAGTTTTAGCACAGGGGGCAGGAAATTCAGAGGGGATTTGAGGAATAAGAAATCTATTTCACTCAGCAGATGGTGAGAATCTGCAATGCACTGTCTGGGAAGGTAGTAGAGGCTGAAATCTGCACAGGCTTTAAAAATATTTGGATGAGTACATCAAATATCATGGCATTCAAGAATATATGTACAAAGTCAGGAAATTGGGATTGGTGCATTTTTAGTGGCAGTTATGATAGTGCAGACTCAATGGGCTAAAGGGCCTTTTCTGCACAGTATGAATTTGGATCAGTGGTGGATACAGTGATTTGCAAGGCTCTGCATACAAAGACAGACCAGTGTTATGTAGTGCTTTTCATAACCACCAAACATTTTAGTACACTTTACTACCATGAAGTGCATTTGAATATATTGACTGTTGGAATATGGCATCCACACTGTACACTGCAAACTTGTACAATGATAATGACCAGAGTAATCCATTTTAGTCGTGTTGGTTATTGAAACCTTGAGTCTTGTGTCTCAGGAGAGTGCTATTAACTGAGCAACAGCTGACAGTACAAATTTAAAGATACAAGTGGTGTTGGATAAATACATCAATTGCACCATGTAGACATTCAAAATCTTGATCAGAGTTAGTGGACATCAGCAACTATCTTGGTAGGTGTAATACAGTAGGTGACTGCACATCAGAGCAGCTTACGATCTTGGTACTGCGTATAGATATTTTCTAATCAACCCATTCAGAGATGTTAAAACACACCTCTGCAGCACGTGGGACTTGAACCCAGACTTTCTGGCACAGAATTAGGGACACTACAACCGCACCACAAATGTCCTCACAGTATTGTGTGTATATATTTTTCTAATCAATTTGTTCAGGGATGTTATTTGCACATCTCTGGAGCAGGTAAGATTCAAACCCAGATTTCCTGGTTCAGAGGTCAGCATTACTTAAGTTACAAGCTGTTTACTAATATGCGTAATGCAAGCTTATTCAGCTGTAGTAATTGTTATGATCCCCACAGAAACCAAAATTCACCATGAGCTAGCAGACAAATTATATTAAGTAGAAGCCACAAATTAGATCTTAATGAACTGATATAAACAAGATAGGCCTCTTAGATTGTATCAGTGATAATGGGAATTGCAGATGCTGGAGAATCCAAGATAATAAAATGTGAGGCTGGATGAACACAGCAGGCCCAGCAGCATCTCAGGAGCACAAAAGCTGATGTTTCGGGCCTAGACCCTTCATCAGAGAGGGGGATGGGGAGAGGGAGCTGGAATAAATAGGGAGAGAGGGGGAGGCGGACCGAAGATGGAGAGAAGAGAAAATAGGTGGAGAGGAGAGTATAGGTGGGGAGGTAGGGAGGGGATAGGTCAGTCCAGGGAAGACAGACAGGTCAAGGAGGTGGGATGAGGTTCATAGGTAGGAGATGGAGGTGCGGCTTGGGGTGGGAAGAAGGGATGGATGAGAGGAAGAACAGGTTAGGGAGGCAGAGACAGGTTGGACTGGTTTTGGGATGCAGTGGGTGGAGGAGAAGAGCTGGGCTGGTTGTGTGGTGCAGTGGGGGAGGGGACGAACTGGGCTGGTTTTGGGATGCGGTGGGGGAAGGGGAGATTTTGAAGCTGGTGAAGTCCACATTGATACCATTGGGCTGCAGGGTTCCCAAGTGGAATATGAGCTGCTGTTCCTGCAACCTTCGGGTGGCATCATTTGTGACACTGCAGGAGGCCCATGATGGACATGTCATCTAGAGAATGGGAGGGGGAGTGGAAATGGTTTGCGACTGGGAGGTGCAGTTGTTTGTTGCGAACTGAGCGGAGGTGTTCTGCAAAGCGGCCCCCAAGCCTCTGCTTGGTTTTCCCCAATATAGAGGAAGCCACACTGGGTACAATGGATACAGTATACCACATTGGCAGATGTGCAGGTGAACCTCTGCTTAATATGGAAAGTCATCTTGGGGCCTGGGATAGGGGTGAGGGAGGTGGTGTGGGGGCAAGTGTAGCATTTCCTGCGGTTGCAGGGAAGGTGCCGGGTGTGGTGGGGTTGGAGGGCAGTGTGGAGCGAAAAAGGGACTCACGGAGAGAGTGGTGTCTCCGGAAAGCAGACAAGGGTGGGGATGGAAAAATGTCTTGGGTGGTGGCGTCAGATTGTAGATGGCGGAAGTGTCGGAGGATGATGCATTGTATCCGGAGGTTGGTGGGGTGGTGTGAGAGAATGAGGGGTATCCTCTTTGGGCGGTTGTGGCGGGGGCGGGGTGTGGGGGATGTGTTGCGGGAAATGTGGGAGATGCGGTCAAGGGCGTTCTCGACCACTGTGGGGGGAAAGTTGCAGTCCTTGAACAACTTGGACATCTGGGATGTGCGGGAGTGGAATGCCTCATCGTGGGAGCAGATGCCGCGGAGGCGGAGGAATTGAGAATAGGGGATGGAATTTTTCCAGGAGCGTGGGTGGAAGGAGGTGTATTCTAGGTAGCTATGGGAGTCGGTGGGCTTGAAATGGGCATCGGTTACAAGCTGGTTGCCTGAGGTGGAGACTGAGAGATCCAGGAAAGTGAGGGATGTGCTGGAGATGGCCCAGGTGAACTGAAGGTTGGGGTGGAAGGTGTTGGTGAAGTGGATGAACTGTTCGAGCTCCTCTGGGGAGCAAGAGGCGGCACCGATACAGTCATCAATGTAACGGAGGAAGAGGTGGGGTTTGGGGCCTGTGTAGGTGCGGAAGAGGGATGTTCCACGTAACCTACAAAGAGGCAGACATAGCTGGGGACCATGTGGGTGCCCATGGTCCCCCCCTTTGTCTGTAGGAAGTGGGAGGAATCGAAAGAGAAGTTGTTGAGGGTGAGGACGATCCCAGCTATGCCTGCCTCTTTATAGGTTACGTGGAACAGTCCCTCTTCCACACCTACACAGGCCCCAAACCCCACCTCTTCCTCCGTTACATTGATGACTGTATCGGTGCTGCCTCTTGCTCCCCAGCGGAGCTCGAACAGTTCATCCACTTCAACACCTTCCACCCCAACCTTCGGTTCACCTGGGCCATCTCCAGCACATCCCTCACCTTCCTGGACCTCTCAGTCTCCATTTCAGGCAACCAGCTTGTAACCGATGTCCATTTCAAGCCCACCGACTCCCACAGCTACCTAGAATACACCACTTCCCACCCACCCTCCTGCAAAAATTCCATCCCCTATTCCCAATTCCTCCACTACCGCCGCATCTGCTCCCAGGATGAGGCGTTCCACTCCCGCACATCCCAGATGTCCAAGTTCTTCAAGGACTGCAACTTCCCCCCACAGTGGTCGAGAACGCCCTTGACCGCATTTCCCGCAACACATCCCTCACACCCCGCCCCTGCCACAACCGCCCCAAGAGGATCCCCCTCGTTCTCACACACCACCCCACCAACCTCCGGATACAACGCTTCATCCTCCGACACTTCGGCCATCTACAATCCGACGCCACCACCCAAGACAATTTTCCATCCCCACCCTTGTCTGCTTTCCGGAGACACCACTCTCTCCGTGAGTCCCTTTTTCGCTCCACACTGCCCTCCAACCCCACCACACCTGGCACCTTCCCCTGAAACCGCAGGAAATGCTACACTTGCCCCCACACCACCTCCCTCACCCCTATCCCAGGCCCCAAGATGACTTTCCATATTAAGCAGAGGTTCACCTGCACATCTGCCAATGTGGTATACTATATCCATTGTACCCGGTGTGGCTTCCTCTACATTGGGGAAACCAATCGGAGGCTTCGGGACCGCTTTGCAGAACACCTCCGCTCGGTCCGCAATAAACTACTGCACCTCCCAGTCGCGAACCATTTCCATTCCCCCTCCCATTCTTTAGATGACATGTCCATCATGGGCCTCCTGCAGTGCCACAATGGTGCCACCCGAAGGTTGCAGGAACAGCAGCTCATATTCCGCTTGGGAACCCTGTAGCCCAATGGTATCAATGTGGACTTCACCAGCTTCAAAATCTCCCCTTCCCCCACCGCATCCCAAAACCAGCCCAGTTCGTCCCCTCCCCCCACTGCACCACACAATCAGTCCAGCTCTTCCCCTCCACCCACTGCATCCCAAAACCAGTCCCGCCTGTTTCTGCCTCCCTAACCTATTCTTCCTCTCACCCATCCCTTTCTCCCGCCCCAAGCCGCACCTCCATCTCCTACCTATGAACCTCATCCCACCTCCTTGACCTGTCCGTCTTCCCTGGACTGACCTATCCCCCACCTATACTCTCCTCTTCACCTATCTTTTTTTCTCTCCATCTTCGGTCCGCCTCCCCCTCTCTCCCTATTTATTCCAGAACGCTCTCCCCATCCCCCTCACTGATGAAGGGTCTAGGCCCGAAACATCAGCTTTTGTGCTCCTGAGATGCTGCTTGGCCTGCTGTGTTCATCCAGCCTCACATTTTATTATCTAGGTCTCTTAGATTTCTCAGCTAACCCTCTTAACATATGTGATACCATGTGTTGTCCTTCTCAGCTGTCTAGTTAATTTTAACTATTCTTTATCAAGCAGGATTTGATCACTAGGTAACGTCTGGAATTGACATTTATGCCATCTAAGCCCCAGGGATGATATTGTCATTGAAAGCACAACTTCTGCCAAATATCTTTCACTTTTGTTCACGACAGGCCTGCTGGCATTGTTTCTTAGTGTCACTTTCATTCAACTACTCAATACCACCCTGGTATAAGGTATCGTCGGCTTCAATTTTTCAGAGACACTAATCTCCTTCATAAAAAACAAGAGAACTCCAGATGCTGTAAATCAGAAACAAAAACAGAAATTTCCGGAGGGGCTCAGCAGATATGGCAGCATCTGAGGAGAGAAATTGGAGTTAACGTTTCGTCTCTGGTGACACTTCCTCAGACCTTTCTAGGGCAGGGACACAACCATTGTGTCATACGAGAGCCCTATGAATAAACTTGAAAATGATGAAATCACAAATTTTAGCTATTCTGGATTGGAAGTAGCTAAGACAGTATTAATCAACCCTGAAGACAACCAAGTTCTGTATGAATGTTTGGGTAGATGAAAGGACAGGTTTTCTAAATTTAACTGAAGAAAAATGATTTGACAGCGACTTTGCATTTGGTTACCTAGATATTGTTATCTAGAGATCTTTTCACATGAAGGCTTTTAGGGACACTGCCTTTTAGCAGCTCTGTGTATTTCATAGAAAAGTAGTCTTTTACTGTGCTTGTGTGCAAATGGAAAATTACAAGGAACACCTAATCTACAAAAACATTTTCACCAGTCACTTAAGCTGAGAAAGTCTGGCATCATGAACCAAATGAACAAAAGTTTTAACCTGACCATCCAGATATTGGGTATAATCACATTTTATTCTCACGGGCGACTAGTCCCCCTGGATTATAGATGATGTTCTTTCACTTTGGCATTGTGGATCTTGAAGTGGCTAAGTAGTCTGATACTGTGCTACAGGTGAAGTAAAGAGTGTTTGCTGAAGTCAGTGGATGGAATGCTCGGGGTTTCACATGCTCCTGCCACAGTCTGTATTTGGCCTGTCATGATACTCAAAGTAGCTCCCTTGTGGTTGTTTCTTCAGCTTTGGCACCCTTGGCCATGACATTCCCACAAATTTGTGTAAATATTGTCTTTTGCCTGGGAGACTTTAAAAGATATGATTCAAGTGTTTCCTCTGCTGCATTCATAACTACTTGCCATGACGAAGCTTGGAATATACAGTTTGTTTTAGAAGTCTTGTGTCAGGCATTAGATCTGTCCAATGCAGCTGCTTATCCATGACTAGCTCAGTACTGGTAATGTTTGCTTAAAAGTGGACACTGCTGTTGGAGTACCTGTCATACTGTTGCATCTGCAAGACTTGTGAAGGATTTACTCGTGATATTTTTTGAGGGGTTTGAGGTGTCTGCCATGCATTGTCAGTGTGCCTGACATACATAGCTGCATTGTAAATGCTGCAGCTCAATAGACAGAGTTTACTTTTAGGTTTGAAGATTTTGTCGTCAAAACTCTTTCTGAAAAAGCCAAAAGCTTCACTGACGCACAAAAGGTAATGTTGAATTTCATTGTTGATGTCTAAATTTGTTTGGAAAAATCTCCGAAGGAATGAATATTGATTCAAGTTGTCCAGTGGTTTGCCATTGTTCTATAGTGCAGTCAGACAGGTTAATCTTTGTCTTCAAGATTTCTAGCCTAAAACCCATTCTCTCATCTGCCCTTGTGAATGCACCAGTGGTAATTTGAAATTTGACTTCTGAGTGTGCATGTAAGCATTGTCTGCATTTTGCAGCTTTCAGGTGGATCTGAGTGATCTTGCTTCAGGACTAGCTTGGCTGTGTATCAGCACGAAGCTTCATGGACATGTGTGGATGCTGCAGAATGGATAGGGCGAAGGTCAATCATGCACTGATACAATTTTGCTCACCCCAGTTTACACACAAATAAGATTTATTGAGAATCATGGCTTTCATGTCTTAATGCTTCATAATCATTCCTGATAGAGTTAAAAGCCCTTTGTGAGGTCACAGAAGGCTCTGCACTCTTCTTGAATTGGTTCTGCTGAGGAGATTATGTCCACTGTGCCTCCTATTTGAACACATCAACAATATGGCGGATTCAGTTGTAATTTTTATCTATCAAGATTTATTTGGCCAATAATGCAGGCTCTTTTTGTAAGTCAGATGACTTATTGTCAAGAAATCTTTAAAAGATAGAAATGAGACTGACTGTCGTAAAAGACTGTTTGGATGAATTGAAACAGTTTGGAACAACAATTTGGACATGCGAAGAGATAGCTAGAACAGCAATGTTGGAGTCAGAGATAACATAGTGTGGAGCTGGAGCTGGACCCCACAACCAAGGATATATTTCCCTCTCCACCCGTATCTGCCTTCTGTGTGGTCTGGCCCTACAACCAAGGATATACTTCCCTCCCCACACCTAATATGCCTTCTGTAGGGACCGCTCTCTTTGTGACTTCCTCGTCCTCGCCCCACTCGCCCCACTCGCCCCACTTGCCCTGAAACCCCTCCCTGCCACCCAAGGAAGTGCTACACCTGCCCCTACATCTCACCTCCATCCAAGGACCACAAAAAAGCTTCTACATCAGACAGATGTTCACTTGCACACCCACTATTGTGGTCTACTGCATCCATAGGCCCCAATGTGGCTTTCTCTACATCAGTGAGTCCAAGCAGATGTTCAGAGACCGCTTTGTAGTGCACCTGTGTTCTGTTCATGACAAACGACAACACCTTCCAGTCGTGAATCAATCAACTCCCCCTCACACTCCCTGGACGAAATGTCCATCCTCCACCTCCTCCAGTGCCACAATGATGCCACCCGGAAACTGGAGGAGCAGCACCTCGTCTTCCGCCTTGGGTGCCTACAGCCCAGTGGCCTCAATGTGGACTTCACTCCTTTCAAAATCTCCTCACCCCCTGCCTCATCCCATATCCAACCCTCCCTCTTATCCCCGCCTCCTGACCTGTTCATCTTCTCTCCTACCTATCCACTCTTCCCACCTCACTGACCAATCGCCACCACTGCCTACCTGCACTCACCTATCACCATTCCCCCACCTTTCCCAACTCCACCCCTCCTCTCTATTTATTTCAGAGCTCCCTTCCCGCTGGCCCATTTCTGAAGAAAGGTCCTGACTCAAAACGTCAGCTTTCCTGCTCCTCTGACGCTGCCTGGCCTGGACATCTGAAGACCTGCGTAAATGACAACTTATTTAGAAAATGATCATCAACTCCAATATGTTTAGGTCATCAAACAGTGTACTACTCATAATCCTATACCACTTTATTGCCTAGGGCTATATCATGAAAGGTGAGTTTAGATTATGCAATTTGAGCACGTAACATTTCATTTTCACGTGGGGTGGGATGCAAACTGCTGTCATGATTGCAGAGGTAAACCCCCTCATCAGGCAGTAGGAACAACACTTCATCTTTCGATAGTCTGGGTCCCGGGAGCAGTAATTCAAAGGGTCGTCATGGCTGACACCAAGAGATGTCAATCAGGAGGCAGACCCCTTCACTGTTTGCCCTCTCTGAGGACACCATGTAGAGTGCATCTGGTGGATTGCGAAACCCTCAGGTTGTAGGGCACTGTCAGGTCAAGCGGGAGTGAACTATGTCTCTGCAAAACAGAACAAACAGCAGTCTCTGAATTTCTTTAGTAGGTTTGTCTAGCTTTAAGTTCAAGCAGTTTGTTTTCAATAGCTTGGAATGGTTGGGACTGTAAGATGGATTTTCTGAATATCACTAATTGTACAACTGAGGCAGCTGAGCTGTTCAGGCACAAAGTTATATGAACTGTGAATAAAATGCCTCTTGACTCCTTGGTTGTTAGCAACAAGTGTCTATGAAGGTGCCCCTCTGTTCTGAGAGGCTGACACACTCCTGAGCAATCACCAAACATACAAATTAGGATGGCATCATTCAGTAAGATAGCTGAATTACTTCACATTTTGACCAAATTCTGATAAGCTTTCACCCTTGTGACCCATCAGAGGGTCCCCATATATTTTTGAATGCTTCATAGTTCTAAATCAGTTTAAGACGCCCCTAATATATGTACTTTTGAACTAAACACTTAGTTTAATCCAGCTACAGAAAAAATGATTTCATTTGGTTTCCTTGGTTAACTAACTACAGGCAGTCTCATTTAGAGAGACCTTGGATAAAATTTAAAATTTGCACAGTAAATTACAATTAAATATTCAAGGTAAAGTGCAAACAGAATTAGAATTTTAGCGATAGATTAAGCACTCCGTTACTGAACAAACTCTCAATATTCAAAATCATACTCAGAGTCCTTGGAGAATTGAAAGACTAGCAAGCCCTCTGACATGTCTGCGATGAAACAAACTATTACAGCTGCACAAAAGAAGCCCAGTGATGACTGTCCAATTTATGATCTCTTGTTTGTAACGAGCACAGCAATAGGTGAGGGATTAGTGGTGTATTCCAAAAATTAATCTGTGTGTTCAGATCCAACCCTTACATCATTAAATAAATGTAACATATTTGTTTTAGATGAACATCAACTTATTCCTTGAAGTTATTAATTATATTGTAATGGAATCTAACTTTGTTTCAGGTTAATTCATTCAAATTTCAGCTTTGAAAAATTATTATATTTGAATGCATTGATAAATATTGAGGTCCGTAATTCCCAGGTATCTATTTATTTTGTTTTGACTTATTGTGTGTTACAGCTTGTAAATGCAATGGACATGCAAATGCTTGTCATGCCCAAACTGGACAGTGCTTCTGTACAACAAAAGGAATCAAAGGAGATCAGTGCCAGTTGTGAGTATTTCAATTGATTGATGCCATTTTAACCACTTTTAGTTACTGGGTAGAAATATCCATTACTTTGGGTGCTGAAATCTAAATCTGATGGAACCATGAGGATTCTTGCAAAACAAAAAGGATAGAAATATAATTCAACATTGGATTATAGAAGAAACAAATATGAACAGACACAGCAACAGAAAGAAACATACTTGTGTTAAATCTAAGATGGGGGTTTGATGTTGTTGCTCTTACCAACATATTTTAAGTAGATGCATTTAAACCGTTGTCTCAGCTTATCTGGATGCATTGAAAAACACAGCATTTTGCATTGATTACCCCTGTAAGTCTCAGTTTACTCAGTTTATTAATTTTTAATTTTTTGTGTGCTACCAGTAAAAAATTATTCTCAATTTACACATCATTACTTATAGATTATATTGTATAATTTAACCAATAGCAGAATTTTTCTTGCCTTGAATTAATTCAGTAGCCTGATAAAATTAAATTATCTTAAATGCTATTGACAAATGATTCTCCCTTCTGGCTGTACTAAGTCAAATGGTACATGTATATGACATGCTGAATTAAGTAAAAATAATTCAGTTATGTGATAAAGGATAATTTGCTGCATTAATTAACAAAACTGATGACTGCACAAACAGTATCACAGTGATAATTTGTGATGTTTTTAAATTGTTTCAAAACTCAATGTCTCATTATGTTTGAGTTACTTCCTGATGCGTATATTTTATTGAATAAGAACTAATTGTTGCCCAAAGCATAAATTATCCCCTCCATACTGCTTGCATGCAGCAGAGGAATTTAACTATTCAATTTTAAAGCATGATTTCTACTTAAATTTTAATATCAGGCAATTAGATTCTTGAGAATTTTAGATTCTCAATCTTAAATTAAACAAAAAGCAGAATTTGTACAAAATAAGAATGTGAGAATCCTAAGCACCCCCATTTTGGGAAGCCTTGACTTAGGAAGAACAAGGGCGGCCGATGAATTGGAACACCACTTGCAAGTTTCCCTCCAAACTGCACACCTGTTGTCTTTGAACAACATCACTACTCTTTCTCTGATGTTGCATCAATATCCTGGAACTCTCCTCCTGACAGCAGCACAGTTAAACCCACACCACATGGACTGCAAACATTTGAGAAGGCAGCTTTCCACTACTTTCACAAGGGTAATAATACCTTTGAGCTAGTCACCTTGAACTACAGCCGTAGTCACCGTAAACAGTTACCATTCTGTTAAACTAAAATCGCATGAATGAATAACTGGCAAAGCCATATTTATTCACATGCAAACCATTGTGTGGAAGCATTTGGCCAAATTTGGAAAATATAATTGCTGAGTAGACCTTTCAGCAAAAAGTGATGCATTTTATCCACTAGCTTCTCTGAGCACCTTATAACAAGTTCTAACTTGATCATCTTGCAAAAGGTGAATAAATAATTGAAGAAAATTAAGTGTTGAATCAGGTTTTGATGCCTAATTAGGTGACAGTTTCAGTGATTGACTTCTGGTGGTTTTATCACTGTTAGCGAACATAAAAATGCTGAATATGTATTGTTTATAATCCACAACAGTGAGCCATTAATAATGTTGAAGGAAACTGTAGCCTTTAATGTTTATTGTTAAATATCACATCTTGCACAGTATGACATCTGCCAGATAAATCCAGTATCAAGGCAGTTAAGTCACCAAATATAGGATTTTCAGATGATGATCATTTTGCTTCTTAGTTTGATTTCAAAGCTGACACACTTTTCCCATAGTGTGGTTTATCCTGAGCAGGTGTGCTGTTAACAGGCTCCAGGTTATGTCGTAACTTTAAAGTACTTCAGTCACTGGACTTGTGCCTTATAGGTAGAGGACAGGTTTTGGTGAGTCAGGAGATGAATTCTGTGCTGCAAGATTCCTTGTCTTTGATCTGCTTTTGAAGTCACAGTACTTATATGACTAATCTATTTCAGTATCTGGTCAATGACAAACGTGGGAAGTTGATGATGATGCCCTATTGGAAGTAAAGAAACAATAGTTAGATTCCCCCTTTTGAAGATGGTCATTGCATGCAGGTTTTACAGCATAAATTTAATTGGAGTGCAAGTAGCATTTGTGCCACGAGTGCCAGGAAATGACCGTCTCCATTAAGAGATAGCCTGGTCATGCCCTTGACAGCAATGTCCTTTCAGACGTGACCTGTTTTCCCAGTGGTGGTGCTGCCACTGTTAGTGGTGAGCAGTGAAGTCCCCTACACAGTGTATTGTCTGTGCTGTTGCCACCTTCAGTACTTCCTCCTGGTGTTGTTTAACATGGAGGAGCACTTATTCATGAGTTTTGGGGTGGCATGGCTACATGGTAATTAGCAGGTAGTTTCTTTGTTATTTGACCTGATGCCATGAAGTTCATGGGGACTGAAGTCAATGCAGAGGGCTCCTAGGGCAACTCCCTCCCACCTATTTGCCATTGTGCTGCTACTCTCTTGGGTCTGTCCAATTGGTGGGATAGAATAGGATGATGGTGTTACCTGTTCTGTGTAAGTTATAATTCCATGAATGTGAGTATGTCAGGTTGGGACATCACTGGTCCATGAGAGAGTTGTACCAATTTTGTCATTAGTCCCCAGAGAAGGACTAAAGATGAATTTAGGCTCTCTTTACCTTTGTTTTTGATGCCTTAGTCAATCCAAAATAAAACTTGATAAAGTACTGGACAAAGTTTATTTTGTGAAACTATCCCTGATGTTTGAAATTACTGCTGACACTTGGTGTCTGGCTCAAAAATGGTGAATAGCCAGTTGGTAAAAGGCTTAATGGAATTCTTGTTGTGCTGTGGAAGAATCCTGATATAAATGGATGGAGAAAATTTTTGTGGATATTTGCATTCAAAAATGTGGTCAAGCAATGTAGATATCGGCAAAGACTGGCTGAAGGGAGCATAAGATTATGATCTGGGATCATTTTGTAAAATGTCTCTAATTTTTGAGGATTACAGACATCAAACTTAATATGGGTCACTTCTTCAGTTGAAAATTGTCTCTGTGCATTCTTCATTCTACAGGCTGATGTGGCTGCAAGGGGATCAGAGCTTGGAATTAAATGTCAAAAGATGTGCAACCTGTCGAAAGGATAGGCAGATGGGCTGAGGGGGGCGGGGGCGGTGTTGTCATATCAGTAAGAAATGAAATTAAATCAATAGTAAGAAGTGATGCGGAGTTGGAAAGCATAGAATTTGTGTGTTTCCTCAATTTCACTCTCAAAGGAAGAAAGACCCTAACGAAAGTTGCCACCGATCAGTAGTCACGGTGTGGGGAAGAAAATAAATTGAGATAGAAAAGACATGTAAGAAAGGCACTATTACAATAATCGAGTGACTTCAATATGCAGGTGGACTGGGAAAATCAGATTGGTAGTGGATCTCAAGAAAAGGAATTTGTGTACTGCTGATAAGATTTGTTTTAGAGCAGCTTGTGTTGGAGCCGACTAGGGAACAGGCATTTCTAGATTTGGTGATGTGTAATTAAACAGACTTGATTAGGGAGCTTGAGGGGATGGGCGATGACCACAATACAATCGAATGCACCCTGCAGTTTGTGGAGAAGAAACTGGAATCAGATGTAACTGTATTACAGTTGAGTAAAGGTAACTACAAAGACACAAGGGAGGAGCTGGCCAGAGTTGATTGGAAGGAGATCCTAGAAGGTAGATGGTGGAACAGCAATGGCAGGGGTTTTGGAGGATAATTCAGGAGACACAGCAGAAATACATCCCAAGGATGTACGTTACAATGAACAAATACATTACAAGTCAACCATGGCTGACAAGGGAAGTCAGGGGTGGCATAAAAGCAAAAGAAAAAGCGTACAATATTGTGAATGTTAGTGGGAAGCCATAAGATTGGGAAGCGTTTAAAAATCAGTAGAATAACGAAAAATATGTGTGATAGGAAGATGATGAAATATGAGAGTAAGATGGCTAGTAATGTAAAAAAAAATCAAAAGCTTTTCCAGATACGTAAAAGGTAAAGGAGAGATTTTACTGATGGAAAATGAGGCTGGAGAAGTCGTTAAGGGGAGCAAAGAAATGCAGAGAAACTGATAGATACCTGGCATCACTCCTCATGTATAAATCAGTTTAAGGCTCTGGTCAGATCACATTTAAAATATTTTGAGCAATATTGGTCCTTATATCTAAGGAACAATGAACTGGCATTGGACCGTGTCCAGAGGAGGGTTTTAAGAATGATCCTATAGATGAAGTGCTTGTACTATGAAGTGAGGTTGAGGGCTCGGGTTCTGTACTTGATTGAATTTAGAAGGATGAGGGTGGTGTGTCATTGGGACTTACAAAATACCAACAGGCCTCGATGATGTTTCTCTACTTAGAGAGTAGGATCCAAGGGCACAGCCTCAGAGTGAAGGATCAACCCTTTACAACTGAGATGAGGAGGAATTTCTTCAGCTACTGGGTGGTGTAGAAGGCTGTGGAGGCCAAGTCATTGAGTGTATTTAAGACAGACAGGTTCTTGATTAGTAAGCAAATCAAGAGTTACAGGGAGAAGGCAGGAAAATGGGGTTGAGAAATATATTAGCCATGATAGAATGGTAGAGCAGACTTGATGGGCCAAATAGTCTAATTCTGCTCCTGTATTTTATGTTGTTGTTGTTATTGTTATTATTATTATTATTATTATTATTATTACAAATCTTATTTTCAGTGACCCATTTGTAATCCTCTTGGCAACGGTCTAATTAGAAACTTGAGGAACTTGTTAGGCAAGGTAGATTCACAAATAAATGGTAATAATGAAAATTAGATGTGCCTTGAAGAATGTAGAGTTTTGTACAACAGCAAAGTTATCAAATGCATAAAGAAACACATTTTAGCACATTTGCACATGAAAGGCACAAGTCAGAAGCATGATGGAATTCTTGCAACGGATGCTGCACCAATATCACTCAACATGATTGACACTATCAAGGATTAAGCAACCTGCTTGATTGGCATTGCATCCACTCCCTCCACCACCAATGCCCAGCAGCATCAATATATTATTTACAAGATGCACTGCAGAAATTCACCAAAGATCCTCGAACTGCACCTTCTAAATCCACGACTGTCTGCATGTAGAAGGTTGAGCGCAGCCGATACGTGGGAGCACCACTACCTGCAAGTTCCCTTCCAAACCACTCATCACTCTGACTTGGAAATATGTCGCCATTCCTGCACTTGCCAAATCAAATTCCTGGAATTCCCTCCTGAATGTCATTGTAGGCAACCCATAGCAGGTGGACTGCAGCACTTCAAGAAGGTAGCTTACTATCATCTTCTTGAGGGTAACTTGGGAGGGGCAATAAATGCTAGCCAGCCAACAATGCCCACATCCCATGAATGAGCTAAAAATTAAATCAGATTCTTTGGGGGAAAAAAAAAGGAAAATACTAATCATGTCCAAAACTGCATATAGTATTCCAAATGGGATCTAATCAGTACCTCGTTTTTGTTCTATTACGTTTCTAACACGAGCTTGTATTTTTTCATTTTTTTAATGCATTGTTGTGTGCAGACTTGGTTTTTCTGCACAATTTGTTGCTTTTACAGCTTGATCTTTTCAGATTCAAAACCTATTGTTAATTTTAACTCTTTGTTGATTACCAAAGAATTGTGTGTTTGCCTATGTTAGACTAGACAAACCAAATACTAGGGTGTCTTTCAACAGGAATAAGGCAGTCATTACGATATAGGCCGACACAGCTACCTCTTAAACATTAGACTTGAGGACTAGGAACTTTACAGTTAATTGAAGTGAAAAATTTTATGTTGTGGCTGGGGCAGCAATTGTTCGGGCCCTTTTATGCTGTTTAACTGCATTGGACCAAATGAATCAGGTCAGAAACACTGTCCTTAACTCTCTTGGAGAAGGTCTTCCACAAAACCCGCTCCTTACCAAAGAAACTTTGGTCGCCCACTGCCTACCTCTCAGTGTGACATGTCTGTATTAACGTATAGGTAATTGAAGTCATGTACACACATGTACAAGCGCGCGCACACGAAACAAGAAGAACTAGCCAGTTTCCTCAATAGTCATCATCTGTCCGTGAAATGTATTGGGAAACAAATGGGGCTAAAGGCAGACTTGTTCCCTGGACCTGATGGTTGCATTTTGAAATTTTAAGGAAAGTAACTGCAAGACATGGTGAATTTGCTGGGAGAAATCTTCTAAGAATTCAAGGATCCTGGATAAGTCCCAGGCAATTGGAAAACTGCCAATGTAGCACCCATGTTCAAAAAGGAGACAAAATGGCTAACAGTAGACTAGTTGGCTTAACATCTGTTGTTGGGAAAATCAGTTTTTATTATAAAAGAAGTAATAGTTGAGAATTAAGAAACATTAATATAATTGAGCAGAGTCAGCATGTTTTCATGAAGATCCAATCATGCCTGATAATTTTATTGCAGTTTTCGAGGAGGTAACAAACAGGGTAGATATAGGCAAACCAATTGATGCAATATGTTTTGATTTCCAAAAAGCACTTGATAAGACACTACACATGAAACTACTTAGTAAGACAGGAGCTCACACTGTTGTGGGTATAATATGGATAAATACTGTACTATAGGGCTGCTTTTTCAGACAGAGTAATGATTGATGGTTGTTTAACCTAGGGTCATCACACGTCTGGTAAGGGGAAAGTTGAGAAGGAGAGTCTTTCACGGTGTCCTGAATTCATGTGGGAATTGAATCCACACAGTTGGCATTGTTCTGCATCACAAACCAGCTGACCATCTAAATGAGCTATCTGATTATGGGTAGAATATAGCTTACTAACAAAAGATAGAGTGTTGGGATAAATGAGCCATTTTCAGCATGGCAACCTAACTAGTGGAGTGCCACAAAGATCAGTGCTTGGGCCACAACTACCTACAAAATATATTAATGATTTGTCTGATGTGAGTGAATAGACACCTGACAGATTTGTGGATGATGCAAAAATAAATCAGAAGGCAAGTAATGAGGATAACACAAGAATCTGAGCAGCATAGTGCCTCACTGGTTAGCACTGCTGCCTCACTGTGCCAGGGACCCAATTCTGTCCTCGGGCAACTGTCTGTGTGGAATTTACACATGTTCCCTATGTTTGTGTGGGTTCCCTCCGTGTGCTCAAGTTTCCTCCCACAGTCCAAAGATGTGCAGGATAGGTGGAATAGCCATGCTAAATTTCCCGTAGTGTCCAGGGATGTATCCATTAGGTGGGTTGTAGGGGGGATGCTCTGAGGGTCGGTGTGGACTTGTTGGGCTGAAGGGCCTGTTTCCACACTGCAGGGATTCTATGATCTATGATCTATGATCTTCTACTAGCCAGTGTCCTCAAATATTTAGGTCCTTCTAAGTTTAATTACTTCACTCCTTTTTATTTGTTATGGAGTTTTAATCATTTCTTAACTTTACTGTGGTAACTTTATAAAATGAAAGTTATTTGGGACTGACCGTGGTACATTGCCCTGCAGCTTTACATTTTTGCATTTACACCTATCTTGTCAGTAAGAATTTATATCCAACAATGTTCCGGACATTGGACTAGTCTGGTCACCACACTATCAGAAAGGTGTGACAGTTTTGGAGATGGTGCAAAGAAGTTTACTAGGGTGTTGCCTGGATTAAAGTGTATTAGCTATCAGGAGAAGTTGAACAAATTTGGATTGTTTTCACTAGAGTGTCAGAAGTTGAGGAGGTGACCTGATAGAAGTATATAAAATTATGAGAGGCATGGTTAGGGTTGATCGTCAGAGTCATTTTCCCAGAATGGAAATGTCAAACACTAGGGGGCATAGGTTTAAGGTGAAAGAGAGAAAGCTGAAAGACTATGTGTGAGGGATTTTTTTTATTTTAATGCAGATGGTGACTAGTGCTTGGAATGCACTGTCAGCGAAATGCTGGAGGCAGATGTGATAGCAGCATCTAAGAGACATTTAGGTATCCACGTGAACAGGCAGAGAATAGAGGGATATGGACCATGTGCAGGTAGATGAGATTAGTTTAGAATGGCATTATGGTCAGCACAGATATGGTGGCCTGAAGGGACTGTTCCTGCGCTGTATCTGTTCTCTGTTCTAATGTTATTCATTGTATTTATCCTTCTATGTGTAATGCAGTCATATAGGATAATTTCATCTAAGATATTTTATTACTTTGAAATTAGACAACTTTTTTGTAATAACCAGTTGAATCAGATCCTAATGATATCTTGCAATAAAAATATCAGTATTTACTGAAGTTTTTGACTCTAAGCAAAGGTAAGTTTCTAACTTTGTTCTTGATACATATTCAGAGCTACTTCACAGAGCAGAATTGGAAATGGTGGACCAGTTCATGAACTTTCACAAATAAAATAGGTATCCTTTCCAGTTAGGCCAGTACATAACCTTCAGAATCTTTTTTTAAAATGTAGTTATAGGATATTATTTTCAATTTGTGTTAGATATAGTAAGCATGTGTATGTATGTATATGAAACAACAATGCGGCAGGTAAATTATTTCAGTTGGTAACCTATTTCAAGGGCATCTTGTGTGGCCTAGTGCTTTAGTTTAATTTTCTGTGTGCTGTTGACCTTTTAATAAGTATCTTAATAAGTATCTTTTATTTGTCAAAGAAAAGAAAATACTTCCCATTAATTCTAAAAACATTAATTTCTGAAAATAAGCTTTTGAATCTTCTACTTGCTGATTTTACCAGAGCAACTATTCTTATGTTAATATGAGCTGAAACCAATGTCTAATAAAATTGTAATTTCAATACTTGCTTTCAAACCCAGTGTGCCATTAATTATTGGGGAAACAATGCATTTTTTAATTTTGTGTTGAGACAAATTTCTCTCTTCATATTATAATTGTATTGGCATAAAATTGTAGTGGAAAATGGGCATGGAAAGGACCACGATAGTTACTGTTTGCTGGCTGATTCAATTTTAGATTCTGCCCTTTTCAAAAATATGTCAAGGAACTAAAATAACTGGATTTCAGGTGAAACCCAAGGAAATTTTCTTGATTCTAAAAGACAAGCTTACCAAAGTTCATGAAATTTCCAATAATGGATTTTACTAACGTTCCACCACCATTTCTTAAAAATATGTTGCAGTGGATCCTTGTCTTCATTTTTGGAAGTGCAGGTTAGTAGCTATTCTGTCAATGTGGTATTACTGTGATGTTAAGGTCTGGTACTTCCATCAATATCGCACATCACTTTATCAGATAACCAATAAACAGTAACAACAAAGCAAGCAGGCGCTATAATCAGAAGCACTTTGCATTTTGGCTTGCCATTGTGCTCGCAAATGTGTGAACAGGTTAACAGCATATGCTGAAATATGGATATCACATGTCTAACCTATGTCTATTATTGATTTATGTCTGTTAATTTATGAAGCAATAAAGCAATCAGCCAAATTTGGCACGTGACAACATTTTGAGCAACTGGCTTATAGGTCAGCATTTATGCTCATCCCTAATTGCCCTTGAGAAAGTTGATGTGCATAGATCTTTGAAAGCGGTAGGATGGAGTGAGAGAATAGTTAGCAAAGCATGCTTCATTCGAATTTCATAAATTAAAGTTATTGAGTAGAACAATTGCTAAGTTATGCTTATCCAGTTCTGTTCACCACAATTTTGGAATGATATAAAGGCTCATCTATTCACTCGGGTCGCTGCCTGGCCAGAATTAATTGCCTATCCCTGGTTGCCTTTGAGAAGATGGTGGTCAGCTCCTTTTCTGTGAAGTGTTGCAATCCATGTGCTGTAGGTGTACCCGCCGGAAGGGAGGCGATTCCAGGATTTTGACTCAGCAGCATGTTTCAGGTCAGGATGGTGAGTGCCTTGCAGGGAGACTTAGCTTTCCCATATTTATGCTGCCCTCAAGAGGACACAGTGGTGTTTTCTCAGAATAGTTTAATGAATGAAAGAATTTGGCAAATTGTTAATTTGGAGAGGTTTTCTTAATGGAACAAATGAAATTAAATCAAGATCTGATAGAGGCACTCAAGATTTGCATAAAATTGACAAAGAAAAGATGTCCCCATCAGCTGATGGACCAAAGATTAGGGGCGACAGATTCAAGGGTTTTAAGAGGGCAGGAGAGGCCAAACGAAGGGACAAGGGCAATTCCTTGAAGAAATGGCTGCACATCCCTTTACAAACCCACAGAGCAGAGCTGTGATGGCCCTACAAGTGAAGCCATCTGTTAACATGGACAGCCTTCAAATAAGCCATCAAGTTTCTGAAGAAGTAGGCCTGTATGGGAACTGTTTGGTTGGTCCTCTCGAGTGCTCTCTTGCAAGGGCCTCCCGCATTATAGTGATCTGCTGTAATCTCCATTGGCACTCCCAGAAAAGTTAGTACTTTGAAATGAGTGGCTGACACAGTTCATTGGAGGAAGTGGAAGAGGAAAGCAATGATGTCAAAGATAAAGAGCAGGTGTGTCAAGCATTAGGCGCAAGGAATGTGATTAGGACTTGTACTAGTTTCTATAGGGTGATATCAACACCCAGGAACATCTGAACTAGACATCTTTTCAACAGAGTGCTCATGACCCAAAAGGACTGCATGCTGTGGACCTCACTTGGATCTGCCTGTGAGACGAGCACGTCTACTGATGTAATCTTGAATTCATCATTCTTAACATCAGTAAAGGTTGACCATGTGTCCAGTGATCTCACTGACACTTTAAGGCTGAAATGGCTATGGTCTTTGCCCTTAGAATGGAGATCTAGTGTGGACACATGGAGACCACTGCACCTGTGTGGCAACTGGAGCAGAGATAGTGGGAACTGCAGATGCTGGAGAATCTGAGCTAACTAGCTGTAGAGCTGGATGGACACGGCTGTTCAAGCAGCACCAGAGGAGCAGGAAAGCTGACATTTCGGGCCTATGTCCTCCTTCAGAAACAGGGGAGGGGAAGGGAGTTCTGAAATAAATAAGGAGAGAAGGGGAAGCAGACAGAAGATGGATAGAGGAGAAGATAGGTAGAGAGGAGACAGACAGGTCAAAGAGGTGGGGATGGAGCCAGTAAAGATGAGTGTAGGTGGGGAGTTAGGGAGGGATTAGATCAGTCCAGGGAGGACGGACAAATCAAGCGGGGGGGAGATGAGGCTAGTTAGGTGGGAGATAGGGGTGGGGCTTGAGGTGGAGGGGAAAGGTGGGAGGAAGGACACGTTAGGGAGGCAGGGACGAGCTGGGCTGGTTTTGGGATGCGGGAGAGGGAGGGGAGATTTTGAAGCTAGTGAAGTTCACATTGATACCATTAGGCTGCAGTGTTCCCGAGGGGAATATGAGGTGCTGTTCCTTCAACCTTCGGGTAACATTGTTGTGGCATTGCAGGAGGCCCAGGATGGACGTCTTCTGCGGAATGGGAGGGGGAGTTGAAATGGTTCGCTGCTGGGAGGTGCAGTTGTTTAGTGCAACCCAAGCGTAGGTGTTCTGCAAAGCGGTCCCCAAGCCTCCGCTTGGTTTCCCTAGTGTAGAGGAGGCCATAATGGGAATAGTGGATGCAGTATACCACATTAGCAGATCTGCAGGTGAACGTGGCTTGGGGAATGCTTTGCAGAACACCAATGCTCTGTTCGCATTAAACAACTGCCCCGCCCAGTCGCGGACTGGAGCAGCCAATGTTGCAGGATTTTGCTGTATAATAGTTCCTTCATTTGAACCAAAGAGGTAATTGTTTTGATGGCATCCATAAGAGAAGGCTGTCTTGTTTGCATTACTGACTGCCTCAACTTTTGGATGGCCTTCTGGAGGGGCCACCACATGAGACACAACTGGCAATTACTTACTGGTGCCACTAACTAGCCCAATCTCTAAAGTATTGTATACAGTCTGTGCATGTCAATATATTGATTCTGTATCACCTGTGAATATTGTGGCATGCATTCTATTATGTTGATTATCCTCTTTGTGGAGAATGCTATACCCTGAAGGCCCTGAGCCATAGTTCTGTGCAGGCTGGGGGGTGGGGGGGGGGAGGGGGGAGGGGAGGGGGTGAAGGCTTTGTGGTATTATCACTTGACTGTTAATCCAGAGATCCAGGTAATGTTCTGAGGACCCATGTCAGATGGTGGAATATGAATTCAGTAAAGAAAAACAAAATCACTCTGGAATGAAGAATTTTAATAATGACCATGAATCATTGATGGTCAGAAAAAACCCACCTCTTTCACTAATGTCCTTCAGAGAAGGAAAAAGCTCTCCTTACCTGGTCTGGCCTATATGATGGGGGATCTAATTGAAACTTAGAGAATACTGAATGGCCTGGGCAGAGTGGATGTAGGAAAGATGCTTCCATTGGTAGGAGAGATGAGGATCTGAGGGCACAGCCTTCGAATAAAGGGAAGGCCTCTTAAAACGAAGATAAGGAGAAATGTCTTCAGCCAGACAGTGGTGAATCTGTAGAATTCACTGCCACAGAAGGTTGTGGAGACCAGGTCATTGAGTATATTTATGATAGAGATAAATAGGTTTTTGATTGTCAAGAGAATCGAGGGAAATTGGGAGAAAGTGGGTGAATAGGGTTGAGAAACTTATCAGCCATGATTGAATGGCGGAGCAGACTTGATGGGCTGAATGCCTTAATTTTTGCTCCTCTGTCTTATGGTCTTATATGTAACTTCAGACCCACCGCAACGTGACTGATTCTTGGTTGCTTGATGGGCAATTAATACTGGCCTGCCCTCCTCCCAGCACAGAGAGCCATTCAAACTATCGAGTCTATGCCCATGCCTCCATTTCCACCTATTCTTTCCATTTTGTATTTGAAACATTTATTCAGTTTCCCATTGAACACTGATTTGAATCTGTAGTCACCACAATAGTATGGAGGGAATACGCTGTAAATTCTAACTACTCTTTGTGAACATTTTTCCTTGTGTCCTCTCAGTTTCCTTTAGCAATCAATTTAAATGTAGTTAAACATGAGCCGCCTGATTTATCATCCATTCAACAACCTGCTAACAATTTCTCTTTATCGACCCCTTCATAATTTTATTCACGTTCATCAAATCAATCGGGTTTCTTGGCTCCAAGGAGGACAATCCCAGCTTTTCTGACGTCCTTTATCCCTGGAACCATTCTGTGAAATCTCCACCGAACGCTTAATGAACCTTCCATGCCTTTCAGTTTTATAGTTAGAATATCGTACAGCAGTTTAGTTTTAAATTGATTTGGCAAAAAAAAATTGCTTTTATACCCTATGCTTCTGTTTGTACAGTGTGTCCTGCCTGGCTTGACCTTGGAAGTGGTCAGTGAAGATGCTGTGTCAAATCAGGGGCAATAAGCAGGTTTCAGAGTCGGTACATTCCATTTGTGTAATTAAGAATATTGCAGAGTGGCATTGCAGCCACTAAATCCAAAAATTCAGTCAGGGGCACTGGGGCTCATGGAGTACATGGCACACAGTGACGTCCCCATAATCATTAGCCACCCACTTGAGAGAGGAATAGTTCTTCTCAAGCCCAGGACCCCAAGAGTATGGTTCTGGGTGATGAGCGCAGTCCTCAACACCTTCTTCCAGGCCTTGCCCATGACACCACACTGTCTCAGGGAACTCTGACATATATGTCCATATCTGTCATTGCTGGTCAAAGTATTGTGACTCTGAGGGCCCTGCATTTGCACCAAGTTCAACATGGTTGTGTTTGTGCTTTATTCTCCAAGAGTGACTGCTGTTGACTACTAGTATGCACTTCACCCCACCTTCAAGGATGAATCACTATTCATAATCGCTAGCTGGGGTATTTCTCCTGTAGTGGAAGTCTTTTCTTCTGTACACTCTGCCACACGGTCCTGCAAGGCTAAAAGAGAAAAAGAAGTTATTGCTGGCCTTTCTGAGCAATCCAGCAACCTATCTACTTCAACTGCATCTGTCAGTGATGCCAGGTCCTGAACAACACTGTGAGCTTTTCTCCAGTGTGCAGAATCTGCATGTCATATCAGTATCTTTAGTCAATGTGTCTTTTGGAAGCTGAGAACCTAGATATCTGTCATTAATATCTTGAGTTGCAGCCACTTCTGTAGAATGAATTAGGTAGCTGAATCTCTTGCTGCTTTGCAGTCAGTTCTTTTGAAATGCACTCTGGCTGTTGACAGTTTTGGTTGTCTCCAACCACTGTTCTTTAGGCTGGATAAGCAGACTTCTCATTATGCCGCCTAGAAAAAGCATGCGCCTCCTTTCCGATTGCAGTCTTCAATTGGATTTTGAGATCCATTTCAGCAATGTGAGGCCTGCCTTTGCTCTGGGTGCCAGAGCTCTGATGACTCCTGTCACCCATTGGTATTTGTACCTTGTGTCAAGTTGGCTGTTTGAATATTCGATGCTCTGATGCCTTTAAATCAAGCAGCTCTTTAGAGGTCTTGTCTCAATTTCATAGTACAGCCTCTTGGATAATTGTGGGCTGTTGCTGTCTACTTTCATGGGGGTATTACAGGACATAAAAAGCTCGTCACATCTGGCTCTTGACTTGAGTGACAATATCCTTTCTTGTGCATCTAATACAGTAAATCTGAAGAGAAATTATACAAATTGTGAGTTTGTGTTTGCTTTCAAGATGTTTTAGGTATTATAAAGTTCTTGAGTACCTTAGAATTTGCCATATTCAGTACTGAAATGGTTACTTCAATAAATTATGGTAGTGTTTTTCACTTGCAGCATAATCTGTATATTTAGTTTGAGACGATTGACATGACATACCTTGTGAAACAGTGGGAATTGACCATTAGAACCATCTTCATGGAGAACTTCAAAGTACTTCCTGATAATCAATGAATGTTTACTAATGGGAAGAAATCTAACTTCCTCAATATGGACAAAAGTTGTCGCCCTTTGTATCTAAAAATGTTGAAGTGTATCAATCATATCCACGTTTGTGGATTTCCATAATACCAGGCTGACTATAAAAGGGACATTTTCAGTGTCTTCACTGTCTTTCCAGTGAAGGGAAGATCAGAGACAGAGGAGGTAAATGGTGAAATTAAGTATCATTCAGAAAATGAATATATCTCATCCCATGTAGGGTAAAAGAGGTAGAAGGATCCTATATTCCCTGCTTTATGTCTTTAGTATCATTAAAATTCAAAATATTTCAATAATTTAAAAGGGACTGTCAATAGGAGAGTTAAGGTGGAGTTGCATTTGCCCTGTAGAATTCTTAATAATTAAAAATGGAATAGGATGAGACCCACTTAATATTTTATATATATATAAAATTCTTGTCCAATCGTGAGCTATACTTAAAAAATATTGATCATCGCTAGTCTTCAGTATGGTTTTCTGAAGGTAATTTTCTTTATGTATAGGTGTGAATCGGATAACCGCTACCTTGGTAACCCACTCAAAGGAACCTGCTACTGTAAGTATTGCTTTGTTTTTCCATGTAATTGTTTTTGGGGTATCAGAGAGCTCACGAAAAATCAAATTCCCTTTATTCTTTTATTAAAAATTAAATACAGGGTGAACACTTTTCAATCAAAGTGCCTCTCCTCCTCTTTTACTTGAAATTGTCCTCATCTGAATTTTCCTTGAGGTTTTCTTAAAATCTCAGTTGTAATGCTGTAACATCAATTTCCTGGAAGGATACATTTACCTTTTATGGCCTTCCTAGTACATCAGTTATTTGGTTTAGCTTAGGTTTATTGTCACATGTCCTGGTGTGACTACTGTGAAAAGTTTACAAGTCTCTACTTACAACACCAACTTTAGGTATGAGATACCTAGGTACAAAGCAGAAAACTTTTTTAAAAGGTTAAAAATTTAAACATTACAGTCCTACAGTCTTAATAAAAATTAGAAAAACAAAAAAAAATTAACCGTCAAATGTTCGCCACCACAGTCCATAAGTGCTAGGCTCTCACTCCTCATAAAGGCTTCAGCTACCCTGCTCCGGGATCAGTCTCACCCCTTTGCCACCACCCTGGGCTTTCTACTTCCATTCATAGGCACCTGCCTCAGGTTGCATGTTCCTGTTCTAACTGCAGCTTGCAATGCCTGCTATGACATTGGGAACCTCTCTCGCCACCACTTTGGGCTTGCCCTCTCCACACTATTAAAATCATCACAGAATGGTTTTATCGCAGATAGCAAGGAACAGGTTGTATTTTCTTTTATGATCTCTTTTTCATTCTCATTCATTCAATTATTAGGTGATGAAGTCATAATGTAACAGTGTTTTAAGTATTTCTGTAGATTTATTGCATGTTTAGACTCTCTCAGAAGTGGAATTGGAAGAATTGATAGATATCCATAACCATTATCAGCCCTGCAATTAATATAAAGTCACAATACACAAGGAAATAATTGGCCAGGGTTTAATACCAAATGTTGGGCAAGTGACCGAAGCACCAACTAACTCCCTGTCCCCATGAGTGAGAAAGACCATTGATCAAGCACCAATTGGGTATTTAATTACTGTCTAATGAGCTTCTTGTCCAATCAGGAGCTGTGACATTGAAGTCCCACTCTGTCTAAGGCAGCTGGAGAGTGTTGCGAAAACCACACGAGGCAGTCATTATGAAATGATGAGCAGATAAGTCTTTCTCATGGTTTGAACTATTACAGGATTGGGGTCAGGAGGGGTTGGAAATAATGCCAAACACCTGCCCCCATTGTTGCCCCCAATGCATGTACATTGGGTAAATGGAACCTCCCCATTCTAAAACCAGCAGACAGGCTGCCTGGTTTTCTCTTTCAGTAAAATAGTCACCTTTCCGGCTGCTAGGTAGACACATAATCACAACTGTTTTGGGTTAAGATCTTCACATGGTCTTTAATTGTCCACTTCAGGGACTTAATCTGTGGCAGGTTGAGAAAATCAGTCATGGACCTTCTCATCAAGAACCTCCTTACTCAGGTTGTGTGAAGTGTGACACTGCACTAATTAATTTATTTTTCCTGTCACAATCCTGCACCCTCCCCTTGCAGCGAGGGCAAAATCACATCCATTGATTTTCCAGACACCACAGCATTTAAATTGGCGCAAGACCATTGGCAATTAGCAGCAGAGGTTTTTATCAAAATAACGAGCAAACATTTCTACATAGAAAAAGCCAACACACTAAACACACCTTCCAGATTGGTGATCTCATAGTTGATGTGTTTCAGTCGCAGATCCACAAATCTGAACCTTTTTACCCAGCCAGTTACTGTATTTTTTTATTGTAAGTCAGATATCAAATGCACATTTAAATTTAATACTTAGCAGGTCATCGCTCACATCAACTCTAGCCTCCCAGCATGCCTCAATCCCCTGCACTTTGCGCACCAATAAAACAGATCCACAGCAGATGCCATTTCCCTAGCCCAGCGCTCATCCCTGGAACAATCTGGATAACAAGGACACCCACGTCAGGCTCCGATTCAACAGCTACAGCTCTGCCTTCAATACCATAATCCCCTTCAGACTAATCTCAAAACTCTGAGACCTAAGCCTCGGCTCCACCCTCTGCAACAGGATCCTCAACTTCCTGATCCACAGGCAATCTGTGAAGATAGACAATTGTACCTCCTCCATGATAACCCCCAACATTGGAGCCCCCCAAGGATGCATTCTCAGCCCTATCCTGAGCGAACACAGTCTACAAGTTTGCTGACAACACCATTGCATTGGGACAGATATCAAACAATGCTAAATCAGAGTACAGGAAGGAGGCCGAGGCCTTGGTGTCATGGTGTAATGATAACTTCTACCTCAATGTCAGCAAAGTAAAAGAACTGATCATTGGCTTATGGAAAAAGGGAGGAGGACTTGGCCCCATCTACAATAACGGAGTGGAGGTTGAGAGCGTCAAGTTCCTAGGAGTGACGATAACCTGAGTGCTCCAGTTTCCTCCCACAATCCAAAGATGGGGCAGCTAGGTCGAATAACCATGCTAAATTGTCGCATAGTGTCCATGCCTCTCAAAAACCAGCAGTGAGGTGATCCAGCTCAACGGACACCAGGGTTTAAATAACAGGTGAGAAAATACAACGGCGCTTCATCAGAGGCTGCCCTGATGATGTTACCCAGCAGAATAATAACAGTCTGCAGAACAACAAATCAGTTCGGCAAGCCAACCAGCCACTAAGTTTACAGTTTTTCCAAGAGGCTAAGTTTGGATGGTAAGTAAGCAATAATCATTTCATATCTGTAAATGAGTGGGCACTGCCTAGTTAAGCACATAGTGAACTTTTTCCTTCAGAGAACTGTGTCCTCATGAATGCACTCATGTAAAGTGCCTGGACATGTGAAACATGAATGGAGACATTCACATTGTTACAAAGCATTCACATTACGGTTGGTCTCAATGATCTTGTTAAGATGCAAAATTTTAACTGCACTCATCTATGTAAGGATTAAAGAATTCCTAAATTCTGCTGCTATCCAGGATTTCTGGAGATGAGCGATGCTTTGCCAATGTAACTTTCCTTTTTTGGATGTATGAAGAGTCTGTTTAACTTCAGCATTGTCGCCACATAACCAGGTACTACAAAAATAACAGTTGATCAATCATCTGACAATGGAAAGTGCATATATATTTATTGATGTGCAAACCTATTTCCAGTGATGTGTCACCCGTGGCACCTATTTACCTCAGAGCTTTTTCAATCCTTGCCCATTTACTATGGTTAGGTGCAGTTGTAGGGTCGCAGCTTGACTGAAGGGACCCTGCTTTGTAATGCATCCTGGTAACCTGGAGGATTTTTATGGATGCTAGGAACATTTGTCATTTTGCTCAGAGATGATGAGAGTAAACAGCATAGATACAATCTCACCCTCTCCAGCTGCAACTACCAGGGAGATCTGAGACAAGATGGAATTGGAGGGACCCAAAACTTGTGGAATATACTGACAGGAAACTTCTGAGAGTTCTGTATGTATTTCCTTAAATGCCCGCTGACATCATCCTGTCTCCTTGAGGAGGGGATTGTGGTTGAGGTCCTGATCACCCTGATGGTGAGCAGTGGGGAGAATGTAGGTCTGTATGCATTTACAACATCCACTAAGTATTTTGCAAGACTTGGCTTTTCATGGCAGGCAACCACATGTCCGTGGAGCTAACTAGATTCCTATTGTTGGAGTCCTCTACTCTGCAATCCAGTTTACCAAGGGCCTCTGACAACCTGCCTGTGGCTCCCATGATTGTCAGTACATCTGTATGAAAACGGTAATTGTAAATGCCATGGAGTCATCTTTGACCATAGGAAATATAGGTACAGTACAAATAGAGTAAGGAGGCTGGATCTTGGTGCCCTGGCCAACCCAATGTCTGTTCCTGCCCCACTGAACTTATCTCCACTTATCTCCACTTATCTCGACTCTATTTTCTCCCCCCTAGTCCAGGAACACCCCACCTACATTTGGGACACCACCCATGCCCTCCACCTCCTCCAAAAGTTCCAATTCCCTGGTCCCCAACACCTCATCTTCACCATAGATGCCCAATCCCTATACACTTGCATTTCCCACGCAGATGGCCTAAAAGCCTCCAGTTCTTCCCCTCCTACGTGCCCAACCAGCCCCCTGCCACCAACACCCTCATCTGCTTAACTGAACTGATCCTTACCCTTAACAACTTCTCCCTCAGCTCTTCCCACTTCCTACAGACAAAGGCGGGTAGCCAATGGTACCCGCATGGCCCAAGCTATACCTGCCTCTTTGTAGGATATGCAGCTGTGCTGGCATTATCCCCCACCTCTTCCTCACGACACTGATGACTGTATCGGTGCTGCATCGTGCTCCCACAAGGAGTTTGAACAGTTCATCGACTTTACTACCACCTTCTACCCCAACCTCGGGTTTACCCGGACTATCTCTGATACCAAAGTGTGAAGCTGGATGAACGCAGCAGGCCAAGCAGCATCTCGGGAGCACAAAAGCTGACATTTCGGGCCTAGACCCTCATGCTCTCTGATGAAGGGTCGAGGCCCGAAACATCAGCTTTTGTGCTCCTGAGATGCTGCTTGGCCTGCTGTGTTCATCCAGCTTCACACTTTGTTATCTTGGATTCTCCAGCATCTGCAGTTCCCATTATCTCTCCCATCTCTGATATCTCTCTCTCCTTCCTGGACCCCTCTGTCTCCATCTCTGGTGAACACCTCAACTGATATCCATTTCAAGCTCACCAACTCCCACAGCTGCCTAGACTACACCTCTCCAACCCACCTTCCTGCAAAAATATGATCCCCTATTCCCAATTCATCTCCTACAGACAAAGGGGGTAGCCAATGGTACCCGCATGGGCCTCCGCTGCATCTGCTCCCAAGATGACGCGTTTCACTCCCAGACATCTCAGATGTCCTTGTTTTTCAAGGACCGTAATTTCCCCCCCCACAGTGGTTGAAAATGTCCTCGATCGCATCTCTTACATTTCCCTTACCTAAGGCCTCACAACCCCCTCCCCGCAATAAAAACAAAGTCAGTATTTCTTCTTGTCTTCATGTATCCACTCCATTAACCTCTGGATTCAACATATCATACTCCGCCACTTCCGACAACTGCAATCTGACCCCACTATGAAGGATATATTTCCCTCCCCACCTTTATCTGCCTTCCGGAGGGACCACTCTCTCCGCAAATCCCTCGTCCGCTCCACATTCCCCACCACCCCCGGCACCTTTCCGTGCAACCGCAAGTGGTGCTACACCTCCCCTTACACCGCCCTTCTCACCTCCATCCCAGACCCCAAAAAAAGCTTCCACATTAAACAGATGTTCATCTACGCATCCTGTAATGTGGTCTATTGTATCTGCTGTGTGGCTGCCTGTATATCAGGGAGAACAAGCCGAGTCTCGGAGACAGCTTTGTGGAGCACCTACGCTAGGTTTGCAACAAACAACACCTCTCAGTCGCGAACCACTTCAACTCCCCCTCCCACTCCCTGGATGACATGTCCATCCTGGGCCGCCTCCAGTGTCACAATGATGCCACTTGGAAACTGGAGGGACAGTACTTCATATTCGGCCATAGAAGCCTCCAACCCAATGTTCTCAATGTAGACTTTACCAGCTTCAATATCTCTAGACCCCTGACCTTATCCCAAGACCTTCCCCTCCCCCCCCCCCACCATCCCTGCTTCCTTGACCTGTCTGTCTTCTCTCCCACCTATCTGCTCCTCCCATCTGACTGACCAATCCCCATCCTCACTTCCTACTTGCACTCACCTTTGCTAGCTTCATCCCTGCTTCCTTGACCTGTCTGTCTTCTCTTCCACCTATCTGTTCCACTATCTATCTGCTATCATCTTCCCCCCCCTCCTATTTATTTCAGAGCCTCCTTCCCCTCCCCCATTTCTGAAGAAGGGTCCTGACCCAAAATATGAGCTTTCCTGCTTCTCCTGATGCTGTCTGGCCTGCTGTGTTCTTTCAGCTCAACACCTTGTTATCTCGGACTCCAACATCGGCAGTTCCTACTACCTCTGGGTGTTGGTGGGATGCTGTTTGGAGGATCGGTGTAAGCGTGATGGGACAAGTGGCCTGCTTCCACATTGCAGGGATTCTATATCCAGGCCCTGAACATGTGCTTAGTTTCTGACAGTCCAATGAGTGCCAGTAATTAGAGGAGGTCTTCCTTGAGCATCACAGAGACATGCCAGTGATGTGTTCACTAGATTGTGCTCCTGAATCACACTTAGATAGAGAACCATTGAGTTGAAAGTCTCTGGGCTGGTGGAGGATGCAGGAGAAAATCTTCCATGGCATCCTATGAGGATTTGGTTAGTTGTTCCTCAGAGGCGGAGGAGGAACTGATGGATTGAGGCGCTGGCATCTTCAAGATAGTAGCTTTATGGATGCCACTGGTACATAAATTAGAAAAAGGAGGCCATTAGTTGTGCATTGGGGTAAAAGCTTGAGCATCTTGACAATAAGTCACCAGCAGTGGCAATGGCAAATCAGCACAGTTCATTGAAGCTTACTGGGTTGCTTCGACACGGAGATGTCTGTCCTCTCCAGCCATATCGAAGACTTTCTCATAGGACATGAGATCTGAATGTCAGCCACAGCAGCACCTGTGTGGGTCCTCACTACCCAATTATGGGATATTTTCTCCTGAAAGAGACAAATGGAAGGATTGAGATAATTTAAAGTGGAATGATGTACCTCCTCTCAACTGTCCCATCCATCAGTAGCTCCAGGACCTTTTTGCTGAAATGAGGTGCTAGCTTCTCTTTTCTGGACATTTCCTTTCCCGAAATGGTCCAGTTAAACAATGTAAATGCTAGTTACTGAATTGGAATGTTCAAAGTGGTACATAACTAATATTTAAATATAGTGAAATGAATGTGAACAGTACAAGGTTTCAGCAGCAGAAAGGAAGACCGTCTCTGCAGCCCAAATGCATAATTAATTAGCTGAGCAGTAGAATATTGTGAGAAAGGTTGCAGTACACCCTGATGCAAAATCATTCTCAAAACTCTCCAAAAGTAACAACAACGGGAAAATCTGGCTGTGTATTTTTGGATGATGTTGCAGTGATGCATGAGAAATGAATATTGAAAAAGGCAAAATGTTGGGAGGCCTTTAATTCTGCTTTTCTCTGGAAAATTTGCAACTAATGGGAAAACAAGTTTTTACTGTTTTGAGACTATTGTTTGGCATATGCACTTTGATTGAGACTGCCATGAAGAATACACCAGTTAGCAGATGAATGACAGTTAACTACCAAGTTTTACATTTTTAAGCAAGACATGTTGACTCTCGCCTAGGTACTGCTATGAGAAATGAACTAGAATGGCTCTCACCTGTGTGTGCCTATGTTCTCTCTGTCTGTAAGGAACAGGGCCCTGTGTTAATAAATGTAACCTCCAACAACCATGTGTGCTACTATAAGAGCCCAACTGTAAATCTTAAATTGTCCAAGTTCTTTCTCCTTGGAAATCAAGATTTTTAAACTGTTTCCCTTCCTTTTTTCCTCTTCTCTTTCTAATTCAGGCTTTTTTTAAAATTTCAATCTATCTTTCTCTTGGTTTTTAACTTCTCCTTTAAATTCAAACAGTTCATTTCTGTTTTTTTTCCCCTCCAATACAAGTTTATTTTTATTTCTAAACCACAGCTAATTCGCATTATAGTACAGCAATGTCAGGTTCCCTTTTTCTAAAAATTCTAAATGCTGGATAATCACTTAGAGCATTTCATCCTTATGATATCCCAGTTTTATTTTTGCTCTGTTTATGCACCAATTCTCTCAGGTTAACCTTTGTCAAAGATTTCAGATAATCCAATGTTACAATTTCTACTCCGAGAAATGTTTTAGCAACAGTCCAACTCACTTTGAACGTTCAAATCATCTAATATTCTTCTCAGCTGTCCTTTTTATGCTCAGTACCTCTGTTTGGATTAGAATATAGAAGGGATGGTTAGTAAGTTTGTGGATGACGCCAAACTTTCTGGCATAGTAGACAGTGAAGAAGGTTTTATAAGATTATATCGGGATCTTGAAGAAATGAGTCAATAGGCTGATAAATGACAGATGGTGTTCAATCTGGATAAATGTGAGGTTTTGCATTTTGGTACAACAAACAAGGGTAGTGCTTATACAATTAATGCTAGGGCCTTGGATGGGTTTATTGAACAGAGGGACCTAGGGGTTCAGGTGAATAATTCTTTGAAGTTTGCATCACGTATAGACAGGGTGGTTAAAAAGGTGTTGGGCTTGCCTTCATTGCTCAGTTGTTTCAGTGCAGGAGTTGGAAAGTCATGTTGAAGTTGTACAGGACATTGTGAAGCCTCTTCTGGAATACTCTGTCCAGTCCTGGTCGCCCAGTTATAGTAAGGATATTGCTAAGGTGGAGAAGATCAGGAGAGTTTACCAGGAGAGCTTACGAGATATGGCAGGTTTGAGTTATAGATAAAGCCTAGTTAGGCTGTGTCGCTTTTCACTGGAGTGTAGGAGGTTCAGAGATGATCTGATAGAAGTTTAGAAAATAATGAGGTATACAGAGAGTTAACAGTAGTTGTCTTTTCCTTAGAGTGGGGAATTTCAAGACTGGGGGTGCATTTTTAAGGTGAGGAGAGAAATTTAAAAAATACATGAGCAAATGTTTTACACAGCATGGTTTGTGTGTGGCATGAATTTCCTGAGGAAATGGTTACAATTATGGGATTTAAAAGAAATTTGGGTAAGTACATGAATAGGAAAGGTTTGGAGAGATATTGGCCAAGCACAGGCAGGTTGGACTAGTTTAGTTTTGGATTATGTTCAGCATGGACTTACTGGACCAAAGGGTCTCTTTCTGTGCTTTATGTCTCTATGTACTCCTCTTTTAAAAACAAATCTCTCAAATCAATTAATATCAATCTTGCAAAGATCCCCCTATTTACTCTCATCCCAGCTGATGGCATGGGTATGTCGGATCCCAAAATGAAACCTAGCTGATAGACTTTAAAGAGATAACAAGAATTACAGAAGCTGGAGTCAGAGATAACACAGTTGTAGAGCTAGAGGAAAACAGCAGGCCAGGCAGCATCAGAGGAACAGGAAAGTTGTGTTCCTCCAGCTCCACACTTTGTTATTTATGATAGACCTTAAATCTTGGTTTTGCCATTTGTATGCCATGATAGCCAGTCACTGAACATATTTATACGTGGCTATGTATATACGTTTAACAGAAGAACATCCAAGTTCATTACACACAAACTATTTTACATTTTACACTTTTCAGTCACTTATCTCAAATATTTTAATGACCTTGTTTAAATGCATAGAAACAAATCTTTCATTGTCCCAGTACCACACTCCGAACTCTCCAATGTGACAAATATTGCTATTTTCTTATTAACATGTAGAGTGTAGAAAACAAATTAAACTTAAAGCTATACATCACTTTTTTTCAGTTTAGAACCCAGTTTTGCAGCCTATAGCATATTATGACCCTTCATCACAGTGGATTATGGCTTTATTCTTTTTCAACCTTTCTGTAACAGATTGCAGCACATTTTCTTGCTGTGTCTGTTCGGAGGATAATTAAGACTGCAGGTCCAGAGTTGCATTTAGCTTTGAGTAGATAAAGATGACAAATTTCTCTCCTTTAAAGGACCTTAAGAAACATGATGCTTTTCTTTTAATGACAATCTGCTAGGGACAGTGAACGTGTAACTATCTTTTTACTTCAGCTTTATTAATGAATTTATATTTCATTAGGTACCATGGTGAGATTTGACCCCTTATTTTAGGAGCATTAGTCCAAATGTCTACATTACTAATCCAGTAACTAGCATTGTGCTACCTAAGGAGAGAGAATTGTCCACTTTGTCAGCTAATACAGAGAGGTAAAACTGGTTTGTTAGTATTGTGGTCGGAAGATAGCTAAAGTCTCATATGGTGATGAAACATCTGAAAACGAACCTTCCAGCTCAGCAAGCAAACTTACATCCAAAGTCTCATATACCAGATCTGTTTCAAAAAGAAATTCGAGCCGGAGGGAGAGAAAGTGGAGAAAGATGTAAGTCCAGAACTAAGTCAGGGCAGGGTGAGGTGAGGTTGTTTGGTCTCCTGGGCGTGGGGGATGCATAAGAAATAATGGAGATAGCTGTTTAAATATAATCACAGTCCTCCTGATACCGATGTTTTGAACTCTCAGTACTGGGATGAGCAGTGGGGAAAGTGCAGGTTCTTTGGCAAGAGTTGTTGGGCAATGTATATGCTGACAATGATGCGCTCATTAAATCCGCAACTTTCTTGTAATGAATTATTGGTAATTATTCATTAAATAATGGTTTGAATAGCACTTTACCAAACTTTCAGAAGTACTCATTTCATACTTGGATTATAATCTCAGTTGATGTTATTACTGGATAAATCAGATCCCAGCACACAGTCTGGCTTGATAGATCATTTTTGTATTTAATGTGGTGGTCATTTGCAAGATCTGTGGGCTGAGCTATGTCATATTTTGGCACAGCATCAATTTTATTGAATTTCTTGGCTGGTTTACTTCCATGAAGCTAAGAATAATATTTTATATATTGTCCCAAAACTTACCTGATTAATGGTCCACGTTGCTCCTTTGTGTGATGCTGTCATCTGATGCTAACCTGATTCTTGCCCTGCCATATCAAGAAAAACTAAATAGCTTGAAATAGACCTGCATTTGTAGTGCCAGGGCCATTTTTACAAGGCTGTTGTGTGTCCAGTCAAGCACTTTCAATCCAGAGCTCCCTTGTACAGTGACTGACAGGAAGAAGGTCAGTGACCTTTTCCACTCTGCCAACCTCCTCAATAGTAGTTCATATTTGCTTTGCTTCGCTCCGCATGCATTTCCCACTGAGGCTCATGATCCACCACTGTCACTATTCATATACAATATCTTGCATCACTTGCTCTACCCTGTTAACACATGACATTAGCAACCCTTATGACCTGTGACCTGCCACCCATGTATTTGCAGCACCTACACCAGTACAATACCACCCACCTTCATCCCACTCAATGCCTTCCTTTATCTCATTCCAGGAGTAAACAGACTTTGTCAGTGCAGAAAGATCCAAGATGGGTATTCTGTTCCCAACATTTCATTTCTCGTCTTTCTAAGGAGAGGATCCTGTCCTTGTTTACCCGGAGTGACTGACTGACTGACTATGCTCATGTCTTTGGACTGTTATTGGAGCTGTGCTTGACTAGCTGTACCAGGCTTCCTGATTGAAGGTTATCTGGCCCTGAGTGAATGAAAATCATGATAATTGGCAAGGGAAAACAAGTAATGTGGACCTAGTAGTTCTGGCTGAGGGGTTAAGGCACTAAAAGACACAGCAAAGTGTAGCATAATTTGTGAGCATCCACAACAAAAACAGAAATTTCTGGAAAAAGTCAGCAGGTGTGGCGGTTAGAATCAGGACATGAGAGAAAGTGCTCAGTTCCTAAAACTGTTGAACTCGATATTTATTAAGGCCAGAAGACTGCAGAGTTCCCAAGCAGAATTGAGATGCTATTCTTCCAACTTGCACTGAGCTTCACTAGAGCACTGCAGCAAGCCTGAGACTCACCTGGTGCCCAGGGGACAGGGTGATGTGTTGAAGTCGCACGCAACCAGCTGCTCAAGATCAAGATCTGTTGCCAGAATGTGGGTGTTCTGAAAAGCGGTCATCCAATTTTCACTTTATCTCCTCAGTATTGAAGACAACATTGTGAATTGTGAGGTCAGGTGCAGGTGAAATTGCTCCTTCACCTGGAAGGTGTGTCTGAGGCCTTGAGTGGTGAGGAGGGACAAAGTAAATGGGCACATATTACGCTTTCTATGATTGGGGTTGTGGGGAGGGATTGGGAGTGATGGAGGAGTGGACTAAGGTGTCCCAGAAGGAACTATCTCTGTGGTGGGCTGACGAGGGAGAGGTGTGGAATGTATATCTGGCGGTGTTATCCACTGGAGTTGGTGGAAATTGTGGCTAACGATCCTTTGGATGTGGATGCTGTTGGGATAGTAGATGAAGTTGAGAGGATCCCATAGCTGTTGTGGGAGAGAAGAGAGGGGATGAAGGCCAGTGTGCTGGAGATGGGTTGGACACAGCTGAGGGCCCTGTCAAACATGGTGGTGTAGAATCCTTAACTGAAAAAGAAGGTGGACATTGTAGAGTCTCCTTTGTCAAATTTGACTTCACTTGAACAGACAGAGACAGAGGAACTGAGAGAATGGAATAGAGTCTTTTCAGGAAGCCGGGTGTGAGGATCATAATCAAGGTAACTACGGGAGTCGGTAGGTTTGTAGTAAATATTTGTGGCCAGCCTATCCCAGAAATGGAAACAGATTTTGAGAAAAGGAAGAAAGGAGTCAGAAACTGACCAGGTGAAGGTGAGAGCCAGGTGGAAGTTGGAAGTGAAATAATTAAAGTTTTCGAAATCTGGACAAGCAAGGGGTAGCTGCATCGATGATGCCATTGATGTACTGGAGACACTGTTGTGGCTGGGGCCAGAGTAGGACTAGAACAAGGAATGTTCCACATACCCCACAAAGAGACAGGCGTAACTAGAATCCCATGCAAGTCATCCCTTTGATCTGAAAGTGGAAGGAGTTAAAGGAAACATTGTTCAAAGTGAGGATGAGCTTTGTCAGTGGAGGAGAGTGGTGGTGAATGGGGACGGTTCAGGCTTTTATTACCAGGAAAAAATGGAAACCCTGAGACAATCTGATTGGGGAGAGGTTGGGGGGCGGTGGACATGGAAAGACATTACAGAAGCCTGTTAAAGAGAAGGTAGCTGGAGCCTGCAAACTGGAAATTCTGAAACTGAGCATTCGGATAGTTTCAAGAGCTTTGAGTACTAAGAGAGCAAATACAGTCCTGAGGTACATCCAGGTTCAATCTGTAAACCTTGTACCCATCTCTACGCGCAAAGTCTCCATGCAGCTGCATTTCAGTTCTAGCTGTCTAGATATGCAGTTCCTGAGAAGTTGGCAGATGTCAGATGCAAGTGTCCATGAACATGGGATGCATGCACCTGGTACCCTGGAGTGTGCCTGAAAAGTTGTTGCTGGGTGTCCAAGATAACAGCCTGGAGCATCAAACAATGAGGTGAAATCACTAGGAACCCAAGCATTTGTATTGGGAATAGTTGACGCCTTGTTCCCTTGTTCCAGGTGGAAGAATAGAAAGCTACATATTAATGAGGTGAGATTTGCAACTGAGGCCAATGCAAACAATAAGCCCCCTAACAGGCATTTTGCAGCTGGTAAATGAGAATCTCATTTTGGTAGGAGAGTCAAAACTAGAAGGCCTAAGTTTAAGGTGAGGGGGAAAAAGATGTAAAGGTACTTAAGGGGAAACTTTTTCACGCAGAAGGTAGTGCATATATGGAATGTGCTGCTAGAGGAAGTGGTGGAGGCTGGTATAATTCCATTTCAAAGGCATCTGGATTGGGACTTGAATAGGAATGGTTTAGAGGGATATGGACCAAATACTGGCAAATAGGACTAGATTAATTTAAGACATCTTTTTAGCATGGTAGAGTTGGACCCATGGGTCTGTTACCTCCGTGCTGTACAACTCTATGACCCTATAAGCACAGACCTCTGTTTGAAAATGCAATAAGTTGCTCCTGATTTTGGGAAATCAATAAAAGAGGTACATTTCTCAATAATTATAAATTGTCTACAAAAAGATCTGGTCTGTTTTTGTTTTAGCTTTTTGTTTTTGTTTCAGACTCCATTGAATTTTTCACACATAGCAAATCGTTATGAAAGTCTGTTGAAGTCCCCCCCTTCATTTCCTCAATTATTCTTGACACCCAGATTACAAAAAGTACAAGTTGCATAAAAATTCCTTGAAAGCTTTTCAGAACATGTTGATCTTTCCGTGCCGTCATACAATGCTGCGGAATTAACTTGAAAGAAATAACTTGAAAGCTTGTCCACACGGTGGCACAGTGGTTAACACTGCTGCGTCACACTGCTAGGCATCCGGGTTCGATTCCACCCTTGAGTGAGTGCCTGTGTGGAGTTTGTATGTTCTCCCTGTGTCTGCATGAGTTTCCTCCCACAGTCCAAAGATGTACAGGTTAGGTGGATTGGTTTAGCTAAATTGCCCATAGCGTCTAGGGTGGGGAATGCAGGGATAGGGTAGGGTGTGGGATGCTCTTCAGGGGGCTGGTGTGGATGTGATGGGCTTCTACGCTGTAGGGATTCTATGAATCTAAAACATTTTGGGTCCAGTGACCCTCCTTTCGAACTGAGTTCTGTGGAAGGGTGACTGGACTCAAAACGTTAACTGTGATTTTCCTTCACAGATGTTACCAGACCCACTGAACCTTGCGAACAGCTTTTGTTTTTGTTCCTGATTTACAGCATCTGCAGTTCCTTCAATTTTATTCGGTATCTGCATGTGGCTATACGGAGAACATGCATCAGTGTTAATCTTTCAATTCCTTTGTAGCTTAGATTTCAGTTTTTATTAAATAAATGAATGTAATGGACATTACAGTGAAATTATTTTGCTTGAGTGAAACCAAGTAATTACTTGCCTGGTAATCACCTTTGCTGTTTCATTGTATAAGAATAAGATTTTTATGTGTACAAGCTTGACATTTGTCAGATCGCTGCTGCTGAACTTCATTGTCTTAAGTTACAGTTCTTGCCTATGCTTCAGATTATTAAAGTGCCTGACAGAACAGGGCCATCCATCTGAGTGATCAGTTAAATATTTATTCATTGTTTTCATCAGTAAATGCTCTCACTGATTCTTTTGTAATTGTTTGTGTAATATATTCTGTAGATCATTTAAATTCCTTCCTTCTTTAGAAATCTGTTCTGCAGAAAAATTCACTGATAACCTCGAGATAACCTTGCCCATATTGACTCGGTGATTACATTTAAGTCAGAAGTTGTACTTTCAAGTTCTACTCCAGTACTTCACATACAATCCAGTCTAATAATTCAGTGCAGTACTAAAAAAGCTCTGCATTGTCAGAGGTGCTATATATTGAATGAGACAGCAAACTGAAGGTACTACGTTTTTATTCTCATGCACTACCTTACTCCCAACATGGACATAGTTGATGAAGAGCCGTTCTCACAGTATTCTAGACAACATTTATCTGTCAGTCAGTATCACTAAAATGTCTCCACATTATTTGATTTCAGAGAGTGTACATATTTCTGCTGTCTCCTGCTCAACGACAGTAACCAGACTCCAAAAATTGCATCAGTTGCAAAGTGCTTTGGGCACTCTCAAGTTGTGAATGGTGTTAGACAAATGCAGTTTTTTTAGAAGATGTTTATAAATAGACATTAACAGAATGCATGTTAGAAAAGTAGAAATGATAAGAGATAGCTAACTAAATGGAAGTAGCCCTTCATTCCAGAAAGGTATCAAGTGTCCTAGGCCACGATTGCGAGACCACCAAGAAAGGAGAGGGGGATTACCTTTTCTTGAGAAGCTTACAATCATTTGCCTCTTATTTTTCAGATTAAACAGGTGGTGAAGATCCTCAGCTGAAACTATCTCAGTTTAGCCACTTAGTTAAGCCATGATTGACACTGTCTGTGTTTGGGTTCAAGCCCCTTCCATTACATGGCTATGCAAGAATCAAGGTTGGCATTCCAGTGTGGTGCTGAAAGAACACATCATTGTTGGAAATTCCATCTTTCAGTCAGGGTGATATATTGAGGCCCCTTCTGCTTGCTTGGTTGGATGTTCAAGGTCAGATTGAAGAAGAGAAAATTAGTTATCTGTGATGTCCTGGATTAATCACTTGATTCCTCAAGGACAGGATGTGGTTGAGAAACAGATGGAAGAGAAGAATGAAAAGATCTTGGGGTCACTGGAGGTAGCTATATCAGAATTTCCATGGCTAATTATTCTCTGGCTAGGATTAAGTAGGTGACAGCAGTTCGTCAGAGCGAGATATCTTTGAAGAGGATGATGTGATTAACCGATTCAAGGGCTGTGGATAATTTGGAAAAGATGTGGGGGGATATTTTTAACCAAGGTCAGTTCATCAAATAGTATCACTTTTGACTTGGTTAAAGCCTTATTGATATTATGACAAGAGGAGACATTTGATCTTTAGTCTCTGGGGAATGATGGAAGTGGCAGAAACAGGTGCTCAGTTGATTTTGGTTTTAGTGACAAAGACATTTATTAACTCCTTGCACTTGTTATTGGAGGTGAGGATGGAATAGACAGGGAGGGTGATTTAAGAAGGTTGTTCGCATTAAAGAAAATAAACTGGTGCTTCCAGGATGATCCTAGAATAATGAATAATTTTGACTGATGTGAGCAAAACCTGAACCCACTTCGAGTCAATGGTGAGTTGCTTAGTCAATTGATCATTTTCATTCAGGTCTGCATCCTTTAAAGGAGCAAATATGGTCTATTCCTGGGGTACCATCAAGACAGGGAATGCTGGTTTTAATGGAAAGTAAGGCATCACAAATGGAGCTTGTCAGTTTCCACAATTTTATACCATTAATATTACTGAGAACTCAGCCAGACATTGGTTTTCTCTCCCATTAATTCATCCATTAGAAAACTGATGATTCATTCCACGTTGCAAGAATGATATACCTTTAATATTCTGTGACATTGAAATTTATGATGCAATGATCAAGGCTTTAGTCTCCAGTGAGCCTGCAAGGCTTTTTGTAATCCAATAATCTCGATTTCTAAAAGCATTCTATGACAATGGATCATTTAATCTTTCCTATGAAGTCTCTTATTTATTCCCTTAGTTGTTCTTTCAGAGTAGATACAGTTCCCATTAATCCTGTTGTCAGCGTGTGTAAACTGAAACAGGTACTTGAATTGCTTCACCATTTTGAAGTAGTTGAGTTTGTTGAGAGACGCTTTTGTCAAATTTTGAATATCAAGTACATTGACAAGATTTAAAAGACTTAAGTGTATTTTTCCATTCAGCTGCTTTGTGGAAAAAAGAATGCAAAATGAAACAGAGCAGGGTCATCAAAGTCAGAATTTTAATGATGAAATGATCAACAGTTCACATTGAGATTATTGCATAAACTGGAAAAGTAGATTATCATTTTAGGGTATTAACCACAAACGGCTAGAGTATTAAATATGCTCAATAATATGGAAATAACTACTGGTGGATTTACTAATATGGGAATGATGTTCTTCCTTGCTGAAAAGGTGTAAAAATGGCAAACAAAAAAACAGAAGATCATTGAAATATTTCTAGAATGGAAAGAATCAACTTCTGAGTTTGAATACAGAAACTGGATGATAAATGCGGAAAGTATCTCAGGCAAAAATTGGTGTTTTCACTGTTCAGACCAGAGGACAATTGAATGCCCAAGACGATGATAAAATACAAAAGTCTACTTTGCACATTCTCCCCCTCATCATGGAACTGTGGCAATCAGCAAGACTCATTTGAGAAATAGTGCCTGGCACAAATAATACTGTTATTAATTTCAATGGGTCACAATTAATGAATAGCTTTGTGATATGCCATTAGTATTACCATATTCAAATACGTTGTTGTGACTGTAACAAAGTCCTAGTTCAGAGGAGGACAGGACTGTGCATAAGATGTTCAAGAAAAGAAGGAAAGAGGAATGGGTGGCAGTGTGGATTAAGGAGTTTTACTGTGTTGGAGAGAGAGGATGTTTTGGACAGGTCATAGCAGAATTTATTTGGTTAGAGCTACGGAATATAGTAAATGCAATTATTTCGCTAAGTGTTCTGTAGAAAACCATTAGTGAAAAAATATCAAGGAGGAAATTTGCAAGCAAACAGATCTGCAAGAATTGTAGGGTAGTTATAAAGGGTGTTTTTATTATTTGAATATTGACAGAGATAGTCATACTGTAAAGGGCAGACACCACATTGTTTAAAAAATAAGCCACTAATATACAAGCAAATCCAAGGACAGAATCTACCTGGGTGCTGAATGAAATGGATTTTGGGAAGAAAGTTGAAAGAATCATATGAGATAGGCATTGATGAGCTACCAGTTGATTACAATAAAACATCTAATTTTCCAACCAAGTGTTGAATGGCAAAACAAACCTCCCAAATAAAAGCAAAATGCTGGAGTGACTCAGGAAGCCTGGTCGCACCAGTGGATAGAGAAATAGCGTTAATGTTTTGATTTTAATATTCATATTGAAATTGAAATCAAAACATTAACTCTTTTCCCTCTTTGTGTTAACAGATGTAGCCAGACCTCCTGAGTATCTCCAGCACTTTGCTTTTATATCAGATGAGATTCTCACTCGTGAGCCGTGAGAGGCCTATTTGCATGTGTTGGCATCCTCTGCATTATGGCGTCTCATTTCATTGATATGCTGTTTCCCATTTTCTCATCTGTCCCATACAAACTACACCACAGCAATTCTGGACATGAAAGTCAGAGCAATAGCCTGGCAACTCCAACTCATCATCCACTTCTCTGGCCCTCCAGTAGTCACCAACATCTCTGAGAATGCTCCTTGAGCCATAACTGTAAGCGGCTGCTGGCCACAAGAACTTCTAGGTCCCTATCAGAAAAGGCAGTTCCAATTGTTTTCTGTCCAAAGTGTCCAGGGCAAATAAAAATAACCATGAAGGGTACATGTAGACAGCAAGTGCCTGGTCTTTAATAGATAATGCTGACACCAGGAATCTCAAGAGTCCCCGATAGTGGTCAGTACTACAGCCTGTGGCAAGTGGGATAATACAATGAGTGGAGCGCCACAGGGGTACAGTGCATAAGTAATGAAGTGAGTTTGGGATGATAGTATGAGAAAATGCGCTTGTGCTCACAGAGAGAAACCCCTTATGAAACTTTCCAAAAACAACACTCTATGATTTCTGAGATAACAAGGTGTAGAGCTGGATGAACACAGCAGGCCAAGCAGCATCAAAGGAGCAGGAAGGCTGATGTTTCGGGCCTGGACCCTTCTTCAGAAATCCGATTCTGAAATCCTTCTTCCGATTTGTAGTGAAACAAATTATGAAAGTATGATAAAAGGAGGAATAGAAGGACTCTTGTAATGCAGTGGTAGTATCCCTACCTCTGGATCAGAATTTCTGGGTTCACGTCCCACCTGCAGTAACCGTGTCCTGCAAAATGTCTGCATATGCAAGTTTAAAATATCAAAAAGGAAGAAGACTGATTTGTTATCACAAAGGAGATTTGTGCATGGCGGGAGTCACAGGGGCTGAAGTATTACTTTGCATCTGTCTTCATTACGGGAGAAGATACTGCCCAAGTCATGGTGAAAGAGAAGGATATTCAGACACTTGAATTTAAAATTAATGACAAGTGGGTTTGGTTTGATTGCCTGTACTTAACACTAATAAGGTATCAGGACTGGATGAGATTTTTTTCTTTATTCTTTTATGGCCTCTGGGCATCGCTGGCATTTATTGTTCATCCCAATTGCCTCTGTAATGAGTGGCTTCCTAGGCATTCCAGAGGGCAATTAAGAGTCAGCTACGCTACAGTGGGTCAGGAGTCAGATGAAGACCAGACTGGGTAAGGGATGGCAGATTTCCTTCCCTGAACGATGCTTCTGAGCCATCTGATAGCTTCGTGATGACTCACTTTATATTTCAGATTCATTCATTGAACTTAAATTCTACCAGTTTTTATGGTAAGATGTTAACCCATGTCCCCACAATATTGACCTGAACCTCTAGAATACTGATGCAGTGGCAATATCACCAGGAACACTAGAAGCTACTCACTACCCTCTTCTCGTAGCCCTGCACATTGATTCTTTACAGACAGCAACCTGTCTTGAGTGTATCTTGAACCTGCCTCTATTCCACTCAGGCAATGCATTCCAGATTCTAACCAAACAATTAATAAATCTAGGATATAAAGCAAATCTGAGTAATTGTGACCAAGACAAATTTCTTGGTGGAGAAAATCTGTCATTCTTTGCCAAATCTGGCCAACATATGACTTCAGACTCACAGCAATGAGATTGCCTCTTAACTGTCCTCAGAAGTGACTGAATGAGCCACTCAGTTCAAGGACGTCTCAGAATGGGCAATAAGTGCTGGCATTGCCAGTTGCCACCCACATCCCATGAAAAAGTTTTAAAAAGCAGAGTTCAGGCAAATATTAAAATGGCTTTAATGTATTTAATTTTGAGAAAGGTAAGTGAAAGAACAAATTGAATATTAAAAATTATGTGAAAACTACAAGATCTGAATCACTTGGCCAGAACATGGAAGATCTTCTCAAAACTTATCTTTGACTTTATTTGGGAAAATAATTTCTAGTGTATTCTGTCAGTTCCTCATGAAATATTATTCAGTATGAAGTTGGGATTTAGACTTGAGTCTTCATAATATATTCCAGATTTTAGCAAAAGCCACTATTTTAATTCTTGATTTGAGATCAGCATGTTGAAGTCAATTCAAAATCAGCCTTAAATAATCCATGATTTTTTCCCTTTGAGAAAGACCTACACTAAAAATTAGGACTATTGATTTTGTTAATTGATTTTCAGACATGCTTCTTGTTATATAGGCAAAACATAAGGATAAGACTTAGGAGTGACGAATCCTTGAATTGCCCAGAGCTATGCATCTCTGCATGATCAATCCAGAATGGCATGGCAGCTTTTCTCACAATCTGAACAGAGCATGCTTAAAGAGTATCATGTTGTGTCACAGAGGAATATTGTTATGTAATGAGACAAAAATGTGTGCATTGATAAGTAATTTAATTTTGTCGAGTTTCATATTTCTCTTTGTATCTAGTTACAAAGATTTAGTCTCCTCAAAGGCTCATTTGGTGCTATAACTTAGTTGTGTAGTCAAATGGAACAGATGTTGTTTGTGATTTGTGCTAAACTATTGTCAGTTAAGGTCACAGTAGAAGACTCACCATCTCATCATCCTTGATCTAGTTCAAAGTCTGGTTTTGGAAGTAAATAGGTTTCAAATATTGGGTGAAAACAGATTTTGCTTGGCCTGTTCTGAGGTATGGTCACTGGACCCAAAATGTTAACACTGATATTTTCTTCACAGATACTGCCAGACTTGCTGAGCTTTTTCAGCAACCTCAGGTTTTTGGATTTGGCTTGGCTATGCTGGGATTCATGGTAACTTGTCTTGCCAGTGTTCAGTGTAACAATAGACTGGATATTCTGCAGTGAGAAGAAAAGACAAAAGCTTACCCTATTCACAAAGCAAAAGTGTCAAACAAGAAAATTGTAGGAATTCAAGTAGAAAAACATGTCTGCTGTGTACTGAGACAGTAGGAACTGCCGATGCTGGAGAATCTGAGATAACAAGGTGTAGAGTTGGATGAACACAGCAGGCTAAGCAGCATTAGAGGAGCAGGAAAGCTGACGTTTCGGGCCTAGACCCTTCTTCAGAAATGGGGGAGGGGAAGGGGATTCTGAAATAAATAGGGAGAGAGGGGGAGGCAATAAAGGAGAAGATAGATGGAGAGGAGACAGAGAGGCTCCCACCTCAAACCCCACCCCTATCTCCTCCCTACTTGCCTCATCCCGCCCCCTTGACCTGTCCGTCCTCCCTGGACTGACCTATCACCTCCCTAACTCCCCACCTACACTCACCTCTACTGGCTCCATCCTCACCCCTTTGACCTGTCTGTCTCTTCTCCACTATCCATCTTCTATCCACCTCCCCCTCTCTCCCTATTCATTTCAGAACCCCCTTCCTATCCCCCATTTCTGAAGAAGGGTCAAGGCCTGAAAAATCAGCTTTCCTGCCCCTCTGATGCTGCTTGGCCTGCTGTGTTCATCCGGTTCTACTGTGGTACTTTTGAGATAGCACTGCTTCCTTTCTGTTTATGACTGCTGAGCATTCTACTTGAAGCATTCTTATTTAGCTCATCCATTTATACCTTATTAGCCACTCAATCAGGCAAATTTATTTCTTAAATTCCACTGATGTCATGCTCCATTTTAATACTGTTATTGGGTTCTTAATCTTCAAAGATATTGATTGCAATTCCAGCAGCAAGCATAATCTATAGGTACACAAAGCAGAATATATAGGCACAGATCAACTGTTGTAAATGCTGTGTCATATGATTTTTTTTGTGGGCATGCGCTAGTTGTCATTAAAAGCATCTGTCACTACTTGGGCAGTGTTTGGGGCATAGATATGTAAGAACTAGTTTTCACCTGCAGAAGAGAAATTTAGTCTGGAATTACGCTGGGCCATATAATGTGAATAATGCAGACTGGATCCTGCTACTTTTACCTGATGCACATGTACTAACGTTACAAGATCTACCAGTCAGCAGTAATGCTGGGTATGATGCCACTTTCAGCAAAGTTTTCTGCTCTTCCACAAACTTGCACATTTTCCGGATTTCCTGATCCTGGCTGCAGGAGAAATAGGCTCCTGCAGGGTTAGTCTGGCATGTCGAGAAAATGTTGTGCAAAGAACGGAGTTTCCCCCAATTCTGATGGCTGCCGCATTCAACTATGCTTTTGAAAGTCTCAAGTCTTCCAATGATTGAGTGAGTGAGTTGGTTCAGAGGGGTACTCAGGTTGGTGATATAGTTGAGTTGGATCAAGTCTGTAGCTGACTGTAGTTAGGGGTATGGTGTGTGGTCTGAATCGGAGAGACGGTGGGGAAAGTTATGGGATGAGAATTTTTTTCTGGTAGATAATTCAATTCAGCTATTAAATTGTATGTTTCACCCAGAAGTTATACTGTGTAACAATTCCAGGGTAAGTGTTGGGGCAGCACAGTGGTTCAGTAGTTAGCACTGCTGCCTCACGGTGCCAGGAACCCGAGTTCGATTCCACCCTTGGGCAGCTGTCTGTGTGGAATTTGCACATTCTCCACATGTCTGCATGGGTTTCACCTTCAGGTGCTCCGATTTCCTCCCACAATCCAAAGATGTGCAGGCTAGATGGATTGGCCATGTTAAATTGCCCTCAGCGTTCAGGGATGTGTAGATTAGGTGGGTTATAGGGGGTGGGTCTGGATAAGATGCCTGAGGGTCGATGTGGACTTGTTGGGCCGAAGGGCCTGTTTCCACACTGTCGGAATTCTATGAATTCTTGTGTATCTAACCTAAGCTTCTGACCCTGAATTCAGAGTCAGTGCCAATCACAAAGGGTCATGAGCAGGAGGAACAAATCCATCAGTCATATCCATTTATGTTTACACTTTCTGGGAAATTAAAACACAGGGTCTGGATTTCACTACTCTAGGCTCAAATTCAGGCCAACTTGAAGTATTTTTGTAGAAATAAGAGACCATTGGAGAACTTCTTGTGTTTCAAAAGATGAAAAATTTCTGCTTGATGCAGAATTTACTGTTATCATTCCAAATTAATTTCAAATATTGTAATTTAATTGCACAATATTAATTGCCCCTTCGCTGGCATTCTGCCTGTCTGTCTTTGCTCTCCTACCTACATTCTCATGTGCCTGCCCTATGTTTGTCTCTGCTTCTGTGCCCCCTTATCGTGATCCCTTTTTCATGTTTTGTTGTCTTTCTCCCTTTCACTAATTTTACCTATCCTTCACAACTTGCTTTTCTCATATTTTCTTTCTGGGGTTTCTTCCTTTTCCCATTTTATTGCCTCATAGGTCCTGTTATTCCTTGCCTTGGCCTGCTCTTTTCCCTTTTACTTCATTCTGTGTTGTACCTTATTTAAGTGTTTTGAAGCACAAAAAATAGGAGCAGGAGAAGGTCGTTAGTCATTTGAAGTCTGCTGTGTTGTTCATGATTGATCATTGAACCAGCCAATACAGGACTCCTCACCAGAGCACAGTCAAATAGTTGGACAAAATACTAAATGACAACAGCAAGTCACTGAGCTTTCTTTTATGATGTACATCTAATCTGTACAAGAAGCAAGTAACAGCTAACCCTGGTCTTTGATCACATACAGATAAAACCTGTTCATAGTTATGCTAATTTTTGCTGACCGCATACATAGAAATATGGACAAACTCAAAGAATACCTAAAAAATACAATGACCTGTATCTACAGAAAGCATCCATTTCTGGTAAATATATTAAACTAAAGTTTTAAAAAGTAAGGTCAGTACCATGTTCCGTTTTCTCCCCTTGTGCCTTGATTGCTTTAATCTGTGCCCTCCTTGGAAGCATTCAGCGTTTTGGCCTCTTCTATAACAGAGTTGCCACTCTTTCGGTGAAGTCATTTTCTCTCATCTTCAGTCATCAATTTCTTCTGCAGTCCTGTGTACTCCTATAACTTAATCTTTCCCTTTCTCACTGCTTTACCTCACGGTCCAACCTCCCTTATTAGTCTTGTTTGCTGTTATCCTCTCTCTCTGTTACCCTCTTACTTTCTCCCCAGTCTGCTTTTTACAACTCCCATTCCGTCTCTTTCTGTCTCCTAACTTATTATACTTGGTCCTTAATATTCCTTTGCACCTATTTTCTGTTTCTTTTGTCCTTTTTCCTTTTTTTGCGCTAATTGTTTTGTGAGAGTATTTTTGAAAGTATTTTGAAACTATTTTTTGCAGCAATTGAACCAGCATTTAGAGTTATCAAACATGGATTTTAACAATGTCACAAATATTTAAAACACAATTCATGTAAAAGCCCAAAAGGTTCCAAAGAGTTCTGACTTGAGTTGAAGTTAGCTCTATTCCTCTCTTCACAGATGCTGTCAGAAATCACACAGCACCAGGTTATAGTCCAACAGGTTTATTTGAAAACACAAGCTTACAGAGCCTCACGCCTCCCTCTTGTGTGAGTGGAGAGGTGGAATCTTTTGTGTGTGGCACCTGTCAGTCTTGAGAGACGTGGATCTGCACCTGAAGAGTTTTGATTCAGCTGCTGGTGATAGCACAGCGTCTGTTCTGGCTGTACAGGCCCACATGGGAGTGACAGCCTTGGATGCAGCGACTGCATTTGAAGACACTCTCCTCCAGTGTTGCTGTGTTGGAATCTCACACACAATTTATAAGTAAAAGATTAAAGGGTCATACCACTGAGGATATTTTAAACAAACCTAAGGTGCTGTTAAATCTTTAAGTTAGAATTTTTAAAATGAGTAATATGTATATGTAAATCCCTGAATTTCTTTTGAAGAAGTGGTGACATTGTAGGTTAGACAGTGTATGTTCGGTGTGAGGCTTTGTTTTAGAATCTGTTGTGTTTTGGTTTAGCGTCAGACTGGTTTTATTTCTAAAGTGGAAATTTATAAAATGCCACATTGACTGACTCTCTATAAATTGTGTCCTTTTTGAACGAAATAGGATGTATCTGCAAGTGCAAATTCACCCCACAGATTTACATGTATGTGTGCATGTACATTCTAATTTGTTCAAAGAGCACATAACTTATAGACTGTTGGTCAATATGGTGTTTTATGAATTCCTACTTTAGAAATAAAACCAGTCTGACTCCAATACAAAACACAAAACAGATTCTACACCAAACATGCATTGTCTGACCTAAAATGTCATCACTTCATTACACTGATGAAACTTTTAGTTCTCTAAGGGCTGTGACTTGAAAGAATTTTAAAATAAATGGAAATGTAGGCAAAAGAAATTAAGGTAATAACACTTTTTTAAAATTGTTGACTACTTTTTATGCAGTTGGCTGAGTTGCCCAGTTTCTGGGCCTTTGAGATTTTTTTGCATTGCAGGAACACAAAATATATCTTTATAAGGGTCCTGGCTCGATGAAGTTGCACAGATTTCTGGAGCATATTTAATTAGTTTTAACAATGCAAATGAGGCAATTTCTTTTAAACACTTGGGATTTCTGATTGCAAGTTCTTTCTTTCTGAGGGGCAATTGGTCACATGGAGCAAATCATCCAGCATTCTGAGGCAATTCACATCTTAAGGTGTATACCTTCTGGCCACAAATTACCGGGCTATTTACACATTGATGGTTTATGTATTCAGTTCTGTACCAGTAATTGCTGCCAAGAAAGACTTCTTACTCTATAGTTTATAAAAGTACAAAATAAATCTCTGATGTCCTATTATATGAAATGTTTGGTTTAAAAGTATAAATTAATGTTCATCAGGGAGTATCTAGCTCATCTCTTAAAATTAATAACAGAGTGCCCTGGTGGGCAGTAAGAAATTTAATTTTTTGAAGAGTAGCAAGATGGTTATTATAAAATGGCTGAGTAAAATCCCTAGTTATAATGTATGATCTCTCTTATTATTTAAACCTCAGGCCCATAAAGAGCTAAAACTGTGATGTCAGTCAATATCTTTCATCTCTAGACGTTGAAGATCAAGTGCATTGCAAGGGAAGCATAAAGCTCTTCATTGGAATGTCTATGAAGAATAGGCCTAATTCCTGGTGAACAAATCCATTATACGAAGTGAAATACAGGGAGATTCAGTGGTTAGCTTGACATATATTCCGAGATTTTACTATTGTTTGAGAATTTTTAAAAATCTACACCTTTACAAAAGGTTAAGCATTTGTGAAACATTTTCAGAAATGCCAGTCTTTGTTATGATTCTTAAAAGTTACTTGAAGTGCAAATTGTTCATGGGATCGCGAGCAAGATTAGCTTATAGATGTACAACAAATGCTGGCCAAGTTAGTGACACTCACATCCCATGAAAGAACCTTTTTAAAAAAAATGATGTGGAGAATTTCCTTTGCCTGCCAATGTTTAAAGAGTCAGATTAAGTTGACCATCAAGGTGAGTGCATTTTGGGTGTGTGTGGGCTTCAAAATGGTATACTACTCTTAAAAGAAACATACTTGCATTTCTACATTACTACTCACAGCTTCAAGGTATCATGAAAGGTTTTAAAGCCAGTGAAGCTCTTTTGAAATGTAATAAAACTGCAGAAATTTTGTGAATAGCATGGGAAATATGGCAGTGATTGGAAAGTTTGTTTACCGTTGTTGGTTGAGGAATAAGTATTAACCAAGGCAGTTGGAGACTACCTACACTGTTCAAAACAGTGCCATTGGATCTTCAAAATCCACCTGAGAAGCCAGGCAAGGCTGTGGTTTAATCTTAACTGCATAATACTGCCTCCAAAAATGCACCAATCAATAAGTATTACATTGAAATGTCAGCCTAGATTGTGTATTCAGATTTCTGGCAAGATCTCAAATAGTTTGGGGGCAAAAGCACGGCATAAGATCATAATACATAGAAGCAGGAGTAGGCCATTGAGTTATTTACTTTTCAAATTTTCAACTCCATTTTTCCTGCCTTTACCCCATAACCCTTGATTCCCTTACTGATGACAAATCTATCCATCTGAATATACTTGAGGACTAAGCCTCGACAGCCTTCTGTGAAGAATAACACAAATTCACAATGCTCTAATACGTGAAATTCCGCCTCATCTTTGTTCCCTGAACAGGGTGATGTGTTGAAGTGGTAGGGCTAGGAAAATGTTGGTTTATATGCAGAAGATAGAGAGGGGGAGGGGATAAGAAGTAAATGATAGATGAGGATAGAGCCAAAGACACAGTTACCATCTGTTCTGAGGAAGCGTCACTAGACCCAAAACAATAATTATGATTTATCTTTACAAATGCTGCCAGACTTACTGAGTTTTTCCAGCAACTTCTGTTTTTGTTTCTGATTTATAGCATTTAGAGTTCTTTCAGTTTTTAATTAGAAGACATTTTTAAGCTAAATATAAATCGTTCTTTGATTACCATAGCATTCATTTACGATGTTTATTACAGATTAAGTGAACCCACTTAGACGTGAGGGTCATTTTCATTTAGACTGTTGTTCACACTGAAAACAAGTTGAGTGGCAGACACTGACTGGGGAGGAAAGGAAATGCTTGGCGCTTGAATGTCGATGTACTAACCAATTTGTTTCTTAAGCAGGACTTGAAATGAGCAGCGATGTCTTTAAACCAAATTAGAGCATTAGTTCTTTATTTAAATTACAAAATCTATGTAGGACCTGAATGGCATTCTTCTGCATGCACAAGCAGAGCATGGACTGTGTGTGCTCATTCCAGTTGTGCTCAATGACCAAGACAACGGAACTGTTGGCTGAATGCTCCTTAAGCAAGTGAACAAACTTTTCTTTGATTTGTTACACCAGGCAGAGCATTGGTGCATTTACTGGATCACCCATGCACTTTGTTATTCTCCTCCTCCTCCTCCTCCTCCTCCCATTCTCTTTGAATATCCATCTGTTTTAACTCCATGCTTCTCCTTTCTTCTGATTCTGCTTTTTTAAGTTCACTACTTGGAATAGTTATGTGATGAGGCCTAGCCAAGAATATGACACAGGCCACTTGCTTTTGAGCTCAGCTAGTCCTTACAGTTGCTGTTCTATTTGCCTCTTGAATGATGTCTGCATGAAAATCAATTCACACTATCAAATTTTGGCTTGCTCTGTAGAAATAAAAGTGTAGGAGCTAAATCTTAGATATTTTTGGTGAAGTGACAGTTTTATAGAGGATTTTGCTCTGCACAGCCTAGCACGATCTCTTGCTATATCTTAACAACTTCTCATTGATGACCTATCTCGACCATGGCACCACCTCACCCTCGTCTAGCCACACTCTATTACTGGCCGTACCTGGTGCAACTTGCTACTGGTAGAATGCCTTGCGCTGTTGCCACCTTTAGAAAGCTATTTTGTACACGGGCATGCATTGTTAGCCCTGAGCTGCCCTGAACAGTTTGTATTTATGCTAAACAGTAAAGCAGTGTCGCAGTCCTAACACTGGCTGAGGGGGAAATCTTCAAAAAGCAGGGCATGCCAGGGATGCGGTGAGCATTGATGTAGGCTCAAAGTGAGCAAACACAAGTGAGGAAGCATACAGGCCAGAGGTGCAGCCTGGTCCAGTCTGAGCGTGAGTGTGTGCGCCTGAATGCAAACTGACTTTGCTGCATCATTACAGTGATTATTGCCAGTGCAGGACTGAAGTGCAGAAGTGTCCTGTAGGTAGATGAGAGATGAGCCAAGAAGGTTCTTATGTGCTTGCGCATGGTGGGTACCATTAGTCATCAACATTGAGTGCATGTGGTTGATGTCCGTAGAGATTGCCCTAAGATGCTTTTGCCTGTTTTCGCACAAGGAGGTTCAGTGGAGCTGTTGGTAAGCTGCAGTTGCCAGGTACTTGCTCTGCTTTCATGTTAAGACTTCTTGGCATCTAGAATGCTTGTGGTGGATAGTAACTTAGAAATGTGTAGTTAATAAAATTTATTTTCAAACGATAAACCCTTAATAGGAAACTTAGTTCTACTTGGTGAGAATCTCACTTTGATGTGTGGAACTTTGTTAAAAGATGCAGTGAGTTACTCCTGCAGTTGAGAGAGGTCTTTCTGCATGGTTTTGCTGCATTTCTCTCCATAGCCCATGCTCAGTTCCCTGTAAGATTGTGCTCTAGAGATTTGCAAGTTCTTATTATTCTACATATATATTTTTCCTGTATAAATAATTAACACCACTTAGGCAAGCAGGTCTGAGGAGTGATTATGGATCATCCGCATGGTGATGGAGAGGCTATGGGTTAGTACTTGATGGTGAATTGAAAATATTTGCTGTCGTTTATTTCTGACACTGATCACAACAGTAAGATTTTTGAAAATTCGTGCTAAGATCCCAATCTTGTAGTCTGTCACTCACTGCTTTAATAGAACCTTTTACAGACTCTCCCAGAACTGGCAATCACTAAAATCAGTGATAACTGCAAGTTTTCTGCTCCTATATTGTGGTTAGAAACTTCTTTTTAAAATGCTGCATCTGGTTCAAATGTATGTACTTGTTTTTTAATGGTGATGTGATTAATTACATTCAATGAACAACAGAACTGGCTCTGAAAAATAATTGTAGAGTACAGTTAAGTAAGTACAGTTAGAGTACAGATAAGTAAGTAGTTATGTAGAAAGAATTTAAAAATGTCTTTTCAGCATATTTTATCTTCTAACTGCACCACGAGCACGTCCCAAGTTTTGCTTTGGTCTTTGTAAAAAGCAAGTAATTTTTAGTTCTCTTTTGTTTCCTGTTTTAGGGCTGAGGTCTGTGAATTTTGTTTCTTGTGATTGGCTGCTTGGATAACCTGGTTACATCACTCCTCCTCCAGCTACAAATTTCCCATAATTAATGCTTCAATCAGTTGCAGTACCACTGCATAGTGAGAGTCGAAATTGCTGGCAAAGGAATCATTGGGCTTTTCAGCAATACCGACTTGCAAGTTGCTGGTGAATGCCCTCGCTTCACAGCTGAACACAAATCCTTGCCCATTGTGATAGTGGGAACTACAGATGCTGGAGAATCCAAGATAATAAAATGTGAGGCTGGATGAACACAGCAGGCCCAGCAGCATCTCAGGAGCACAAAAGCTGACGTTTCTGGCCTGGGCCCTTCTTCAGAGAGGGGGATGGGGTGAGAGTTCTGGAATAAATAGGGAGAGAGGGGGAGGCGGACCGAAGATGGAGAGAAAAGAAGATAGGTGGAGAGGAGAGCGTAGGTGGGGAGGTAGGGAGAGGATAGGTCAGTCCAGGGAAGACGGACAGGTCAAGGAGGTGGGATGAGGTTAGTAGGTAGGAGATGGAGGTGTAGCTTGGGGTGGGAGGAAGGGATGGGTGAGAGGAAGAACAGGTTAGGGAGGCAGAGACAGGCTGGACTGGTTTTGGGATGCAGTGGGTGGAGGGGAAGAGCTGGGCTGGTTGTGTGGTGCAGTGGGGGGAGGGAACGAACTGGGCTGGTTTTGGGATGCGATGGGGGAAGGGGAAATTTTGAAGCTGGTGAAGTCCGCATTGATACCATTGGGCTGCAGGGTTCCCAAGCGGAATATGAGCTGCTGTTCCTGCAACCTTCGAGTGGCATCATTGTGGCACTGCAGGAGGCCCATAATGGACATGTCATCTCAAGAATGGGAGGGGGAGTTGAAATGGTTTGCGACTGGGAGGTGCAGTTGTTGATTGCGAACCGAGCGTTGTTCTGCAAAGCGGTCCCCAAGCATCTGCTTGGTTTCCCCAATGTAGAGGAAGCCACACCGGGTACAATGGATATAGTATACCACATTGGCAGATGTGCAGGTGAACCTCTGCTTATTATGGAAAGTCATCTTGGGGCCTGGGATAGGGGTGAGGGAGGAGGTGTGGGGGCAAGTGTAGCATTTCCTGCGGTTGCAGGGGAAGGTGCCGGGTGTGGTGGGGTTGGAGGGCAGTGTGGAGCAAACAAGGAAGTCACGGAGAGAGTGGTCTCTCTGGAAAGCAGACAAGGGTGGGGATGGAAAAATGTCTTGGGTGGTGACGTCGGATTGTAGATGGCGGAAATGTCGGAGGATGATGCGTTGTATTCTGGAGGAGATGGAGGGCATGAGTGGTGTCACAGACGTAGGTAGGGAGTTCCATCCCCTATTCCCAATTCCTCTGCCTCCACCGCATCTGCTCTCTCGATGAGGCATTCCACTCCTGCACATCCCAAATGTCCAAGTTCTTCAAGGACCGCAACTTTCCCCCCACAGTGGTCGAGAACGCCCTTGACCGCGTTTCCCGCATTTCCCGCAACATACCCCTCACACCCCACCCCCGCCACAACCGCCCAAAGAGGATCCCCCTCGTTCTCACACACCACCCCACCAACCTCCGGATACAACGTATCATCCTCCGACACTTCCGCCATCTACAATTCTGACCCCACCACCCAAGACATTTTTCCATCCCCACCCTTGTCTGCTTTCCGGAGAGACCACTCTCTCCATGAGTCCCTTTTTCGCTCCACACTGCCCTCCAACCCCACCACACCCGGCACCTTCCCCTGCAACCGCAGGAAATGCTACACTTGCCCCCACACCTCCTCCCTCACCCCTATCCCAGGCCCCAAGATGACTTTCCATAATAAGCAGAGGTTCACCTGCACATCTGCCAATGTGGTATACTATATCCATTGTACCCGGTGTGGCTTCCTCTACATTGGGGAAACCAAGCAGATGCTTGGGGACCGCTTTGCAGAAGAACGCTCGGTTCGCAATCAACAACTGCACCTCCCAGTCGCAAACCATTTCAACTCCCCCTCCCATTCTTGAGATGACATGTCCATTATGGGCCTCCTGCAGTGCCACAATGATGCCACTCGAAGGTTGCAGGAACAGCAACTCATATTCCGCTTGGGAACCCTGCAGCCCAATGGTATCAATGCGGACTTCACCAGTTTCAAAATCTCCCCTTCCCCCATCGCATCCCAAAACCAGCCCAGTTCGTTCCCTCCCCCCACTGCACCACACAACCAGCCCAGCTCTTCCCCCCCACCCACTGCACCACACAACCAGCCCAGCTCTTCCCCCCCCCACCCACTGCACCACACAACCAGCCCAGCTCTTCCCCCCCACCCACTGCATCCCAAAACCAGTCCAACCTGTCTCTGCCTCCCTAACCTGTTCTTCCTCTCACCCATCCCTTCCTCCCACCCCAAGCTGCACCTCCATCTCCTACCTACTAACCTCCTCCCACCTCCTTGACCTGTCCGTCTTCCCTGGACTGATCTATCCCTTCCCTACCTCCCCACCTCTCCTCTCCTCTCCTCTCCACCTATCTTCTTTTCTTTCCATCTTCGGTCCGCCTCCCCCTCTCTCCCTATTTATTCCAGAACTCTCACCCCATCCCCCTCCCTGATGAAGGGTTTAGGCCCGAAACGTCAGCTTTTGTGCTCCTTTGATGCTGGGCCTGCTGAGTTCATCCAGCCTCACATTTTATTATCCTTGCCCATTGTGAGTTTTGATTATATAATGTAGGAACTGTTAGCTCATAGATATAAGTTTGCATATAATGCACACATCCTGAAAGTGCCCAAATTTGCAGGAACTGTTATGTTCTTTAGTGACTCAGTAGGCATTCATTTCTATTTACTGACTTGGTTTTTAGTCTGTCACTGGTAAGCAAAGTTTCATTGAAAAGAGGAGCAGGAAAAGGCCATTTGCCTCTGCAACCCAGCTCTACCACTCTGTATTCCAGACGTAATGCAATTGGTCACACTACTCGGCATTAAGCAAAGCACCCTTTATTCTTACCCTATACAGTTAAAATATTAACAAAAGAAAGAAGAATTGGTATTAATGTAACTCTGTTGGAAAACCTAATAGAATATTAGATTATCTAACTACATAAACAGCAACAGTACAGTAACATCTCATAAACACCCCTGGCAAAAGCAGTCTGTAAAACAGATTGTCTCACATGCTTCCTGCTCCTAAGATACTGCTTGGCCTGCTGTGTTCATCCAGCTCCACACCTTGTTATCATGGATGATCATTGAACTCAATAACCTGATACTATCCCCCTCATATCCCTTCATCCCTTTCGCCACAGGAGCAATGTCTACCTCCTTGAAAATGCATAATGTTTTGCCTTCAACCACTTTGTGTTTTCATGAATTCCATAGGCTTATCGCTCTCTGAATGAAGAAATTTCTCATCTGAGTCCTAAAAGATTTATCCTTTATTCTTAATCTTATCCCTGGTTTTGTACTTGCCTGCCAGCAGAAACAGCCTTCCTGTATCTAGCCTGTTTAGCCCTGATAGCATTTTATAGGTTTCTATGAAATCGTACCTCTTTCCTCTATGCTCTGAGTACGATCCTAATTGATACAGTCTCTTCTCATACATCAGTCCTGCCATTCTGTGAATCAATTTGGTAAACTTTAGCTGCACTCCCTTCCTTAGATAAGGAGACTAAAACTGCACACAGTATTCCAGGTGCGGCCTCACTGATACTCTATAGAATTGTAGCAAGACATCCATGTTCCTGCACTGAAATCCTCACACTATGAAGGCTAACATACTAAGGCTAAGGTTTGCCTTCTTTTCTACCACTGCACCTGCGTACTTTCTTTTAGTGACCAGTGTCACACGAAAAAAGCTTGTGTTATCTGCCTTTCTACCAGAATTTTTTCTTGGTGTTCTTCCCTCCTGGATTGGAGAAACATTGCATGTGAGACAATCTGTTTTACTGACTTTGCCTTTGCCAAGGGTGTTTAAGGGATGTTACTGTATTGGAACAGTTGCTGTTTATGTAGTTAGATAATCTAATATTCTATTAGGTTTTCCAATAGAGTTAAATTAATGCCAAATCTTCTTTCTTTTGTTTATATTTTAACTGTACAGGGTAAGAATAACATGTGTTTTGCTTAATGCCGAATAGTGTGATCATTGCATTACATCTGTAACACAGCACCTTATGCTTGCCTTTAAATAAGAAAGGGCTATGGCTTAAGCTATCTCCTTGATATATTTGGAGGGTTTAGTGTGATCCATAACTATATATGGTGAATAGCTGGGGTCTGAACCTTCTGGCACCTCAGAGGTCACTGCTTGCTGTTCTTCTTCATTGGCTTAATGGAACCAGCAACGCTGAACATTTGATTTTTTTTTCCCCCTGCTAGAGCTAGTTTTGGTTTGGTATGTAGCAAATATGGCAATTATGCAAACTGGAGATAAGGAGGGGAGAATGGGCCAGGATTCTCGTTTCTGACTTGTCAGTTCCTTCACTCCAGTTGTGAGGACAAGATAAGCTTTGGCTTTGAAAGACTTATCCCTTTTCCACTTTATTTTTGCCTGGAAATTATTTTTAAAAAATTTGAAAAGGAGGCACACTTAAAATTGCCCTGTTTAAGTCAGTATATTGCATCTGTACCGTTACTAGAAAAATCGTGTATGATCACTTATGTTGCACAGATGTTGTAGTTTTCACTGTTAATATTTATATCTAATTTTATTTTACGTTAGGTAACTAACTCCCGAGGTTGTTTGGTTAGACTCGATTCATCCTTTCAATGTGCTTGTGATTTTTTGGTATAAAGTTTAACAAAAAACAAAATTGGTTTATACTCCATAAGAATCAAATCTTATTGAGATGATATTTTAACAAGGCTGAAGGGCTAATCATGATTTCGAAGGTGCATCTGAAAAGTGAGTTATAACATGTACCAACATTTCAACTGAGATTGACATTGCAACTTAACATGCTTTAATATGTCAGCATGGATAATATAATCAGCTAGTAACAAGACAGTCATTTTCAGAATAGTATTTTGATTCGTTAAAGAATTAATGGACTGAATAATAATTAAAAATTGAAACTTTTGTTTCAAATGAAAAATTTTTGTGAACACTTTTTATTCATTTTACTATACTTCTGTCTTGTTTTTCTTTCATCTTGCTGTATCAGTTGTTTACACTTGAAACAGCCTGTGTAAAATGAGATGTTGTTGGAATGTGGCATCTCTGTCATCTCCACTGTGGTATTTCATGAGGTGGAAGATGTGTAGTTTTACAATGACACATTACTGTACTCTTGCCAGCAATTGACCATCAACTCCATCAAACTGATATGAGCTAGGGAAGGTAGATAGAGAGACAGGATTATTTTTATGTTGAATTGAGTTGCATTAAATTAGTTGATGCTGTAGGCATACCATTAAAAGAAAACAGTTTGATGTTTTAAAAGTTGTAACACCTGTCAATATGGTTGCCTAATGTTTTTATTAGTTGTTCATTTTGGAATAATGTTAGTGGAAGCTATTTTAAACCACAAATACTAAATGAAGTAATTTATTCTCCAAATGTCACAACATTCATTGGATCTTGAGATCAATATGGATTCTTTAGCATATGCTTTAACATTGGAGATCATTGCAGGCAAATTAATTTGACAAACCAAAGGTGTCTTGGATATTTGTGCTTCATCTATATGTTTATCTTGTTATTCTTTGCTTTGAAATAAATATCGTTTCTTTTTGAAAGCTAAATAAATCTTAAAAGTTTAATTCCTCTTTGCATGTGGGTGTGGTGTGCACGAATATCTGCCTATGTATTATCTATATATGTTTATTCACCATGCAGTTATCAAATTAAAATGATTAAAAATAGGTTGCATTAGGAACATAAGTAAGAACAGGAATATGCCATTTATCTCTTAAGCTTGCTTCACTAGTCATAGCTGATCTGACACAAAAACAAAGTTGCTGGAAAAGCTCAGCAGGTCTGACTGCATCTGTGATGGAATAAAACAAAGTTAATGTTTCGGCCTGGTGACCTTTCCTCTCTTCCGATGGTCACTGAACCCGAAATGTTAACTCTGTCTTTTTCTTCACAGATGCTGTCAGACTGGCTGAGCTTTACCAGCAACCTTCTTTTTGTTCCTGATTTACAGCGTCCACAGATCTTGCAGTTTTTATTACAGTTGATCTGACTATATTCTTAACTGCAATTTCCTGCCTGCTCCCCATAATTCTCAATTCTATTGTTGATTCAAAATCTTTGTAACTCAGAGAAAGAATTCCCATAATTTCAAACTTAAATGGCACGCCTTATGTTAAATTGTTTGCTCGTTCTAGTTTCCCCACAATGGAAAGCATTTTCTCAGCAGCTAAGCCATTAAGTCCCCTCAGAATTTTGTTCATTTCAGTCAGATCACTTTTCATTCTTTAACACCCCATTCAATATAGGCCTAAGCTGCTCAACCAGACAGTTGATGAATATGCAGTGAATAAAAGACTTAATTACTTTTTTAAAAAAGGCAGACAGCCTAAAGTACTCAGCAGGTCAAGCAGCATTTATGGCCAGATAAACAGTTTTTCAGAATTTGAGCATCTGCAGTATTCTGCTTTTGTTTTTAACCAGTTGGATCTTGAATACATTCCATTGCCCAGAGAAAATGTATAAACCTACTGTTGTGTATATAACACTCAGTTAAACATTAAAGCCTTCATTTATGAATTATAAAACTACAAGATAAAGGAGCAGAATGAGGTCATTCGGGCCATTGAGTCTTCCCCGACACTCGAACATGGCTGACATGTTTCTCCACCCCATTCTCCTGCCTTTCCACCTTAATTCTTGATCCCCTTATTAATCAAGAACCCATATATCTCTATTTCTATCTTAAATACTCAAGATGATGTGTCCTCCACAGCCTTCTGTTGTGACGAATTCCACAGATATTGTTAATTGGCCTGAGGCTGAGCCCTTGGGCCCTAGTTGTTCCAACCAGTGGAAGCATCTTCTCCATGTCCACTCTGTCCAGGCATCTCAATAAAATCAGCCAGTGAATGAAATGAGTCAGCAGGTAGTGAACAGGGCCAATAGATTTCCATGCTTAGAAAATGTGTTCACCACACTGTTTCTGTTTGTATTTATATGGAAATATGGAAGTTAACCAGTTGACAAGGTGCATCTTCAACCATTTAGTTTGTGTTTACCTTGGCTAAGTACTATAGCATGGCAAATGATCCTGTTGTCATATCATCAATAAGTTGATGACAGTTCGTATTAAGCCCAGAATTGAGTAGTACCTGAACTATTTTATTAAGCTGTGTTGTTTGCTTGGAACTTCAATGAGTGAATGAAGAATGTGGAAGCTAAAAGTGTCCCCTCCGTGCGACATAAATATTATTCTTGTCCTATATTGATTCGGTTATTGCACTTTGGAATGCCATGTGCAAACAGAGCTGCTGGCAGTTTTCTGTAAATGAAGAGAAAATATTTAATGTTCTGCAGACTGTGCATGAAGCAGAAATTACTCTTTCCAGGAATTTAACTTGATGATATACTTTTGAATTTTGTCCACAGACAGTCTTCTGATTGATTATCAGTTTACCTTTAGCCTCACCCAGGATGATGACCGCCATTATACAGCTATCAACTTTATGGCTACTCCAGAGCAGGTTGGTCATGTTTATACTGATCTGTTTCTTTCATGCAATCATTGATTTTTGTTTTGGCTTTCTTTCCACTTCACGTTGTGGACTTCAATTTACATTGAATTATGCTGACTCCTGGTTAATATATAATGAAATTTAAATTACTTTGTCCTGAGAACAGCATGCATCCACACTACAGAATGTTTACATTCCTCCTTTGCATTTAAAATGTTTCTGGTTGGCTCGTAAAATTTAATAATGACAGTGTACCCTTCGTACTGTTTTTTGCACAGTGAGAGTGGCAGCTTGCATTCTATAAGATAGCTTTTAAAAAGTTTTGCAGTGAGCACATTCGTCTTGATTATTATTGGTCTTTAGTTGCGAAGCTGCGTTCTGGAAATCCTGCATAGCAAACTCTACTAAAATAAGCCCTGGCAATTTATAACAGGATGGGATTTCCCCTCCCTAGAAATGATGGAAAAACGTGACAGGAAAGGACTGGAGATTCCCTGGTGCCAATCTACCTGATTATATCTGAAGAACAAATAATCAGGGGGATAACCACCACCTTAGGACCTACATTCTGGGTACCTTTCTGGCCTGCCATTAATTAATACGATTAAGCCGTCAATTGATATACCCTTAAGAATCTTCAATATGTTACTAGCCTGATTAACTTTGTTCCGAACAGATGAGAAAAATGGCAGCTTTTCCAGCTGGAAATGTGAACTGACCAGTCTGCTGGGCTTTGTGGTGAGGTGGGGATGGTGGCAGTGGCGGTTTGCGGGGAGGGGGGAGGAGGAGGAGGGGATACCTTGAAATGTCCCAATTTTGAGGATATTCAGTTCAGAGGCATGGATAGGATCAGCAGGTGGCCACTAAAATTCACCCCCATGCTCTGTCCATTGGCCCTCCTTACCCACTGTTTGATTTTTCTCTTGGCACCCCCCCCCCCCCCCCACAACTCTGCATGCAGAACACTTACCTTGATGCTTGTCCCAGGCTTCCACACTTCTGTACAGCCTGAGTCTGGGACTTCCATGGGTTTTCTACTGCTCTGCCACTTGCAGTGGCTACTGGCACTCAGGTGGCCAGTAGCTTCAGACTGGGCAGAACATCACTGTCCTGGGACTTGATTAGCTGAGCGGTCCAATGGATCACGATTTAATGACTAGTTAGCGCTTTATCTGGTAGGCTTCTTTGCAGCTGGAGGCAGGGAGTGTTTTGCTCTTAAAGATCCCATCCCAACTTTGAGCCAGAAAAATTGCAAAATCTTGGTCTTTCTGAATTTTAAAAAAAACCCTGCTTAAACAACTTATTTGTGGCTTCATTGATCTGTGGAAAACTAAATGCTAAATTCCATAAAAACTTTATGGATAATGCAAGGACAGATAATTGATATTCCACTATATGAACAATTTTCAGAGTTGTTTTCAGGGCAGTTAGTGATTTCTTTTTATTTTCTCTAATTTTTTGAGTATATTATCTCACTATTTCTAAATATTGCCAGCTTTGTGGCATACTAAAGTAGTTAATACTGATGTGAATGTAGTCATCAGCTACTTTTAAAAATATCATAAGCCTCAAACTTGGAATAGATGGAAAATATGTTTTTTAAAGGGAATCACTTCTGACTAGCAGTTTCCATCAGTAGAAGACAGTATCTATTTTCACCTGAATTAAAATGCAATTTTATATTGGAAAGAGATAGCATATTTGAGGGCATGCAAAATGTTAACTCTTCTAAAAGTGATCTTTCATCTCATCCAAACATTTTCAAAGACAAGTGGCTAATTCTCATGCACCTATGAGGAGTTTTCTGAATATTTATTAATTTCCGTTTGAACCAAAGTTCTGTTTTGAACAACTGAGATGAGTCCACGTAGCGGTGTGTTTCTTCACTAAAACAAAGGGAAGCCTTTGAACAATGAAACTGAAAAGCTGCAGCCATGGTCAGATGAGAGGCTGCTACTTACCATACTCTTGAGTAAAGGGGGACAGTTTCAGTAAGAATGCCATGGAGTACGTAAATAATGAAGGACTCCATGAGATCTGTCGTCCATTTTCTCATTGTCTTGGCAACGTTTTATACATCGCAAAATCTTTCAGCCAAATTTAATGCCAACACATAAGCCAGAAATCCTCTCTTTAAATGCAAAGCTGCTTTTATGTGCAACCTTTACTGTTTTGTCTTCAAAAGTGCATCACTGTATTTGACAGGGCTTTTTAGGATATTCAAGATTTTTATTCTTGAAGTTAAAAAGGAATGCTGAAAGAATTTTATATACTTTATTTGAAAACGAAAACAGGCAATGATGGTCATGGTCTTCGATATGCAGTAAAAAGTAGAGAGAACACTGCATTTCTTGGCAAACAGTCAGTTTACAGAACTGGAGGACTCAGGCAGTTTGAAAAGCTGTGGTTAAAATTAGGGAACAATATTTTCCATTGTTATGTTAAATATTTAAATAAATTTATATCAAAATTAGTTCATGCATTGATGAAATTGTAGATAAAATGAAACTGATGAATACATGCCTTGGAGCAAAATTTAAAATAATTTTGACGAGATTGGAAGTCTAAAATATTTTGAGAAACACCTGACATTTCATTCTTGTGGACTAGATAAGTATTATTTGCAGAATTTTACTATATTGACTTAATTACCATAAATTGCAATATTAAATTTATACTAAAAAAAGTCAGTTAATGCTTAGAGTCTGGTTACCCTTCTTCAGTTCTGAAACGTTAACTCACTTTTTAATATTGCAATTTATGGTAATTAAGTCAAAATAGTTAAATTCTGCAAATAATACTTATCTAGTCCACAGGAATGAAATGCCAGTGTTTCTGGAAATATTTTAGACTCCCAATTCCCTCGTCAAAATTATTTTAACATTTCAGAACTGAGGAAGTGTCGATAGACCCGAAATGTTAACTCTGATTTTTTTTCTTCACAGATACTGCCAGACCTGCTGAGCTTTTCCAGCAACTTCTATTTTTGTTCCTCAATTACAGAATCCGCAGTTCTTTTGCTTTTTATTAAATTTATTTTATTGAGTTTTAGTGAGAATACCTTGGAAATCTTCCAGATTTTATTCTTTGCTCGATGTTAGGTGATTCCATAACAGTGTGTAATACGTATGTTTTCTTCTTTTCCTCAAATTATTGCTGTTTGCTAGGTTTTAATTTCGCAGGGAACCAAAAGTAATTGTCGGAGATAATGAGATTCAAAGGTGGTAGAAGAACTCCCAGTAGAGGCAGCAGCACGATGGCTCAGCTATTCGCAATGCTGCCTCACAGCACCAGAGACCCGGGCTCAATTCTACCTTCAGGTGACTGTGTCTGTGTGGAGTTTGCACATTCTCCTGGTGTCTGCGTGGGTGTCCTCTGGGTGTCCAGCTTCCTTCTGTAGTCCAAAGATGTGCAGGCTAGGTGGATTGGCCACGCAAAATTGCCCGTAATGTTCAGGGAAATGTAGATTAGGTGGGTTATAAGGGATGGGTCCGGGTGGGATGCTCTGAGTGTCATTGTGTACTTGATGGGCCGAAGGGTCTGATTCCATACTGTAGGGATTCTATGATCTATGATCTCGTTTTACCAGTGCCCTCAGCTGTGTCCAACCATTTTCCTGCTCATCTGTATTCCTCCCTTTTTTCTCTCTCCCAAATCAGGTTTCTTCTTGTCCTCACATTCCACCCCAGCAACTGCTGCATTCAAAAGATCATCCTCCACCATTTCCACCATCTCCTGCAGGATGGATCAGCCAAATACATGTTCTCTTTTCCTCCTTTGCCTGTGTGCTGCCGGGACTGTTTATCCCCATTACACCTAGGTCCACTCATCCATTACTCCAAACATGTCTGCTCCCTACCCCCCACACTTTCCCATGAAATCGCAGAGGTGTAATACTTATTCATTCAGCTCCTCTCTTGTCACTGTCCAAGGCCCCAAATGCAGTGATTTTCGTGTACTTTGTTCAATCTAATCCACTTTATTTGCTTTACAATGCAGTTTTCTCCACTTTGGTATGACCCCAGATGCAGAATGGGTTACCGCTTTGTAGAATGCTTTAATAAGAGTGACCCCTAACTTCCAGTCATTGCAAAATTCTATGTCAAAGACCAGCACAATCCAAAGCAGGTTGAATGGAGATAACCTCATTTTCAGGACAGGCACCTTATAGTGTGAAAGACTGAACGTGGTCACGGTCTGAAGTTTTGAACTCAACATCCTCCATTTTGATTACACTTTATATTACCCCCATCCCTAACCAATGCCTTATTTGTATGGGTTTTCTCTCCTGACTTATTTTCTGCTAATAGCATTTACTGTTAACACCTTTTTATTGAATATATCCTCAACTGTTGTTTTGGAAAGATTTTACAAGTGAAAAGTAACTGGAAATGTATGATTTTTCTGCCCTGTGAATTTCTACTGAAGATGATATTATTCTCAAATGCCTGATGATTTTGCTGTATTGATTATGTATGTAACTGTATTAAGGCCAATTCCTGGGGACAATGATTTATTTTTATTCATTATTTTAACCATTTTCTTCTTAACAAACTGCGCAAGTTTGTAGACAGGAAAAGTTGCATCTAGTGCATCATATGGCATGAGTTGAAATGACATTTAAATATCAAAGTAATAGAACAGAACATAGAACATAGAACAGTACAGCACAGAACAGGCCCTTCAGCCCACGATGTTGTGCTGACCATTGATCCTCATGTATGCACCCTCAAATTTCTGTGACCATATGCATGTCCAGCAGTCTCTTAAATGTCTCCAATGACCTTGCTTCCACAACTGCTGCTGGCAACGCATTCCATGCTCTCTCAACTCTCTGTGTAAAGAACCCGCCTCTGACATCCCCTCTATACTTTCCTCCAACCAGCTTAGAACTATGACCCCTCATGTTAGCCATTTCTGCCCCGGGAAATAGTCTCTGGCTATCAACTCTATCTATGCCTCTCATTATCTTGTACACCTCAATTAGGTCCGCTCGCCGCCTCCTTTTCTCCAATGAAAAAAGTCTGAGCTCAGTCAACCTCTCTTCATAAGATAAGCTCTCCAGTCCAGGCAGCATCCTGGTAAACCTCCTCTGAACCCTCTCCAAAGCATCCACATCTTTCCGATAATAGGGCAACCAGAACTGGACGCAGTATTCCAAGTGCGGTCTAACCAAAGTTTTATAGAGCTGCAACAAGATCTCACGACTCTTAAACTCAATCCCCCTGTTAATGAAAGCCAAAACACCATATGCTTTCTTAACAACCCTGTCCACTTGGGTGGCCATTTTAAGGGATCTATGTGTCTGCACACCAAGATCCCTCTGTTCCTCCACACTGCCAAGAATCCTATCCTTAATCCTGTACTCACCTTTCAAATTTGACCTTCCAAAATGCATCACCTCGCATTTATCCAGGTTGAACTCCATCTGCCACCTCTCAGCCCATCTCTGCATCCTGTCAATGTCCCGCTGCAGCCTACAACAGCCCTCTATACTGTCAACGACACCTCCAACCTTTGTGTCGTCTGCAAACTTGCTGACCCATCCTTCAATCCCCTCATCCAAGTCATTAATAAAAATTACAAACAGTAGAGGCCCAAGGACAGGGCCCTGTGGAACACCACTCACCACTGACTTCCAGGCAGAATATTTTCCTTCTACTACCACTCACTGTCTTCTGTTGGCCAGCCAGTTCTGTATCCAGACAGCTAAGTTCCCCTGTATCCCATTCCTCCTGACCTTCTGAATGAGCCTACCATGGGGAACCTTATCAACTGCCTTACTGAAGTCCATATACACCACATCCACAGCTCGACCCTCATCAACTTTTCTAGTCACATCCTCAAAGAACTCGATAAGGTTTGTGAGGCATGACCTGCCCCTCACAAAGCCGTGTTGACTGCATTTGATCAAGCCATGCTCTTCCAGATGGTCATAAATCCTATCCCTCAGAATCCTTTCTAACACCTTCCAGACGACAGACATGAGACTTAGTGGTCTGTAATTGCCGGGGATTTCCCTATTTCCTTTCTTGAAGAGAGGAATTACATTTGCCTCTCTCCAGTCCTCAGGTATGACTCCAGTGGAGAGCGAGGATGCAAAGATCCTCGCAAGTGGAGAAGCAATTGCAATTCTCGCTTCCCAAAGCAGCCGAGGATAAATCTGGTCCGGGCCTGGCGACTTGTCAATCTTAATGTTTGACAAAATTTTCAGCACATCAGCTTCCTCTATCTCTATCCATTCCAGCATGCACACCTGCTCTTCAAAGGTTTCATTCACTACAAAGTTTGTTGCTTTTGTAAAGACAGAAGCAAAAAACTCATTTAGGGCTTCCCCTACCTCCTCAGACTCCACACACAAGGTGCTCATGCTATCCCTGATCGGCCCTACTCTTTCTTTGACCATTCTCTTATTCCTCACATAAGTGTAAAATGCCTTTGTGTTTTCCCTATTTCGTTCTGCCAAGCCTTTCTCATGCCCCCTCCTGGCTCTCCTCAGACCATTTTTGAGCTCCTTCCTTGCCTGCGTGTAATCCTGTCTAGCTGAACTAGACCCTAGCTTCCTCTATCTTATGTAAGCTACCTTCTTCCTTTTCACAAGAAGCTCCACCGCTCTCATCATCCAAGGTTCCTTTATCTTACCCCTTCTTGCCTGTCTCAGAGGGACATATTTACTCATCACTTGCAACAACTGTTCCTTAAACAGTCTCCACATGTCTATAGTGCCCTTACCATGGAACAATTGCTCCCAGTCCATGCTTCCTAACTCATGTCTAATCGCATCATAGTTTCCTCTTCCCCAATTAAATAGCCTCCTATTTTGCCTAATCCTCTCCTTCTCCATAGTTATGTAGAATGTGAGGCAGTTATGGTCACTATCACCAAAATGCTCTCCCACCACAAGATCTGATACCTACCCCGGCTCGTTTCCGAGCACCAAAGTCTAGAATGGCCTCTCCCCTCGTCGGCCTGTCAACGTACTGCGTTAGGAAACCCTCCTGAACACACCTTACAAAAACAGCTCCATTCAAATCTTCTGCTCGAAGGAGGTTCCAATCAATATTGGGAAAGTTAAAGTCACCCATTACAACAACCCTACTACGTCCACACTTTTCCAAAATCTGCCGACCTATGCTTTCTTCAATCTCCCTGCTGCTATTGGGGGGCCTGTAGTAAACCCCTAACAAGGTGACTACTCCCTTGCTGTTCCTAATTTCCACCCATACTGACTCGGTAGGCAGATCTTCCTCGACAATGGAAGCTTCTGTAGCTGTGATACCCTCTCTGATTAGTAGTGCTACACCCCCTCCTCTTTCTCTCCCCTCCCTATTCTTTTTAAATGTTCTAAACCCTGGAACATCCAGCAACCATTCCTGCCCATGAGAAACCCATGTCTCTGTTATGGCCACAACATCATAGCACCAGGTACTGATCCATGCTCTAAGTTCATCACTTTTATTCCTGATACTCCTTGCGTTAAAGCAAACACACTTTAACTGATCCCTTGGTTCCTTCCCAGGAAAATCCTTCCCACTAGCTGGTCTACCTCTTGCTGCTGCCTCACCTGCATCAACTCTCACCTCCGGTATACAGCTCAGGTTCCCATCCCCCTGCCATACTAGTTTAAACCCTCTCGAACTACTCGAGCAAACCTTCCACCCAGGACATTGGTCCCCTTCCAGTTCAGATGCAACCCATCCTTCTTGTACAGGTCCCATCTTCCCCAGAAGGCATCCCAATTATCTACATATCTGAAGCCCTCCCTCCTACACCAGCTGCGTAGCCACGTGTTCAGCTGCACCCGCTCCCTGTTCCTCGCCTCGCTATCTCGTGGCACTGGTAGTAAACCAGAGAACACTACTCTGATCATCCTGCTTTGTAGCTTCCATCCTAACTCCCTGAAATCACTTTTTATATCCTCAATCCTATTTCTGGCTATATCATTAGTGCCAGGTTGTGCCCTCAGGCCCCAATCCCTCCCACAGGTGAAAATGTCTTCTCCACATCCACACTTGTAAACATCCTCTACAGAAGAATGATCCTGGCCGGGGCGCGGGGTGGGGGGTGGTGGTGGGGAAGGAGGGGAGGCATGTTATATGTGGAGTGGTGGAGGACTCTGGGTCTGTACTTGATGAGGGGGGTGGGGAACTTGACTGAAATGTATAGAATACTGAGACCTGCTTCACGTGGACATGGAGAAGACATTTCCACCGGTAAGATAGACTAGGTCCTGAGGGCACAGCCTCAGAGTTAAGGGGCAGCCCTTTATAACTGAGATGAGGAGGAATTTAATCAGCCAGAGGATGGTTAATCTGTGGAAGTTATTGCTGAGAAGGCTGTAGAGACCAAATCATTAAGTGCAGTTAAAACAGAGATAATAGATTTTTGATTAGTAAGGGGACCAAGGACCATGAGGAGAAGGCAGGAGAATGGATTTGAGAAGCATATCAGCTAAGCTTGAATGGTTGAGCAGCCTCAATAGACCTAATATCTTAATTTTGTTCCTTCATCTTGTGGTCTTATGGATCTCCTCCAAGGCCAGCACATCCTTCCTTAGATATGGAGCCAAACACTGCTCACAATATTATAAATACAGTCAAACCAGAACCTTACACAGCCTCAGAAGTACATCCCTGTTCTTCTGTTCTAGCCCTTTTGAAGTGAATGCTAACAATGCTTTTGCCTTCTGCCAACTGAACCTGCGTTCTAACCTTTAGAGAATCCTGAACAAGGGCTCCTAAATCCCCTTATACTTCAGATTTCTGAAGCCTTTCCCCCATTTATACAATAACCTATGCCTCCATTCTTCTGACCAAAGTGCAGAACCTCACACTTTTCCATACTGCATTCTCTCTGCCACTTCTTTGCCACTCCCTAGCTTGCCAAAATCCTTCTGCAGCCTTCCCACATCTCCACACTGTCTGTCTCTCCACCTGTCTTTGTGTCTTCTACAAACAGTGTCCTCAGTTTCTTTGTCCAGATTATTAATGTATAAAGTGAATAGTTATGCTCTCAACACTGATCCCTGCGGAAACTCCACTAGTCTCCGGCTGCCTTCCTGAAAAAGACCCTTTTGTCCCCACTGTCTGCTTTTTGTCCGTCAGCTGATCCTCTATCGACTGTGCATGTTACTGCCCCTGAGAACTCTGAGTATAGCTCAGGTTAAATATGATTTCTCGTTCACCAAAACATGTTGACTCTTCCTGACTGCCTTCAAGCTTTCCAAGTACCCAGCTGTGATATCCTTAATGATCAATTCTAACACGTTTCCCATATCAGTCATCGAGCTAACAGATCTTAGTTTCCTCATTTCTGCCTCCCTCCCTTCTTGAACAGAAAAGTTATATTTCTAATTTTCCAGTTTAGTGGAATCTTTTCGGAATCTCGCAAATTGTGAAAGAAATGACTATAATGCATCCACAATTAGCTACCTCTTTTTCACTGCCCATCAGGATCTAGGGAATCAGCCGCACTTCCATCAGTTTGCCCAGTGCTGTTTTCCTAGTGATTGTAATTTCATCAAATTATTCTCTCCCTTGTGCATCCTGATTTGTAGTTGTTACAGGTACGTTTTTTTGTATTCTCTATAGGTTCATTTCGACAGTTCATTTCATTCACCATATTATCTTTTGTTTTATTCATTAGCAGGATGAGAGCGTCGCTGGCCAGGCAGCATCTATTGCCCATCCCTCATTGCCCAGAGGGCAGTCAAGAGTCAACCACATTGCTGTGGATCTGGAGTCACATATAGGCCAGACCAGGCATGGACAGCAGTTTCCCTCCCCAAAGGATACCAGCGAACCAGATGGGCCCTTCCCCGACAATCAGCAATAGACTCATGGTCATCACCAGACCCTGAATTCCAGATATTTTTATTGAATTCAAATTCCACCATCTGCCGCGGCAGGACTCAAACCCATGTGCCCAGAACACCACCTGGGTCTCTGGATTAACAGTCCAGTGATGGCCTTTACTGCGAGGCCATCACCTCCCCATGTTAACTGTTAACTCCCCACTCTCGCTCTCTGAACAATCAACTTACTCTCACTTTATTTATTTTTTCCCTTTTAAATATTTGCAGAAACTCTTATTAACATTTTTGCATTTGCAGCTAATTTCTTCTGTGTTCATTCCCATGGTTAAACTTTGATCATGCTACTTTCTTTATATACTGTGCCTTCAACTGACCTGCCACTCATTTTTACGTTATTTTAATGCTTTTTCCTTAAGTTCGCTGCTTTCCATAACTTCTCAATTTAACCATGGATGGCTAGTCCTCTTTAGAGATTTTATTTATGCTCAAAATGTACTTTTCTGAGTTATCTCCTTAAATGTCTGCTCTTGCTTCTCAATCTGTCACTCAGGCTAGTCTCTCAGTTCACTTTAGCCGCTTAGTTTTAATACCCACACAGTTGCCACTACTCATTTTTAAAATACTAGTCTTAGAGTCATTCTCCCTTTCAAACTGAATGTGAAATACAAGCTTGCTGTGGTCAATGCTGCCTGGGCATGCTTTTAATGAATAATCTCAGCGATGCGCTTCTCTAAGAAACAATCTTGAGGGCATTCTATGAACTTATACAGTTGCCAAACTGATTAATTTATGAGTGGATTAAAATCACACATAATTATTGCCATCACTTTATCACAAGCACCCAGAATTTCTTCTCATGCAATTTCTCTTGCGTTGTGCTTTCTACGAGGAGACCTGTAGACCACCTCAACCAGGAATGCTTATCCCCACTATTTGTCATCTCTATCCAAACTGATTTTACATTGTAATTTCTTGAACCATGGTAATCTCTAATCATTGCAGAATTCAATTCTTGATTAACATTGTTACTCCTACAACCTTTAGCTGCCTGTTCTTGAATAACATATACTCCTTAATATTTAGGTCCAATCATTGTCATCATGCAAAAGAACCAAATAACTGTGGATGCAGGAAAACAAAAACACAAACAGAAATTGTTGGAAAAACACACAGCTCTGAAGAAGTGTCACTGGACCTGAAACATTAACTATGTTTTCGCTCCACAAATGCTGCCAGACCTCCTGAGTTTTTCCAGCTATTACTGCTTGGAAACATGCAGCCACTTTACCTATAATGGCTATCAGATCATATTTATTTCCTCCAATGTATACAATCAATTTGTTTATGAAATGTGAGGCTGGATGAACACAGCAGGCCCAGCAGCATCCCAGGAGCACAAAAGCCGGCATCCCGGGCCCAGACCCCCCACCAGAGAGCGGGACGGGGCGAGGGCCCCTCAATGAACTGATGCAATTCAACAATGCAAGTGAAGGGACATAAAATATGTTTTTCTTGTGGGTTAATTCTAATTACTTTCAGTTGAAATTGTGAAACGAGGTCCATTATGATATTGGTTCTGAAAAATTAATCTCTTAATTGCACTGTATTGTTAAATTTATCCATGTTTTCCTAATTACTAATTTTAATACATCTTATTTGACTGTTCAGCCTGAAGCTGTAGCTATTTGGGTTCAATATGGAAACATTTGTCTAGCTCAAGAAGCATAATACCTATATCCAAATAGATATTCTTACTGTGACATTCCTGTTAGCTTATCCACAATGAATCGCTTTTTAAACTAGTCTTAGTTTAGCACGTCGTAATTTTTATTATAGTTGCAGATTACTATTTTTGCTGACATCAGATTGGAGGATACACATAATTAAAAGGTAAAATAACCTTTTATCTGTCCATCCAAAGGGCTACTCTCTATTAGAGACAGACAACTGTTGATGGTTGAACCTGAGGGTCACTGCACCTAGGGCAAGGGGAGAGGTTGAGAAGGAAAGTTCTCCATAATAAGCTGAGGCGGTGTGAAAATTGATCCTGCAGTGCTGGCAATACTTTGCATTGCAAACCAGCTGCCCAGTCAATTGAACTCTCAGACGCTCTTCCCTCATCCCCAAGAAAGAGGATTGCTCTCATTAGAGAAAGATGACTGCTGGTAGTTTAATACGAGGGTCACCATGGGTCAGGAAAGATGGAGAGCCTTTCATGATAATCCTAGCTGCAGGAATTGACCTCACATTGTACGCAACACTCTGTATCACAAAGCAGCCAACTGAGGTAACCAAGTAGATATTTTATAAAATTTGCTTCAGTTCATGCACTGGAAATGGATATCATCTGCAAAACCAGCATAATGGCCCATTTTAACCAACTCTGAGAAGATGATGTTGAACTGTCATTTTCAAAGAAGGATTCTGAAGAAGGATCACTGGACCTAAAACAGTAACTCTGCTGTCTGTCCATAGATGTTACCCGACTTACGGTGGTGCTCTAGTAGTTCCTGTTTTTGTTTCTGATTTCCAGCATTCATGGTTTTTCGGGTTTTTTGTTGTCAGATGATGGTTCCAGTGATATTATTGCTAGATTGTTAATCCAGAGACCCAGGTAATATTCTGGTGACCCATATTTATACCCATCATGGCAGAAGGTGGAATTTGAATTCACAAAAGAAATCTGGAATTAAGAGTTCAAAAATGACCATGAAACCATTATTAATTATTCAAAAATCATCGTCTGGTCACTAATGTTCTTCAGGGAAGGAAACTGACATCCTTGCCTGGCCTGGCTTACGTGTGACTCCAGGCCCATAGACTGTTAACTGTCCTCTGAAATGTCCTAGAAAGCCATTTGGTTGTATCAACTACTAGAAAGGGCAAAAAAAAATGGATAGACCACCTGGCATCAGTCTAGCCACTGAAAATAACAAAGGCAACAATGGACTGCAGCACTTAACAGCAACTGACCACCACCTTCTCAAAGACAACTAGGGAGGGGCAATAAATGTTGGCCGAGCCAGTGGTGCCCAAGTCCCACAGATGAATTTAAAAAGTATTGTTCCATTCCATATGGTGAAGATGCTCCACTGTTGCTACTGTGTAGGCCTATTATAGATTTGATTGTTTTGGCGGAAGATTGATTTTGGTAACAGTGGGGATCCTAGATTCTGGTTTGGATGAATCACCCATGTGGTGATTCCAGCTAACGGTGATTGTGGCCACTTCAGGCTTTCTTTTGCACTCAATCTGCCATCGTTGAGGACAGCACTGTTGGTTGGGAGCTGCCTTCTCCTCCAAATAGCTGATTAATTACCCATCATAATTTAAGATTGGATGTGGCAGTACTGCAGAACATTATTTCAATCATCTCGTTGGGTCACTTTGGTTTATCTATGACATTCTGCTTCTGCTGTTGCGAATAATTTTAACCTGTGTTGTGATTTCATCAAGATTGTATAATTTTTAAAGTATACCTGTTGCTGTGTCTGGCATGCTGTTCAGTGGTATTTTGTTAAGTTGGCCCTCTGTCTTGAAGAAATTCGCTGGTCCATTAGGTTTTAGATGGCGAGGAATGCAGTTCTGCTGATGTTCCACAATACCTCCGCAGTGCCCAGTTTAAGCTTCTGGATTTGTTCTGTTTTAATTCCATTTACCAAAGCGATAAGGCAATATAGGTTAAACATTATAGTTTTCCGTATGAGGACCACATAGTGGTGAATCCTATCAGTGCTGCCGTGGAAAGTAAGTCTGTGACAGGTAAATGGGTGAGGTTGATTTCAAGTCACTTGTATAGTCTCATTCATTTTTTCACAACCTAACACAACCAGTTTGGCAGGCATGTCCTTTAGGACTTGGTTAACATGGTATTAGAGTTATAGAGGTTTACAGTGTGGAAGCAGGCCCTTTTCCCCAAAAAGTCCATATCAAGCTGTTTTCTCAACTAATCTAATCTCGCTTGTCTTTGTTTGGTTCCTTTTCCCCCTCATACCTACCCCATCCATGGACCTATCCAAATGTTTCTTAAACAAAGAAATTTTATTCATCTCCACACTAACTCTGGCAGGCCATTCCAGATTTTGAGTGAAAAAGTTGCCCCGGGGCCCTTTTGTGTCTTTTCTCGCAATCTTAAAACTGTGCCCTCCAGTTTTAGACTCCCTTCCCATAGCTGTGGCTATCTACATTGTCTATGACTCTCTTAATTTTATAGATCACTATGAGGTCCCCCCTCAGTTTCCTACATTCCAGAGAATAAGGTCCCAGCCTACCTAGCCTCTACTTATAACTTCCAGTCCAGTGAGTATCCTCATAAATCTTTTCTGCACTCTTTGTAATTCAATTATATCTTTTTGACAAGATGGCGACCAGAACTGCAGACTGTACTCTAAGTATGGCCTTACCAATGTCTTGTACAACTGCAAAAAGTTGTCCCAACTCCTATACTCAATGCTCTGACTGATAAAAGCAAGCATGTTGAAAGCCTTCATCACTACCCTCTCTACCTGTGACTCCACTTTCAAGGGGCTATGAACCTGTACCACTAGATCGCTTCATTCTGTAATACTCCTCAGGGCCCTATCATTGAATGCCTAAGTCCTGCGCTGGTTTTAACCTACCAAAATGTAACACCTTGCATTTATCCAAATTAAAATTCCATTTGCGATTCCTTGGCCTGCTGGCCCAGTTAATGAAGATCTTGCTGTATTTCCAGAAAACCTAATTCACTATCCAATATACCACCAATTTTGGTATCATCTATGAAGTTACTAACCATACCTCCTAAATTCTCATCTGAATCATTTATATAAATGATGAATAACAGCGGACCCAGCACCAAACCCTGTGGCGCACCGCTGGCCACAGGCATCTAGTTGGAAAACAATTTTCTACCATCACCCACTGTCTTCTATCTTCAAGCCAATTTTATATGCAATTGGCTAGCTCTCCCTGGATCCTGTGAGGTTTAGCTTTCTTCAACAACCCAACATGCAGTGCCTTGTCAAGGACCTTGGTAAATCTATGTAGCCAACATATACTGCACTGCCCTCATCTACTTTCTTGGTTGCCCTTCAAGAAACTCGCTCAGATTTGCAAGAGACAATTTCCCATGCACAAAGCTATGCTGACTGTCCCAAATGAGTCTTTGCCACTCCAAATGCCTGTAGATCCTGTATCTCATAATCCCCTCTAACAACTTACTCACCTCTGTTGGGGTCATCAGTGTGTAGTTCCCAGATATTTCCCTGCACCTGTTCTTAAATAATGGCACAACATTTGCAACTCTCCAATTTTTGGGCACTTTACCTGTGGCTGTCATTGATACAAATATCTAGGGTTCCCATAGTTTCTTCCCTCGCCACCCACGAAGTCCTGACTTCGTCTGGTCCTGGGGATTTATCTACCTTACTGCACTTTAAGACCTCCAGCATCTCCTCTTCTGTAATGTGGACTCTATTCAAGGCATAAGTATTTATTTCCCAAGTTGCTTAGCATCCATGTCTTTCTTGATGGTAAAGATTGGCGAGATATATTGATTTAGGGCTGCGCTCATAGACAACATTGATGAGCTTTAAAAGGCTCTATTGTCTCCCTAGTTATTCTTTTGCCCTTCATGTACTTGTAGAATCCCTTTGGATTTTCCTTTACCTTATCTGCCAAAGCCATTCCATGTCCCAATTTACCCCTCCTGATTTTTCCCTTAAGTGTGCTGTGACACCCTCTTTACTCCTTAAGGCATTCACTTGATATCAGCTGCCTTTCCATATCATATTCCTCTTCTTTTTCTTAAGCAGGGCTTCAATAACTCCAGGCATCCAGGGTTCCCCACTCCTGCCAGCCTTACCCTTCGCTCTAACAGGAACATGTTGGCCTTGAACCCTCATTAACTCACTTTTGAGAGCCTCCCACTTACCAGACCTCCTGCTGCCTGCAAACAGCCTCCTCCAATAAACTGTTGAAAGATCCTGTCTTAGTCCAATAAAATTGGTCCAGCCCCAGTTTAAAACTTTTAACTTATGAACCAGATCCATCCCTTCCCACATATATTTCAAAACTAGTCAAATAATGGTTACCGATTTTGAAATGTTCCCTCACTAACATTTCCATCACTTCTGCTGCCGCCTTATTTCCCAAGAGGAGGTCAAGTTTTGCCCTTCTGTAGTATTCGTAGAATAGAGAATCGTAGGCCATCTACATACTACATGAGAAGGTGTTGTTGCTGGTAGGCTGGTTCATAGATATTTTGTCACCAGACTAGGTAACATCACTAGTGCGCCTCCGATGAAGTGTTGTTGGTCTGTCCTACTTGTGATTTATGTAGTCTTGTTTGATGTGGTAGTTAGACTCATTTCTGGTCCTGCTTCACAGTGGTTGGGATATAGGTTCTATTTCCACATGTTTGTTGATGGAGTTCTGGGTTGAGTACCAGGCCTCTGAGAATTCCTTGGCTGGTTTGTCCTGCATGAGAAATTCTTCCTGAACATGCTTAAAAAATTTCTCCTACAACTGAGCCTTTAACACTATTTAACACTACAGTTGACATTAAGAAGTTAAAATCCCCTCTTACAACCCTATTTTCCTTGCAGCTATCGGCAATCTCCTTTCATATTTGCTCCTCTACCTTCTTCTGGCTATTAGTGACCTATAGTACAATGTTATCAAAGTGATCTCCACCTTTTTATGCTCAGTTCTATCAATATAGACTTAGTGGATGAACCCTCAAGAATGTCCTCTGTCAGTACAGCGTATTACCACCATGAGAAATATCAAAAAAGATCCATGTGCATGTGAGTCTTACATTTGAAATGTCACAATTTGTTACAAATGCAAAATAATCTTGAACAAAAGAAACATACTCCTGGGGCGTTCTCCCTAATCAAACATGCAACTCTCCTATCTCTCTCGCCTCCCTTCTATCCTTCCGATAGCATCTGTACCCTGGAACATTGCGATGCCAGTCCTGTTGACACAGCCATTTTTCTGTAATAGCTATAATATCCCAGTGCCATGTACCCACTTATGCCCCAAATTCATTTGCCTTGCCTGCCAGCATCTTGCATTGAAATAATTGCAGTTTAACCGAAATACCCTTGTGTCCTGCCATGCTGTTGCCTGCCCTGTGCAGTTCTAGGATTACCAATGCTGCTTTTGTGATTTAATTCATTAGCTTCTGTGCTCAACCTGCTGTTTTGCCTCCCTACTGCTTTGGCTCTCACCCACCTACCAGCCTAGTTTAAATCCTCCTGAGCAAATCTCCAAAACAGGATATTGGTGTCCCTCTTGTACAGGTTCCTCTACCCCAGAAGAGATCCCAATGATCCAGGAATCTATATCCTTTCCCCCTGCTCCAGCTCTCAAGCCACTCATTCATTTGCCAAATTCTCCTATTCCTACTTTGACTAACATGTGGCACTGGAACTAGTCCAGAAATTACTATACTTGAGGTTTTGCATTTTAACTTTCTGCCTAACTGCCTATAATCACCGGTACAGGATCTGATCCTTTTTCCTACCTACGTTGTTGGTACCAATGTTTGCAATGACCACTAGTTGCTCACCCACACTTTAAGAATTTCAAAGAACTACACAGAAATTTCCTTAACTCTGGCAACAGGGAGGCGACGCACTATCTTGAAGATTCTATCTCAGCCACAGAAACACTTGTCTGTGCCCCTGACTAATGAGTCTCATTTGACTTTGCCAGACCCCGGGCTAAGCAGAGTAAGTCGAGGTGCCATAAGCCTTGCTGCTGCTCTCCCCTGTGAGGCTATGCCCCTCAACAGTATCCAAAACTATATACCAGTTTGAGCAGGGAATAGCCCGAGGAGACTTTTGCACTACCTGCCTGCTTCTCCTGGCGGTCACACATCTGGCTGACTGAACCTGTGGTGTCTCCACTTCACTGTTAACAGTGTCTATCACACTCTCTGTACCTTGCATACTCTGCAATGTGTCCAACTGCTGCTCCATCTGAAACATGTCGTCTGTGAGGAGCTACAGCTGGTCATAATTCCTGCTGATATAGTCGTCAGGGACACTGGACTGTCCCTTGATCTCCCATATCTAGCAGGAGGAGCATACTACTGCCCAATTGCCATCTATGACCCTTCATGTCACAGAAACATGAAAGCAAACAAAGGCACAAGGAAAAGCCGCCAATAGCAAGAGTGAAGACGAAGAACTGAATCTTACCTTGTCCTTGTTGCTGTCCACCCTCCCCATCAAAGACCTGTATTCACCAAAGCCCACACTTTAAAAAAAAAGCCTCCAGTAGCACTTGAATCCCAGAGCAGCCCTTTTCAAAATGCTGCTCTGTTAAAGTTGTCTTCCTTTTATTTATTCCTGGGTGGTCACTGGTGACTGAGCTACCTCCTTCCAGAGTTGTCCTCAGTCATTTCTCAGCACCGCCCTCTGGACATGTAATGATAATATGTTGTGGCGTTATTACTGGTGTTGAAAATGAAAGTATGCCATGTAGACTATGCTGCAATCCTCAGTGCTTTTACCAAGTGTTGCTCAACCTGGAGGAGTGCTGATTCGAAAACTGAGAAAGGATGGTGGATGGCTCTTTATTGTAGGTGTTGGGCAACCTGTGTTCTGGCATCAATGTTGCAGGGTCTCGAGGCCATCCCATATGAAGAAATTAGAGAGTAATTGTATTTTGTAGATCGCACCTGTTGAAACTCCATGACTGCTCATCAGGAAAAAAACACCCCAGGAATATGTTTCTTTTGTTCAAGATTATTTTGCATTTGTAACAAATTGTGACATTTCAAATGTAAGACTTACATGCACATGGATCTTTTTTGATATTTCTCATGGTGATGATATGCTGTTTTGTAAAGCAGAAGAATTATACCAAGTCACATACAACCTGTAAATCTATGGGTAAAATGTAAGTGAATTCCTTCACAATCACAAGAGTCATTATTAAGTTGGTGGAACTTCTTGTTATTGAGTTTAATTGCCCGTTATCTAAAAGAATATTGTAAACCGGATGTTCTTTCCAAGTTATTCCTTAAAATCGCATTGCATTTTATCAAAGCATGATGCTTATGAATGATGTTGGTGAGCAAAGATAATTTGTGTTTTATATATGTATAGATTTTGCACACTCTTGCTATTGGCGGCTTTTCCTTGTGCCTTTGTTTGCTTTCATGTTTCTGTGACAAGAGTGAAAATTGTTGGATTGCTCAACAGGTCTGGTGGCATCTATGAAGAGAAACCAGAGTTAATGTTTCAGGACTGGTGACCCTTCCTCAGAATATCCTCTTTTGGTTTTTATTTACATATTGCAGTATTACATGTTTCCATTTACAAATTGGGAAGCATTTCTATTCCTCTTCTAATTCTATTTTGATTGGTTTTGAGTTATTTTTGCACATTGTGTTGTTTTACTTTATAGCTCAAACAGCGTTAAATTAACCGTTTAAATTAAACGTAAGCACCCGACTTGGACAATTTGCATACGCATGAAAAATGTTTCCCTGTCGTCACCACTTTCGCACCCTTCCCGTCCCCCCAAGTCCTCCAGCCACATATATTCAAGATATGTTCAACTCTTTCATGTCTTTATATTGGAGATGAATGCCTCAGCTCTATGGTGCATGAACTCTAGTACCTGAGCAAATAACAGTTTTGTAGGGCAAGTGCATGTTTGATGCTCTTTGTATGAACTCACAATTTTGTTCATTATGAAAGCATTGTTTTATTTGCAAAGTTAATAGTGTTTAAATTTGCATTCTGTGATGTTTTCATTTTCAAATCTGGAGAATCCTGCTGCCTCTGAATGATTTTGGCTTGTGATCACGTGGCACAAGCCATAAATTTATAAAGGATTACTGCTAAATTTAAAAGTGAATCTTCAGCGGATTATCTGGCTGTCAGTTTGTTTCAGGTAGCTTGTATTAAAACAGATTATATTTTTCATTAAAATTTACCAATTACAATGTATGCTTCAGGTAAATAATGGTGTATAATATTAATGCTGATTTAGTCATGTCTCTCAAGACATTACCAATTATTTTATACTTTTATATAAGTCTCCCAAAGACGCATATTTTTGATACTGAATTTTTTTTCTGCTTTGATATCAAAGGTTTCTCCAAGTAACCTGCAACTTCTTTTTTGTGCAGACAAATAAAGATCTTGACTTATCCATCAATGCATCAAACAATTTCAATTTAAATGTCACTTGGTCTATTGGCTCAACAGGTAAGCTTGAGTTTTTGATTTTCAGTTGGACAGTAGAATCAATCAGATCTGAAATATAACAGAATACAGAGCCAAACTCACTAAATCATTTTTCTATAATAGCTCCACATTTTCAAGGAATTATTTTGCTGGAGTATGTATCAGAATAAAATTTTGTGTTGATTGTTACCAGTCTTTGTCAGATGTCCACGCAGTCTTATAATCTAAATTTATTGTTTTCATGATGTAGTATAAAATGCCTTCAAGTTTCACAGTTTTGTTGTTTTAGTTTAAGGTTAAATCTTTTACAAGTAGTAGAAGTGAAAGCTAGGTTATCTTTGATTATCTACACAAATTGTTGGATGTTCCGAATTTAAGTGCATCAGATACATGACATTTGGTAAACTGTCTTGTTCACATCGGGAGGTAATGGGCTAGTAGTATTATTGCTATACAGTTAATCCAGAATCTCAGCTAATGCTCTGAGGTCCTGGATTCAAATGGTACTACAGCAGAAGGTGGAATCAAAATTCAGAAAAGAATTTGGAATTAAGGATCTAATAATGACCATGAAACCTTTGCCGATTGTTAGAAAAACCCATCTGGACTCACTAATGTCCTTTAGGGAAGAAAAAATGTCATTACTACCTGGTCTGGCTTCCATGCCCTCAACTCACAGCAATGTGGCTGACTCTTAGTTACTGTTGGGCAATGAGTGATAACCTAGCAATGATGATCTTGCATCCTGTGAGCGAAGAGACACAAAATCTAGCTGAATGCTACGTACAGGAAATTAAGTTGCATGTTGAGAAGTGTTTTTTGGCTATTGTGTGGAGTGTTAATGATTTGCTTGAATTGTTGCATTAGGTACAACAAATGCTTAATTTATACATAGTCCTTTTTGTGTTGGTATCTCTTGTTGTTCACTCTGCCCAGTTCCATGCTTTTACCTTTCTGTGATTGCATTCTAATGGAAGAGTGAGTTTTAATAAATTAAGTCTAATCTGACTGCAACCATGATCTAATATGGTTCACCTGGAAAGTTAAAAAATCAAAGCTGAAACAGCTCTTTCTACCTCCTGCTTTCAATGCAACAGAACTTAAATGTTTTTCCAAATGTAACTTAATGCAACCTAGATAACAGCCAAATAATTAATTGGTAATTTTACTTTGGCTGGAAATGCAAAGCTGCCTCTGAAAGTATATTATTAACAGTAGATTGTGGGAAGAATTAGTTCTTTGGCAATGGCACTAAAATTGCATCTGCTGGAAATGAAATTCTATATGCATTAAGGTTGCTTTTATATGGACCTTTGGACCTCTAGGGCATGCTTTTTCTGTGAATGATTAGCAATTTTTTAAGCATGGTCCAATAATCGTTCACAAAATGGCAATATATGTGGAGTGCATCATATCAAAATATGATCTTGTCTTGATATTTATGTGCATGGTTCAAATGTTACTGGAAAACAAATAAGGAGTAAGAACCTTAGTTAATATTTTTCTCTTTCTGTGCTCCCTGTTCCTTTATTACACAAAAGCAGAGAAAATGCATGGACCCCTATTAAAAATTTTCTGATATTGACCAGGGATTGATCTGGATTTTTTCTGATAAGCATAATTGTAATGTTACACCCTTGGATGCCAATAGCTACTCTGCTCACGCTTCTTCAGTATTATGGGTTAAAACTTCTTTGATCTGACGTGTGTTAAATATTGAGTTGATAATTGTGAAGGCATCATATCCCTGAAATTTGCTGGGACCCTCAGTTTGTGGTGGAATGCAAAAGCCAGCAGGTACAAAATCAGCGTCATAATGTCACGGTTAACTACGGATCTGGGGAGTGACCCAGGTCTTCATCAAAATTTTAGTGTAAAGCATGGAGGCCATATACACAAATTTATTTAAAATCTGGTGCGACCTAGCATTTGTGATAAGCATTTCAGAAAAATTGGAGTTATACATTTCAGAAATATTTGGAATTAAAATCATCCACTTTGATTTTTGCTTCATCCATGTTTGTGCAAAATAGCTTTTGCAGATGTTTTGTGAAGGACTTCTGTTTAAAAGAAATAAAAAAACTTTCTATACTTGAGGATCAAAGAGCTTTTAAAGAATTTGGTTGCACCTTTTCAGTTATTGATTGACTGTGGATTTTACATAGATAACTTAATTAACTGCATTGCTTTGCATTTCATTTCAATTTAAAATTTTTATTCTGAAGGGTGAGCATTCTATTTCTGAGGCTACAGCAGTATGAGTTAGTATAATTCAAGTTCAGATAACTTCCATCTAACAACCTTAATTAATTAATGTTCATGAATAATTTCAGTTAATGTTTAAAGTCAGAAGTTGCCTGATCATTTATATTAAATCCATATTTCACGTGGACTGGCAACAAATATATAGATTTTTAAAGAGATAGTAGGAACTACAGATGCTGGAGAATCTGAGATAACATGGTGTGAAGCTGGATGAACACCGCTGGCCAAACAGCATCAGAGGAGCAGGAAAGCTTGACGTTTCGGGTCAGGACCCTTCTTCAGAAATGCTGAAGAATTCCCGACCCAAAACGTCAAGCTTTCCTGCTCCTCTGCTTATTATAGATTTTTAAAGATGGATTTATAATTTAGTGGAGATTAGGCTGTTATCAACAACTGTTGTGGTCTTTGGAACGCTAGTATATTGAAACATACAACGCAGTATAGCACAGGAACAGGTGCTGTAGCCCAGCAAGCCTGTGTCGACTCCTAGTCCTTAATTAGACCTGCTACTGATCACCCATGTGCAGTTTCTATCCTTCTGTTTGCCTCCTGTTCATGTGGCTAACAAGATACATCTCAAAATGTTGCAAATATGCCTACCTCTTCCACTTCCACTGGCAGTGTGTTCCAGACACACACCACCATCTGTGTGAAAAAGTTTCCATGCTCTTCTCCACTATATTTTCCACCTTGAACCTGTACCGTCTTGTAGTTGACTTTTCCACCCTGCGATATAGCCTCTGACTATCTGTCCTATCTATGCCTCTCATAATTTTGTCAATCTCTATCAAAGGCCCCTCAGCCTTTGTTGTTCCAGTGAAAACAATCCAGGTTTATCCAAGATAATAAAATGTGAGGCTGGATGAACACAGCAGGCCAAGCAGCATCTCAGGGGCACAAAAGCTTTTGTGCTCCTGAGATGCTGCTTGGCCTGCTGTGTTCATCCAGCCTCACATTTTATTATCTTGGAATTCTCCAGCATCTGCAGTTCCCATTTTCTCTGATACAGGTTTATCCAACCCGTCCTCATAACTAAAACCCTCCAGACCAGGCAAGCCTTGGTAAACCTTCTCTGCACCCCCTTCAAAATATCCACATCCTTCTAGTAGACAGCGAACAGAACTGCACTTAATTCTCCTTGACTCTGGTGGCAAAGGATACTTTATAGCCTCTTTTAGCCCTTCTAATTCCCTGTTTGAGCTCCTTCTGACTTTCTCTCTATCCTTCCAGGACTTTGTTTTTAGTTTCCTAGGCCTTAGGTATGCTTTCTTTTTCTTTGACTGAGCTGATTATTTCCCCTGTCATTCAAGGTTCCAGAGGTCTGCCATTCCTGTCCTTCATTTTCACAGAAACATGCCTGTCCTGAACTGTGGGTCTGTTGGGTTTCTTTAAAAACTCCCACATGTCAGATGTGGGTGTAACTCTCAAATAGCCATTCCCAATTCACATTGTCCAATTCTTGCCTAATTCAGATATAGTTGGCCTTCCCTCAATTTAACATGCTCTTCTGAGGTGCACTCTTGTCCTTATCCATAAGTATCTGGAAATGTACATAAATGGTCACTATTCTTAAAATATCCCCCACTGCGACTTTGATCACCTGGCCAGGCTCATTTTCTAATACCAGGTCCAGTCTGGCTGCCTCCCTCCTATCCACATATCATTTCAAAAAAACATCCTGACAAATTACTTCCCAGACATGTCCTCGGCACTAAGGGAGCCCCAGTCAATATGAGGGAAGTTAAAATCACCCATCACAATAACCTTGTTGTTCACAAATCTTTCCACAATCTGACAACATATCTGTTCCTCTATCTCCCACTGGCAGCTGGAAAATTTGCAATACAATCTCAGCATTGTGATTGCACCCTTCCTATTCCTGAACTCTACCCATAATACCTCACTGCAAGATCTGTCCAGGATGTTCTGCCTCTGCACAGCTGAGATATGATCCCTAACCAGTAAAGCACCTTCTCTGTCTTGTCTTAAAGTATTGATATCCCAGAATATTAAGCTGCTAATTTGTCCCTCTTTCAACCATGTCTCTGTGATCACAGCAACATCATTAATTAATTATAAATCCAGGCTCTCTGTTCATCCATGTTACATGTTAGACTTCTTGCATTGAAACAAATACAGTCCAAGCCACTGGTTTCATTGAGCTCAGCAACCTCTCCTGCTGAGGACTGCTTTTCCTCTTAGCTTTTTTTGCCTTTGACTCAAGCTCTTCCCCAATTTACTTAACTGAATTGCTGCTTTGGTTCCCACCCCCTGCCACACTACTTCATATAGATAGTGTGCATGTCATGGGATGTTTTCAAAGGTGCAAGGCAGTTAAACCTTGAGCCTAGTGCTCTATAACTTCACAGACCTAATTGCTTTTGTCTTGCATCCTCTCAAGCATTTTTTAAAGCAAAACTAGAGGTTTTAGTGTTATTGAAAACACTTTATAAAGAAGCAGGGGAAAAGGTTGGTGACAACATCTTTTTGAGATTAATAGAATTAATTAAATTAATTGATATTTGCAATAATTTAGAAATCAGTGAAAAACTGGATCCCAAATTTAACTATCAGCGACAGCACAAAAACAAAAAGTTGAGATCCAAGCTGCTCGCAAAAGATAGCAAAATTCATACAGTAGTAGTCTGTATAAAAATTCCATTCCTTCAATTGGTGTCACTTCACTGCCCAGTCTGCTTCTCTCTCTAACCAGTGGAAGTAGAAAGTTCTGCCCCTTGTAGCAAGTTTTGGGCGTGCAATTCGTTTTTATTGGATCAAGCTTCAAGGGGTTCAGAAATAGATATAATGCAGAATGTTAACTTGCTCAACTAGTACATAATACTGATTTTGTTGTACTCAACGTACTGCTTTCCTGTTATCTCTATTTGTATGAACAAGATGGCAAGAAAAATGATTCAGAGATAGTGGGAACTGCCAATGCTGGAGAATCTGAGATAACAAGGTGTAGAGCTGGATGAACACAGCAGGCCAAGCAGCACCACAGGAGCAGGAAAGCTAACATTTCTGAAGAAGGGTCCAGACCCGAAACATCAGCTTTCCTGCTACTCTGATGCTGCTTGGCAAGAAAAATGATTTTGCCCTTCAAGCTTCCCATATGTTGAAACAGTTCTGATAATGTGAGTGCTGTTTTGTCAAATTTCTTTAATATCTTAGTACCTAAGGTAAAGTTTTTTTAAAAAATTGACGAATTACTTGGACACTGTGTCCCTCAGAGGTTCTTCATTTAGGAGTCTGAAGGTTCCAGTTTTTAGTTTGAGGATTTGTTTTTTCTTTGGACCAGTTCTAGTTGTGCCAATGGTGTCAGAAATGTTACGTTTTCCCTGTCTCATAAGTTGTTGATTCTAATTTGTGAAACTCATGTGGCACCTGAAATTGACTTGAAGAGAAAGACAAAGGTATCTTTACGTAGTGTCACGGTTAAATTTCTTAGAGATTTTGACTCGAGCCTTATTTCACATCTAGGTGGGGAATGTAGACATGGGACGTTTCTCAGTTCTGCAAATCTAAACCAGGAAAAGTCTGGAGTGGAGCTTTGGATTTTTTTCCTTCCAGGGTGGCTGGGTTCCTGAGAAATCAGATGGGATGAATCAACATGAGGATGAAGGAGGGAGTCTTCCCCAGTGCACTGACAGTGTGTTGAATTTTAATTAAAATGAACAAAACAGAAAACATCCTTCCACCCTCACCCCTCATGTCCTCTTATTTTGCCTCCCACACACAGTTCCCATGTATCTTCCCTATGGCCTCTTGCTCACTCCATGCCATCCTTCCCTCTCATCCTCATGTCAAGTTTTGCCCCACTACTCAGCCCCAATTGCTCTTTGCCAATTTAATGCAACTCATCCCAAACCACAGCCTTACCTACCAGCCTTAACGTTTTCAATACCAGCTCATCCAATATACTCCATTCGCAGGCCTTAGGACCTATGCAGAGAACAAATTTTTTTAAAAAATTGTGCATTGCAAACTTCACTATATTGAAAAACATTTTTGTATTTAAAAATGATACATTGTGTATAGCTTTTATGAGCTACAGCCTTATAAAACAAACATTTTATTCAACTGCGGCAAGTATTGAAATTTACTGCACAAAGAACTATTTGTAGCTTTTTATCACACTATAAAGTAGAAGACACCTCACCGAGAAAATGGACGCTTATGAATTCAGAGTTCCTGTCCAGTATTGACACTCCTTAGGCTTATGTCACTGTGTAAAGTGAAGGCTCAAGCAACTTGCTTTTAAATCTGGACTTTCTTTCAATGATTTAAAGGGTTGGAACTTTCATTGCTTTGACAGGCACTTTAATAGTTTAACATGTCAGTTGATTGTAAGAATGAGCTTGAGAATTATTGAATTCGCACACTTTTTACACACACATTCTTTCTTTTAACAATTCGAAGGACACCTTGTCTTCACCAAAGGGCAGCTTACCTCCCTGAAAGGTATCCTGGGCCCAGGTTTAGAGACATGCCATATCCCTGCAAGGGTCTATCCAAATAAATACTTCAAGGTGAAAAATAAGTTTTTTTTTCAAGGGTTCCTCTTGATTTCCTGAAGGTCACTCATGATTTTAAGGGGCTGCTGTCTGATTTTCAGGGATCATTTTTATTCTAACAAACTCCTTTCTTAGGTAATGCAGTTACTTTACCATGTATCTTTGTGTTGAAGTATGAATTAATTGAACTTGCACAGAGCAGAATGAGAGGAATTCGTTAATATTTTCAATGATCAGCCCTCTATTAAACTTGAAAATGCAGCACACAAGGAAAGCATTAATTTTTAAAGGAGCATCATATTTAAATTGGCACAAGGCAAATCACAAATTTTAGCAGCAAAATTTTTTTCCAAATAACTGACTCAGAATAGAATAGAAATTAATTGTTACATGTACTTTTGCCTGAAAAGTTTTTTAAGTCGTCACACCACAACACTGATATCAATGGCAGGATTCATACATAACTTTAAAAAAGTAAAATTATGACAAAGTTTATCACTGTTCAGTTAATGGCTTCTGGGCTTGAAGAAAGTTGATTCAGAAATGATGGAATACCCTGAAGATGCAACTAAGATGAGACCACCACGCAAGCCACTGGATATTAGTCCAAAAGACTTTGCCAAGGAAGACTGCCATTCCAGGATGAGATGGCCCACTGTGCTGGTGGAATAGCTAGACACCGAAATCAAAGAAGACAAGGGGACAAGACTGCCATGACGGAGAAAACCGCCACACAGGGAGACCAATGTTCCAGGCCGAGACTACCTTTGCTCTCCTCCAGGCACCCGAACCTAGCGGTGGAGCTGGACTCTCAGCTAAGCCTGCAAGTCCAAGCTGGGGTAGTTTGCCCTCTGCACATAAAACACCATCACTGTAAACACAGCTTCCAGATTGGTGTGGTCACAAAAAATACCTTTTCTGTATGTTCACAAAATTGGACTATTTTGAACAAGTAATTATTACCCATTTTACTGCATCTTAGTTCTCAATCTCCAATTTAAACTGAATAATTGGGTGTACTTTAAAACAGCGTCCACTAAATTTTCATCATACAGATCCTGAACATGTGCTGTCTTAAGCTAGAAATTCCACATTTTATTTACATATAATTTATATATCATTTGAAGCCTCAACTTGAGTATTACTTTGCTGATTAATTGGGAATTCTTTGCTCTTCTTTGCAGTCTCTTCCTTCTCCACCATGCAATCTCCTCTCTCCCTCTCTTTCCTTGAACCCTTCCTCTTTGTTTCTGCCTTGAGCCTCTCTCTCTCTCTCTCCAACAGACTTTCCTTTTCTAAATATCTTTGCTGGGACCCCATCTGTGCCATAAATTTGCAGCTTCTTTCTCAGTTGTATCTTCGCATATGACCACTCTCCCATCTGCCCTTTTACAGAAATGTAGAAAGGAGTAGAAGAAGTAGGTCACTGTACCTCTCAAACCTGCCTCATTCATGCTGAAGGAGGGTCCAAACCTGACACATCAGCTTTTCTGCTCCTTTGATGCTGCCTGGCCTGCTGTGTTCATCCAGCTCTACGCCTTACCTCATTCATTCTTCTGACTCTTTTGCACCTCTCTGAACCCCATAGCTACATTGCGGTCTCCCAAGCCCCTCCACCCCTAAGCTCTTGCAACCTCCATGTCTGCTCCCAGTCCATACCTCTTGAAACCTTATTCCACTTTCACTCATCAGTCACTGCTTGTGGCCTCATCCTATGTCCATCAATCCCATATCTAAAAAAGCCTTCTGCGTTCATCCTCTGCTATTCAGTGAGATCATGGCCGATTTAATAATCCTCAACTTGACTTCCTTGCCTTTTCCCCAAAACTATTGATTCCCTTACTAATCAAAAGTTTGACTTGATTTCTTCTTGTCATATGTACTGATATTTCATGAAAAGTATTGTTGTGTATGCTAACCAGACAAATCATATCTTGCATAGTACATTAAGGTAAGAGAACAGAATGCAGAATATAGTGTTACAGCTACAGAAAGGTGCAGAGAAAGATCAGCTCGAATATACGAGAGCTAAGATAACAGCAGAGAAGAAGTTGTTCTTGAATCTCTTAGTATGTGATTTCAAACTTCTGTATCTTCCGAATGGAAGAGGTTGGAAGAGAGTACAACTGGGATGGGAAGGGTCTTTGATTATGTTGACTCCTTTCTCAATGCCAAAGTTTGGCAGTCTCCGCATTAGAGATACCTGACAACAGATTCCTGGTAAAGTATTCCACAAATTCACTTAATCTGAGAGAAGGAATTTACGTCAGTATTCACCATAGAGAAGGATGATGAGTCTGAGGAAGAGTGTATAGATAATTTGTGTCATGTTGAGATCAAAAGGAAGGAGGTATTGGGGATCTTGAAAAACATTTAAGACAGACAAGCCCCCAGGGCCTAATGGGATGTACCCCAGGATACTGAGAGGCAAGGGAGGAAATTGCTGGGGCCTTGAGGGAAACCTTTGTATCCTGACTGGCTACAGGGGATGTCCCAGATGATTGGAGAATAGCCAGTGTTGTTCCTTTGTTTAAGAAGGGTCGCAAGGATAGTCCAGCTAATTTTAGGCCAGTGAGCCTTACATCAGTGGTTAGGAAATTATTGGAGAAGATTCTTCGAGACAGGATTTACTCCCACCTGGAAATCAGTGGGTGTATTAGCAAGAGGTTACATGGTTTTGTGAAGGGGAGGTTATGTCTCACTAACTTGGTTGAATTATTTGAGGAAGTGATGAAGATGTGGGTAGGGCAGTGGATGTTTTCTACATGGACTTCATTAAGGCCTTTGACAAGGCCCCTCATGGCAGGCTGATACAGAAGGTAAAGTCGCATGGGGTCAGAGATGGACTTGCAAGATGTATAAAAACTGGCTTGGCCATAGAAGACAGAGGGTAGCAGTGGACAGGTGTGTTTCTGAATGGAGAGCTGTGACTAGTGGCATTCCTCGGGGATCAGTGTTGAGACCTATGCTGTTTATAATATAAATAAATGTTTTGAAGGAGAATGGAACTGGTCTGATTACTAAATTTGCCAATGACGCAAAGGTTGGTGGAATTGCAGACAGCAATGAGAATTGTCAAAGGATATAGCTTCATATAGGTTGGTTGGTGACTTGGGCAGAGAGATGGCAGTTGGATTTTAATCTGGAAGCCTGCCTGATTTTAATGCCCTGTTCCTTTTCAAATAAGGGCCACTGTTACATCTGCCTTACCTATTAGTTGCTGAACTTGTATGCTAGATTTTTTGTGATTTGTGCACAATGACATCCTGTACTATTGCTTTCTGAACTCATTCTCTGTTTAGAAAATATTCTGTTCCTCGATTCTTCCTGGAAAAAGTGAATAATTTCACAATTCCCCCATTATGTTCTGTCTGCCCACTCATTTGTTTTGCATGCATACTTCATTTGTTTATCTGCCTCCATAGACTATTTGAGTCATCCTCAGCATTTACCTTCCACCCTATCATTTGTGTTATCGGAAAACTTGTTTACAGTATATACATTTTCTTCATCCAATTAATACTTATAGTTAATAGTGACCCCTGCACGGATTACAGTGGCAGTCCACCAGTTACAGGTGGCCATCAGCAAACCTTCCCCTTATCCCAACTCTGCCATTTATTAGTTAGCTAATCCTCGAGTTAGTCATGCTAATATACTACCCCCAAATCCATGTACTGTAATCTTATTGAGTGCCCTAACATATGGACCTTATTAAATTTCTTCTGAAAATATAAATGTATTGCATCCTGTGGTTCCCCTTTATCTCTCCGATTTGTTACTCCCTCAAAGAATCCTGATAAATTTGTAGGTCATGGTTTCCCCTTTGTGAAGCCATGCTGATTCTGTTTGACGATATTGTGTGTTTCTAAATGCTTTGCTATTATATCTTTCGTAACAGAATCTAACATTTTCCCAATAAGATGTTAAGCTAACTGGCTCGTAGTTACCATTTTTTTGTCTGTGACCCTATCGGTAGCAAGCATGGAAGAGAAATAATCAGTAATTGGATGAGCAGCTGCTCACCATTTTCTCCCATTTGTTCCATGAATGACTTCAACAGATAATTTTGGGGGCATTGATTTGCTTAATGCTCTCTCTATTTTGAGTGCTGGAAGGCCTGAGAGTTTGACCTGTTGTAACAGTTCTAAGGTATACGCTTTTGGCTTTGTGCTACAAAAATGCCAAAACTCACCTCAGTGGAGGCAGCTGATAGATACTGAAGAAGAATCATACTGGACATGGAATGTTATCTTTGTTTCTGTTTTTACAGATAGACCTGCTGAGTTTGTTTAGAAACGTCTTGTGTTAGCTAATACATTAAATGGTTATCTGCCTCTATGAAACCTGCATGTGCAGCATCTGAATTGTCCCTATTAATAACCCTGGCTCCTCTTAGTCAGGTGTTAGATTTTTGAATAACTGTTAAAACTCAATTTCCATTCTGATGCAATTTTATTCTTTGAAGAAATTTCTTCTCCAGGTACATGTTACATTTCCTCCTTTATTCATTGTGGAGTTTTTGACATCTGTTTATTTAACCAGAATTTTGAGCGTTACAAAAAGAAGACATTTTATCAAAGCTTTTTGACTCGTGTTCTTATGAATGCAAGATATAAAACTTTGACAAAGTGTCTTTTTTTAAACCAATATTCAAGTTCCGTATGACCAAACAACAATTTTGTTTTATATAACTGTAGTCTATCTTTGCAAGACAACTTAACTTTAAAGTGTAGATTGGCACGTGGGGTTGATCTTGCGTAGTATGGGTATGAAATACGAACAGGAGCAGGCCATTCGACCGCTTGAGTTTGCTGGGCTCATAGCTGATCTGGCATTCCGTATCTTCATTTTCCTGTCCATTCCCTGTATCCCTTGATATCTGTATTGATCAAGAATGTATCTATCTCAGCCTTAACATACGCAAGGACTCTGCCCACATAGCTGTCCATGGCAGTTTTTTCCAAAGAATGTCAACTCTTAAAGAAGAAATTCCTCCTCATGTCAGTCTTAAATTCGTGCCTCTTTTATTCTGAAACTGCAGCTTCTGGTCTTAGACTCTCCCGTGAGGATAAACATCCTCTCAGCATTTATCCTGTTATGCCCCTTAATAATCCTATATGTTTCAAAGAGATGACCTTTCATTCTCTTAAATTCCAGAAAGTCCCAACCCCTCCCCTTCCTGAATACCTGCTGCACCTGTGTTCATTTGTGCAGGTACCTCTAAATTCCTTTGTTTTGCAGCTTTCTGGTCTTTTTTTCCCCATTTAAATGGTATTCTGTTCTTTTGTCTCCCTTCCAAAATGATCAACTTCACATTTTACAACATGATATTCCATTTGCCAACTACTTGCCCACTTACCTAGTCTATCAATATCTCTGAAGATTTGGAAGAACATCTTATGAATAATATGACTTGGGAGAAGAAAAAAAGTAATAAAAAGATACTTCTGGTGAATTTTTCAATTGATTCATAATCTCAACTAAAATTAGTAATTTGTTTAAATTTCTGTTTAACAGTGCTGTGTATTCTTCATTTAATTGCACTTTTTTGAAGGTATTAAAACTTAAAAATTTTTGCTTTCCAGCTGGAACAATATCTGGAGAGGAAGTGCCTATAATCTCAAAAACAAACATTAAAGAGTACAGAGATGGCTTTTCTTATGAGAAGTTTAATTTTCGCAACAATCCAAATATCACATTCTACGTATATGTTAGCAACTTTAGTTGGCCCATCAAAATACAGGTGAGTGATTTTTGAAAAGGTGGAGTTGTAAATCGTCAATGCCTACTCAAACCAGATGTGAAATAATTGATTCACTACCCATAAATTGAGAGTTATCTTAAAAATAAAGCATTCTAAAAACTGTAAGTTACTCTTTAACTTAGCTATTATTATAATGGTATTTTTATTTTATACTGAAAACCTGTGATCACACTTGTGTCATAAAATTAATGAAGTGCAATAAAAGAATTATGAGATTTTTAAAGAGTAGTTTTATTCCTCCATCAGTTTGTTTTAACTTAGAAATTGGTTCTGCACCCAGCCATTTATTGCATTGGTTTGTCTTTTTATGTTCCCTGTGATTATTATTTATGTTGACCTGAGTTGGTAATGTAAATCTAGTGCAATGTTAGGATGAGCTGCAAACACCTATTTGATGATATTGATACATAATTTCAATTTATTTCCAGAGGATAGGTTATAATTCAACGCATTGAGTTGGTGCGTGGGCTCCTATGTCCACAGCTGTATAATGCAACTTAATTATTGCTTTATTGCTCCATAATGCCAAGTAATGGCTTGAAGTAAGCTGTTTAAATGTCTGGTGGAATTACATGATCTGAAGAATTGCCATCATTTATTAATGAGGTAACAAATTTGGAAACTCTAAATTGAAGAAATCATGCAGCAATCTTGAAAGCAATTATGTAGTTTGTTACATCTTTTAAAGTTTGTATTAAAGTAGTGGAAATTCTGTGATGTTTCAGATTACTTTTTGCTGATGCACATGAAGCCATATCTGGAATCATTTATTTGTAATTTTATTAGAGCAAAGGCCTGTGTCTTTTGTTGTGTGGAGAAAGCGAGGCAAAGGGCTATGTGTTGGTGAAACAATAGATAAACATCAGAGAGATGATGTGATTATGATCCTGGACTAATAATCTAGAGGTCGCAACAGAGACTACAAGTTTCAATCCTGCCATATCTGTTTGAGAATTTGAATTCAGTTTTCTAAATATTTAAATGTAAAAGCTGTTATAAATAAGCCTCACTGAAACATCCATCTTAAAAATCTGATTGGTTCACTGATCTCATTTTGGAAATGAAATTACCTGTCCTCAGCCAGTTTGCTTTATATACTACACCAGTCCCAGCGATGTGGTTGCCCCTTAACAGCCGTCTGAAATGCGCTAGCCATCCATATTCTGACTAGCAATAACAAGGAGGTGAGTCAAGAAGAATACTCATCATCACTTTCTTGGGGAAAGCTCTTGAGTCTGAGCAATAAATCACCATTCGCAGCCGGAGAATAATGTTTCAAAATGTATGAAATGGTACACAGCTACTACAGAATAACCCCTGAAGTACTTAGTTTGCAGATAAATAGAACCACTGATAATCCATTGTAACCTTGATGTTGGGGGATCCAAAAAGTCAGACCACGTAAGACCACATTGCTGAACTGCGGTATACCTATACCCCTTGAATGACAAAACTGCTATTTTCAAGTCACACAATGTAAGTTAACTAAAAATTTACATGCTTTGGGAGACATAAGACCCCAGCACTATATAAAAATATTACACTATGTTGAATCATGTTATAATGCACTTCTGCTACACTATTGAAACAAAAGTCGAAGAATGTTTAATTTAAATCTAATGATGGCCAGTTTAAAAACTCAGTTTTTCTTTATTGATGACATGGATGCTCAAGTCTAGTCAGTGATCAGAAACTTCCAGGACAAGATAGTGAATATTCATCAGTTGCTTGCGTGTTACCAGACAATTTCACTTCGATACATCAAGAATTGTCGGTGTTGGGGATGAATATTTGGCATAACTCATGGAGCAGCTATTATTTTAAGGTTTAATTTCCGTTTAAGATATACGATTGGGGAAGAGTAGAAAATATTTTATTCGAGCTTAATCCTCTGTTATTTGACCTTGTAATGCTTGATGCTTGCATTAAACATAGTGTGAAATATTATTCATCAGTTTGGAAAATTCACACTTTAGTGAGAAATGTGAACCGAGTATGGAGTCTAACCTCTACATTCACTATAGTGGAACACAAATTTGATGTCTTTACATTCCTTTCTTAATGATAATTGTTTAGTCACTAGATAGACAGTTATTATTCATACTGTAAGAAGTCACTATAATATTTCTGAAATACTGAGTCATTTATTGAATATTACAGAAATGGTTTCTCTTTTAAGAATGTTCCCATACCAACATTCTGGACCAAACACAAGACAGCAAGTGCTGTTAACTCTACAAAAAGGTATTGCAAGCACAAGCACTGGAACAAGACATGAGTGGGTGACTTCATGACCCATGTACCCAAGTGTGTGAAGGTTAAACAGGATGTCTTGGCAAGCAATGAGCTATCAGGTGATTTGGGCTTCCAGTGGAAATAGGATGAGCTTTAAAATCTGTTTTCCCCAATAGCATTAATAAATGGCCAACAAAGCCTCCTAGAAATAAGATGTATAAACAGACTGTCGAATGAGAAAGATGAAGAATGAATGAGGGCTTCTCAAGCTGGACTGATGTAGCTCCAAGTTATCTTGGTTAGCTTAAGAAGGCTGAAGGAAAGAGAATGACTGCAGCTTCCAGTTCTCCTTTGTATCTTAACTGACTTAAGGAGGCAAGGGATAAAGAGAGAAGACAGTTATTAGCAAAAATAAAAGATTCTGTTACTGGCAGCTGCCCAGATTAGACTCATTCCATTTATCTGATTTGGGACCAACAGATCATTATGGGAAAATAGTCGCTGTCAGCCATGAAGATCAGCAATCTCCATTCTCTCTCCCCCCGCCCCCCCCCCCCCCCATCTTTTTAGTGACTCAGGATCAGTAAAGCACTACCACCTGTTATAGCTCGTGTGTCTTTTCTACCTACTTAGCTTATGTATTAGATCTGAACTGTTTCTATGCTGTTTTTTAAGCTGTCTTTTCAGTCAGTTGTGAATTCTCATCTGCCTGTTTTGATAATCATGATTTTTGAAACTTATCTTACATTCCTTTATTGCCTCTGAAAGGATGAGAAAATGCTAGCTTCTGTTCTATAACTGAATGACTTGCTAGCCTATTTCGGAAAACCAACCAAAATTGCTTTAGATCTGCAGTCACATGTAGGCCAAACTAGAAATGGATGTCTGATTTTCATCTCCCAAGGACATTAGTGGACCATTGAGTTCTTACAACTGTATGCCAATTTCATCGACACTGTTGATGGTGCTATATTTTTGTTCAGTGATATGCGAAATCCTCGTTTGCACTTCGTTTTTTTTGATAAACAATGTCGCATTAATTGATTGAAATCTCGTGTAGCTGCAAAACTATTACAGATGTTAATGGATGACTGGTTAGCACATTCATTGAGTTATATTTTTCATCTCTTTTAATGAAGTGTTGACTCTGCACTTTGGTTAAAGTGCTAACCAATATTAAAACAGTAAGCAGAGTAGTGTGATAGGAATCTAAGTGTTCATCTATTAATCTTGGTTCAGCATTTTCCATGCTGACAGCTGTAATTCGTAAAATACATATATCTGGATCAAAGCCTCCTTTGTGGACTTTGGTTTTCTGAGCAATTTAAAAGGAGACCTTCAATAGGTCTCTGGAACTTGTTTTTGAATTTCTTCCTCAACCATCTTTCTTTCATCTTAATTTCTTGATTGTATTGGCTTACACTGATGTACAGTTCTAGGAAATAGTTGAAGCCCTCCAGAAACTATTGGTTCCCCTTCATTTGGGCTTCCAGTGCAAGATGGTGACAGGGCTGCGTGTGGACATTTGCCCGGGACCCATCTGCTTTCCTTTATTGTTTTACTTTTGCTCATTTATTTTGCTTTATTTTCCTTTTATTTTTGTCTTTTTGTTTACTTTTCTGTGCTGAGTTAGTCAGCAGCACAGAAGCAAAAGCGAGACACATATGGAGTCTAGGCTTCTCCCAGCTTTAGGATGCCAGTGGCAGAAGACAGTTGATGACAGTTCCCCTGCTGTTTGGGGCTGGTGGCAGCAGCAGCAAGGTTCTTCTCCTGGCATTTGGGGCCAGCGGCAGTAACAGCAGCCAAGTTCATCCAGCGATCAGAACCCACAGCAGAGGACTCTTAAAGATGGCGGTGCCAGCAATCTGACATCTGCAGCCTGGCAGGCAGCAGAGCCAGGACCTCTTGGTTTCAAGATGAGTTTCGTGGACTCAGCAGCATCAGTGAAGTGGGCCCATTGGCAAAGAGAGAGTGTCTAAAGTGGAGCGATTCCTATATTGATGGGTCTGGCGCAGGCATAGCAATGCTGTAGAAGTCTCCCTTGAGGCTAGGTGTCAGCATGGAGTAGGTTGGACAAATTGATACTCTGAACTTTTTACTACTTTACTTTTCTAATTTATTCCTATGACTGATAATAATGCGTTATTTATTTCTTTACTTTTCTCATCTTTTTTTGTTCCCCAAGAATTTGTTCATAAGTATCTGTGCCGAGGTACTTATGTATCCAGGATGGTGCTGCAATGTGGCAACTGTAAACTTTTCACTGTTTATTTGAGTACATGTGACAATGAAGCTAATTCAATTCAGTACATGGAACATGGAGCATAACAGCGCAGTACACAGTACCTTTGGTCCTCGATGGTTTCACAGGTCGGTGCAACAATCTGAAGCCCATCTAACCTATACTATTCCATTATCATTTATGTTTATCCAATGACCATTAAATGCCCTTAAAGTTGGCGAGTCTACTACTGGTTCGCAATAAACAACTGCACCTCCCAGTCGCGAACCATTTTAACTCCCCCTTCTATTCCTTAGACGACATGTCCATCATGGGCCTCCTGCAGTGCCACAATGATGCCACCCGAAGGTTGCAGGAACAGCAACTCATATTCCGCTTGGGAACTCTGCAGCCCAATGGTATCAATGTGGACTTCACAAGCTTCAAAATCTCCCCCTCCCCACTGCATCCCAAAACCAGCCCAGCTTGTTCCCGCCTCCCTCACCTGCTCTTCCTCTCATCTATCCCCTCCTCCCACCTCAAGCCACACCTCCATTTCCTACCAACTGACCTCATCCCACCCCCTTGACCTGTCGGTCCCCCCTGGACTGACCTATCCCCTCCCTACCTCCCCTCTACTATTCTCTCCACCTATCTTCTCCTCTGTTCATCTTCAGTCTGCCTCCCCCTCTCTCCCTATTCATTTCAGAATCCTCCCCCATCCCCCTTTTCTGATGAAGGGTCTAGGCCTGAAACGTCAGCTTTTGTGCTCCTATGATGCTGCTTGGCCAGCTGTGATCATCCAGCTCCGCACTTTGTTATCTCTACTACTGTTGCAGGCAGGGCATTCTATGCCCTTACTACACTCGGAGTTAAACCATTAAAAGTAATTAGTTTATCGGATGAGGTTTCCTCCTCTTAAAACCATTGTATGTTTTATCAATACTGTTTTCCTTGCTAAAAGAGAGATTTGATAAGGATGCGAAATCATGACGGTCTTGTCAGGGAAAAACAGTTTACACGGATGGAAAGATAACGAGCAAGAGGAAGTAAATTTAAGATACTCAAGTGAAAAAAGAGCAATGGGTGCATGAGGAAAAGCTTTCTCTAGTAGAGAGTAGTTAGGATCTGCAGTACGCTTAGCTTGTAATCTTTGTTTTCGGCACTGTATTCACAGGATGGTACCCTAATCCTGCTGCTTATACTTTATTCAACTTCAGTCAAGCTACTTCATCTTTACTGGAATGCTATTTCCTTTTATCATCAAGGCACTGTAACTCCGTGTTCTTTGTAGCTGCCAGAATGACATCCATTGATGTGTTGATAAAGATAATGCTGTAAAAATTCAGCAGGCATGGCACCACTTATGGAGAGAAAAACGGAGTTAACATTTCAAGTCCAAAACTTATTCTTTGGGTCAGAGTGTTGTTAAAGCATGGTGCAGAGTTAGAATGTTAGGATTTCTTTCGAAGAGTTTCTTAATTTCTTCTCTGACCTCTTAAATTCCAACCTACCATCTTTTCAATTTCCCTTTAAGTATTAGAGTTAAACTTATAGATCATCATTATGCCGTTGTGGCAAATCAAAATTTGTTTGAATCACTTCTCATGAATTGGATTATTAACTTGAAAGGAAGCTTGTGCAGGGTTATATAGTAAAAGCAGAAGAATGACACCAGGTAAATTTTTCATTACAAGAACTAGCTGAGGCATAAGATGACTATTCTCCTTGTACTATAGTGATTCTGTGTTTGTGCAAGGTGAGAATGCAAGCTCAGAGGTGGTTTAAAAGAAGTTGCAAAAAGATATGGGTTAAGTGAGCAACATAGAACATAAAACATTACAGCATAGTACAGGCCCTTCGGCCCTTGATGTTGTGCCGACCTGTCATACCGATCTGAAGCCCATCTAGCCTACACTGTACGTCCATATGCTCATCCAATGACGACTTAAATGTACCTAAAGTTGGCGAATCTACCACAGGCAGCAGGTGGAATACAATATGAGGAAGTGTGATTCTTTTCACTTTTAGTCATTAGAGTAGAAAAGCAGAGTAATTTTTAAATGGGTGTGAAATTTGTAAATATTGATGTTCAAAGGCATCTGGATGTTCTCAAGGAAAGCAACATTATCATGGGGTTATAGCAGCAATTAGTAAAGCAGGTAGAATTATGGGATTAATTAAAAGGGTTTGGAATAGCTGAAGAAAGAAATCTTGAGTCAGTACATAGTGGGGAATAGTGAGGCAAATCTGAGATGGTGTGTGCAATTTTGGCCTTGATATTTAAAGAATGATGAGAGGTAGAGACTTTATATTGCAATAATTGAGGTTAGTCAAAGTTATGGGTGGACAGGTATCGACGTGAGAAAATGCAGAGACAGACAAGGTTGAGTGCACCTACAAGTTAAATTAATGTGGGCATGACAGACTGGAATAGAGCAAGAAGACAAAGTTATTGTGATAAAATCAGGATATAATTGAGGGTTCCACTTGCCTTTCCTGTCCTGCTTAGCGTATAATCTTTGTGTTCGGCACTGCATTCACAGTGTGGTACCCTGATCCCGCTGCTTATATTTTGTTAAACTTCAGTCCAGCTACTTCGTCTTCACTGGAATGCTGTTTCCTTTTGTCATCAAGGCATTGTAACTCCAAGTTCTTTGTAGCTGCCAGCATGACGTCCATTGATGTGTTGATAAAGATAAAAACAAAAAATGCTGTAAAAATTCAACAGGCTATAGATCGTCATTATAACTGTACAGCTTAATTGGGTAGGAAACCTTTAACCTAGGTTAAAAAGCCTTGACCAATACACTGGACTTCCTGTTCTACATCAGACCCGCAAATTGCTTGTAGTCTGTACTTAAGTTGGAATTCTCCATATTGTTACTTCTCTGGCTATTAATTGGGAGGAAGTATGATTAAAAAAAAAACTTTCCATTCAGTGGATATGTTGGCACAGGTATCTTCTAAACATTTTTTCCTGCTGTATGCACAAGGTACAACATTGCCAATAAAAATGATCAAGGATAAAAGGCATTAATGGTATCAGATTTTGTGTGGTTGAGTTTGAAGAATGATCATGAATTTTTGAGATTTGGGATAGTTCTTTGTTTCTAAAGTACAAGATTTGATTGTAATGAATTTTAAATAATGTTTCTGCATTGTACGTACCGAATGATGCAGAGCTCAGTTTTTGCAGACAATATTTGAGTACATGATATAAGTCGAATTAAATATGAAGGCCAAAATTGCGTGCACCATCCCAGATTTGCCTCACTATTCCCCATTATGTATTGACTCAAGATTTCTTTCTTCAGTTATCATGGGTATAACCTCATAAAAAATTAATTTCTTTTATTGGCTTAAATTACTTGCAGTTTTCATCAAAACTAAAGCAAAAAGTGTCGTCAAGGTATATTTTCTTTTTTCACTTTATTGATGTGTGTGTGTTATAATGTTAGTCCACGGGCTACAAAAAGGTGTTTCCATAGAAAATTCCTGAATTTAAGAGATGCTGTTGTGAAAGTAAAGATTTTTGACCAGAGGCATGTCTAGCAGTAGGCCAATCTCAGAGATACGTTGTTAGACAAAATCCGACAGCATGCTGCTTGGTGCCATTGATGACAGTGGTGTGTTACCTGAAGAATTTGGGAAATAAATTTGTGTATCTCAATTCCATGTTTTTAAGCATTTTAACAAAATTGCAAACAAATTCTGTTTGAGAGGATGCAACTCTGTTTTCAAACCACACTACTCAACTTAATCAAGTGCAATTACAGAGCATTAAAAAAGATTTAGCTAAAGCAGGCTGGAGAAAATAGACCGGAAAAAGTCAACTCACAAGTGTGACAGATGTTCAAACAGATATTTCAGAATGCATAGCAAAAATTTAGGCTAGCCAAAAAAAGGACTGGAGAAGGAAGATCCCTGGTGGTTAAGGATGGTCATGGAAACTGTCGAAATAAAGGCTAATGTATAAATACTGGAAAAAAAAATTAGTGATAGGCCAGTGGGCTGGGAATGTTTTAGGAATCAGCAGTAGATGGCTAAAAAGTTAATAAAGGGGGAAAATTGATTAGAAATGTAAATCGGCAAAAGATATAAAACAGGGGGCTTTTACAGGTATATAAAAGGAACGTAGCTAAAGTCAGTACAGGACCTTTAGACGATGCATCTGGGTAGTCAATAATGGGAACAAGGAAATGGCAGATAATTTAACGAATATTTTGTGTCTGCTTTCATGGCGGAGGACACCATAAATATCCCAAAGGTAACAAATAAGCAAGTTGCAAATGGGAAGTGAGATTCCATAAGTCTCTATGATGAGGGACAAAACATTTGACAAACTAATGGGATTAAAGGCAGATAAGTTGCTAACACCTGGTGGACTGCATTGAAGAATTTTAAAGGAAGTGTCTCCAGGAATAGTGGAAGCATTGGTCGATAAGTTCTAGAACACCCTGGATTCTGGGAAGATTCCTGTAGATTGGAATATGACACCCTTGTTCAAAAATAAAAACAAAGCCCAACTAAGCAGACTTTTGGGAAACCACATCTGACAGATTTGCAAAGGTTTTTTAAGGATATAATGAATAAAGTTGATAAAGGGGAACCAATAGATGTCCATTTGAATTTTCAGAAGGCATTTGATATGATGCCACAGAGAGTTTATTGCCCCAGATATGAGCTTACAGTATTGGCAATAATGCATCAGTATTGTTTGAGTATTGGTTAATACACAGAAAATACAGGGTTGAATCTTACAATTTTTGGGCGAAGTGTCAGGTTTTGTTGAGTTTTATTGAGGCTTTCTTGCTGTGAGGCCCAATGACCTTTCTTGCATCATCTTACCAAAGTCATCTCATTAACTGCCTGCTGTACCCCTGCAGTGTCCCTTTCATCTAATTCTATCACTCACCGTAACTGGACCAACTTGCCACTGTTGGAAAATCCCAGAATATAGGTGTAAAAGGTGTGAAAAACATTGCTTAATAACAAAGTGTGGAGCTGGATGAACACAGCAGGCCAAGCAGCATCTCCAGGAGCACAAAAGCTGATGTTTCGGGCCTAGACCCTTCTTCAGAGGGTCTGATGAAGGGTCTAGGCCTGAAACGTCAGCTTTTGTGCTCCTGAGATGCTGCTTTGCCTGCTGTGTTCATCCAGCTCCACACTTCGTTATCTTGGATTCTCCAGCATCTACAGTTCCCATTATCACAAAAACATTGCTTATTTCAGTTACAGGAGAAATGCAGAGAAAATAACCTACCCATGTACATGACTACTTTCAACCTTACAAAGGCCTTTGTTGTCGATGCTGTCGATGGGGAAACATTATGGACCAACCTTCTCTGCTCTGGTTGCAACATGAGCTTTGTCACGATTCTTTGTCAGCTCTATAATGACATAGAAGTTGCGGTGATGACAAATGGCTCCCTCATCATCCTGTTTCCTGTTCTGACCTGATGTCAAGTGGGACTGCATCATCGTCCCAACACTGTCCTTTATTTACCTCGCGACAAGGCCTCGCCTCGCCTCGCCTCACCTCACCTCACCTCTGACAAGGTCCCCGCTGGAGTGGTTAACTTACAGAAGCTACAGGAAATTATCCAATCCTTAACACTTTCAAACAGAAAAACCAGAATCAGATCAACTAGTGTCATTGTGCTGCAGTACGCAGATGATGCCTACCAATGTGCAATTTCAGAGTGATACTCCAGACCATCGTCAGCAGTTTCACAGAGGCATTTAAGGGCATGGGTTGCAACCTGAACATCTGCAAGACAAAGGTCCTCCTCCAGCCATGACTGGCATTGTGGAGCAAAGCCCCAATTATCAAGGTCCACAGGAAGCCTTGGAGAATATTGACAACTTCCAATACTCCGGGAGTGTCCTGTCAGCCAAAGTACCTATTGAGGAAGAGACCCAGCACCACCAACAGTGTTCTAGAGTAGCCTTTGACCACCTGAAGAAAAGGATGTTTGAGGACAATGACAGCAGATCCAAAACACAGATTTTGGTGTACAGAGATGAGGTGGTTCCAGCCCTTGTATAGGGCTCTGAGACATGGACTGTCGACAGCAGACACCTCAGCTCTGGAGCAGCACCACCAATACTGCCAGCACAAGATCCTGAAAATCCCCTGGGAAGAAAGACCAACACCAGTGTCCTGGACCAGGCCAACACCCCACTCATTAAGGCACTGACTACCTTTGATTGGCTTTGATGGGCTGGGCATGTCATCCGCATGACTGACACTGGAGTCCCCAAGCAGGTGCTCTACTCCCAGCTTGGAAATGAATGATGAACCCCTGGTAGACAGGAAGAACTTCAGTGATACCTTCAAGGCCTCACTCGCCAAGTGTGGCATATCCATAAACACCTGGCAATCGCTGGCTCAAGACCACCCAAAGTTGAGGAGCAGCATTCAGGAAGGCAACAAGGAACTCAAGACTTGCCATTGGGGGAAAATGTGGAAGCCAGGTGAAAGCAACAGAAGGAGCTCACTGCTATAATCAATGTGCCACCCAACCCTTCCCATGACCACCACCTGCCCCAAGTGTAACAGAGCCTGTGGTGGCCAAGTTGGTCTGTACGACCATCTAGGACTCACCCTGAGACTGGAAGAGAGTCGGTTTGGTCTGCAAAGGACGGCCAATGAAATAAAGAATGGACTGAAATCCTTGATGTATATGCCATCTTTAAAAGGCCATTGTATATCTGAAGAAGCACCGTGAGTCTGGAGCTGCTCTGTGCATTGATCTTATTGAACAGCAGGGCAGGCTTGCAGGCCAAATGGTCTCCTGTGCATCGATTTTCATGTTCTTATGTGACCTGCCCTCCTTCCAATCAAAAAATGTTTATTCAATATCATTGCTTTGGTTGACCATCGCAGAAAAAAGCGACCAAATGGAATGCAGTGAATTACGTACATAATATAAATTGGCTGCTACTGTTAAAAACATCATAAAGATTTGAAGTTTAGACAGTTGGAGAGCCTTTTTGTTTATTTGCTTAGGCTTCAGTGTGTGTTGAGACATGCGATTATGTTGTTTGCATTCATTCTCTAGGTCAATTACGCACTTGCTTGAGTCAGAAAGTAAAAGATTCCATGTTCATTTTAGGACACAGCTAATGTTTCAGTTCAATTCTCATTGCAGACAGTACAGTCAATCAAATGAGATGATAAATGAAATTACTGCAATTCCACTAGGTTCTTCGCTAATATTGGTCCCTAAACAAAATGACCAAAAGAATTGATTATCCAAATGTTGATTACTTGATTGTCTTAGAAACAACCTCCCACACTCTCCTGATTGTCATGTTAACCTACATAAGAGAAGTCATTGTTTTACAAAGTAATTCAATATATGTAATTCTTTGAAATGAGACAGGATGTCTGTATTCTCTCCTCCAAAAGTAAAGTGCTATAAGTATTACCCACTGTGATGAAATCACAAGGACTTGGTGAGAGGATAAAGTAGGGTTTTGTGGAGGATGGATGAAAGGTTCGGTCGTCCCAAGAAAGATTGTAGTAATGCTTAACCTATTCTCACAACCTGCAAGCAATTGCAGAGATGTAATATATGACAACTTAGTTATTCTGCAACATTCTTCTTGTTAGACGAACAGAAGGCTACGCTCACGTACGTTAGACCACAATCCCTACAGAACCCACGTGTTTTGGAGATATCGGTTGGCAGCACACCACATTCTAGATACTTGGATCTTTTTGGTTAGGGAAGCATTGAGAAAAGTGCTTGATATCTGTAATATGTCCTATATGAATAACTTGCTGTTCCGCCTTAAATCTAAATAAATCTGTATCTTTGTTTTGAAATGTGTGATTAAAATATGATAACTGAAATACTCCATTGATTTTTCTTAACAAAATAGAGTTGTACTTCCATTATTTAGCAGCTCGTACGATACCCTTGGAAGATGATGGAAATTGTTGAATGGTTGCTTGATCTTATGGTCTTCATATTGAGCTGACTTGGATACAGGTATAAATAAAAAGCATCAGTAACTAAAACTGTATCTCCATAAGACCATAAGATGTAGGAGTGGAAGTAATGCCATTCGACCCATCAAGTCCACACAGCCATTAAGTCATGGCTGATGGGCATTTCAACTCCACTTCCCGCACTCTCCCCGTAGCCCTTGATTCCTTCTGAGATCAAGAATTTTTGAATCTCTGCCTTGAAGGCATCTAACGTCCCGGCCTCCACTGCACTCCGTGGCAATGAATTCCACAAGCCCACCACTCTCTGGCTGAAGAAATGTCGTCTCATTTCCATTTTAAATTTACCTCTAATTTTACGGCAGTGCCCACGGGTCCTAGTCTCCCTGCCTAACGGAAACAACTTCCCAGCGTCCACCCCTTCTAAGCCATACATTATCTTGTAAGTTTCTATTGGATCACCCCTCAACCTTCTAAACTCTAATGAGTACAATCCCAGGATCCTTAGCCGTTCATCATACGTTAAACCTACCATTCCAGGGATCATCCGTGTGAATCTCCGCTGGACACGCTCCAGGGCTAGTATGTGCTTCCTGAGGTGTGGGGCCCAAAATTGGACACAGTATTCTAAATGGGACCAAACCAGAGCTTTATAAAGCCTCAGAAGCACATCGCTGCTTTTATATTCCAACCCTCTTGAGATAAACGACAATGTTACATTCACTTTCTTAATCACGGACTCTACCTGCAAGTTAACTTTTAAAGAATCCTGGACCAACCCTCCCAGATCCCTTTGTACTTCTGCTTTACAAACTTTCTCACCGTTTAGAAAATAGTCTATGCCTGTATTCTTTTTTCCAAAGTACAAAACCTCGCATTTGCTCACGTTGAATTTCATCAGCCATTTCCTGGACCATTCTCCTAAACTGTCTAAATCTTTCTGCAGCTTCCCCACCTCCTTGGTACTACCTGCCTGTCCACCTATCTTCATATCATCGGCAAATGGTGTTATGATATTAATTTGGATCGGAGATCAACTGAGATGAAGCCTGGAAGAGATAAGAACCCTTTGGAGAATCTGCACCATTCTGAGAAATCCTATGCAAGAGCTGAAAAATAGCAACAACAGTTTTCCCTGAAAGTTTTTTTTGAAGAAGTTCATCCTTAATGCTTTGGCTGCCGAGCCTGCACATATGTGGGTGCTATGGCAGCTCACTGGTTAGCACTGCTGCCTCACTGTACCAGGTACCCAAGTTCGAGTTGACACTCTGCAACAGTCCCAGTGTCTCCATGGGTTCCTCCGGGTACACCGGTTTGCTCCAACAGTCCCAAGATGCCCAGGTTAGGTAGATTGACCATGCTAAATTGCCCATACTGCCCAGGAATGTGCAAATAAGGTGGATTAGCCTTGGGAAATGCAGGGTTGTAAAGGAGTGAGTCTGGGTGGAATGCTCTTTGGAGGGCTGAAGTGGACTTGATGGGCCAAATGGCCTGCTTCTACACTGTAGAGATTTTATGAAGTGGTTGGAAGTGCATTTTACTTATAAAAAGATTAGTGTAGATATATTTTTGCGTACACTTTGGAGAAGATGTTCACAACAACATGGAACTAAGCTTGCATGCAAGTATCATCTGCAAGTTGAAATCTAAGAGAAAGGTTGAAGTGGTTTTTGGTTTGCTTTGAAGGCAATCTCAGCTGAAGTTTCCCTTCTGTTTTGTAAAATATTTCCAAATATACGGCTAATATGTCGTATGTGAAGTGCAGTATTGCGGGTAGGAAAATGAAGAAGGGAGTTGGTGCAATGACACTACCCTGTTTATCCAAGTGTGAGGACAGATACCAGTGACCTCATGACTGTGATTAAACATGTGTGTAGTTCAATGTACATTGATGTTTTGTAAACAATTGAAGTATTAACTGTGATATAAGCTTGAAGTTTTAATGCAAGCAAAATATGGAGAAAAATAGTAAGACTAATTGTTTTCCAATATAAAGGACTGTAGGGATCAATACGAACGTCAGTGTTATTACAATAAGTCAATAGAGTAGTATCGCTATTTTACCTTGTTCCTTCTAACATCCCGTATGTCGTTGATCAGCTGGTTTCTATTGTAAATACAAATTTGAAATTGCCTCAGTTCAGTTCTGTGTAATGTTCAATTTTCTTTGCTAGAAATAACTCAACAGAAGAGCATGTGCACAGGAATAATGATGTAGATCAGGACATAGACGTGAAACATAGTAAATTGTAAAGAAGCTTAGAATGATTCCATCTTTAAAGTTTCAAATTCAAGGTGTTGTAATGTCGACTATTTGTTGCATAAGATTCTACTTGCTGGACCAGAAGCCAAACCTCGTTATCAGGTTTTGCTAGCTATCAATATCAAAGATGTTCTTTGAAATCATTCACTGACCACAGTTAAAGTCAGTTGTATTTTCAACAGCAACTCGTAGTTTTACGTTCTGAGCTGTTATAAAGCAAACTTTCAGACTGAGCTACATTATGTAATATTTGGACAGATGTCCAAAGGCTGAGGTTAGGTTTTTAGAAGCAACTTCAAGAAGGCAAGGTAAAATGGCAGAGTGTTTTAGGGAGGAATTTCAAGCTGAAAGACAGTAGGTGCTAACACTGTGGTACTAAAGAAGATGGTACAGATTGAAGGAATGAAACTGTAGAGGAATTCAAAGGCATTGATGAGAATTCTCAAATAGCAATGTCGTTTAACCTGGAGCCACTGGAGATCAACAAGCACAGAGGTGATGGATAACAGGATTTGGTATGTGACAGCGTATGCACGGGGACTGCAGGACTTGAATTGGCTAACGTGGCAGTTTTATTTGACATTGCTTAAAGTTTTTTTTACAGCATGTGTAAACTAATGGGTAAGACAGACATTTATAGTTCCATGTCATTCATGATATTTTCTAAATCTTTTGATTTAAAACATTGCCTTTTGAACAGATTATTGTTGTATACATCTTGAGTATGAACAATGAAGAGTGCTTGAACAACAGCATGACTTTGTAGATGTCGTTGGTCTGGATTGGTAAATATAAGAACACAAATGTGAATATCTTGGGCAAATCATGGAAACTCACCCCATTGAAAAGAGGCCATTGGGCCTTTGCCCCTGTATTAACTCCTTGAAAGAGCAGTGTGCTTGGTCCCAGATCCCCTTTTTAGTCCAAACCCCTGTGAGTTTTTCATCCTCAATAACCCATTCAACTCCACATTGAAATGATTCAGGAAATATGCATTCAGTGTCTTTTACAAGTACAGAATTCCAAATCCCAACAACTCTTGAGTAAAGAAAATATCCGCCTGATCTCTCCTTTGGATCCTTCTAGGATTTTGAATCCATTGTCTCTGGTTAATGACCCACTTACTATAGGGGATATTTTCCCCCTTTATCCTATCAGTACTTGTCATTATATTGAAAACTACCAAGGAGAAAACTCCTAACATTTCCAATCTCTCCTTATCTTTGGTAACATCCTGGTATATCTCCTCTCCATCCTTTTGCATTTACATTCTCATTTTAATGCCTGAATTTATTGTTAATACTCTACGTAAGGTGAACTCAGGCATTTTCTAAAAGGCTTTTTTTTTAAAAAATTAACTCGAGTCTTCACTGTACATGAGTGTGGAAGGTGAATGTAAAAAAGGTTTTGAGATAATTGTTTTGCCTTATAAAATTGCAATTTTGCCTTGTGGCTTATAGATTAAATGTTTCCATTTACAAATGTGGGAACTTAATCCTCAGCATAAAGGATGCAAAGGCATAATTGACGAATGACTGGTATCTGTACAGAAAAGCATAGGAACAGAAGTAGGTCATTCAGTCTGTTGAGCCTGCTCCGCCGTTCTATGAGATCATCATTGATCGTCTCCCTGAAGGTCACCTTCTCACACTATCTCCATCTCCCTTGATGCCAACAGTCTCGAGCAATCTTTTGATTTCTGTCTTGAGCAATATGTCATGTAGATGCTCAATGATTGAGTGTTCACAGCCCTCTAAGACAGATCCAAGGATTCACTGCCTTCAAAGTGAAAACATTCCTCCTTTTCTCAGTCTTAAATGGCTTAGCTCTTATTCTGAATGTATGCCCCTGTTCTAGTTTCACTAGCCAGGAGAAACATCTATATTCATCCAATTATGCACTGTTAGAATTTTCAAAGTTTCAATGCAATAACCTCTCATTCTTGGAGACTCTACAGAACATAAGACAATCGTTCATTCCAGGGACTTGTCTGGTGAATCTTCATTGCACTCACCCCATGATCAATATGTTCTTTCTCAGTTAAGGAAACCAAACTGCACGCAATACATTAGGTATAATGTCATCAAGGCTCTAACACCACAGCAAGCCATCTTCTGTACTCAAACCTTCTTGTGATGGATGTCAGACCATTATCCATCCTAACTGCGTGCTGCACCGTATGTTTGCTTTTAGTGGTTCATTGAGAAGGACACTTGTGTTCCTTAGGATTGCAGCACTTCCCAACCCCTCATCATTTTAGAAATATTCTGTCTTTTTTTTCCCCCCCAAGGTGGATAACTTTAAACTTATACACATTATTATTACATCTCCCATGTTCTTGGCCATTCTTTTAACCTGCCCATTTTGTTTTGAAGTCTCCTTGCATTCTCTTCACAACTGAAACTCCCAACCCTTTTTGTACTATCAGTAAACTTGGAAATATTATAAACAACCAGAAATAAGTTCACCTGAGTCTTGAATTTGACCTCCAGCACAGTCATTAAAAGTCTCTAAGTGACAATGTCATTAGACCAGCCAATCACCACCTCACAAGTCAACTGGAGTAGATTTTGGGGCCCCATGTTTCCTGTCACATGTACAGTCATGCATAACAACAGCATATATCCTAGTCAGTCTTCAATCCTTTTGTGCCAGTGATGAGCATACTCAGGTCCTGGATAAATTATATTGATATGATTTTTTTGCATAGAACTGAGTTGTATTTTGTTACACAAGAAACCATTTAATAGGTTTTTATTAGATTTCGGAGTAGCAAGTTACTTATTTACTCGCAAAATCGCCATTATTAAATTGAATGTCTTTTATAGAGCAGTTGACTTTGCTTCATATATTTTAATCTAGTCTACAGCAAAGTGCATGAACTTATGCTGATATTTTTGTCTCAATTTAATGAAGTTAAATTGAGAATTGATGCCATTAATAGCTAAATAAACTCTCTCAGCTTTGTTATTTTATACTTAGTTGAGAGACGGTATCTAGGTATATTACATAATTTAAATAGCAGTTTTCAATTTATGTTTTTGTAAAGTGCAATGTTCCTAATAGTCAGAGATTTCCACTGCACATTGGAAAGCAATGGCCTAATGGTATTATCGTTGGACTGTTAATCGAGAGAGCCAGATAATGTTCTGGCAATCTAGGTTCAAATCCCACCATGGCAACAACTTGCTCATCTCATGAATGAGTACAGAAAAAGAAGCAAAGTACAATCAAGTGTAGTGAAGATGTACAAATCATGTTTATATCATGCCTGTTTGTTTTTGTTAGTTACATGAAAGGTGTTTTAGAGGAGAGAGAACAGAATAATCCTAATTAAATAAAAATTAACAAAGAACTTTGGATGCTGAAGATCTGAGACTGTAGGCTAACTAGTCAACTCTCGCTGACCAATATAAGCAGAATTCAGGACTGACCCCGAGATGGCTAGCCACAGCCAGAGAACTGTGCACGAGTAAATAAAGGGTGACTTGGCGATGGGATGCTGGTCTCCATGCAGTTATTTCAGTGGCAATGGGAGAAAACAGTGCATGCTTGAAGAATGTTTGCCCACAACAGTCACCTTTTGAGTTGCAATAAGTATTTCTAGCATCATGCCTTTATTTTGGAAGCTTGATCGCTTGATCCTGCCATGGAAGACTGGGCCCAGTATGTTGAAAGAATGCAATATAATTTCCGGGCAAATGATAGTGGGACAGATGAAAAGCAGGAAATAATCCTCTGATGGCTTGCAGACCTACAGTATTTTCAGTTGTAAAGGGCTTAACTTTCACAGAGGTACCAGACACTGAAACCTTCCAACAGTTGACAGATTTAACCCTGAATGAGATGCTGAGAGACAGTTTGATATGTGGGACTAATGACATAACCATACAAAAGCATGTTCTACCTGACGCCCAAGTGGACTTCAGGCAGGTACTACACTTGGCTTTGTCATTAGAAAATGCGGCAAGTGAAGCATTATAGCTACGGGGCATCACAATGGAAGTAGACTCCCTGAACTGTCCAACTCAGATTGGGAAACACCACTTGAGTGTTGGCAATCACAGAGCCTCATGCGGGCGTATCCTGAGCAGAGGGACTCTATTCCAGCTGACAGTAGAATCCCACAACAAAACTGAACCTCGGTGAAGTGGCTAAAAAGTTCTCCACCATCTGGTCTGGCAAGCCTTTGTAGTTGCTGCTGGTACAGAACATAGAACAATACAGCACAGTACAGGCCCTTTGGCCCACGACGTTGTGCCGACCTTTTACTCTAAGGTCTATCTAACCTCCACCCCTACCTTATACTATCATCCATATGCCTATCTAATAGCTGCTTAAATGCCCCTAATGAGGCTGACTCCACTACCCTCTCTGGCAATGCATTCGAACCCCCTACCACTCTGAGTAAAGAACCTACCTCTGATGTTTCCCCTATATCTACCTCCATTCACTTTAAAACATTGCCCCCTCGTAAAAGCTACCTCCACCCTAGGAAAAAGTCTCTGGCTGTTCACTCTATCAAGTCACCTCTCATCCTTTGTCATTCTAAAGAAAAAAAATGCCCAAGCGCGCTCAACCTTTCCTTGTAAGACCTTCCCTCCATTCCAGGCAACATCCTGGTAATTCTCTGCACCTTTTCCAACGCTTCCACATCTTTCTTGTAATGAGACGACCAGAACTTGACACAATACTCCAGATGTGGCCGAACCAGGCTTTTGTATAGTTGGAGCATAACTTCACGGCTCTTGAACTCAATCCATTAATTAAAGTTAACACACCACTTCTTAACAACTCTATCCACCTGGGTGGCAGCTTTCAGGGAACTGTGGACATGAACCCCAAGATCTCTGTGCTCCTCCACACACTGCCAAGAATCTTTCCGTTAACCCCGTATTCTGCTTTCAAGTTTGCCCTTCTAAAATGAATCACCTCACACTTTTTAGGATTAAACGCTATCCGCCACTTCTCAGCTCAGCTCTGCATCTTATCAATGTCCCTTTATTACTTAGAACAGCTTTCCGCACTATCCACAACTCGACCCACCTTCTTACCGTCCACAAACTTACTAATCCGCCTTTCCACTCCTACATGCAAATAATTTACAAAAATCGCACATAGAGGAAGACGAAGAACAGATCCTTGTGGTACACCACTCGTAACTGAGCACCATGTTGAGTATTTTCCATCCACTACCACCCTTTGTCTTCTAAGGGTCAGCCAGTTCTGAATCCAATCTGCCACATTTCCCCCATCCCATGCCTCCTTACTTTCTGCATGAGCCTTACATAGAACATAGAACAATACGGCGCAGAACAGGCCTTTCGGCCCTCGATGTTGCGCCAACCTGTGAACTAATCTAAACCCCTCCCCCTACACTATCCCATCATTATCCATATGCTTACATGGTGAACCTTATCAAATGCCTTACTTAAATCTATGTATACCACATCCACTGCTCTATCTTCATCCATGTGTTTGGCCACCTCTTCAAAGAATTAAAGTATCCAGACTCAAGACAGCAAAAGAGTCCTACAATGCCTGTCTTTATTAAGGAGAGAGCACACCCTGATATGTCCACCTCCATTTGGGTTGGAACAATTAAATTGCTCAGCAACGCCCAAGTCAGAAGCAATTAAAATTAACGTTTTGTTAAATGGTCACCCAGTTCTCATGGAGGTGAGTATCAGCATAGCTGTATCTGTAGTTTCAGAACCTTTCTTCAACAAGATTTGCTCTGGAATCCAACCCTTAAGTTTGTGCAAGACCTTAGCCCATTGCAAAATTAGGGTACAACTTCAGCTCTGGCCTCTTTTGAAAAACAGTTGGTGCAGTTACCTGTGGTGGCAGTAAAAGGCTCAGGCCCAAGCCTAGTGGGTCAGAATTAGTTCAGAAAGATTCACCTAGATTGCCTCAACATTTTTCAATTAAAAAGGTCTATCCTAATGAAAAGCCCAGGAGTTTTTCAGGAAGGGCTATGGACTATAAAAGGGGCCAAAGCCACTTTACTTGTTGACCTGGAAGCAGTTATGCATTTTCACAAGGCCCACCTGGTGCCATTTGCCTTGTGGACAAAATAGAGGTGGAAATCAGGAGGCTGAAGTGAAGGAATCATTAAACCAGTGTAGTTTACAGAATGGGCAGCACTGGCCATACAGATTGTGAGGTCGAACAGCTCAGTTTGCCTTTGTGGGGATTTTAAGCAAACAGTAAATGGTTTCCTGCAGGTGGGTAAATACCTAATCCCTCACAAAGAGGACATGTACACAAAATTGGCGCTGGTGGCCATCCTCCGCAAAGTTGGACATAGCTATGCCTCCCTGCAATTGCGACTAGATGATGAATCCCAGAAGTACACCACAATTAATATGCATATACCAATATACAAGGCTGCCATTTGGGATTTGGTCAGTGCCGCACCCTTTTCCAGTGGACAATGGAAAACATTTGCCAAGGGCTACCCCAGGTTGCCATTTATCTGGATGACATGCTAGTAACAGGGAAGAACAATAAAGAGCACTTAGTGAGTTTGGATGTTGTGCTTAAACATTTCTCCCAGGCAGTTGTATGCCTTAGAAAGGAAAAGTATGTGGTCCAGGCGCCTTAAGTAACCTACTTGGGTTCCAGAGTTGACAAAACTGGGTACACCCTTTGGAAGATAAAGTGAGGGTGATCAAAGGCATCCTGGCTCCCGTGTCTGTGTTGGAGCTTAGATCTTTCCTTGGGTTAGTGAATTATTATGGAAAATTCGTGCATAACCTGGCCTTCATCTTGGCACCATCACACCTGTTATTGAAAAGAGTCAGCCTTTGAAATGGTTGCATAGCCAAAAAGTAGCCCTTAGGGAAATTAAAATGCAGCTATCATCATATAAGTTGTTGGCCCACTACAATCCCAAATGAGAGGTACTGCTGACGTGCGATGCCTCTCCGTACTGCATCATGGTAGTGTTGACTCACTGGTGGCCCAATGGAGAGGAGCGCCCAATAGCGTATGCTTCTCAGACTTTGGCTGATGTTGAACGCAGATATGCCCAGATAGAAAAGGAACGTTTGGCGGTTGTCTTTGATGTAAAGACGTTCCACCAATATCCTTATGGATGTGAATTTATCAAAGTAACAGATCACAAACCCTTACTAGGGCTACTGAAGGAATATAAGGCGGTTCTGCCCATAGCTTCTCGTCAAATTCAGTGGTGGACCCCTATTCTCAGCACGTACCAGTACAAGCTGGAACACTGTCCAGGAAACCAAGTGGCTAATGCCTTGAATCACCTCTCACAGGCACACGCACCACCGGTTGTACCTCCCCGGAAGATCCATTCTGGTCTTAAATTTCCTGGACACTCTTCCAGCCACTACTGACTATTCCTGACTGTGGACACAAAAGATTCTGTCACAGCAAAACTTTAAAAAAATGTGGGAATGGGGTAAACAGAAGTACCATCACAACCAGGATTTGAAACCTTTCTGGACCTGGTGATACTGGATAACTGCAGAGCATGCTATATTACTATGGGGAGCAAGAGTTATTGTTCTGAGTAAAGGGGGTTGCCAGATGCTGGCTGAACTCCTGCAGGTCATCCAGAGGTTTCCAAGTTGAAGATGATGGCAAAAGGTTATGTCTGGTGGCTAGAGTTGGGTGCTGACATAGCTGTGTTTGTGGGGCAGTGCCCAGAATGCTAACAATAACAAAAATCACCACTTGCAATGCCCCCAAATTCAAAAGAATGTCTGGGTAAACCCTGGACTTGGTTACATTGTTTCTGGGCTCAATTTTCCTGGTTATTGTGGATGCCCATTCAAAGTGGATGGATGTCCATAGAATTGATTTGGCAAACTCAGGGATGATAATTGAAAAATAAGCATCATTCAAGGTACATGGACTCCTGGAAGTACTGAATAATGTAGGTGGATAAATACCCAATCCCTCACAAAGAGGACATGTGCACAAAATTGGCACTGGTGGCCATCCTCCCCAAAGCTGGACATAGCTATGCCTCCCTGCAATTGGGACTAGATGATGAATCCCAGAAGTACACCACAATTACAGATACAAACTACAGATACAGCTATGCCGATATTCAGTATTTACCAGTACTTGAATATCAGTAACTGAATGTTATTTACCAGCAAGGGATTTGAGTATTTCCGAAATTTGAATGGCTTTCAACACACAAGGACAGCTCTATACCATCCATTCTCTAATGATCTGGTGGAAAGAGTGGTCTAAACATTGAAGGCAGGCTTAAAGAAACAAACTGCAGTGTCACTGAATACAAAACTTTCCCAGTACCTGTTTGATCAAAGGACCATCCCTTAGGCAACTACTAGGATAGCTCCAGTAGAATAGCTGATGGTGAGAAGACTTTGCACCGGGTTAAACCTGATATTCCTGGAACAGGGAGGGCACAGGGTGAAACAGCAGCAGGAATGCCAATGCCGGCCATGTGCTTCTAAGTGAGAGAGACAGTTCGTGTTAGGGGACAAAGTCTGGTGCAGGAATAGTGGAAATGGCCCTGCATAGATACAAGGCGAGGTTGTCAGGTCCTGTGACTGTTTGGGTAAGAAAGTTTGGGTAGGTGAAGCAGTCTTAAACAAACATATGGATCATCTGAAAGATGCTACCTTGCAGGTGGAGCAGGATCGAAACATACCTGGCTCCTCAGAACAGTCAAAAGGCCTGTCAGAAACTGTGTTCTCCCCCTCCTTCCAGTGTTCAGGAAACCTCAGAGTCTGAGATGTGTGCAACCTCGATACAGTTACAGCCAGAAGAAAAGGTGGAAACTTCTCTGAGGTGTTCCGGATGCAAGATTCGAACTATGGGCCAGTACTTGCCACCTGTGTCAGAGACTGAATCTGAGGAACCGTACCTAGGGTGAAAATATTACAGCAAAACCTACAAGAGAATGCCATGCCTACATCTCTGGACTTAGCTGGGTGGGTGGGGGGGGGGGGGGGGGGGGGGCGGCGCTGGTGTGGTGATTGGAACCTGGTGGATCTCATCGTCTGAGAGCCTTGATTAAGTTTGCTAACCTGGGGCAATCAGGATAGCTGTGACTGACAAATATAAAGAGGAGATTCAGAATCTCCTGAGTTCAGGGACTGACTCCAAGCTGGCTGGCCATGGCCAGTGAACTGTGCACTAGTAAATAAAGGATGATTTGGTGACGGGTACCAACCTCCCTGCAGTTATTTCAATGGCGAAGGCAAAAATTTGTAATTCTATTTTCATGAGGTCTCCAAGTCTAACAGCCATTTTTATTTTTAATTAATTCAATGGAAGGCCCTCTAGTGGCATGTCCAGCCATAAAATTGATTCCTATATGTAGAGAAATCACAAAAGAAACCACTTTGCCTCCTGGAGTATATTTTGTAAAAGTAACTTGTCAATATTTTTTGGTTTGGATTATTTGGCTGGATAGCTGGTTTGCAGTGCAGATGCCAACAATGTGGGTTCAATTCCCACACCAGCTGAGGTTGCCATGGAGGATTCTCCTTCTTGACCTTTCCTTTATCTGTGGTGTGGTGACCCTCAGATCAGACCACCACTAGCAGCCTCATGTAATAGAGAGAGCAGCTGTACAGCATGATAAGACTATGACGATTTTATTTTTTTTATGATAGTCTTAAATTTTGGCTTATTTGCAGAATGGCCTATGTTCATTTCAGTGTGGCATTCTATTTTTTAACACTAATCTTTAATGTTGCCATCACACCCTGTTATAGAACAATCTCTTTAAGGCTGTTCCAAGAGGACAGTTGGATACAATTAAATGCCAGCAGACTTCACACCAAAGGTGATCATTATTTAAATTCACACATTTAATTCACACTGCTATTTAAATGTTAATATTATTTACTCTTGAATGATGACATAAAGATTGCCAAGTAAAAGCATGCATAATGATGTTTACAATCACTTGAAGCAAATGTCTAATTAATGTGGACCAATTACCTTCCTTAGAGGCAAATAGCTTAGGAGATTTGTGGAATATTTCTCGATTTATGGGTGTTATTTTGAAATGCATGTTCAAGATGTGCAGATCTGACAGACAATTACTTTGAATATATCTGGAAAATTGACTTACAATATCCTGTATTCTACTGAATGTTGTTAACTGCTAATTGGAGGCAAGCTCAGAAATATATTTAATTACACTTCATCAGATATTTGTAATGGCTCTTGCAAAAACTTCAAAGTTTACAGCTTGTTTTAAAAGGTAAATTGTGCACAGTCGACACAGGAAATCAGAACATGTATGTTGATGCGGTTTTTAAAAACAAGAAACAAATCAATCCTGGTTTTGTTTAGATGAGCTAATTTCTGATCCTTAGTGCAAGGATTAGAGTACTGCCTTAACTGCCACAACATTAGGAAAACTGCAAACTCTTGTATTTTCTCCTGTTCTCAATTCGAGCTTTCTATTTTTCAAACAAACTGCAGATCATTGACCAAACATTACATTCAGCTCTCAGCTCACAGTTCATAGATCCAAACCTAATACAAGAAAAAGAATAAAACAAAATAATGAAAAGTCATTGAGGGCTCTAACACTTAGTAAATCAAAATAACATTGTCCAAGATGAAGATACATTCCAGCCCCATGTTGGCAAACAATCGCTCAAAACCTTGATCATGCCAGGGAGCACTTGGGTGCTTCTATTTCAGACCATTCACTGTAAACAATGTACTGCACTGTCCATTGTGTCCTATTTAAGGTCTTTCCTAAATTTGCATTCACAGGGCATGCATTTAAAGGAAATTGTTACAAGATATGATTAATATTTTTCAAAAGAATGTGTGGTCGGAGTGAGGGAAGGCTATTTATTATCCTATCCTTAGATGGCATTCACAGATTTTACTGAGATTCCTGATAACAGTAATCAAAATTCTTGATGAATCTGAGTTGTACTGAATGCACCCAAGTACTATAAATCCAGCATAAAAGTTTCTGTTCGTTACTTGTCAATCACTTGTTTTTTTTGGAACAGTTCTACTCATAGTTGCAGTACAGAAAAGTGTGTTCATAACAATAGGAAATTATAAATGTACAGCTTTAAGTTTGGAATATAATGAAAATATTTATTGTATAAAAATGTTATCTAACAGTATGGCTGTCACTAACAGTAGACTTGGGAGGCAGCTGCTTCACATGAGAAAGACATATTAGTGTCGCAATATAATAACATCAAAGGGGTCTTTCCTATCTGCTATCTGGCAGTAGAAGTAGGGCGGAGGTGCCTGGGTTGGACAGGGTCAAAAATTACATGACACCAGGTTATAGTCCAATAGTTTTATTTGAAAACATTAGCAATGAGAGCATTGCTCCTTCCTCAGGTGTAGTGAGAGAGGAGGCTCCAAGACATTGAATTTATAAGTGAAAGATTAAAGGATTATACAATTGATGTGAATGTATTGAATAAACCTAAAATGGCTGGCTGGCTGACTCCCTCCTGTTTTATCTTTAATTGGTTTGAAAGTTGATGCAGGTTTCAATTGATTAAAATGCAAATCCGAGAATTTCTTTCAAGTCACTGCCCCAAAATAACTAAAGGTATACAAGAGGTGACACTTCAGGACAGATAATGCATTTTAGGTGTGAGGCCTTGTTTGGAATCTGTCTGTGTTTTAACCTGGAGTCAGACTGGTTTTAAGTCTAAAGCAGGAATTTATAAAATGCTCCTTGACTGACTGTGTCTACAAATTGTGCTTTTTGAACAAAATGGAATATATCTGCAAATACAAATTGGTGAATGTAAATTCACCCCATAGACTTATGTTGAGTGTGTGTGTGAAAGAGAGTGTGGTTGAGACAGAGTGTATGTGGAAGCGTGAGAGTGATAGTGTGGTGGGGTCACCTGTAGAGTGACGTGAACCCAAGATCACTGTTGAGACCGTATTCATGGTTACCGAACTTGGCTATCAGCTTCTGCTCGGTGACTTTGCAGTGTTGTGTATCCTGAAGTTACCCTTGGAGGATGTTTGTTCAAAGATCTGAAGCCAATTACCCTTGCCACTTGAAGTTTTTCCCCACTGGAAGGGAACACATCTGTGTATTGTCCGTTCATCTGTTGTCATAAGGTCTGCCTGATCTAGCCAATATACCGTGCCCCAGGGCATCCTTGCCTGCAGCTTATGAGGTAAACATTGGCTGAGTCACGTGAGTGTACGCTGTGCATGCAGTGGGTGGTGTTTCCATGTTGGTAATCTGACATGTCTTGCAGTGGTTGCCATGGCAGCGTGGTGTGGTATTGTGGTTGATGTTATCCTGAAGGCTGGGTAGTATACCTGGGATCAGGTATAGGTCCTATGGGGAGGATAATTCTGTTTAAAGGCAAGCTGTCCCAGCAAAAGAAAGGTTTCTCTCCCCAATGAAACCACAAAATAATTTCCAATTAATTTTAATCTTAACATTGATATGTATTCATGGGATATGGACCTTGATATTTTTCAGCCTTTATTTACAGAATCAAAGAATCCCTACGGTGTGGAAGCAGGCTATTCAGCCCATCAAGTTCACACCGGTCCCCTGAAGAGCCTCTGACTAAGTCCTACCCCATCCCTGTAACCCTGCCTTGCCCATGACTAATCTATCTAACCTACACTTCCTTGGACATTGTGGGCAATTCAGCATGGTGAATCCATGTAACCTGCACATCTTTGGCCTGTTGGAGCAAATGAGAACTCTTCGAGTAAATCGGCGCAGACATGGAGAGAATGTGCAAACCCCACAGATTGTCACCCAAGGGTCGAATGGAACATGGGATCCCGCTGCTCTGAGGCAGCTGTGCTAACTGCTGTGCTAACTGCTGAGCCACCGCTGTGCTGATTTTATGTAAATGAATTGTTCAGGCCATAAGAGATATTCAAATGGTCATATTAGAAGTGTGGCAATGAAAGAGGAGACAGATGCCTTCACCAGATGATAGCATAAATAGTAAATGAGAGATAGAGGAATTTTAAAGTCAGAAGCAAAATGGTGTTAGTTTTTTATTCCCAAATAATTTGCCCCAACTTGGTGATTGCAATGATTCAGTTGTACTTTTTGTTTTTTTTTGCTCCCTTTTGATCCATTTCAGTGACTGGAGAAATGAAGGAGAGGTGACTGAAAGAAACTTTAGGGAGCTGTGAGTCATGTTCCTCACCAAGACTTTGTAGACCTGAGAAGAATGGCAATACTGATGACAAATAGGTTCTGTGCTCACAAAAATAGCATTAGGCTGAACACGTCATGTTTCCTGAAGCAGATATCATCATAAATTTTCGACACAAACATTTGATAGTAGCATCACCCAGAGATATTCTTGGTGGTAGATTTTTAAAGGAAAAATGAATGAA